>NC_141879.1:43140000-43765000 GCF_056163025.1 Triticum urartu | reverse complement strand
TGACATCCAATGTCCATAGTCAGGAAACCATGACTATCTGTTGATCAACGAGCTAGTCAACTGGAGGCTTACTAGGGACATGTTGGTGTCTTTTATTCACACATGTATTACGATTTCTGGATAACACAATTATAGCATGAATAAAGACAATTATCATGAACAAGGAAATATAATAATAATGCTTTTATTATTGCCTCTAGGGCATATTTCCAATAGTCTCCCACTTGCACTAGAGTCAATAATCTAGTTACATTGTGATGAATCGAACACCCATGGAATTCTGGTGTTGATCATGTTTTTCTCTAGGGAGAGGTTTAGTCAACGGATCTGCTACATTCAGGTCTGTATGCACTTTACAAATATCTATGTCTCCATCTTGAACATTTTCACGAATGGAGTTGAAACGACGCTTGATGTGCCTTGTCTTCTTGTGAAACCTGGGCTCCTTGGCAAGAGCAATAGCTCCAGTGTTGTCACAGAAGAGCTTGATCGGCCCCGACGCATTGGGTATGACTCCTAGGTCGGTGATGAACTCCTTCACCCAAATTGCTTAATGTGCTGCCTCCGAGGCTGCCATGTACTCCGCTTCACATGTAGATCCCGCCACGACGCTCTGCTTGCAACTGCACCAGCTTACTGCCCCACCATTCAAAATATACACGTATCCGGTTTGTGACTTAGAGTCATCCAGATCTGTGTCGAAGCTAGCATCGACGTAACCCTTTACGACGAGCTCTTCGTCACCTCCATAAACGAGAAACATTTCCTTAGTCCTTTTCAGGTACTTCAGGATATTCTTGACCGCTGTCCAGTGTTCCTTGCCGGGATTACTTTGGTACCTTCCTACCAAACTTACGGCAAGGTTTACATCAGGTCTGGTACACAGCATGGCATACATAATAGAACCTATGGCTGAGGCATAGGGGATGACACTCATCTCTTCTATATCTTCTGCCGTGGTCGGACATTGAGCTGAGCTCAATTTCACACCTTGCAACACAGGCAAGAACCCCTTCTTAGACTGATCCATATTGAACTTCTTCAATATCTTATCAAGGTATGTGCTTTGTGAAAGACCTATGAGGCGTCTTGATCTATCTCTGTAGATCTTGATGCCTAATATATAAGCAGCTTCTCCAAGGTCCTTCATTGAAAAACTCTTATTCAAGTAGGCCTTTATGCTGTCCAAGAGTTCTATATCATTTCCCATCAAAAGTATGTCATCACATATAATATGAGAAATGCTACAGAGCTCCCACTCACTTTCTTGTAAACGCAGGCTTCTCCATAAGTCTGCGTAAACCCAAACGCATTGATCATCTCATCAAAGCGAATGTTCCAACTCCGAGATGCTTGCACCAGCCCATAAATCGAGCATTGGAGCTTACACACCTTGTCAGCATTCTTAGGATCGACAAAACCTTCCGGCTGCATCATATACAATTCTTCCTTAAGGAAACCATTAAGGAATGCCGTTTTGATGTCCACTTCCCATATCTCATAATCGTAGAATGCGGCAATTGCTAACATGATTCGGACGGACTTTAGCTTTGCTACCGGTGAGAAAGTCTCATCGTAGTCAACCCCTTGAACTTGTCGATAACCCTTAGCGACAAGCCGAGCTTTATAGATGGTCACATTACCATCCGCGTCTGTCTTCTTCTTAAAGATCCATTTATTTTCTATGGCTCGCCGCTCAACGGGCAAGTCAGTCAAAGTCCACACTTCGTTTTAATACATGGATCCTATCTCGGATTTCATGGCTTCTAGCCATTTGTCGGAATCCGGGCCCGCCATCGCTTCTTCATAGTTCGAAGGTTCACCGTTGTCTAACAACATGATTTCCAAGACAGGGTTGCCGTACCACTCTGGTGCGGAACGTGTCCTTGTGGACCTACGAATTTCAGTAGGAGCTTGATCAGAAGTATCTTGATCATCATCATTAACTTCCTCTGTAGTCGGTGCAGGCACCTCAGGAACATTTTCTTGAGTTGCGCCCTTTTCCGGTTCAAGAGGTAATACTTCATCAAGTTCTACTTTCCTCCCACTTACTTCTTTCGAGAGAAACTCTTTCTCTAGAAAGGATCCATTCTTGGCAACAAAGATCTTGCCTTCGGATCTGAGGTAGAAGGTATACCCAATAGTTTCTTTAGGGTATCCTACGAAGACGCATTTTTCCGACTTGGGTTCGAGCTTTTCAGGTTGAAGTTTCTTGACATAAGCATCACATCCCCAAACTTTTAGAAACGACAGCTTAGGTTTCTTCCCAAACCATAATTCATACGGTGTCGTCTCAACGGATTTCGACGGAGCCCTATTTAAAGTGAATGCGGCAGTCTCTAAAGCATAGCCCCAAAAAGAAAGCGGTAAATCGGTAAGAGACATCATAGATCGCACCATATCTAATAGAGTGCGATTACGACGTTCGGACACACCATTACGCTGAGGTGTTCCCGGCGGCGTGAGTTGTGAAACTATTCCACATTTTCTTAAATGTGTGCCAAATTCATGACTCAAGTATTGTCCTCCATGATCTGATCGCAAAAACTTGATTTTCCTGTCACGTTGATTCTCAACCTCACTCTGAAATTCCTTGAACTTTTCAAAGGTTTCAGACTTGTGTTTCATTAAGTAGACATACCCATATCTACTCAAATCATCAGTGAGGGTGAGAACATAACGATAGCCACCGCGAGCCTCAACACTCATTGGACCGCACACATCAGTATGTATGATTTCCAATAAGTTGGTTGCTCGCTCCATTGTTCCTGAGAACGGAGTCTTGGTCATTTTACCCATGAGGCACGGTTCGCATGTGTCAAATGATTCATAATCAAGAGACTCTAATAGTCCATCTGCATGGAGCTTCTTCATGCGTTTGACACCTATGTGACCAAGGCGGCAGTGCCACAAGTATGTGGGACTATCATTATCAACCTTACATCTTTTGGCACTCACACTATGAACATGTGTAGCATTACGCTCGAGATTCATTAAGAATAAACCATTCACCATCGGAGCATGACCATAAAACATATCTCTCATATAAATAGAACAACCATTATTCTCAGATTTAAATGAGTAGCCATCTCGAATTAAACGAGATCCCGATACAATGTTCATGCTCAAAGCTGGCACTAAATAACAATTATTAAGGTTTAATACTAATCCCGAAGGTAAATGTAGAGGTAGCGTGCCGACGACGATCACATTGACCTTGGAACCATTCTCGACGCGCAACGTCACCTCGTCCTTTGCCAATCTCCGCTTATTCCGTAGCCCCTGCTTTGAGTTACAAATGTGAGCAACTGCACCGGTATCAAATACCCAGGAGCTACTACGGATACTGGTAAGGTACACATCAATTACATGTATATCACATATACCTTTTGTTTTGCCGGCCTTCTTGTCCGCTAAGTATTTGGGGCAGTTCCGCTTCCAGTGACCACTTCCCTTGCAATAAAAGCACTCAGTCTCAGGCTTCGGTCCATTCTTTGGCTTCTTCCCGGCAGCTTGCTTGCCGGGCGTGGCAACTCCTTTGCCGTCCTTCTTGAAGTTCTTTTTACCCTTGCCCTTCTTGAACTTAGTGGTTTTATTCACCATCAACACTTGATGTTCCTTCTTGATTTCTACCTCTGCTGATTTCAGCATAGCAAATACTTCAGGAATGGTCTTTTCCATCCCCTGCATATTGAAGTTCATCACAAAGCTCTTGTAGCTCGGTGGAACCGACTGGAGGATTCTGTCAATGACCGCGTCATCCGGGAGATTAACTCCCAGCTGAGTCAAGCGGTTATGTAACCCAGACATAGTGAGTATGTGCTCGCTGACAGAACTATTTTCCTCCATCTTACAGCTGAAGAACTTGTCGGAGACCTCATATCTCTCAATTCGGGCATGAGCTTGAAAAACCATTTTCAGCTCTTCGAACATCTCATATGCTCCATGTCTCTCAAAACGCTTTTGGAGCCCCGGCTCTAAGCTGTAAAGTATGCCGCACTGAACGAGGGAGTAGTCATCAGCACGTGTCTGCCAAGCGTTCATAACGTCTTGGTTCTGTGGGACGGGTCGATCACCTAGCGGTGCTTGTAGGACATAATCTTTCTTGGCAGCTATGAGGATGATCCTCAGGTTCCGGACCCAGTCCGTATAGTTGCTGCCATCGTCTTTCAGCTTGGTTTTCTCTAGGAACGCGTTGAAGTTGAGGACTACGTTGGCCATTTGATCTACAAGACATATTGTAAAGATTTTAGACTAAGTTCATGATAATAAAGTTCATCTAATAAAATTATTCAATGAACTCCCACTTAGATAGACATCCCTCCAGTCATCTAAGTATAACATGATCCGAGTTGACTAGGTCGTGTCCGATCATCACGTGAGACGGTCTAGTCAACATCAGTGAACATCTTCATGTTGATCGTATCTTCTATACGACTTATGCTCGACCTTTCGGTCTTCTGTGTTCCGAGGCCATGTCTGTACATGCTAGGCTCGTCAAGTCAACCTAAGTGTTTGCATGTGTAAATCTGTCTTACACCCGTTGTATGTGAACGTCTGAATCAAACACCCGATCATCACGTGGTGCTTTGAAACAACAAACTGTCGCAACGGTGCACAGTTAGGGAAACACTTTCTTGAAATTATTATGAGGGATCATCTTATTTACTACCGTCGTTCTAAGTAAACAAGATGAAAAACATGATAAACATCACATGCAATCAAATAATAACAGTGACATGATATGGCCAATATCACATAGCCCCTTTGATCTCCATCTTGGGGCTCCATGATCATCTTGTCACCGGCATGACACCATGATCTCCATCATCATGATCTCCATCATTGTGTCTCCATGAAGTTGCTCACCAACTATTACTTCTACTACTATGGCTAACGCGTTTAGCAATAAAGTAAAGTAATTTACATGGCGTTTCTCAATGACACGCAGGTCATACAAAAATATAGACAACTCCTATGGCTCCTGCCGGTTGTCATACTCATCGACATGCAAGTCGTGATTCCTATTACAATAGCACGAACATCTCATACATCACATATATGTCATTCATCATTCATCACAACTTTGGCCATATCATATCACAAAGCACTTGCTGCAAAAACAAGTTAGACGTCCTCTAATTGTTGTTGCAAGTTTTACGTGGCTGCAAAAGGGTTCTAGCAAGAACGTTTTCTTACCTACGTGAAAGCCACAACGTGATTTGTCAGCTTCTATTTACCCTTCATAAGGACCCTTTTCATCGAATCCGCTCCAACTAAAGTAGGAGAGACAGACACCCGCCAGCCACCTTATGCAACTAGTGCATGTTAGTCGGTGGAACCGGTCTCACGTAAGCGTACGTGTAAGGTTGGTCCGGGCCGCTTCATCCCACAATACCGTTGAAGCAAGATAAGACTAGTAACGGCAAGAAAGTTGACAACATCTACGCCCACAACAAATTGTGTTCTACTCGCGCAAGAAGAACTACGCATAGACCTAGCTCATGATGCCACTAAAGGGGAACGTTGCAGAAAACAAAAATTTTCCTACGGTTTCACCAAGATCCATCTATGAGTTCATCTAGCAACGAGTGATCGGATGCATCTACATACCTTTGTAGATCACGAGCGGAAGCGTTCAAAGAACGGGGATGAGGTAGTCGAACACGACGTGATCCAAATCACCGGAGATCCTAGCACCGATCGGAGTGTACCTCCGCGTTCAACACACGTACGGTCAGCGTAACGTCTCCTTCTTCTTGATCCAGCAAGAGGGAGGGAGAGGTTGAGGAAGATGGCTCCAGCAGCAGCACGACGGCGTGGTGGTGATGGAGCTGCAGTACTCCGTCAGGGCTTCGCCAAGCACTATGGAGGAGGAGGAGGTGTTGGAGAGGGATAAGGAGGTAACCAAAGGCGTGGATGAAAAGCCCTCCTTCCCCCACTATATATAGGAGGGCCAAGGGGGGGCGCCGGCCCTAGGAGATCCAATCTCCTAGGGGGGCGGCGGCCAAGGGAGGTTTCCCTCCCCCCCCCAAGGCACCTAGGAGGTGCCTTCCACTAGTGGGACTCTTCCCTTTTGTGAACCCTAGGCGCATGGGCCTCTTGGGGCTGGTGCCCTTGGCCCATGTAGGCCAAGGCGCACCCCCTACAGCCCATGTGGCCCCTCGGGGCAGGTGGACCCACCCGGTGGACCCCCGGGACCCTTCCGGTGGTCCCGGTACAATACCGGTGACCCCGAAACTTGTCCCGATGGCCGAAATAGCACTTCCTATATATAATTCTTTACCTCCGGACCATTCCGGAACTCCTCGTGACGTCCGGGATCTCATCCGGGACTCCGAACAACATTCGGGTTACTACATATACATATCCCTACAACCCTAGCATCACCGAACCTTAAGTGTGTAGACCCTACGGGTTCGGGAGACATGCAGACATGACCGAGACGACTCTCCGGTCAATAACCAACAGCGGGATCTGGATACCCTTGTTGGCTCCCACATGCTCCTCGATGATCTCATCGGATGAACTACGATGTCGAGGATTCAAGGAACCCCGTATACAATTCCCTTTGTCAATCGATATGTTACTTGCCCGAGATTCGATCGTCGGTATCCCAATACCTCGTTCAATCTCGTTACCGGAAAGTCACTTTACTCGTACCGTAATGCATGATCCCGTGACCAGACACTTGGTCACTTTGAGCTCATAATGAGGATGCATTACCGAGTGGGCCCGGTGATACCTCTCCGTCATACGGAGTGACAAATCCCAGTCTTGATCCGTGTCAACCCAACAGACACTTTTGGAGATACCCGTAGTATACCTTTATAGTCACCCAGTTACGTTGTGACGTTTGGTATACCCAAAGCACTCCTACGGTATCCGGGAGTTACACGATCTCATGGTCTAAGGAAAAGATACTTTGACATTGGAAAAACTCTAGCAAACGAACTATACGATCTTGTGCTATGTTTAGGATTGGGTCTTGTCCATCACATCATTCTCCTAATGATGTGATCTCATTATCAATGACATCCAATGTCCATAGTCAGGAAACCATGACTATCTGTTGATCAACGAGCTAGTCAACTAGAGGCTTACTAGGGACATGTTGGTGTCTGTTATTCACACATGTATTACGATTTCCGGATAACACAATTATAGCATGAATAAAGACAATTATCATAAACAAGGAAATATAATAATAATGCTTTTATTATTGCCTCTAGGGCATATTTCCAACACTCGCACCATTCGTCCATCCATCTAGCAAGCAACTAGCACAATTCAACCAACCATCAAGCAAACCATCTACTACCTAACATCAACACACATCCATCTATCCAACATCCATTGATCCATGTAAATAGCAGCATGGACAAGAGAGGAACAGGGAACAAAGAGATGAACAAGGAACATGGAGGTGAGTAAGGAAGAGGGGCTCACCACGGGTAGCGCGTCGAAGGAGAGCAGCCGCAAGCCACGCGCAGGGAGAGACGGCGGGAGGTGGCGACGATGGTCACGGCACCGTCCTTGGTTCGCCGGCTGCTGCTGGTGATACCGGAGGCGGAGGACGGCAGGGCCCGGCGGGGTGGGCGCGTGCGTCGGGGCCGAGGTCGTCGGCTGCTGCAGGGGTCGGAAGAGGCGCTCGCTCGTCCGAGGTGGAGGAGAGGAGCGGGCGGCGGGGCGAGGAACCCTAGCGCGAGGGTCGGGGTGGCGGGGGTGGGGGCACGGGGGCGCGGGGGCGGCGGGGGTGGGGGCGCGGGGGCGCGGGGGCGGCGGGGGTAGAGTCCGGTGAGGGCCGGGGCGGTGGCGTCGCGGGTCGGGGCAGCGCGTGGGTGGATCTGGTGGCGAGCGAGAGAGGGTCGAAGGGGATCTGGCGAGGGAGAGGGAGGATAGCTTACTAATGGCGCACCACTCCTCGGTGCTATTAGAGATCTTTTTTTAGATAGCAATTAGAGATCTGCGCCATTAGAGATCTTTTTTTAGATAGCAATGGCGCACCCCGCAGCGGTGCGCCATTAGAATGTTTTTTTATTACAGTTCGAGCACATGTTATATTGCACCTAACCCAATCCACATCAGAACCCGCCCACTAGCCCAACTGGTCAGCATGCAGCACACACACCAGGAGGTCTTGGGTTTGATTCCCAGGCTCCGCAATAGTTTTTTTGCATTTTAAATGCTGTTTGATATTTATTTGTGTTTAAATATGTTCAAACTTGTTTAAATCATAACAGTAATATTTTTTATAAAAACAGTAATAATTTTTTAAAAAATATGTTCAAATTTGTTACTTGAAAATATCATCGGCGGCGGCGGTGGAGCGGGGGAGGGTGCGGGGGGTGCCCGTTGGCGGCGGTGGAGCGGGGGAGGGTGCGGGGGGCCGGGTGCTCGTCGGCGGCGGTGGAGGGGGATCGAGATCGAGTGTCCTCACCACTGGCTCGCATCCTTAGTGTGACTCAGCATCTTGTCTTTTTTATTTATCTCCGGATCATTTCCGTCATCTTCCCGCTTCTTCTCCTCCCTATCCGCGTGCCAACGCAGGAGCTTTGCTACCTTAGGGTCCGCGAAATACCGCTGCAGACGAGGAGTGATCGGAAAGTACCACACCAATTTTCGAGGAGCTTTCTTCCTCTTCTTGTATCGAGTGACGCCGCACACCGGACATATGGTAGACTCCGCGTGCTCATCCTGATATATGATGCAATTGTTCATGCACACATGGTATTTCACTTGCGGTAAATCCAGAGGACACACGATTTTCTAATGCAGTGCGCCATTAGTAGTTTTGCAAAAAATTAAAAAAAATATTTTTTATACAAATGGCGCACCGTTGCACAGTGCGCCATTACTAGTTTAAACTACTAATGGCGTACTATGCAACGGTGCGCCATTAGTAGTTTTTCCAAAAAGTAAAAAAAATTACTGGCGCACTTTGTCGCCGGTGCGCCATTAGTAGTTATAACTACTAATGGCGCACTTTGCCCGGATGCGCCATTAGTATGTTTGAAAAAATGGAAAAAAAATTTGTTACTAGTGGCGCACCTTTTGTCTGGTGCGCCATTAGTGTCTTTCACACTAATGGCGTACCTCCACCTGGTGCGCCATTAGTATATAGTAGTGGCGCACCACTTCTCTTATGCGTCATTAGTGTCAATCCTATCTTTAGCCCTTTTCCTAGTAGTGCGGGACTAATGCCTGCCGAGGCCCGGCCGACGTCCTAGCCTCAGGAACTGGGACTGATGCTCCCATTAGTACCGGTTCATAAGATGGTCAGAACTAATGCTCTGATCTGCCCAGGAACAAAGCCCTGTTTTCTACTAGTGGCATATACTAAGTGCCATTGTTTTGGCGAGACGTTGATTGAACTAGAGGATACCCCGCGCGTTGCTGCGGGAATTGATTGATGCAAATTTTCGTTGATAACATGAGAAATAAATTTTAAAATACATATGACTTATTATATCTAACACTAGTAGAAAAAGGGCCTTCAGTCCCGGTTCATAATAAAATGTCGGGTACTAATGCCTCTCCCTTTAGTCCCGGTTCAATCCAGAACCGGGACTAAAGGGCGCGGCCACGTGGAGCTCCACCTTTAGTCCCGGTTGGTAACACCAACCGGGACTAAAGGAAATTTTATGATTTTTTTTTGAATTTTTTTTTTTGAATTTTTTTTGAATTTTCAAATTTCTGAATTATTTTAACCTCTAGTCTGTAATCACCACCCCTCATCACTTCTCAATTTATCCTCTAATCACCCCTCATCATTCCAAATCATCTAACTTCCCGAACGGTCACCCATCCTCCCACTCCCCCAGCCTGAGCACGCTTAACTTCCGGGTTCTATTCTCCCTCGCTCCAAGTCTGCACTTATTGTTTTCCTAACAATACTAAGATGTCAATCCTATTAACCTTCAGGAATTTTGCTTGAGCATGAAGTGACACATTTCATAGTTTTATTTTAAAACTATTGTTTTAAAAAAACAATAATTATTTAGTAACACTAATATTTCTTGAATAATTAGTTTGACCATTGTTTGACCACAGTTTGACCAGATTTGACCAAAATTGAAATAACTGAAATAATTATTTAGTAACACTAATATTCTAGAATAATTAGTTTGACCATTGTTTGACCACAGTTTGCCCACTGTTTGAATTTTTTTTTGATTTTTTTCACTCTAGATCTTAAAAGCCCCGTAACTTTTTTCTATTAGGTTTTTGAGAATTTTGAAAATGTTTAATGGGGTTCACATTTGCAAATTTTCCCAACAACTAGACCACATATCACATGGGAAACTTATTTTCTTTTATTTTTTTGACATTTCCATCATTTTCTTTTACTTTTTTTTAACTGAATAGCGATCCACGGGGGGGGGGGGGGGGGGTAGAGTTTGAAAATGGGACCTTTAATACCGGTTCGTGGCACGAACCGGGACTAAAGGTCTCATCCCCATTGGTCCCAGTTCGTGCCTCAAATCGGGACTAAAGGTCTAATCTTTAGTCCCGGTTTGAGGCACGAACCGGGACCAATGGTTGTGGGCCAGGAGCGAGGCCCATTGGTCCCGGTTCATCCCACCAAGCGGGACCAAAAGGTCCAGATGAACCGGGACCAATGGCCCACGTGGCCCGGCCGGCCCCCTGGGCTCACGAACCGGGACCAATGCCCCCATTGGTCCCGGTTCTGGACTGAACCGAGACTAATGGGGTTACCCAGCCTGGACCAAAGCCCCCTTTTCTACTAGTGTAATTAAGTGTAGTAGTAACATATTTATTGGATATATAAGCAGAATAAATACTTCGTGCATTGCAGCGGGACTATGTTACAATTTTGTTTTCATATCAAGAGATAAATAACATAAATGTTGGGTGCATATGTCATCTTAAGAATAAAGTGTAAAATAGGAATCTGGAAAATCATGGCTAATGAAATGAATTCAGTGAATGAGTATGCTTAGAAAGGCACAATTCGCATACTGATTGATGAAATACAACAAACTCCCTCACAAAGAGATAGCGAAACTAACAAACATCTTTTCTCCAAAGGAAATTGTAAAACAAAGCTCTATGAATAATAATAAATACACACATTTGAAGATTAGTGTACCTGAGCTGATCAACTTCGTGATGAGATTGTGGTCAATTGGATAGTTGGATACCAGGAATACCAAATTCAGCATGCACAACTACAGAAAAGAAGATTAATGTTAAGCCATCTTCATCCATTGTATATCTGCACAAATATAGACAAAGAAGTAGAAAAATCATCATATAATAGTGCTTACCAGTTAAAGGCCACAACGTGAGGCCTTTTTGAGATGATCATCGTCTTTACTAATGCAGACGGCAAACGGATTGATTAACCAAGACATGCTCAGCCTAAATCAATCAATCAGATCCCAAATATATCCCAGAATTGTTCCTAGAATCACTAGAACAGCAAGTTGCGACCGGAGAAGATCAATTCAATGATAAATCCACAAACAAAATCATTAGCATACACTTAAGGTTGACCATACCTATGCAGTCACCATCGTTGCATCATAGCAGGCCAGTCCAATGATAATTGAGGTATATTAATGGCTCTGGCTTCATCATATAGCTTGGTAATTGCAGCAAGGCCAAGATGTATGGTTTTTTTATTGAGAAAGTGACACGTACACCTCATGTATATTCATACAACAAACAAAAGGGTTGACGGCCGGGCGCTCGCAACAGTCTCTCCAGGTCCAACAACCGAAGCAACGTGAACCCCACAAAAAGAACAAACACGCACCCACACCCCAGGCTCGCCGACGCCATCAAGACAACCGGCCGCTTGCCGTCTGCTCTAGCAGATGTCGAGAAACCATCCATCTGCATCGCCTTCAAAGGCTTTGGATACCGCATGGATGTCTTGTCCCGCAAACAGGAACAAATGGTTGAGTTCCGGCGCAACAGCCGGGGATAATCCGCACAGATTAATTGGATGGCTCCATGTCTCCGCCAACACTCCATCTTCCCAGAGACGCGAATGACGAAGAACTGCTGCAAACCGCCTCCTCAAAACAGGGTTACGCCAGCAACCTGCGGAGCTTCGGATGGAGTGAACCACCGCCACGGACTCTGATCGGATCGCGATACAAAAGGCCTCCCGATTCTTGCCAGCACCGTATCCGACGCCATACGGACGGGGAGAAGCACGACCATCTCTTATTCCCCTCGCCGCCACCTCCTCCGCCACGGTGACAACGACGGGACACCACACACATAAACCTAACCCTATGTACACCTCCGCGCAGGGATCCCGGTCGCCCACGGCCGCTAGCGCTGAATTGACCGCCGGAGGCGAAGGCGAACGCTGGATCCGCCACGGCAGGGAAGTCGCTTGCGTGAATTCTTCTGGGAGCCCCGGAGCCTAGAAAAGAAGATATATAGTAAAGGAAGGTCATCTCTTGGGATACAGATCTGAGCCCCCATTATATAAGGGCAGAAATAAAACGCCGTGCATGCAGAAGCGGGATGATTAGGATGGTAAAACGTGGGAGTGGAGGATTAGTGCTGACGTGTCCACAGAAGAATGGATGATGATGTGGATAGGCTGCATGTTTAGATAATTAGGTTAGTGGGGATGAATCTCTTAGGTGTATAGGATTCCTTTCGCCAAACATTTTTTTAATAATAGTATTATTAAATAGGTACTATGTTATGATTTAATCATGAGATTTAACAATTTTCATCCGTATTTTTTCTTCTAAAATAAGCATGATAATGGAAAAAATATGATGTCAAGGATACGTGATCTACAAAGAAGTTCAGTTAGCCGCAAATCAATAGGTGTACAACAATCTAACATGTTTTATGATATGCTAGAATTACTTGGTCATTAACCACAAAAAAGAGCAGTTGAAAATCATATATCACAACAAAAAAAGTTATGATGACATATATAAAGGATACATATTTTGGACTTTCTTCAAACTTGAGATTCCACTTTGCAATACTTTCAAGATAAAGTTTTCACTGAAAGCTTTATAGTTGTGTGCATTCCTAAACAATAAATTGTAACACTGTATATTCTGAGTCTTAGGAAATGAAAATCTTTAATAGGCTCCTTACTAATGAGGCTAATCATTACTATTGAGCAAGGAGGCTAAGCATACTACACTTCCATATTTTTACGTACACTAAATTGTGGAATAAGTATCCTTTTTAGAGTATATCCAATGGCGTGGCTACATTTCTCCATGAGCAAGAAATTAGTAGTCCTAGCATATTATGTGTTAGCACTTTCCTTAATGAAAATCGATCTGAGCTGCTATTATGTCGCAATGAATGCAATAACCTTTTTTTACTAAGTCATTGTCTCTCAGCCTTACCCTATAATTTTCCTGATATTTTTTATCTCTATTAGACGTAAGAATTTGGAGGGAGTATCTAAATATTAATGTGAACCAAATTTAAACTTGACCATACCTTAATTTTCCATGCGCCCTTGTCATGAATTTGTTCCCTACAAAATAATAGCAGGATGTTGCCTTTTCTTTTTTACCATCGACTGTGCTAAAGCAATAGCATATAATAAGTCTAAAAATGATATTTCTATTGCAAAGGGACATCAAAGCTTTTAATGCTTTTTTTTCTTTGGTGCCCACTGCCAGTATCAATATTTTACCTAATAATGGTTTTTGTGCTCTCTGGTGCCAACTACATAACCAAATTTAAATAATCTTTACTGATTAAAATTTAGAAGAGATAGCTAGTCTAACTGGCCTTGGTCTGGTTTGACTCCTTGGTATTAAGCATGTGCAAATTGCACCAATTATTTTAACATGGATGCTTGAATAATTGTAGGCGAATTGGGCTATAATACTATGAAGAAACGGAGTCCAATCAGTCGATGATGAGTGTGCGTACGGAAAAACAAATTCATACAGCATAATGAGGAATAAATATATCAAATGGTTTGTATCATCATAGAAGCCCTTCAGTTGGATTGTCACACGGCATGGTGGTAAGAGGCGGTCGCTTTAGTGATGAAGGTGTGCAATTGAGGAGGACAGAGGCATCATGGGTGCCAGTGGCAGATATGGTGCAGCTACACACAATAGTGCAGAACAAGGGGGTTCAGAGATATCAAGGCATAGTATGGTGGGGATAGATTAGCCAACAGTGTGACAAAAATCACGTTGTAAATTATAAATTGTAATTGAGTTCCCAAAGAATTGAGAACAAACTGCTGGATTTATTTACCAACAACAGCAAGTAAAATTAGCACTATTCCGCTGGACCAACTCTAAGAAAACATCTAAACAAATCTCAGCAATGCAAAATTATTAGCATGCATGATCGTTCACAGCCTATCTACAAGCAATACACTCAAACTCAAAATTAAGAAAAGTTATTGAATTTTTTTACGCATAAGATATAGGAATGTAGGCAACAAATACTGATCCACATGTACTCTGAATCGTCCCTCAACATTTCAGGCATGGCCAGAAAAACCAAGAACGAATTATAAACTCTATTTCATATTGTTCTGAAAAATATAGGAAGTCGTTGTATGCTACGTGACATCAGCATATGATTATATTCAGAGTCTAGGCATCATATATTCATTTAATTGCGAGATAGTGATAAGATAACCATTGTAGATAATCCGAGTTTAAGCATGTATCTGGAATAAATAGCATACATCATCAAAATAATTTACATAAATAACACAACTAATCCTGTTAACTAACATTGTGGAACATGGAAAAGGATATATAGCTTGAGCCTCAAATAGACATCAAGAAGCTCGCATGTGTTTCATTGTTGAAGTTGCTAACACAGCTCTATTGTAGAGATTCAGCGGTGCATGGATTGCAGATATAGAGCACCAAGCTGATTCTTAGTAAAAATTATGATGATCATGGAATGATCTGTTAAACTTGATAAGCATAGAGAAGAAAAATCAGCAGTTAGGCTTATTGAAATAAAAGGCTTTCTTGGAAACTTTAATACTTCATGTTAACACTTGTTTACCTGATAATAATATTCACCATTGAAAGTAATAATAAAGATTCATTATGTTCCAAAATAACAATTCATTTTGCATGTCGATAAGAAATACAGTGTTTTTTTCCTGCGAATAGTTGGCTCTTATGCAGGAAACGAATTACTGAACAAACAAAAAGTAGATTGTAGATCATCCAGAGTTCAGTGGCCTAAGCGATAGAGCATGACTTTGAGTTGGCAATTGTTTGCGTGGTGAAAAAACGAATTGTAGTTAATCTAACTTTCCACTGATCCTAATAGATTATATACTTGTCTGAGACTGTATTCTACACACATAAATGAGATCACTGGTCCGCAACTGGATTTTCTATTTTCTTCAAACAACAGTTTGTTAGTTGTACCCTGCTTCAGTGCTTTGCCACATAGTACAGTGTTTTAGACTCCATCACCCTTACTAATTAAGTAATATCATATAGTGTGGGACGTAGATGTAGCATGACATTAAAGATTTTGAGCATGCAGTACACTAATTTGAGTAGCCATACTTATACATCAGCTCACCAAATAGCGGCATATTTATTATGGCCATAGTAAACTCTAAAGCTATTTCATGTAGTCTTCAAAAAGGAACTGATGTTTTTTGCATGAGGTCTGATGATTAATTTTAGGATAAACTGCGATTGCTTGCTGCCAAAAAAGTGAACTCAATGCGGCAATTTGTCGTATGAAGCAATAAGAGACATACCATAGAAACTCAACATAGAGCAAAGGCAGCATCTTTGGCGAGGTGGTCAAACCATCAAAACCATGCGAGCTATAGCTATGTGGAGCACCATAACTGCCGCCACACACTGACTAAAACGGCCAATCTGCTGGTCGCTATACATGGGTCGTATCTTCGGCAAGCATGCCTGATGGCTAGATCCCGCAGATGCCACGTCAACATATGACCACCGTCGGGGACACCACTACATGAAGAGAGATCATTGAGCTGATCTTCAGCATGGCCGTTTGCACATGATGCATGTTGATCGAAGTGCAGAGAGCTAATCAACCCTGTTTGGATCAGGAGTGCTCATAAATTAACTAAAGATGTCCTAGAGGATGGGACACGACTTGTTCAAAAATAGGGTGCAGCCTTGCACATGATCCTTTAGAAAAATATGAAGATTTCTTCATGCCTCCCTATGCCAAACTGCGTGTGTATAAGTTCTCTTCTTCCGACAGGCTATGCCTCCATCGGGAGAAGTGTCACCTTGCTGAGAGTTCGCCTCCTCCCTTTGCCTCAAATCCAACTGGCTGAAATTCCATCTGAATATATCGAAAGTCCTCATCATATTTTCTGCCAGTGTCAGCTATAAACATCTGAATATTTGAACTGCGATAGATAGACAACATGTAGTATTACTAAAAAAAGTAAGACCTCATTGATTCAATTGTTACAATTGCAGTAAATTTCATTATGAGCATTTTGTATAAAAAAGGCCGTATACCTGGATCTGTTGCCAAATACAACAAACGAACAATTTAAACAGTGACATGTATAACTCGATATGCCATCATCTATCTAAATTTTTGCACATGCAAAAGTACTAAAATCTCATAAATCCACCAAGACATATATTATACACTATTAGACATGATTTTCAGAAATACAGGAAGTTCGTAATATATTAAATGTCGAAAGTACATGAAAATATTTTATGCCAAGGCATCATACTTTTTTCTTAATCCCGGACATACAAATTATTTGTTAAACAGCAGATAATCTGAGATTTATCGCATATTAGAATAAAAAATATACAACATCTAAATCACTTCCTTATGAAAAATAAACTGCCTGGCAGTGGTCAGTTTCTAGATGTAGAGAATGCTACTTACCTAGCTTGCTGCAGGTTGGAAACAAATGTGATACAGATCCCGTCAGCTGGCCGGTTCTCCTTCTCTTTGGATGTGTTAGGGATGAATACACCTCCAACCTGTCATCTTGGGTCCCACCATACAATCATTAAAATGTTGAAATGGGATAAAAGCTTGAACAAAGTTTCTTTGATAGGGTAATTTGGATAGTTTTGTCGCTAAACAGAGTAAAAGGGTCAGAAATACACAATTAGGGGATAAGAAAGTGAGTTAATTATTTTGTGTTCCCTTTAACTTATTGGTCCTAGTGTTTCCTTAGTGTTATACCAATAATGCATATTGCTAAGAAGAATCAATATTTTTTGGAGACATAGACACATGCACAAACCACGCGCACGTACTCACAAAGTGGAGTTCATCAATGAATAGTGTACATATCTGGTATGCTAAAATATTTATCTTTCATACAAAATGCACATAATCAAATTTGTTACATTATTTGTGTACCCACCAAAGCATAAAATAGGTTGACAAACTTTTGATATACAAATGTGATGGCATTCTGTTCATTGATAATGCAAAGTTGAAGTGCCCCCCAAAAGAATGAATGCTTACCAATATGTAAAAGGCGCCTTAGGATGCAATAGGACACTAGCATTCACCATAGGGAGACAGAGTAAATACACCACCAACACTTGCACTTTTGTGAATAACGTTCGCCATATTTTTCTCTCCCTTTACATATACCACTTCATTATGTTGACTCATCCACACTTCTAATGAGTGATTCTCTTGTCTGGCATATATATGAGCACATAAGATAGGTATCAACCAGATAGACGGAGGAGACCATAATAAAGAACCAGATAAATATGTATGGAAAAGCAAACAACCATGGTGAGATATGAAGCCATTCAAATGGTTAGGTTCCCAACATTTTCGATGATACATTTCTGCTAGTCCTAGTGCTAATGGACTAGCCACATACAAAGTACCCTCAACGAGACCCTCATGACACAGTTGATTCTGGTAGGAACGAACAGTTCAGTTGCACCATGATGACAATGTCGGTAATTCTGGTTATCAACAATGAAATCTCATTTGGTGGCTATGATCTATAACGTGGTGGGGGCTAAGTCATGGGATTGTCAAGTTGGCAAGGCAAGTGGGACTGCTAAGCAGCACATGGGACTCATGCTGAATTAAGTGGTCACTAGTGAGACAAAATCAATTGTCTCTTGGAATTAGAAGGTAGAGGTGGGAAAAAAATTAGTGGTCGAAGGAAGAAGTCATGAAAAAGCAAAGAGAATGTTGCTCTCATCTAGCGCATCTTGTGGAGTCTTACTCTCGTGTACCAATATTTTTATTTTGAAGAAATAACCAACACTCCATATTGATGCTCAACAGTGTTATGTGGTCTGTCAACTCTCATCCTCCCAAAACATGAACCATTTGTACTCTTTCATGATGCCCTAATTCAACCAAGCCGTCAAATTTATAGGGTCTCTAAGATCTTCAGCGTAACATTTTGCCTAACGAACGATCACTATAAACATGGGTGGTGCTAATAATGCACGCAAATAATGGCTGCATATGACAAACTACTTTGTAAAATGTGCATGGATTGGCAGAAACACGTGATCATGCTCGTTGCTGCTTATTCAAACAAGGGAATCTACAAGGGGAAACCAGCTCATTGACGGCCCATCAAAATCTTGCCAGCCACTTCAAACAACTATAACACATGCTTGGTCACACCAGCTCCAAAGTAAAACAAGGAACACACATACCAATCTTCTGAATAACTTCATGCCAGACTACAGTTTGCAGTGTGGCAGACGAGTCAAACACCTTGTAGTCACAAAGGGAATCAGAGGCCCGGTGCTCCGCTTTCTTCACCATTCATGGCTGGATGCTAGGCAAGTTGAGTTCCTGACATAGCTGCTTGAATGCTGGGTTTCTGTCACGGTTCTTTGAAGTCTGGAGTGGAGTGTATGCTCTGGTTGTGAGCCCAAGCTGGCAGCTGGTCTGGGTGCGGGGGCGGTGCAAATTTCTACATCACCCTTGCAGCGATCGCGTTGTGAGTGGCTGGTGACGACCATACATGGTGCTTTAGGTCTCAGATCTTTTTTTCCGATGCTGTTCAAACTAGGTCCATGTTAGTGGAATGGTTCGTTTCCTTTTATTTTGCATCCCTGTTGAGTGTTGACGGTGGTTTGTAATATTTATCGTTCGAGCATATTAGCATTTCCTTCTTAATAAAAATGTCATGCTTCTAGGCGTTGCAGAGAAAAATTTATGCTACATTTGGATCGCAATAAGCTTCATCAAAACTAACACCTTGATTTTCTGTACAAGAGCACCACATTAGTAATCAGACAAGCAAGTAATTAAAGCTTCATCTTCTGCAAGCTTCTATTCTTAGTTCTGTCTTCAAAAATTACAAAAAAATATCTGCTTAATTTGTGACGACCAGAGTACAAATATACAAGGCTAATATTCATTGGCAAGTTGTGTGAAACTCTGGCCTGCTGCTGAAAGAAAACAATGTTGCAATTCAGATTACCTTTTGTGGCTACATGAATGTAAGACTTGTCATTTTTTTAATAGTGTCCCCCTAGTAGAGTAAGAATGCAATCTTAGGAGCATCTTTCTGAACGAAACCATCCTATATACAACTGCGTATTCCATGAAAGCAAAAGAGTTCTTTTCTGAAAAACAAAGGATCCCAGCAAGAAAGCTGAAAAGTAAATGAGAGAAGATGCATAGCAAGAAACATAAATACGTGATCAAACAGTATCAACAAGTTCCAGGTTGGAAGACAAGTCCAATAAATCTTTCTTGTTCAGCATACAGGATTAACACCCAACCAAACTATTCACTGAACGGAGTACAATATAATTCGATATATTTTTGTATGTGATTACATGGATGCCAAGTCAAGAAACCATACTTAGTGGCTAGCTAAATCATAAAAGCACCAGTTGACAGGGCATGTCTAAGACTAGGCAAACCTCCACGACGAGCAAAGATGAAATGGTTCACTCGCTGACACCATACACCAAACTGGGGAGCACCCAGAAGCTCTCCAACTGCTTGCTTTTCCATCCGAGAATATATGTAATGGGGTGGGAACTCGTAGGCACGAACTGACCAAGCTCTACCTCAATCCAAGGTTTGTCGAAATTTTTGGACCCACTCGGAACGTAAATGCAGTTACTCTTCCCGCCCCATCGTTCAGGGTTCATGCAAGAAAATGTAGAACTCCTGGTATCCAAGCTAATAAAGAGAGCCCAATTTTCCAACTTATCCAACTTCATCCACTTAGCGGGTTCTGTTAAGTCGAGGCGGTAGGCTTGAAAGCAGAATTCGTGAACACGTATGCAGAGGTCAACCATGAGAAGCATGTCACCACAGACCACCAACCATGGTTTGACCATGTCCTGTCCGCACACTACAACTGGTACTTCCGACATGCCAAGCTGAGGTGCCAAAGAAATGATATTGAGCTTCTGAAGAGAGTCCATGGCAAACATCTTACCTTTGAAGGGCACAATTTGATGAATGCGGCGTTCAGCAATAAGAGGGTGTTCTATCCAGGAGTTTGCTCCAAGTTGCCACTGGAACATAGAATTTCTCGAGAAAAGGAGGAGGTACGAGTTGGGCGAACTTAGCGGAGCTGTAAAGATGCCGTAGTAGATTTCAGAGTTGTCACTGTGTCGGAATTTCGGGGGCTTCATGATAGTACCAGTGTACACATCAACAAGGAAGCATTGCTCAAAACTGTAGAAGATAAAATACCCATATGAGCAGCCCAAATAGCGCATGTGATATGGAGTCTGTCGGAGTGCTGAACTACGAAGCGATAAGTTTGTCTTCGCAGGATCATGAAGCTGCCATTTGGTGTTAGATAAAGGGTAGTATGACGTATCGTCGTCCCCTATATGCCGATGAGCATTATGAAGATCTGTGTTGACAAAGAGAGGTGGGAAGGAGAAGTGATATATGGGCAGGAAAGAAGAAACTGTGGCACGCCAAGAGCGGCAGGTGCTAGTAACAGCAAGGAAGTCATGGAATGAGCTAAGGAGGACAATGATTAGGTGAAGCAGGCTGTCCGTAACATCTGCCCAAACTTGTCGTCCAGATGAGTCTGAGTCATTTGATCCAAAGCTGTGGCAAATTTTCTTAGACGGCTTCTCTATGATGGCAACTTCTCTGTCATACAGAAAATTCAAGAAAGATAGATCAGAATCAAGAAATCAAATATCACAGGGACATAACTAATAAATGGTTAGAAATGCAAAGGGGCAAACCAAGATGCTCATCTCACTGAGCATCATCTTTTCTTTTCAGACAAGATGTATATTAAGTTATCAACATGGCACATTTCAATCACAATAAGGTACAGCAAAATAACCAACATGTTCATGTTCAGCACAACAGCATAATATAGGCATATTTTCAAATCATGCAACAGGGGGTGATTCATACTCTAGAGAGCACCAGTATCCTTAGAACAATTATAGCGCACATACCAAGTGACGAGAGTATCATATTCATAAATAAATAAAATTCGGTTTTATGCAATCTTTTCATCACATAAATTTATTTTGGGACAATCCCTGCTTTGCACATATTTTTTTGGTAACTAGCTATCCCAATCCCTAGGTGTTACACGACTGAGAACACAAAGCATCATGCCAAAATTCTTTCTGGTTAGAGTAACACTAGGCAAATAGTTACGCAATTTCATGGCCGCATCAGCATGCTCTTACAACCTGATCAAACCAACACGGCGCAGGGATGATCCACCACAACCACTAGAAAAACTTGCATCAGGAAGAGGAGAAAACAAGGTTAGGGTTCTACAGACCTAGGGGCGAGAGCGGCAGGTGCCGGCGGCGGCGAGAGCTTGGTCTCCGGTGGCTCTTGGGTTCCGACCCAGAAAGGGGCAACCAAGTCTGTATCTACCCCTTCCGCCGCATCGCGTTTGCCCATCGGATGCGTCGGCGACGAAGGGGCGGAAAAGAATCGGCGGCGCGGAGATGATCGACGGGGTTATTTGGCTGGAACGAACCTGCTGCCTGGCTTTTTTATTCGGCTGGAACGAACCTGCTCGGCCCGGCCCATCCCAGCCCAGCTTACCCGTGTGTCTTCCACTACTCCCTCCTTTTCTAAATATTAGTCTTTTTAGAGCTTCTAAAAAAAGTATTTTAGAGATTTCAATATAGGCTACATACGGGTGTATATACATGCATTTTAGATTGTATATCCACTCATTTTACTCTGTATGTAGTCCATTATTAAAATATTTAAAAGACTTATATTTAGAAACAACCGGAGTACCAGACTAGCAGTTTAGTCTAGAAGATATTTTTTCTCCTAAGAATTTTCTTCTGACCCCCCTATAAAAAGGAATTTGTTCTGAGGATTAGTGCAAATTTTGTGTAAAATTATCTGAAAAAAGATGGAGTGGCGATTTCCTTTTCTTCTTTATTACATAAAGATGTGTGTGGCAGCCACACCCTTTAATTAAGAATATGTAGTCTTGGAAAATTGATGCAAACCACATAGTTCCACGGATCTTGCTCGACACACAGCTTCTCCATCATAAGGAAAATTCAACAACAGTGGATCAGATTGATGTATAACAATTAGTGAACTTACTAAGCCAAAAAAAGTACAATTTATTTTTTTGAATTTTCACTCCGGGAGGGGGGGGGGGGGGGGAAGAGAAGTCCCCCAACTGAATATAATAGTTGAATGCTCGTGCGTTGCCACGGGTATTTCAAAAAAATTACTGGTTGCATATATAAGCATAAGCGAATCTATAGCCAGGCATCCCAAAAAATATATTGGTTGCTTTATATAAGCATAAGAGCATCTACAGCCAGGCATCCCAAACCCCGCTCCAAACGCTCGAGTGGACGGCCCGGTCACTGACCAAAAAAAAAACAACCCACCCGGGCGCCTCAAATCGCCCTGCCTGACCGGCACCCTTCAGATCCAGCCCACAAGTAGGGCGGATATGGGGTACACACATGTTGGACCCGACCCACCCCAACCCCACTCCATCCACACAAAAAAATCCAATCCCCAGAATCCGGGAGCCCTAACTTAGTTCACTCCACTCTCGTGCCGACTCTTCTTCTCCCTCTACTCCGATTTCTTCGATTCCGATCCACTCCGACAAGCATGTCGTGTGCCGGGAGCCGCTCCGACTCCGACCTTGATGTCGACGAGAAGTTGGCCCTTTGCATTGCACTCCATAGGTCCAAGGTGGACACAGGGGGCAGTTCCGGATCTGCAGCCTCGCCTCTCCCCAGCCGGTGCAGCGCGGACACCGGAGCTGGCCCCTTCTTGCCTACACGCAGCTTCGCAAGGCCAGCGGTGGGTGCTTGTTGATACGTCTCCAACGTATTTATAATTTATGAAGTATTCATGCCAATATTTTATCATTCTTGGATGTTTTACAATCATTTATAGCAACTTTATATCATTTTTTGGGACTAACCTATTGACACAGTGCCAAGTGCCAGTTGCTGTTTTTTGCTTGTTTTTTAAATAGCAGAAAATCAATATCAAACGGAGTTCAAACACCGCGGAACTTTTTGTGGATTTTTTTATGGGCCAGAAGACTCCCAATGGGCCAAAGCAGCTCCTGGGGGTGCCCCGAGGGGGGCACAGCCTACAGGGCGCGCCAGGGCCCCCTGGCGTGCCCGGGTGGGTTGTGCCCTCCTCGGTGGCCTCCCGTACTCCTTCTTTCCACTATAAATTCCTAAATATTCTGAAACCCTTCGGGGTTAACCTAAATCAGAAGTTTCGCCGCCACAGGGTTCCGTAGCCACCGAAAACCAATCTAGACCAGTTCCAGCACCCTATCGGAGGGGGGAATCATCTCTGATGGCCATCTTGATCATCCCGGCGGCCACCACGATGAGGAGGTAGTAGTCCACCCTCGGGGCTGAGGGTTTGTACCAGTAGCTATGTGTTTAATCTCTCCCTCTCTCGTGATCGATATCATGGGCTTTGTTAATATAGATAGATCATATGATGTTTCTCCCCTCTATACTCTTGTTGTGATGAATTGAGTTTTTCCCTTTGAGATCTCGTTGTTATCGGATTGAATACTTTTATGGATTTGAGAACTCTTGATATATGTCTTGCAATTGAATACTTGTGGTGACAATGGGGTATGGTAATAATTTACTTGATATATGTTTTGTCACTCAACTTGCGGATTCCCGCGGTGACACTGGGGTAATCTGTGCATAGGGGTTGATGCACGTTCTTGTCCTTGTTTCTCCGATATAAATCTTGGAGCACTCTTTTTAGTTTTTTGTGTGGATTGAGTATTATGAATATGAATATGCTTTGGTGTTATTCTAGTACGAACTCTAGGATAGATCAAACGGAAAAAATAGCTTTGCATTATTTTAGTACGAACTCTTGAATATATTGAATGAAAATAATAGCTTTGAGGTGGTTTCATACCCTACAAATAATTCCTATCTTTTGTTCTCCGCTAATAGGAACTCGGGAGTGATTCCTCGTTACACTTTGAGGGATAATCATATGATCCAACTATGTTAGCATTGTCGAGAGATTGCACTAATACCGTTTTTGTTCCTGTTTACTATTTGCTACCTTGCTGTTTTTATTTATTGAGATTATAAAAATACATTTCTACCATCCGTATTACACTTTTATCACCATCTCTTCACCAAACTAGTGCACCTATACAATTTGCCATTGTATTGGTGTGTTTGGGACACAAGAGATTTCTTGTTTTTGATTGCAGGGTCGTTTGAGAGAGACCATCTTCATCCTACGTCTCTCACGGATTGATAAACCTTAGGTCATCCAGTTGAGGGAAAATTGCTACTGTCCTACAAAACTGCGCTTGGAGGCCCAACACATGTCTACACAAGAATAAAGTTGCATAGTAGACATAACTTGTGCCCGCCCCGCCGTCCCGTACGCACATGCCAGAATAGGAGGTGTGTGCCACCCGCGGCGAGAAGCAGTGTGCAAGCACTACTAGGGAAAATCTTATACACAGGAGCTTACTAGTAGCGCTTTTTAAAAGGCACCGCTACTACTAATTATCAGTAGCGCGGGTAAAAAATGTGCGCTACTACTAAAAAATAGTAGTAGCGTGGGTCCACCGTTCCCACGCTACTACTAAATGTCCCCAGGATAGGGCATTAGTAGTAGGGAGGGTTATAAAAACCGCTCTACTACTAACGAATAGTAGTAGCGCGGGTCTAATGTTCCCACGCTACTACTATGGTCAGACCGGATCAAATAGTCTACCCCACTTAGTAGCAGCGCAACACCCGTGCCCCGCGCTACAACTAGTCACCACGCACCGCACTGCACCGCACCGCAACTAAGTGTGGGTTCTCTCCCCTCTCCCTACACCCCACCCAACCCCGCCGCTCTCCTCTCTGTCTTCCCCCTTTCACGCAACCCCACCGCCGATCTCCTCTTCCCCAGCCCCTTGCCAGTGACCTCCGCCCCACCAGCCACCCCAGCGCCTTCCTTCTCTCCTTCTTTCCAGCAGCTCCGCCGGCGACCCCCAACCACAACTATGCCGCTGCCCCAACCCCAACCCCATCGTCGGCGGCCTCCTCTCCCTCCACCCCCGCCGCTCCAGCCCCTCCTCACCTTCTCTCCCGAGTGCGGGAAGGGGATGCCCCAGATCGAGCACCTTCTCTCCCAAGGGTGGGAAGGGATCCAGCGACGAGGTGATGCAAATCCACGACGACATTGGCGTGCCGTCGTCGACCTGATGCCTGGAGCTGGGAGGCGACTTGAGCTGGAAGAGGGTGCTCAAGCTCGTGCTGCCCTGCCAGAGCAGCACCGTCCGGCCATCTACGAGGTCAGGAGCACGAGTTCGAGATGGCGACAACGGCAAGGAGGATGCCAAGGCGGCCAGGGCGTGGCTAGCTGCAGTACAACTGGTCAGCAAGTTGAAGGTACCTAGGCATCATGTTGTTATTCATGACGTGCATTGCATGGATGTTTTCAGTCAGCAAGATGATTTGCTGTCTATTGTCTGAGACATTTAGAATGTGATTTTGGTGTGGCAGGTTAATCGTACAAGTAGAAGGACCGGCAATGGCAGCGACGATGGGTTCCTGAAGAATATCTTTTCGACGTTCCAACGGCAATGGTGGCAACCGTGTCGCTGACACCATCAGGAACCAATGGCCTGTTGAAGAACCAAATCGATCTTGGCATCATCGTGTTGTGGTGACATGTTCAATTTTGAGGTAGCAGGGGCCTGTAGAATTTTGACATAGATTTGATGGTATACATCTTGGATTGAATGATATGACCTGCTATTCTTAATGTTAGATGGACATCTCAAAATATGGCCTTGACAAACTTGAAAGCTCTTGAATAAATCATACAATATTGGATTGGCATTATTTTGTTATTGTATTTCTGAATGTATATTGTTCTGAATTTTTTCATCCTAATGATGTCTTATATCACTAGTAGAAAACAGGGCATTGGTCCAGGCCGGGTCAGCCCATTAGTCCCGGTTCAGTCCAGAACCGGGACCAATGGGGGCATTAGACCCGGTTCGTGAGCCTAGGGGGCCGGTCGGGCCACGTGGGCCATTGGTCCCGGTTCATCTGGACCTTTTGGTCCCGGTTAGTGGGACGAAGCGGGACCAATGGGCCTCGCTCCTGGACCACCAGCATTGGTCCCGGTTGGTGGCTTGAACCGGGACCAAAGGCTCCCCTTTAGTCCCGGTTCATGCCACCAACCGGGACAAATGAGGTGCCTATATATACCCCCTCGCGTAAGAGCAGAGCACACTGCTCTGTTTTTTTCTGGCCGAGGGGGAGAGGGCTTGGTGGTGCTCTAGCTCACCTCCTATGCACACAAGGTGTTTGATGGAATGCCCGAGCCACACTACTTAAGCTTTATCCTCTCCAAGCTCGACCTCCAAGCTCCATTTTCCATAATATTTGTCTAGGTTTAGCGGTCCATTACGCCCCGTCCCCGTCTTCACCACCGTCGATCACCCACGCCGAGCTCATCGCCGGCACCACCATGGTGAGCCTCTTGTACTTATCTTCTTTCTGAAAGGAAAAATATTTTGACTTGTATGTTTACATAGATACTTGTATTATTTTCTTACTTTTATTATTGCATCTTAGATAGTGCAATGGTTTTGGTATCCGCCCCCGTCGGCCCTTGTCCTGTCTATGATTCGGATGTGGTATATATATTATCTTTATAACTATTGGTTCATTTATTGTTTATGAAAATTATGTTGACCAACATGACATAGATTTTATTTATGTAGGATGTATGTGAATCGGAAATGACAACCGACCCTATTGTAGAGAGGTTAAATTTAGTTGAAGAAGAAAACAATTTGTTGAAGGAAAAAATAAAAAAAATTGAGGAGGAGAAGATGATATTGGAGTTGCATGTTGCGGATGTCGTCGATGATCACAATATCAAGATGGATGCAATGCGCTTGAAGATTAGAAAGATTAGAAAATATGCCATTCATACCGAGGCTTGGTATCATTATGCCGTTGGATCAATTGTTACCTTGGTTGCGATTATGATCGCATTTGTTTTCGCATTGAAATGTTTTACATAGTTTCAATGTATGGTTTAATTAATTAGATGCTCTGGAGAGCTATATGTTGTTAGATGAGAACTATGTATGCACTTTGGTTTTAATGTGATGATGAACTTCTATTAATTTGGACACTTAATTATATATAATGCACATAGATGAACCGACAATGGATGTACGGTGACAGACGCACCTGCGAGTACATTAAGGGCGTGCATGAGTTTCTCGATGCGGCTGAGGCAAACAAGCAAAATGGTTTTATGTGTTGTCCATGCACTGAATGTGGGAATACGAGGTCTTACTCTAACTGGAAAATCCTTCACTCCTGTCTGCTTTACAAGGGTTTCATGCCACACTATAATGTTTGGACGAGGCACGGAGAAATAGGGGTTATGATGGAAGACGGCGAAGAAGAAGAGTACGATGACAACTATGTGCCCCCTGAATACGGTGATGCTGGAACGGGGGGAGCTGGTGAAGATCAAGAGGAACCATACGATGTGCCCAATGATGCTGCAACGGGTGAAGCTGCTGAAGATCAAGAGGAACCAGACGACGTGCCCGATGATGATGATCTCCGCCGGGTCATTATCGATGCAAGGACGCAATGCGAAAGTCAAAAGGAGAAGCTGAAGTTCGATCGCATGTTAGAGGATCACAAAAAAGGGTTGTACCCCAATTGCGAAGATGGCAACACAAAGCTCGGTACCATACTGGAATTGCTGCAGTGGAAGGCAGAGAATGCTGTGGCTGACAAAGGATTTGAGAAGCTACTGAAAATATTGAAGAAGAAGCTTCCAAAGGATAACAAATTGCCCGACAGTACATACGCAGCAAACAAGGTCATATGCCCTCTAGGATTGGAGGTGGAGAAGATACATGCATGCCCTAATGACTGCATCCTCTACCGCGGTGCATACAAGGATCTGAACGCATGCCCGGTATGCGGTGCGTTGCGGTATAAGATCAGACGAGATGACCCTGATGATGTTGACGGTGAGCCCCTCAGGAAGAGGGTTCCTGCGAAGGTGATGTGGTATGCTCGTATAATACCATGGTTGAAACGTCTGTTCAGAAACGAAGAGCATGCCAAGTTGATGCGATGGCACAGTGAGAACCGAAAGAAAGATGGGAAGTTGAGAGCACCCGCTGACGGGTCGCAGTGGAGAAAAATCGAGAGAAAGTACTGGGATGAGTTTGCAAAGGACCCAAGGAATGTATGGTTTGGTTTAAGCGCGGATGGCATTAATCCTTTCGGGGAGCAGAGCAGCAATCACAGCACCTGGCCCGTGACTCTATGTATGTATAACCTTCCTCCTTGGATGTGCATGAAGCGGAAGTTCATTATGATGCCAGTTCTCATCCAAGGCCCTAAGCAACCCGGCAATGACATTGATGTGTACCTAAGGCCATTAGTTGAAGAACTTTTACAGCTGTGGAATGGAAACGGTGTACGTACGTGGGATGAGCACAGACAGGAGGAATTTAACCTAAAGGTGTTGCTGTTCGTGACCATCAATGATTGGCCCGCTCTTAGTAACCTTTTAGGACAGACAAACAAAGGATACCACGCATGCACGCACTGTTTAGATGACACTGAAAGTATATACATGGACAAATGTAGGAAGAATGTATACCCGGGCCATCGTCGATTTCTTCCGACCAACCATCAATGTCGAAAGAAAGGCAAGCATTTCAAAGGCGAGGCAGATCACCGGAAGAAGTCTGCCATGCGTACCGGTGATCACGTACTTGCTATGGTCAATGATTTACACGTAATCTTTGGAAAGGGTCCCGGCGGTCTAGCTGTTCCGAATGACGCTGAGGGACACGCACCCATGTGGAAGAAGAAATCTATATTTTGGGACCTACCCTACTGGAAAGACCTACAGGTCCGCTCTTCAATCGACGTGATGCACGTGACGAAGAACCTTTGCGTGAACCTGCTAGGCTTCTTGGGCGTGTATGGGAAGACAAAAGATACACCTGAGGCACGGGAGGACCTGCAATGTTTCCACGAAAAAGATGGCATGCCTCCGAAGCAGTATAAAGGTCCTGCCAGCTACGCTCTTACGAAAGAAGAGAAAGAAATCTTCTTTGAATGCTTGCTCAGTATGAAGGTCACGACTGGCTTCTCGTCGAATATAAAGGGAATAATAAATATGCCAGAGAAAAAGTTTCAGAACCTAAAGTCTCGTGACTGCCACGTGATTATGACGCAACTGCTTCCGGTTGCATTGAGGGGGCTTCTATCGAAAAACGTCTGATTAGCCATTGTGAAGCTATGTGCATTCCTCAATGCAATCTCTCAGAAGGTGATCGATCCAGAAATCGTACCAAGGCTAAGGAGTGATGTGGCGCAATGTCTTGTCAGTTTCGAGCTGGTGTTCCCACCATCCTTCTTCAATATCATGACGCACATTCTAGTTCATCTAGTCGACGAGATTGTCATCCTGGGGCCCGTATTTCTACACAATATGTTCCCCTTTGAGAGGTTCATGGGAGTCCTAAAGAAATATGTCCGTAACTGTGCTAGGCCAGAAGGAAGCATCTCCATGGGCCATCAAACAGAGGATGTTATCGGGTTTTGTGTTGACTTCCTTCCTGGCCTTAAGAAGATAGGTCTCCCTAAATCGCGGTATGAGGGGAGAATGACTGGAAAAGGCACTCTTGGAAGTGACTCAATAATATGCAGGGATGGATATTCTTGGTCTCAAGCACACTACACAGTTCTATAGAACTCTACCTTGGTGACCCCGTATGTCGATGAACACAAGAACAGTCTGCGCTCCAAACACCCGGAGCAGTGCGACGACTGGATTACATGTGAACACATCAGGACTTTCAGCAGATGGTTGGAAACACGTCTCAGAGGTGACAACACTGTTTGTGATGAGTTGTACTTGTTGTCCAGGGGACCATCTTTGACTGTATTGACTTATAAAGGATACGAGATAAATGGGAATACATTTTACACGACCGCCCAAGATCAAAAGAGCACCAACCAAAACAGCGGTGTCCGCTTTGATGGAGCAACCGAGAGCGGAAAGGACACATATTATGGTTACATAGTGGACATATGGGAACTTGAATACGGACCTGATTTTAAGGTCCCTTTGTTTAAGTGCAAATGGGTCAATCTGTGAGGCGGTGGGGTACAGGTAGACCCATAGTACGGAATGACAACAGTGGATCTGAAAAATCTTGGGTACACTGACGAACCGTTCATCCTAGCCAATGATGTGGCATAGGTTATCTATGTGAAGGACATGTCTACCAAACCGAGAAAAAGAAAAGATAAGGAAGCGAATACATCATACGATGAGCCAAAGCACCACATAGTTCTTTCAGGAAAAAGGGACATCCTGGGAGTGGACGGCAAGACAGACATGTCTGAAGATTATGAAAAGTTTCATGAAATTCCTCCCTTCAATGTCAAGGCTGACCCAAGCATCCTGATAAACGATGAAGATTATCCACGGTTACGGCACAATAAGCAAATGACACAAGCGAAGAAAAAGTGAAGACTTTCTCCCGCAACTATTATGATGATACCATGCCAAATTTGTAACAGACGAGTATGATACCATTGTCCATTTTGTACATGCACATGCTATGTGGGTGAAATTATGATACCATTCCAACTTTCAACTTTTTCAGAGTTCATTTGAAATGCTTTAATGTCTTATGGTTCGGCCCTCGTAATACCATTATTCAAATTTTAACTATTCAAATTTGAAAACTAATGGCACTAACAGAAAGTTTATAATTTTTTCTAAAACTGATGGCACTAACAGAAAGTTTATAATTTTTCTGTCCTAAAAGCAAAAAGAATTAAAAATAAAACAAAAAACAAAAGAAAATAAATAATGCAAAAAACAAAACAAAAAAACAGGAAAAAACTATTTTTATAGTAAAGTTAATCACAAACTTGTGATTCACGCAGATTTCAAAGAATTAAAATTTTGACTATTCAAATTTGAAAACTAATGGCACTAACAGAAAGTTTATAATTTTTCTAAAACTAATGGCACTAACAGAAAGTTTATAATTTTGCTGACCTAAAAGCAAAAAGAATTAAAAAAAGCAAAAAACAAAAGAAAATAAATAATGCAAAAAACAAAAAAACTGGAAAAAGTAAAGTTAATCACAAACTTGTGATTCAAACAAATTTCAAAGAATTCAAATTTTAACTATTCAAATTTGAAAACTAATGGCACTAACAGAAAGTTTATAATTTTTCTAAAACTAATGGCACTAACACAAAGTTTATAATTTTGCTGACCTAAAAGCAAAAAAATTAAAAAAAAAAGCAAAAAACAAAAGAAAATAAATAATGCAAAAAACAAAACAAAAAAAATGGAAGAATGGTATTTTTATAGTAAAGTTAATCACAAACTTGTGATTCACACAAATTTCAAAGAATTCAAATTTTAACTATTCAAATTTGAAAACTAATGGCACTAACAGAAAGTTTACAATTTTTCTGACGTAAAAGCAAAAAGAATTAAGAAAATAAAGCAAGAAACAAAAGAAAATATATAATGCAAAAAACAAAACAAAAAAACTGGAAAAAAATAAAAAAAACTGCCACCTATTGGGCCACCACGGCCTAAATTCGACTAGAAACCCAACCTGGGCCAGGATTCAGGCCCGCAGAAGGCCCAATAGGCCCAAAGACAGCATAGTGTGAGATTAGGCCCGTAAGCCTGCATTTGAGAGGAGCTCGAGAGGGCAGCCGCAGTGGGGCTTATAAACCACTCCGAGCCCCTCTCAACTAGCGACGTGGGACTAAACTTTTGGCCGCGGGCAGTGCAAGGCCTTTGGTCCCGGTTGGTGCCACCAACTGGTACTAAAGGGGGCATTGGTCCCGGTTCGTGGCACCAACCGGGACCAATGCTCCTCGCCCCTGGCCCATGACCATTAGTCCCGGTTTGTGCCACAAACCGGGACTAAAGGGTTGGTTCTCGTTGCGGTCAGAGTTTAGTCCCACCTCGCCAAACGAAGGGGGCTCACACCGGTTTATAAGCCCTTCCCTCTCTGCCTTGTTGAGCTCCTCTCAAAGTGAAAATAGATGCCCTAATAGAGAAAAATTTAACCTAAATTTAGAGTGAATTTCTCTGAAATTCATAGAAATTTACTATGAATTTAGGTTGAATTTTCTCTATAAGAGCATCTATTCTCATTTTTAGTAAGTTAATCACAAACTTGTGATTCACACAAATTTCAAAGAATTCAAGTTTAACTATTCAAATTTGAAAACTAATGGCACTAACAGAAAGTTTATAATTTTTCTAAAACTAATGGCACTAACAGAAAGTTTATAATTTTGCTAACCTAAAAGCAAACAGAATTAAAAATTAAAGCAAAAAACAAAAGAAAATAAATAATGCAAAAAACAAATCAAAAAAACAGGAAAAAACTATTTTTATAGTAAAGTTAATCACAAACTTGTGATTCACACAAATTTCAAAGAATTCAAATTTTAACTATTCAAATTTGAAAACTAATGGCACTAACAAAAAGTTTATAATTTTTCTAAAACTAATGGCACTAACAGAAAGTTGATAATTTTGCTGACCTAAAAGCAAAAAGAATTAAAAAAATAAATCAAAAAAACAGAAGAAAATAAATAATGCAGAAAACAAAACAAAAAAATAGAACAACTATTTTTCTAGTAAAATTAATCACAAACTTGTGATTCACATAAATTTCAAAAAATTCAAATTTAACTATTCAAATTTGAAAACTAATGACACTAACAGAAAGTTTATAATTTTTCTAAAACTAAAAGCAAAAAAGAATAAAAAATAAAGCAAGAATCAAAAGAAAATAAACAATTCAAAAAACAAAACAAATAATGGAAAAAAAAGAAAAATGCCACCTATTGGGCCACACGGCTTGCATACGACTAGAAACCCATCTGTACATGGGCCAGGATGCAGGCCCGATAGGCCCAACAAGGCAGTGACAAGGGTAGGCAAGTACTGCCTGCATATTAGAGAGGAGCTCAGCACCTGAGCCGCAACGCAGCTTATAAACAGGTGCCGAGCTCTCTCAGCTAGCGAGGTGGGACTAAACTTCCCACCGCACCGCGCCAGCGCAAGGCCTTTGGTCCCGGTTGGTGGCACCAACCGGGACTAAAGGGGGGCATTGGTCCCGGTTCGTGACTAAAGGGGGGCATTGGTCCCGGTTCGTGGCAGGAACCGGGACCAATGCCCCCCTTTAGTCCCGGTTGGTGCCACCAACCGGGACCAAAGGCCGCCGCTTCCCGCCCTTTGGACTGCTGAAAAGAGGCCTTTGGTCCCGGTTGGTGGCACCAACCGGGACTAAAGTGGGGCATTGGTCACGGTTTGTGCCATGAACCGTGACCAATGCCTTTGCTATATAACTAGCACTTGTGAAAATTTCCATTCAGTTCGTCTTCCCCGCCCGACGCCGCCAGGCTGCCCCTCTGCACCTCGCCGTCGCTGTCGTCGCCCTGCCTCCGACGCCGTCCCGCGCCGCCCAGACGCCGTCGCCACCTCGCGCCCCCCCGACTCCGTCGCCGCGCGCCACCCCGCGCCGTCGCGGTCACCTCCCCGCGCCGCCCCGACGCCGTCGCCGCACCGCGTCGCGCCCCTATGCCATCGCCGCCCCGCGTCGCCACCCCGACGCCATCGCCGCCCCGCCTCTGCCTCGCCGTCGCCGCCCCGCGCCGCCGTCGCCTCTCGCTTTGGTCAGGGCCGGCACCGCCCCCCTCTTCCCCCCTGTTTTTAATTTTTTGCAAATTCATATATGTTTTTTCCTGATTATATGTATATGTATGTGTGTATATGTATGCAAAAGATAGATTAACAGAAAAATAGTATTTTTTCTGTTCATAGATTTTTTTGGTGATATTGAATATTGTAAATATGCAAATGTTTGCATATTCATATGAACAATGAATTAGGCAAAACCTTTAATTTTTTTTCTAAAATTTCTATTTGAACATTATTTTTAAAACAACAAGCAATACTACTTCATGTATTTTTAAGAAGGATGAAGAAGAAAAAGAATGAGAGGAAAAAGGAAATAAGAAGTGGAAGAAAGGAGAAGAAGAGGGGAGAGGAAGACGAGGAGAAATAAATAAGAAGAAGAAAAAAGAAGAAAAAGAAGAGGAGAAGAAGAAAGGAATAGAGGAGAAAAGAGAAAATAGAATACATATTCTATTTTTCTCTTCTTCTCCTCTATTCCTTTCTTCTTCTCCTCTTTTTCTTCTTCTTTTTTTTCTTCGACACGTGGGGGGGGGGTCGATATACCCCCTCCCGATAACTTCAACACGAGGGGGGGTCGATATACCCCCTCCCCGATAATATTATTTTCCCATGTACGTATGTCGTGTCGATATAAACTCCCGATAACTTCAACACGAGGGGGGGTCGATATATATACCCCCTCCCCGATAATATTATTTTCCTGCATGTACGTATGTCGTGTCGATTTAAACACCTGATAACTTCAACACGTGGGGTGGGGTCGATATACCCCTTCCCGATAACTTCAACACGTGGGGGGTCGATATACCCCCTCCCGATAACTTCAACACGAGGGGGGGTCGAACATGAGAGGAAGAAGAGGATAAAAAAAGAAGAGGAAGAAGAAAAAAAAGAGGAGAAGAAAGAATAGAGGAGTTCTTCTCCTCTATTCTTTCTTCTCATCTTTTTTTATTCTTCTTCCTATTTTTTTATCGGGAACGAGGGTCGTCGAGGGTCGCCGAGCGGTAGAGGAAACCCTAAATAGCAAGTATCGTCGGTGTGAGATACATGTGGCCGTCGGTGTCGGACAGTACATCCACGTCCCACAAGTGACGCGGGCTTCGACGCCCACGTCACTTGTGGGACGTGGATGTAGTGTCCGACACCGACGGCCACATGTATCTCACACCCACGATACTTGCTATTTAGGGTTTCCTCTACCGTTCGGCGACCCTCGACGACCCTCGTTTCCGATAAAAAAAGAGGAAGAAGAAGAAGAAAAAGAGGAGAAGAAAGATTTCTTCTTCTCTTTTTTTCATTCTTCTTCCTCTTTATTTTATCGGGAACGAGGGTCGTCGAGGGTCAGGGTCGCCGAGCGGTAGAGGAAACCCTAAATAGCATGTATCGTCGATGTGAGATACATGTGGCTGTCGGTGTCGGACACTACATCCACGTCCCACAAGTGACGCGGGCTTTGACGCCCACGTCACTTGTGGGACGTGGATGTAGTGTCCGACGCCGACGGCCACATGTATCTCACACCCACGATACTTGCTATTTAGGGTTTCCTCTACCGCTCGGTGACCCTCGACGACCCTCGTTGCCGATAAAAAAAGAGGAAGAAGAAGAAAAAAAGAGGAGAAGAAAGAATAGAGGAGTTCTTGCTGCTCTATTCTTTCTTCTCCTCTTTTTTTTCTTCTTCCTCTTCTTTTTTTATCCTTGAAGCGTTGTCGAGGCCACCCCAAACCCTAGAGAAGCAGCGTCGAGGCCACCCCAAACCCTAGCGAAGCAGCGTCGAGGCCACTAATTAATATTAGTTCTACGTTTGCCACTAATATATCCATCTGTCATGTTTGAATAATAATTGCCATGTTGTCATTATTTGTAGAAACTATGGACACCGCCCGAGACGAAGTACACGAAGAGTTGTTGGGGGACATAATCGCACAAGGAAGTGATGTCGTCTGCTCGTTGTTTCTCAACGACACCGATGGTCTGGAAGCAGCTGGCTGTGATTATGATGGCTCCGGTGACCTAATGCCGGTGCAAGAAGGAGACCGTGAGGACGGCTCCGGTGATCCAATGCCGGTGCAAGAAGGAGACTGTGATGACGTCTCCGATGACCGAACCGAGTCCGGCCAGGTATATATATTAGTTAAGCTTCTGCTGACTAGCTAATTGATACATTCATTGTTTTGGTATGTACACATATTAATTAAGTCTTTGTTCTTTTTTCTAGCCCTCCGGATCGAGCACAACTTCGGTAATGAGACGAGGCCGAAGAAAAAGTTGAGCTCGGATGAAAAGTTTGAGATCATAGCAATCGCGCCCGACGGCCAACCGATTGAACCCCTCCGGACAAAGAGCGCATTTGTTGCTCAGTGCGGGGTTTTGGTTAGGGACAAGATCCCGATAAGCATCCAGCAATGGTTAAAGCTGGCTACAGAAGACCCTGAGGTGTCTTATGTCAATGATATGCCGAAAAATGATCTTTGGACTGAGCTGAAGTCAAATTTCACCCTGCCGCCAGAGGATGATCCGGAGAAGCCAGTTAAAGAGCAATTAATCAAGTCTTTTGCTCTTAAGAGGATGGCAGAACTATTCAGGAGGTGGAAGAAAGAGCTGAATAAGTTTGTCGAAAATAAAGAGACACCAGAATTCAAGGGCAGATATGAGAAGACCAGAGATCACTGGCCCACATTTGTGGCCCACAAGACATCGGAAAAGAGTAAGAAGATGTCGGCGACAAACAAGCAAAATGCTGCGAAGAAGAAGCATCACCATCGCACGGGGTCAGGTGGCTACCTCGTAGCCCGGCCTAAGTGGGCCAAGACTGAGAATGATCTGGTTGATAAAGGGATCGAACCAGAGACAATTAACTGGCCAGACCGTTGCCGGACTTGGTTCTTCGGGGCTGGCGGAACCTTAGACCCTGTATCAGGGAAGTGCATTTGGATGAACGATCAAATGGACATACCAGTCAAGAAGCTTCAGCAGTATATCGAAGCAGCGCAGCAAGGGACGTTCTTTCCAGACAGAGAGAACGACGAGCTCACAATGGCCCTCGGGAATCCTGAGCACCCTGGACGGACACGAGGCACGCCAGGCTCCATTCCGTGGAAGGTTGGGTTTTCGGACGCAGGCGGTTACAAATGCCAGGAGAGGAGGAAAAAAGTGCAGCAGACCCAAATGCAGGCGCTGCAAGCAAGGGTACAAGCGATAGAGGAACGAGAAGCAAATCGCAGCAAACGAACTGCCGAAGCTTCCCCCGAAGCTACCCCGCCATCTCAGCGGAGAAGCAGCGTGGATTCCACTGAGCTGCTTTAGCCGGAGCATGTCTTGACGGCTCCTGCCAGCTATCCCGTGGATGCTATCACGGAGTCTCAAAATTTCCACCTTATGACGCAATGGATGAATTTGAAGGTCAAGGCGGCTGTTGGCTCTGTTTATCCTACTGAACCCGGTGCAACTTTTCACTGCCGACCAATTCCAGAAGGATATGCTAGGGTGATGGTGGATGAAATAACGGAGGGATTTGAGGACCTCCAGCTTGACCACCCTACTGGTGAAGGGGAGACTAGGCTGGGTTCTGCTCTGAAGACTCCATGCCTATGGCGGAAGGAGCTCATCAACCTTCCGAACTGGACGCCTCCGCCTCCTCCTCCTCCTCCGGCGAGTTAGGGCACTCCGCCTCCTCCACCGCCTCCTCCTCCGGCGAGTCAGGGCACTCTGCCTCCTCCACCGCCTCCTCCTCCGGCGAGTGACGATCAGGGCACTCGGCCGGCTCCTTCTCCGGCGTGTGGCGGCACTCCGCCTCCTTCTCCGCCTGCGCCGGCGCGCCCGAGCAGCCAGCCTCCTCCTTCTCCGCCTTGTCAGCAAGGGCGGAAGAGACCTGCCGCTGCTCCGGCTGCTCCGGCACGTCGTAGTCCTTCTTCTCCGCCTTGTAAGTAAGTAAAGAAGTCAACCGCTCCGTCTGCTCTGCCGGCGTCTAGCAGTACAGCCAGAGGCGGGAGGACATACAGATTCGGTCCTTCTCTGAAGACTCCAGAGAAGTTACCATACGAGAGGACCCCGGAGGAGAATGCCGAGATCGCGCGAGAAGAAGTGAGGAACAATGTGGCGATTCTTCCTCTATCTTGAGGACTAACTATGTCTGGATTCCTGAGCTCTCCGTGCCGGATACCCGTTTACGGGAGGACATCACCCAAGCCCTGAACCTAGAGTCAGGCAGCGAGCCAGACTCATCGAGCAACATCCCAGAATCCGAACTTCCAAGATCGGAAACTCCTCGGCCCCTGGGTCTCAGATCGGGTAGGGGTTCCGACTCGAAACCACCCACCCACCCAGACATAAACGATCTTTCCCACATCAGGCAAGAGCCCCATGAAACAGTACATCATTATTGGGCCAGATTCCTCCTTGTGATGAACAAGGTTAAGGACTGCCGCGAGGAAGACGCAGTCTCACTTTTCTATAAAAACTGCACGGACAAGGGAATCCTTAACGCCATAAGTCGCTGTAACATATCACGCTTCGCCGGCTTGGCGTTCATAGTACGAAAGTACTGTGTGATGGAAAGTGCCTGGGAAACCAAAACGAAATTTTGGGATAATCCGGCTCCGAATATACACCCAGTCCGAAGTAAAAGGGTGCACTATCATAATACACCCGAGTTAATTACAAAGAAGCAAAAACCCTCTACAGGGCGTGGAACCGTATTGGAGGGATGGCTCAACGGACCCTGCAAAATTCATAGTACAGCGGATACCATACCAACACACAGCCTTAAAGCATGTTGGATACTCCGGCAGGTGGCCAAAAGCGGCGAGGATCTTCTCATCCCAGATGCCACAGAGCACCATCCTAGGGATAACAATACGGTATTAACAGTCTTTGAGACCTTCGCATCAAATAATAGGCGCAAGCGAACACTCCACAACATTGCCAAAATCTGCCACGTATCAGCAATAAATCCATGGAGTGACACGACTATTACCTTCAATGCCAGTGACGAACCTAAATTCCGAACAGCCTGAGCACCAGCTGCATTGGTCCTTAGCCCAATTGTGGACGGCTTTCGACTCACTAAAGTACTCATGGACGGCGGCAGTGGATTAAACCTCATCTACGAGGAAACTCTTCAAAAAATGGAAATAGACTGGAACGACATTGAGCAAAGCAACACAACCTTCAGAGGAATCATCCCCAGTCGGGAAGCACACTGTGCTGGGAAAATCACACTAGATGTGGTATTCGGCACGCCGGAGAACTATAGGTCCGAAGAAATTACATTACAAGTGGCCCCATTCAGTAGTGGATACCACACCCTCTTGGGACGGGAGGCGTTCATGATCTTCCAAGCCATACCCCATTATGGGTACATGAAGGTCAAAATGCCCAGGCCCAACGGAATCATCACTCTCGTTAGTGATCCGGACACATCACTCCGCGCCGAAAACAAAACAGCCGCATTGGCCCTCGAGGCATTATCCGAAGCCCTTTCGGCCAAGGAATTAACTGCGCTACGCTCCACAGTGGATAGGGACGATGTGATACTTGACAAGAGATCCAAGTCCACCTCTTTTAAACCAGCGGATGAAATGGTCAAATTCCAAGTCCACCCAATGGACCCTACAAAAATAGCCTCCATCGGGGCACAGTTAAACCCCGTCGTGGACGCCGCACTACGAGAGTTCCTGCGCAAGAATTGGGACATATTCGCCTGGCACCCCTCAGACATGCTAGGAATCCCACGCAGGCTGGCCGAGCATAGCCTCAATATCCTAAAGGGATTCAAGCCGGTCAAGCAGGCTCTTCGGCGTTTCTCTGAACCTAAGAGACAGGCTATGGGAGAAGAACTAGCCAAGTTATTGGAGGCCGGATTCATTAGAGAAATAAAACACCCGGACTGGCTAGCAAACTTGGTGATGGTACCAAATAAGGACAAATCCTGGCGCCTATGTGTCGATTTCAAGGACCTCAACAAGGCTTGCCCAAAGGATCCCTTCCCCCTCCCCCGCATTGATCAAATTATCGATGCTACCGCAGGACACGAGTCATTGTGTTTCCTCGACGCATACTCCGGCTACCACCAAATCAAGATGGCGGAGTCCGACCAAGCCGCAACGGCATTTATCACACCATATGGCCCATTCTATTTCAACACAATGCCTTTTGGGCTCAAAAACGCCGGCGCAACGTATCAACGCATGATTCAGACATGTTTGGAGAAACAGATCGGCAAAACAGTAGAGGCATACGTAGATGATGTGGTCGTCAAAACCAAACACGTCGACTCTCTAATAGACGACTTGAGGCTCACATTCGACAACCTTCGAACATACGACATCAAGCTCAATCCGGGAAAAGGCGTTTTCGGCGTACCAACCGGAAAGCTCCTGGGCTTCAAAATTTGAGCTTTGTCATAGTTGGCTACCCCAACAGACCTCAACCAAATCCAGAAATTAACTGGATGTGTGGCGGCTCTAAGCCGCTTTATCTCCTGCTTAGGAGAAAAGGCATTACCCCTTTATCGCCTCCTTTGGCGCACCGAACACTTCGAGTGGACGGACGCCGCCACAGCCGGATTGGAAGAAATAAAAGCCATACTGGCAACCAACCCAATCCTGGCCGCGCCAAACATTGGCGAACCAATGCTGTTATACATTGCGGCAACTCATCAGGTTGTAAGCGCAGTGCTCGTCGTCGAACGAGAAGCGGACGGACATAAATTCCCTCTTCAAAAGCTGGTATATTATGTATCCACTGTCCTCACTCCATGCAAATCACGGTACCCACATTATCAAAAGATAGCCTATGCGGTATTCATGGCATCCCGGAAGCTGCGACACTACTTCCAAGAGTGTTTGATTACAGTAGCCTCGGAAGTGCCACTTAATGATATTATAAACAACCGCGACGCCACGGGCCGGATTGCCAAATGGGCCATTGAGCTCCTCCCGTTGGACATAACATACAAACCTCGGCGAGCCATTAAATCGCAAGTATTGGCCGACTTTGTCACCGAATGGACGGAAGCCGAACTCCCTAAAGAGTACGGCGCATACTCCAATTGGATCATGCACTTTGACGGCTCCAAAATGCTGGTCGGTCTGGGGGCTGGCGTCGTCCTGACGTCCCCAACCGGAGATACCGTTCAGTACGTACTGCGAATACTATATACAGACTCCAACAACGCAGCCGAATACGAAGCTCTGTTGCATGGTCTTCGGATGGCAGTCTCCATGGGCATTCAACGCCTGGAGGTGCGTGGGGAGTCGAACCTCGCAATATCCCAAATAAATGGAGACTTCGATGCCAAGGATCCAAAGATGGTGGCCTATCGAAACGCCGTCCTAAAGATGTTAGCTCGGTTCGAGGGCCTCAAATTTCACCATGTGGCTCGGGAAAACAATCAAGCAGCGGATATCCTCGCCTGCATAGGCGCAAAAGGCGACACGGTCCCCCCAAATATCTTTTTGGAGAGGTTGTTTAAGCCATCGGTGGTATGGGAAGGGGACACCGGTAACAATAGTCTAGACCCGGCCAAAATACCCGACACCGAAGACTCTGACATAATCGGAGGCTCCGCCACCGAAATAACACCTTCAGCCCACGTAATAATGGCCGTCATCGCCCCGTGGACAGAACCATTCCTGGCCTACCTAACTAGGCAGGAACTTCCCGAAGACCAAAATGAGGCACGCTGCATAGTGCGACGATCTAAAGCCTACAGGGTCCACGAGGGAGAGCTATATAAGAAAAGCACTACCGGAATCCTTCAAAGGTGCATCTCCGAAGAGGAAGGGCGGAAGCTTTTGGCAGAAATTCACGCCGGACTCGGCGGCCACCACGCCGCAGCCCAGGCCCTTATAAGCAAGGGTTCCCGTACTGGTTTTTATTAGCCGACGGCTCGGGCAGACGCACAGGACTTGGTCCAACGCTGCACCGGTTGCCAGCTTTTTGCAAACCAAAGCCATATGCCACCCACCGCCCTCCAAACAATCCCCATTACCTGGCCTTTCGTAGTCTGGGGGCTTGACATGGTTGGACCCCTTAAAGGGGGAACCCATAAGAAAAAATACTTATTGGTCATGGTGGATAAATTCACAAAATGGATAGAAGCCAAACCTGTTAAAACAGCTAAATCCGGACCGGTGATAGACTTCATATCCGAGGTTGTACACCGTTATGGCGTCCCACACAGCATCATCACTGACAACGGCACGAACTTCACGGCCGACGAGGTAAAACTCTGGTGCAGCAACATGGGCATCAAGCTCGATTATGCTTCCATCTATCACCCAGAGTGGAGGAGCTCGACTCCGTACTCTGGGGGCTGCGAACCATGCCAAACCGCACTACCGGATATACACCCTTATTTATGGTGTATGGCGCAGAGGCAGTTCTGCCCTGCGACATAATTCATGACTCACCTCGAGTGCGCATGTACGAAGAAAGAGAAGCCGAGCTCGATCGGCAGGACAGTCTGGATACCCTGGAGGAGGAGCGCGACGTGGCAAAAGCCCGTTCCGCATTTTATCAGCAACAGGCTCGCAGATACCAAAGCAGAGAAGTATGGGCCAAAACTTATAACGTTGGTGAGTTAGTTCTATGCCTGCCGGAGAAGAAAAATTCCAAGCTCGAGCCCAAATGGGAAGGTCCCTTCATCATTGACCAGGTTCTGACCGGTGGTGCGTACTGTCTGCGGGATGCATCAAATAATCGACTTGAGCCGAACCCATGGAACGTAGCCAGGCTCCGAAGATTCTACGCCTAGCGCCGGACTCTATGTTCGTCTCCATCCTATGTCCATTTTTTGCATATACATTATCTGTATTTTTTCTCTTTCTTTCTTTTGTTCTTTCTCTAGGCCTTCAAGGGCCAACTTGTGCCTCGCTTGCACTTATAGATGCGCTAACCGCGCTCATTATACCTGGGGGCTTCTTACACAAAAGCTTAATTATCTATCTGGGCTTCACGCCCCGCACATGTGTTATTCTTCCGCATGTACCTTTTCTTCGCCACTATATGCGTCGATATGACTTAAGTTTTGGCCAAGCTGGGTTGCCTGGCTCTTGTATTTATGCCCACGTTCCCGTTAATTCGGCTAGGGCATAAGGGGAGCACCTCTGCGATTGTTACTGCCGGGTCAGCCGGATGTGTACCTCAGACTGGGTGAAGCCGAAAGCTAGCGTTCTTAAGGGAATATTCGGTCGACGAACAAAAGATGATTTTTATTTATTTATTTTCCATATGTGCCCCCAGATGTTTTTGCCTGTGTTTTCTCTCGCAGTACGGACATGCACTTTAGGGCATGCATACCCAGGGAAAGGAACCCTTAACGGAACTATTCTCCCTGGAAGATGTTTCTTACTACCCATGTAATATAACATAACTAGTTGGGCACTTGTTTGTTCAAGCACTAATGACCCCTATGCCTGGTTTCCACGCATACCCCGATTTTTATATAACTGGGCGGGTATTCGGAAACACTCCGGACTATCGGGTCCCGAGGTTGAAGCGAAAAGGTCCGCCATGACAAATGATCTACAATCCGGCTAGAAGGCATTATACATGTCACCTTAATTACATGGTCATGTAGACTGACTAAATTCCTCTTCTATACCATCCAACAGGCGGTCTAGCCTACAATCCTGTTGGGAATACTTTGCGGCTAATTCTACTTGCCCATACACTAAGATAACAGGGATCTCTTTCCCATCGGGCCCCACAGGTCCGATCTCAGCCATGTGGTTCGGGTCAGTCTTGGTATACCGCGTCTTCACCATGGCCCAGGCTTCCCTGGCACCTTGACGGAAGGCCGATATCTTCCATAATCAGAAGCGGCGCCGTGCTCCCTTGAGCTTCTCCGCAAGCTCTCCAATGCCTTCTGGCAGGGAGACGGCTGGCCACAAGGCCTGGGCAACACCTTACATCACCTGCCGAACTTGTTCGTGCAGTTGTGAGAGCTCGGATAGAAGATCACCCGCAGACCCGGGCATCTCCTCCGCGGGACGACCCGTCAGCATACCTGCAGACATAACTCTGTTAGCCGGCTTCTCCGCCGATCCCTTTTTCAACGGTTCGTTCAAGCACTTACTGAAAATGTCGCGTCGAAGCCGCTTATTCTCCTTCTCGGAGTCCGCAAGCTGGGCTCGAACATCTTTCAGTTCCACACTCAGCTTGGTATTGGCGTCCTGGAGATTGTTTTTCTCCCGCCTGACCTCAGTCAGCACGCGTTCGCCAGCCTTTAGCTGTCGTACGGCATGCTGCTCCTCCGGATTCTCTCCGGATTCATCTGCAACATCTACTATTAGATCTGCAGCCATGCCGCATGCTATATGGTACCTATCATTCTTTGAAAGAAATGTTACCAGCTGGGGAATTTTTGGGTTCCTTCAATGCGGCAACAGCGGCCCGAAGTTGGGTCTTGCATTCCTCCAGCTCCTGTGACAGTCGGCTATTCCTCTCTGTAAGAACCTGCACAATAAGATGATCCTTAAATCAGTTCTGCTAACTGTTTCAAGTCTCAGGGGCTACTGATACATATAATGGTCAGATTTGCTTACCCGTACATCCTTTACATACTGGTCCATGGCTCTGGCTAGACCATTTTGAGCAGCACGGAGGTACGCCTCTCCAGAATTGAAGGCATCAAAAGCCTCTGGGAGAAGCAAGCGTCGCGGAGTACGGCCCGACGACGCCTATGATTCATGGCGCTCTCCACTTCTGAATTTGTAGCGGATAGCCTATCCGCATCCTCTGTAGGGGGAGTATTCGGCGTCCGCCCCATGTCGGCTTCTGCCTCTATGTCCGGTCCTGGAGCCCGACTGGTGGAAGCATGATCGGCAAGCGTTTTTTCTGTTAAAGAAACATTGGCGTCATTACATTTCAAGAAAGACGACAACCACGGAGCGGGGTTTCTACCTCTACGCCGGCGTCTCCGTCCTGACTGCCTTCCTTTTTGGCCTGCCCGGCCTCGGTGCCTCTTGTTGGCGAGTTGCTGCAGGTTCGGCATGGCGTCCCGAATGCCTTCCCTGTAAAAACACCATATGTATAAAGGTGAAGTGTCTAAAAGGGGATCCTAGTTTTTGGAGTTGGGATTTTTGGTTTTTCTTACGTGCGACGCGGGAAGCAGTCCGGGATAGTCGGCCGTAATGGCCACCATGGCGTTATCACAACTTAATTGATAGAACTGCCGGTTTATCAGCTCCACGAATATGTCCGGATCTTCTTCGAGTCCGGGACCGAGGGCCCGGTCAGGGTCCTTTGGTTGTGGGGATGGGCTGCTGACCTCCCTTATGGCTTTTCGCAGTTCCTGCCGCAAAATGGCAAGGTGAGTACCTACGACAAAGAATGCGGGAAGAATGGGAGTAAGAAGATATAACTCAACCAGTTGGAGGGTTGTACATGGAGAATCCATCTCGTGGTTTGATGCGGATGAACTCCTCTTCCTCTCCCTTGAACAGTTCGGACAGAATTTTTGCTAAAGCGGCAGCGTTGTCCGGACCCTTACGCCCGCAACGGGTGGCGTCATCTTCCCCGTTAAAACACCAAAAGGGGTGCCCTTGATATTGAAGTGGTTGCACTCCCCGCATTATGCATATTGACATAACCTCGATTATTGCCAATCCTGATTGAGCCAGCAATTTAATCCGGTTCATCAGATAAAGGACTTCTCCGTTGTCTTCCTCCTGGGGGCTCCGTGGGCGCCAACTTCGGCGTTTCTTCAGAGGAGCATTGCTGAACTCAGGAAGACCCCGCCAAACAGGGTCTGGAAGGGGGACGTCCTCCATATAAAACCATTCTGAAGGCCAGTCTTCAGACGTCTTCTTTGGAGTACCGGACAGGTATCCGGTTTCGGCGATGCGCCATATTTCGGCTCTGCCCACTTGATAAAGTGGCCCCTTCTGTGTGCGAGGGACGAGGCAAAATAACCTTTTCCACAGCTCGAAATGAGCCTCGCAGCCCAGGAATAACTCGCAGAGGGCAACATAGCCGGCGATGTGTAAAATGGAAGCAGGGGTGAAATTATGCAGTTGGAGGCCGTAGAACTTCGGGAGCCCGCGGAGGAACGGATGAATTGGGAATCTGAGTCCCCTCAATAAATAAGGAACAAGGCATACCCGCTCCCTCGTAGAGGGGCTGGGGAAGCTCTCCGCTTGCTCCCCGCCATTGTAGGTGGCGAGCCCGGCTCGGACAGGCACCATATACGCTGGAGGGAGAAATCCCTTAGTCTGCAGTTCGACTAATTGACTGTGTGGGACTGAACACCTCTCCCAATCACCGGGCTTAGGGCTACGGGGGCGGGTGGAGGAGCTGCGGAGGTCGGCCATGCTGGAGTGGATCTTTCCGAAGCGCGCTCCGATGGATTCTCGTTGGGAGAGGATGGTATGGATTGCATCTAAGAATCCCCGTCCCTTTAATAGACAATTTATTTATCTAGCTAGGGGGGCGAATGTAAAAACGCCGTGGCGCCTCGCGTTCATTCGACGCATGGAAGATAGCCCTTATTGGGCGTAGAAGCCAAGAGGTTCAACATTTATGGGACCGGACACTTCTTAACAAACGTTCGAAATTTGGAGAAGAACCCGCCTTGCAATGCCGAAGACAACACTGCGCGCCTGGTTCGGGGGCTACTGAAGGAGTCCTAGATTAGGGGGTATCCGGACATCCGGATTATATCCTTTGGACGGACTGTTGGACCATGAAGATACACGATTGAAGACTTCGTCCCGTGTCCGGATGGGACTCTACTTGGCGTGGAAGGCAAGCTAGGCAATACGGATATGTATATTTCCTCCTTTGTAACCGACCTTGTGTAACCCTAGCCTCCTCCGGTGTCTATATAAACCGGAGGGTTTTAGTCCGTAGGACAACATACAATCATACCATAGGCTACCTTCTAGGGTTTAGCCTCTCCGATCTCGTGGTAGATCAACTCTTGTACTACTCATATTATCAAGAATAAATCAAGCAGGACGTAGGGTTTTACCTCCATCAAGAGGGCCCGAACCTGGGTAAAACATTGTGTCCCCTGCCTCCTGTTACCATCCTCCTTAGACGCACAGTTCGGGACCCCCTACCTGAGATCCGCCGGTTTTGACAACGACACATCCCTTGCATATTATAGTTCATCACGAAGCTCTTGTAGCTTGGTGGCAGTGATTGAAGAACTCTGTCAATGACACTATCATCAGGAAGATTAACTCCCAGTTGTGTCAAGTGGTTGTGGTACCCAGACGTTCTGAGTATATGTTCACTGACAGAACTATTCTCCTCCATCTTGCAGCTGTAGAACTTATTGGAGACTTCATATCTCTCAATCCGGGCATTTGCTTGAAATATTAACTTCAACTCCTGAAACATCTCATATGCTCCATGACATTCAAAACGTCGTTGAAGTCCTGGTTCTAAGCCGTAAAGCATGGCACACTGAACTATCAAGTAGTCATCAGCTTTGCTCTGCCAGGTGTTCATAACATCTGGCGTTGCTCCTGCAACAGGTTTGTCACCTAGCGGTGCTTCCAGGACGTAATTCTTCTGTGCAACAATGAGGTTAATCCTCAGGTTACAGACCTGGTCCGTGTAGTTGCTACCATCATCTTTCAACTTAGCTTTCTCTAGGAACGCATTAAAATTCAATGGAACAACAACACGGGCCATCTATCTATAATAACATAGACATGCAAATCACTATCAGGTACTAAGTTCATGATAAATTAAAGTTCAATTAATCAAATTACTTAAGAACTCCCACTTAGATAGACATCTCTCTAATCATCTAAGTGATCACGTGATCCATATCAACTAAACCATGTCCGATCATCACGTGAGATGGAGTAGTTTTCAATGGTGAACATCACTATGTTGATCATATCTACTATATGATTCACGCTCAACCTTTCGGTCTCAGTGTTCCGAGGCCATATCTGCATATGCTAGGCTCGTCAAGTATAACCCCAGTATTTTGCGTGTGCAAAACTAGCTTGCACCCGTTGTATGTGAACGTTGAGCTTATCACACCCGATCATCGCGTGGTGTCTCAGCACGATGAACTGTAGCAACGGTGCATACTCAGGGAGAACACTTATACCTTGAAATTTAGTGAGAGATCATCTTATAATGCTACCGCCGAACTAAGCAAAATAAGATGCATAAAGGATAAACATCACATCCAATCAATATAAGTGATATGATATGGCCATCATCATCTTGTGCCTTTGATCTCCATCTCCAAAGCACCGTCATGATCACCATCGTCACCGGCTTGACACCTTGATCTCCATCGAAGCATCGTTATCGTCTCGCCAACTATTGCTTCTACGACTATCGCTACCACTTAGTGATAAAGTAAAGTAATTACATGGCGATTTCATTTCATACAATAAAGCGACAACCATATGGCTCCTGCCAGTTGTTGATAAGTGTGTTAAAAAACATGATCATCTCATACAATAAAATTTAGCATCATGTCTTGACCATATCACATCACAAAATGCCCTACAAAAACAAGTTAGACTTCATCTACTTTGTTGTTGCAAGTTTTACGTGGCTGCTACGGGTTGAGCCAGAACTGTTCTTACCTACGCATCAAAAACCACAACGCGGTATAGTGATTGCTTTTTGATCTTCAGAAAGAACCCTATTCATTGAATCCGGTTCAACTAAAGTTGGAGAAACTGACACCCACCAGCCACATGTGTGCGAAGCACGTTTGTAGAACCTGTCTTGCGTAAGCTTACGCGTAATGTCGGTTTGGGCCGCTTCATCCAACAATACCGCTGAATCAAGAATCAACTAGTGACGACAAGCAATATGTATATACCCACGCCCACAAATCCTTTGTGTTCTACTCGTGCATATAACATCTACGCATAAACCTGGCTCACATGCCACTGTTGGGGAACGCAGTAATTTCAAAATTTCCCTACGCACACACAAGATCATGGTGATGCATAGCAACAAGAGGGGAGAGTGTTGTCTACGTACCCTCATAGACCATAAGCGGAAGCATTATGACAATGCGGTTGATGTAGTCGTACGTCTTCACGATCGACCGATCCTAGTACCGAAAGTACGACACCTCCGCGATCTACACACATTCAGCTCGGTGACGTCCCACGAACTCACGATCCAGCAGAGTGTCGACGGAGAGCTTCGTCAGAACAACGGCGTGATGACAGTGATGATGATGCTACCAGAACAGGGCTTCGCCTAAGCACCTCTACGATATGACCGAGCTGGATTATGGTGGAGGGGGCACCGCACACGGCTGGAACAATCAACTTGTGTGTCCTAGGCTGCCCCCTTGCCCCCATATATAAAGGAGCAAGGGGGAGGCCGGCCGGCCTTGGGGGGCACCAAGGAGGGGAAGGAGTCCTCCTAGTAGGAGCAGGACTCCGCCTTTCCTAGTCCAACTAGGAGTAGGGAGGGGGAAGGAAGGAGAGGGTGAGAGGGAGGGAAAGAGGGGGCGCCCCCCCTCCTTGTCCAATTCGGACTCCCAAGGGGGGGGCGGCCAGCCCTATGGCCCCCCGGCACTCCGATAATTATCCAGTGACACCCGTAACTCATCCGGTGTCCGAATATCGTCATCCAATATATCAATCTTTATGTCTCGACCATTTCGAGACTCCTCGTCATGTCCGTGATCACATCCGGGACTCCGAACCACGTTCGGTACATCAAAACACATAATCTCATAATACCGATCGTCACCGAACGTTAAGCATGCGGACCCTATGGGATCGAGAACTATGTAGACATGACCGAGACACGTCTCCTGTCAATAACCAATAGCTGAACCTGGATGTTCATATTCGACAAAGATCTTTATCGGTCAAACCGCATAACGATATTCATTTTTCCCTTTGTCATCGGTATGTTACTTGCCCGAGATTCGATCGTCGGTATCTCATTACCTAGTTCAATCTCGTTACTGGCAAGTCTCTGTACTCGTTCAGTAATGCATCATCTTGCAACTAACTCATTAGTCACATGGCTTACAAGGCTTATATGGACGTGCATTATCGAGAGGGCCCAAAGATACCTCTCCGACAATCGGAGTGACAAATCCTAATCTCGATCTATGCCAACTCAACAAACACTATCGGAGACACCTGTAGAGCACCTTTATAATCACCCAGTTACGTTGTGATGTTTGGTAGCACACAAAGTGTTCCTCCGGTATTCGGGAGTTGAATGATCTCATACTCATAGGAACATGTATAAGTTATGGAGAAAGCAATAGCAACAAACTAAACGATCATCGTGCTAAGCTAACAGATGGGTCAAGTCAATCACATCATTATCTGATGATATGATCCCGTTAAATAAATGATGACTCATGTCTATGGTTAGGAAACATAACCATCATTGATTCAACGAGCTAGTCAAGTAGAGACATACTAGTGATATTCTGTTTGTCTATGTATTCACACATGTACATAGTTTCCGGTTAATACAATTCTAGCATGAATAATAAACATTTATCATGATATAAGGAAATATAAATATAACTTTATTATTGCCTCTAGGGCATATTTCCTTCACTTTGGATGCATGCCGTCTTTTTCGTTCACATGCATGTTGCTGGTCCTCCTGTGCCTCTGGTGTATCTTTTGTCTTCCCATACATGCCCAAGAAGCCTAGCAGGTTCACGCAAACATTCTTTGTCACGTGCATCGCATCGATTGCAAAGTAGACCTCTAGATCTTTCCAATAGGGTATGTCCCAAAATATAGATTTCTTCTTCCACATGGGTGTGTGTGCCTCAGCGTCATTCGGAATAGATTGTCTGCCAACACCCTTTCCAAAGATTACATGTAAATCCTTGACCATAGCAATCAGCACCAGTATGGAGGACGGGCTTCTTCTGTCGATCTGCCTCACCTTTGAAATGTTTGCCTTTTTTCTTAAGGCATGTTTGGTCTGAAGAAATTGACGATGTCGCAGGTACACATTCTTCTTGCATTTTTCCAAATATATACTTTCAGTCTCATCTAAATAGTGTGTGGTTACTAAGAGCAGACAAATCATTGATGGTTACAAATAGCAATGCTCGTAGGTTAAATTCCTGCTGTTTGTGCTCATCCCACACACATACACCTTTTTTATTCCACAGCTATAAAAGTTCCTCAACTTATGGCCTTACGTACACATCAATGTCGTTGCTGGGTTGCTTAGGGCCTTGCATGAGCACTGACATCATAATGAACTTCCGCTTCATGCACAACCAAGGAGGAAGGTTATAGATACATAGAGTCACGTGCTAGGTGCTATGAGTGCTGCTCTACTCCTCAAAAGGATTAATTCCATCTGCACTTAAACCAAACCATACGTTCCTTGCACCATTTGCAAAGTCCCGCCACTTTCTCTCGATTTTTCTCCACTGCGACCCCTCAGCGGGTACTCTCAACTTCCCGTCTTTCTTACGGTCTTCTTTCTGACATCGCAACAACCTGGCATGCTCTTTGTTTCTGAACAAACGTTTCAACCGTGGTATTATAGGAGCATACCGCATCACCTTGGCAGGAACCCTCTTCCTGGGGCGCCCGCCCTCAACATCACCAGGGTCATCTCGTCTGATCTCATACTGCAATGCACCGCATACCGGGCATGCGTTCAATTTCACGTACTCACCGCGGTAGAGGATGCAGTCATTAGGGCATGCATGTATATTCTGCACCTCCAATCCTAGAGGGCAGAGAACCATCTTTGCTTTGTACGTACTTTCCGGCAATTCGTTATCATTTGGAAGCTTCTTCTTCACTATTTTCAGTAGCTTCCCAAATCCCTTGTCAAAGACACCATTATCTGCCTTCCATTGCAGGAATTCCAGTGCGGTACTGAGCTTTGTGTTGCCATCATCACAATTTGGGTACAACCCTTTTTTGTGATCCTCTAACATGTGATCAAACTTCAACTTCTCCCTTTCACTTTGGCATTCTCTCTGTGCATCAACAATGACCCAACGAAGGTCATCATCGGCCACATCATTTGGTTCCTCTTGATCTTCAGCTTCCCCCGTTGCAGTATCACCATATTCAGGAGGACAGTTGTCATCATCCTCTTCTTCTTCGTTGTCTTCCATGATAACCGCTATTTCTCCGTGCTTGGTCCAAACATTATAGTGTGGCATGAAACCCTTCTCAAGAAGGTGTAAGTGAAGGGTTTTCGAGTCAGAGTAATCCTTCGTATTCCCACAGATAGTACATGGGCAATACATAAAACCATTCTGCTTGGTTGCCTCAGCCATAACAAGAAAAATATGCAGGCACATAATATACTCAGAGGTGCGTCGGTCACCGTACATCCATTGGCAGTTCATCTACGTGCATTATATAATTAAGTGTATCAAAACCATTACAGAACATCATGAATAGAAAATTATACAAGTAGCTATCTAAATAATACAAGTAAGAATTTTTTTCTTTTAAAAAGAAGATAAGAATAGGAGGCTCACCACGGTGGTGCCGACGACGAGATCGGCGCGGGCGATCGACGGCTGTGAGGACGGGGACGGGGACAAGACGGCACCCTACACATGTGCAGACTCTAAGAAGTTAATTTGAGCTCAAATTGTGCATCTAAATCAAATGCACCTCCACATACACTCCTCCACTAAAACCCACAAACCACTCTACTTCTAGAGCATTTGAAATGAGCTAAACTGGTAGTGAGAGATGAAAGGATGAAGTTGCTAACCTTTTAGAACACTTGTCTAGCTGGTGCACTGTCAAACCTAGACAAATCTTGGGGAAAATGTAGCTTGGAGGTCAAGCTTGGAAGAAGAACAGAGGAGGAAGCTTAAGTGTAGGTATGGCATTTCATCGTACACCTCATGTGCATATATAGGCACAAAACAGAGTAGCACACCTCCCACCCTTCCACGGGCAGAAAACAGAGGAGATTGGGGGGGGGGGGGACAGGAGTAGAGGCATACCCTTTAACCCCTTTAGTCCCGGTTTGTGTCTGGAACCGGGACTAAAGGTCCCAGCTGAACCGGGACTGATGCCTGCCGAGGCCCGGCCGACGTCCTAGCCTCACGAACTGGGACTGATGCTCCCATTAGTACCGGTTAGTAAGACGGTCGGAACTAATGCTCTGATCTGCCCAGGAACAAAGCCCTGTTTTCTACTAGTGGCATATAGTAAGTGCCATTGTTTTGGCGAGACGTTGATTGAACTAGAGGATACCCCGCGCGTTGCTGCGGGAATTGATTGATGCAAATTTTCGTTGATAACATGAGAAATAAAATTAAAAATACATATGACTTATTATATCTGATTAAGTGTAGTAGTAACATATTTATTGGATATATAAGCAGAATAAATACTCCGTGCATTGCAGCGGGACTATGTTACAATTTTGTTTTCATATCAAGAGATAAGTAACATAAACGTTGGGTGCATATGTCATCTTAAGAATAAAGTGTAAAATAGGAAACTGGAAAATCATGGCTAATGAAATGAATTCAGTGAATGAGTATGCTTAGAAAGGCACGATTCGCATACTGATTGATGAAATACAACAAACTCCCTCACAAAGAGATAGCGAAACTAACAAACATCTTTTCTCCAAAGGAAATTGTAAAACAAAGCTCTATGAATAATAATAAATACACATATTTGAAATTTAGTGTACCTGAGCTGATCAACTTCGTGATGAGATTGTGGTCAATTGGATAGTTGGATACCAGGAATACCAAATTCAGCATGCACAACTACAGAAAAGAAGATTAATGTTAAGCCATCTCCATCCATTGTATATCTGCACAAATATAGACAAAGAAGTAGAAAAATCATCATATAATAGTGCTTACCAGTTAAAGGCCACAACGTGAGGCCTTTTTGAGATGATCATCGTCTTTACTAATGCAGACGGCAAACGGATTGATTAACCAAGACATGCTCAGCCTAAATCAATCAATCAGATCCCAAATATATCCCAGAATTGTTCCTAGAATCACTAGAACAGCAAGTTGCGACCGGAGAAGATCAATTCAATGATAAATCCACAAACAAAATCATTAGCATACACTTAAGGTTGACCATACCTATGCAGTCACCATCGTTGCATCATAGCAGGCCAGTCCAATGATAATTGAGGTATATTAATGGCTCTGGCTTCATCATATAGCTTGGTAATTGCAGCAAGGCCAAGATGTATGGTTTTTTTATTGAGAAAGTGACACGTACACCTCATGTATATTCATACAACAAACAAAAGGGTTGACGGCCGGGCGCTCGCAACAGTCTCTCCAGGTCCAACAACCGAAGCAACGTGAACCCCACAAAAAGAACAAACACGCACCCACACCCCAGGCTCGCCGACGCCATCAAGACAACCGGCCGCTTGCCGTCTGCTCTAGCAGATGTCGAGAAACCATCCATCTGCATCGCCTTCAAAGGCTTTGGATACCGCATGGATGTCTTGTCCCGCAAACAGGAACAAATGGTTGAGTTCCGGCGCAACAGCCGGGGATAATCCGCACAGATTAATTGGATGGCTCCATGTCTCCGCCAACACTCCATCTTCCCAGAGACGCGAATGACGAAGAACTGCTGCAAACCGCCTCCTCAAAACAGGGTTACGCCAGCAACCTGCGGAGCTTCGGATGGAGTGAACCACCGCCACGGACTCTGATCGGATCGCGATACAAAAGGCCTCCCGATTCTTGCCAGCACCGTATCCGACGCCATACGGACGGGGAGAAGCACGACCATCTCTTATTCCCCTCGCCGCCACCTCCTCCGCCACGGTGACAACGACGGGACACCACACACATAAACCTAACCCTATGTACACCTCCGCGCAGGGATCCCGGTCGCCCACGGCCGCTAGCGCTGAATTGACCACCGGAGGCGAAGGCGAACGCTGGATCCGCCACGGCAGGGAAGTCGCTTGCGTGAATTCTTCTGGGAGCCCCGGAGCCTAGAAAAGAAGATATATAGTAAAGGAAGGTCATCTCTTGGGCTACAGATCTGAGCCCCCATTATATAAGGGCAGAAACAAAACGCCGTGCATGCAGAAGCGGGATGATCAGCGATGGTAAAACGTGGGAGTGGAGGATTAGTGCTGACGTGTCCACAGAAGAATGGATGCTGATGTGGATAGGCTGCATGTTTAGATAATTAGGTTAGTGGGGATGAATCTCATAGGTATATAGGATTCCATTCACCAAACATTTTTTTAATAATAGTATTATTAAATAGGTACTATGTTAAGATTTAATCATGAGATTTAACAGTTTTCATCCGTATTTTTTTCTTCTAAAATAAGCATGATAATGGAAAAAATATGATGTCAAGGATACGTGATCTACAAAGAAGTTCAGTTAGCCGCAAATCAATAGGTGTACAACAATCTAACATGTTTTATGATATGCTAGAATTACTTGGTCATTAACCACAAAAAAGAGCAGTTGAAAATCATATATCACAACAAAAAAAGTTATGATGACATATATAAAGGATACATATTTTGGACTTTCTTCAAACTTGAGATTGCACTTTGCAATACTTTCAAGATAAAGTTTTCACTGAAAGCTTTATAGTTGTGTGCATTCCTAAACAATGAATTGTAACACTGTATATTCTGAGTCTTAGGAAATGAAAATCTTTAATAGGCTCCTTACTAATGAGGCTAATCATTACTATTGAGCAAGGAGGCTAAGCATACTACACTTCCATATTTTTACGTACACTAAATTGTGGAATAAGTATCCTTTTTAGAGTATATCCAATGGCGTGGCTACATTTCTCCATGAGCAAGAAATTAGTAGTCCTAGCATATTATGCGTTAGCACTTTCCTTAATGAAAATCGATCTGAGCTCGCAATGAATGCAATAACCTTTTTTTACTAAGTCGTTGTCTCTCAGCCTTACCCTATAATTTTCCTGATATTTTTTATCTCTATTAGGCGTAAGAATTTGGAGGGAGTATCTAAATATTAATGTGAACCAAATTTAAACTTGACCATACCTTAATTTTCCATGCGCCCTTGTCATGAAATTTGTTCCCTACAAAATAATAGCAGGATGTTGCCTTTTCTTTTTTACCATCGACTGTGCTAAAGCAATAGCATATAATAAGTCTAAAAATGATATTTCTATTGCAAAGGGACATCAAAGTTTTTAATGCTTTTTTTCTTTGGTGCCCACTGATGAAGCTACGTACCTAGGGTAGGGGCACGGACCTGTCCAAAGAGCCCTACCCAAGGACATCCCTAGAAGAAGTCACCTTTCAATCGACTTGAAGGTATCTCACTCGACGGGTTCAAGACACTCGACCAAGAAGCTATCACTCGACCATGAAGCTAGCCACTCGACCGCCAGGAGATCTAAAGTCACTCCGCAGGCAAACGGTCAGCCATTAAGTAGTCTTTATGGTCATTGTAGCACTTTATTAGGGGCGTTACAAGTAACGCCCAACCTTAAATGTACCTTAAATCCTGCATTACTAAGGGCAGGAGAGGGCCGGCGAACTCTATATAAGCCACCCCCTCCTCAGTATGAGGGGTTCGCATCCCTGTTATTCACACACACATAATCCAATCGACCGCCTCCGGGCACCGAGACGTAGGGCTGTTACTTCCTCCGAGAAGGGCCTGAACTCGTAATCCTCGTGTGTTTACAACTTCTCCATAGCTGAGATCTAGCCTCTCCATACAACCCCCTACATCACTGTCACAGTTAGAACCACGACAGTTGGCGCCCACCGTGGGGCAGGAGTCTTAGCGCCTTGTTGGAGAAGTTGCGATCTTTTCCGATCCATTTGATCATGGTTTCCTGCGGAGTTTTGGTAGAAGGCCGCGAGATCCGTCTTGGCGCGGTCACGTTCATCGCCGACGACTCCGCCTGGCTTCAGGAGGCACCGCTCGACATCGACGCGCTCCCCGTCCGCGGTGCGACGCACTTCCGCGCATGCATTCGAGGCGTCCTCCTGCGACAGCCGTGGACCCGGTATCAGTCGGCCCCCGTGTCGTCTCCCCGCCCCGTCTCCCACCAGCACAAGCGCTCCGGTCGGTCAGGACTCCTGCGGTGGGTGAGGCATGCCGTGGCCCGCCAGTCGGCGGCCCCACAAGTCGCGGCAATCGAGCCCGACGAATCCCTCTGCGGCCTATTCGACCTGTCGACTGGCTCCGCGGAGACCGCATCCGAGTGCGACAGCAGTGACCCAGCGTCTGAGGCTCTGGCGGTCGATGGGACACACAGTCCTCCCGGTTTCCCTCGCGCTGATGGAGGCGCGGGTTGGGGCGACCCATCGCGTCCCCACGATGAGTATCCCCCCGAACCTCTCACGTCATTGCAGCGAGAGGAGCTTCGCCGCCGGAACATGGACGCACTCCACACTCCTATTGTTGGAGAAACCCCCGAGGCCCGGGCCTTGGAGGACGCGCGCTTGGCTAACCTGGCCGAGCGCACTCGACTGGAGAATCTCCAGCGAATACTCGACGAGCAAGTGCGTCAGCGAGCTCCCGAATCCAGTCGACGTCACCAAGCTCCCGAGTCCAGTCGGCGTCAGCTCTTCCCGCCGCCGCAGGTATACCGAACCCCTATTCAGAATTTGGCCGTTGCGGCCCGTATAGCAGAATCAATTCAGCCCTCCCAGTCGGAGGCTGGCAGGGGCTTGTTGCAGATCAGAGCGTTGCTCCGGGCGGCGGGAAACCAGAATTCCGCCGTTTCTCAGTCGCGGAACAGGATCCACAGTCGATCCGTTGCAACAGAAACAGTCCAATTGGCTCACAGCCCGAGATTGCCCCCGAGGCGTGAGGGACATGGTGATCGACATGATCGGTACAGGAGAAATGAGCAGTATGATCACCGATTCGATCGTGATGATCGACGTCGAGTGCCAACCCCTCCCCCGAGGAGTGGGTCGTATGCGCCTCGACGGCAAGATGACAGACGCCCTCATAGTGTTGGGCAGAGGATTCTAGTCGACCCCAGGGACCCAGGCTTTGATGCGAGATCCATCCTCGTTCAAGGTTTGGTTGACAGGAACAGGGCTCATCGAGAAGGCCACAACAGAGATGCGCCTGCCAGCAGCAGAGTGCATGCTTCGGGGCCAGAGTGTTTCAGTCGAGCCATCAGAGCCGCAGTGATTCCTCCCAACTTCAGGCTGGCGACTGGAGTCAGCAAGTTCACCGGTGAATCTAAGCCCGACACTTGGCTCGAAGATTACCGAGTGGCTGTACAGATTGGCGGTGGCAATGACGAAGTGGCCATGAGGCATTTGCCTCTCATGTTAGAGGGCTCAGACAGAGCGTGGCTAAATCAGTTGGCACCCAGCAGCATTTACACTTGGGAGGACCTCTCCCGAGTGTTTGTCACAACCTTTGAAGGAACCTGCAAGCGACCCGCAGGCCTTACAGAGTTACGGTCCTGCGTACAGAAGCCGAATGAAACTCTGAGGGATTACATCCAGAGATGGATCACACTGCATCACACGGCTGAGAACGTGCCAGACCATCAAGCAGTTTGTGCCTTCAAGGAAGGCATTAAATACAGAGAGTTAAATCTGAAGTTCGGTCGAACTGGAGAAATGTCTCTGAATCGGATGATGGAGATTGCCACCAAGTACGCCAATGGTGAAGACGAAGACCGACTCCGGAGCGGCAAGCACAAGGCAGTCGCCCAAGAGACGGGAGGAAACTCCAGTCGGAAACAGAAGCGGAAGGCCGAGCCAGCCGCCCCTGGGGAGGCCCTGGCTGTAACCCAGGGAAACTTCAAGGGAAAACCCAAGGGCACCTGGAAGCCCAAGAAAGTCAAGGATCAAGATGGAAATGATGTTTTGGATCTGCCATGTCACATCCACACCAAGAAAGATGAAGAGGGTAATTTTATTTACCCAAAGCATACCACTCGACAGTGCCGGCTCCTGATCCAACAGTTTCAGGGCAAGCAGCCCAAAGATAAGGAAAAAGAGCCGGACAGGGTTGAGGACAAGGATGATAATGACGATGGATACCCCCAAGTCAATTCCACCCTGATGATTTTTGCCGATGTCGAAAGCAAAAGTCGACTGAAAGTCATTAACCGTGAGGTGAACATGGTTGCTCCGGCAACACCCAGTTACCTGAAGTGGTCTCAGACTGCCATCACATTCGACCAGTCTGATCACCCGACGCACATTGCCACCCCTGGGAGGCAAGCTTTGGTGGTCGACCCAGTTGTCGAAGGCACTCGACTGACCAAGGTCCTGATGGATGGTGCCAGTGGTCTGAACATACTGTATGCTAAAACTTTGAAAGGAATGGGCATTCCGATGTCTAGACTCAGTACCAGTCACATGAGCTTCCACGGAGTCATTCCCGGCAAGAAAGCCGAATCACTCGGCCAGATTGCTCTTGATGTGGTTTTCGGTGATTCAAAGAATTACCGCAAGGAAAAGTTGACATTCGAGGTTGTGGACTTCCAAAGTGCTTATCACGCCATTTTGGGCAGGCCAGCTTATGCACGCTTCATGGCTCGACCATGTTACGTGTATCTCAAACTGAAGATGCCTGGCCCCAAAGGTGTGATCACTATTACAGGCAACCGAAAGAAAGCAGAAGAGTGTTTTCAGAAAGGCTCAAAGATCGCTGATGCTCAGATGGCAGTGGTCAAGCTGCAAGAGTACCAGAAGACTGCTGATCCGAGTGAATCGCTACGAGCCAAGAAGCCTGCTTCAGAATCAGCTTTTCAGTCGTCCGGTGAAACAAAGCCAGCCCACATTCACCCGACCGACCCCGATGCTGCCCCGACTCACATCTCAACGACGCTCAACTCCAAATAGGAAGAAGCGCTCATCTAGCTCCTCCGTGAGAACTGGGACATCTTTGCATGGAAACCCTCTGACATGCCTGGAGTTCCCAGAGGGCTGGCTGAGCACCGTCTACGAGTCGACCCAAAATTCAAGCCTGTGAAGGAACATCTTCGACGGTCCGCCGTCCAGAAGAAGCAAGCCATTGGCGAGGAGGTGGCTCGGCTCTTAGCAGCAGAGTTCATCCGAGAGATTTACCACTCCGAGTGGCTCGCCAATGTCGTCATGGTCCCCAAGAAGGACAAGTCACTTCGCATGTGCATTGATTTCAAACATATCAATCGGGCCTGCCCGAAAGATCATTTTCCTCTCCCTCGCATCGACCAGATAGTCGACTCGACTGCGGGGTGCGAGAGATTGTCTTTTCTAGATGCCTATTCCGGGTACCATCAGATCCGTCTGTATGGACCCGATGAGATCAAAACAGCTTTCATCACTCCATTCGGATGCTTCTGTTACGTCACCATGCCGTTCGGCCTCAAGAACGCGGGAGCCACGTTCATGAGAATGATTCAGAAGTGTTTACTCACTCAAATTAGTCGGAATGTGGAGGCATTCATGGATGATATTGTGGTCAAGTCACGGAAAGGTTCCGACCTGCAGACTGACCTCGCCGAAACCTTTGCTAACCTCAGGAGGTATGATATCAAGCTCAATCATCAAAGTGCACATTCGGAGTTCCAGGTGGAAAGTTACTCGGTTTTCTCGTTTCCGAACGAGGGATCGATGCCAATCCTGAAAAAGTTGGCACCATACTCCGAATGAAGCGTCCTGTACGCGTGCACGATGTCCAAAAGCTTACAGGCTGCTTGGCCGCTTTAAGTCGATTCATTTCTCGTCTCGGTGAAAAGGTGTTGCCTCTTTACCGGCTGATGAAGAAGTCTGACAAGTTCAAGTGGACTCCAGAAGCTGATGCAGCGTTTGCAGAGCTCAAAGCTCTGCTCTCCACCCAGCCGGTGCTTGCTGCTCCAATCAGCAAAGAGCCTCTGCTGCTTTACATTGCAGCCACAGGAGAAGTTGTCAGCACAGTACTTACGGTCGAGTGGGAAGAAGAAGGAAAGGCCTTCAGAGTTCAGCGCCCTGTCTATTATGTGTCTGAAGTTTTGACCCCTTCAAAACAAAGATACCCTCACTACCAGAAGCTCGTGTATGGGATTTACATGACCACGAAGAAGGTTGCACATTACTTCTCTGACCACTCCATTACAGTCGTCAGCGACGCCCCACTATCAGAGATTCTGCATAACAGAGATGCAACTGGTCGAGTGGCCAAGTGGGCGATTGAACTCCTTCCCTTAGATATCAAGTTTGAAGCAAAGAAGGCTATCAAGTCCCAAGCAATCGCAGATTTCATCGCCGAGTGGATTGAGCAGCAACTTCCGACTCAAGTTCACTCGGAGCACTGGACCATGTTCTTCGATGGATCTAAGATGCTGAATGGTTCCGGTGCTGGAGTAGTATTGGTCTCCCCCCGAGGAGATAAGCTCAGATAGTTCTCCAGATTCATTTCGATTCCTCCAATAATGAAGCAGAATATGAAGCACTTTTGTATGGGTTGCGCATGGCCATTTCACTCGGCGTCCGTTGCCTCATGGTCTATGGCGACTCAGATTTGGTGGTTAATCAGGTGATGAAGGAATGGGACGTCAGAAGCCCGGCTATGACTGGTTATTGCAATGCAGTGAGAAAGCTAGAAAAGAAATTCGAGGGGTTAGAGCTTCATCACATCCCCCGACTGAAAAATCAGGCAGCTGATGATTTGGCAAAGATAGGCTCCAAGAGAGAAGCCATTCCCAGCAACGTGTTCCTGGAACACATTCACTCGCCGTCAGTCCAAGAAAATCCTTTTACAGAAGAAGCCCCGCAGCCGAAAAGTGCCACAGATCCGACTGAAGTCAAAGTCCCTGCTGTGGTCGACCTAATCATGGAAGTTTTGGCAATCACTCCCGACTGGATGGTACCGTACATCACGTATATCCTAAGGAAAGAACTCCCGGAGGACGAGGAAGAGGCCCGACAGATCGTCCGCCGATCCAAGGCCTTCACAGTCATAAAGGGACAGTTGTATAGAGAGAGCGCGACTGGAATCGGTCAGAAGTGCATAACACCAGAAGAGGGTCAGATAATCCTTGATGATATCCACTCGGGGACCTGTGGTCACCATGCATCCTCTCGGACCATTGTGGCTAAAGCATACCGAGTGGGATTTTACTGGCCAAGAGCAAATGAGATGGCAAAAGAGATAGTCGACAAGTGTGGAGGGTGCCAGTTCTACTCCAACATGTCACACAAGCCTGCATCAGCCCTGAAGACCATTCCACTCGTCTAGCCCTTTGCTGTCTGGGGACTGGACATGGTTGGTCCACTGAGAACAGGCAGGAGCGGTTTCACGCATGTGCTTGTGGCAGTCGACAAGTTTACCAAATGGATCGAAGCTAAGCCCATCAAGAATCTTGATGCTTGCACTGCTATCAGTTTCGTCAGAGGGCTAACATTTAGATATGGAGTCCCGCATAGCATCATCACTGACAATGGGTCAAACTTTGATTCGGACAAGTTCAGAGCTTTTTGCGCCGCTCAAGGCAAGCGAGTCGACTACGCATCGGTCGCCCATCCCCAGTCGAATGGGCAAGCTGAGAGAGCAAATGGTCTGATTCTCAAAGGACTAAAGCCTCGACTGATGCGTGATCTCAAGCACGCGGCAGGTTCTTGGGTCGACGAGCTTCCGTCAGTTCTGTGGGGATTGAGGACCACCCCGAACCGGTCGACTGGAAGAACTCCATTCTTTCTGGTTTATGGAGCCGAAGCAGTTCTGCCGAGTGATCTTCTTCACAACGCACCCTGAGTCGAACTTTACACCGGAGATGAAGCAGAACAAGCCCGGCAAGACGCAGTCGACCTCCTAGAAGAAGAGAGGGAAATGGCCATGATCAGATCGACCATTTATCAACAAGACTTGCGTCGAATCCACGCCCGGAATGTGAAGAGTCGAGCCTTCCAAGAAGGAGATTTGGTCCTCCGAGTGGATCAACAGAAACCACACAAGCTTGCTCCTACTTGGGAAGGCCCCTTCATCATCACTAGAGTCCTCCACAATGGAGCGTATCACCTCTACAACGTTGATCGCCAGATCGACGAGCCACGAGCTTGGAATGCGGAACTACTCCGCCCCTTTTACACTTGAGTTCTCCCTCGGACGAGATGTAATAAGAAAAAAATTCTGCAGTTCATTTTTATCAAAGACAAGAGTGTTCCAATAATTGCTGTCACTTTTGTTTGCGTACGAAATCCCCCAGTGGGTGGCTTAGCTGCAAATCCGTTTCACCTAAGTTTGAAAAATCCTACCGAGTGGAGAGCCGGACTCCCACTCGGAGGCTTAGCTGCAGCCCGGTGCTTGCCTAAGTGTTCAAAATTCCTACCGAGTGGAGAGCCAGACTCCCACTCGGGGGCTTAGCTGCAGTCCAGTACTCGCCTAAGTTCTCCTGCTAAGAGACATAGCTGCAGTCAGACACTCGCCTAAGTTTGAAAAAATCCTACCGAGTGGAGAGCCAGACTCCCACTCGGGGGCTTAGCTGCAGTCCAGTACTCGCCTAAGTTCTCCCGCTAAGAGACATAGCTGCAGTCAGACACTCGCCTAAGTTTGAAAAAATCCTACCGAGTGGAGAGCCAGACTCCCACTCGGGGGCTTAGCTGCAGTCCAGTACTCGCCTAAGTTCTCCCGCTAAGAGACTTAGCTGCAGTCAGACACTCGCCTAAGTTTGAAAAAATCCTACCGAGTGGAGAGCCAGACTCCCACTCGGGGGCTTAGCTGCAGTACAGTACTCGCCTAAGTTCTCCCGCTAAGAGACTTAGCTGCAGTCAGACACTCGCCTAAGTTTGAAAAAAATCCTACCGAGTGGAGAGCCAGGCTCCCACTCGGGGGCTTAGCTGCAGTCCAGTACTCGCCTAAGTTCTTCCGCTAAGAGACTTAGCCGCAGTCAGGCACTCGCCTAAGTTTGAAAATTCTTACCGAGTGGAGAGCCAGACTCCCACTCGGAGGCTGGGCTGTAGCCCAGTGCTCGCCAAAAATCTAAAAATCCTACCGAGTGGAGAGCAAACCTCCCACTCGGGGGCTTAGCTGCAGCCCAGTGCTCGCCTAAGTATTTAAAAATCCTACCAAGTGAGAGCAAACCTCCCACTCGGGGGCTTAGCTGCAGCCCAGTTCTCGCCTAAGTATTTAAAAATCCTACCGAGTGAGAGCAAACCTCCCACTCGGGGGCTTAGCTGCAGTCCAGTACTCGCCTAAGTTCTCCCGCTAAGAGACTTAGCTGCAGTCAGGCACTCGCCTAAGTTTGAAAATTCTTACCGAGTGGAGAGCCAGACTCCCACTCGGAGGCTGGGCTGTAGCCCAGTGCTCGCCAAAAATCTAAAAATCCTACCGAGTGGAGAGCAAACCTCCCACTCGGGGGGCTTAGCTGCAGCCCAGTGCTCGCCTAAGTATTTAAAAATCCTACCGAGTGAGAGCAAACCTCCCACTCGGGGGCTTAGCTGCAGCCCAGTGCTCGCCTAAGTATTTAAAAATCCTACCGAGTGAGAGCAAACCTCCCACTCGGGGGCTTAGCTGCAGCCCAGTGCTCGCCTAAGTGTTTAAAAATCCTACCGAGTGGAGAGCAAACCTCCCACTCGGGGGCTTAGCTGCAGCCCAGTGCTCGCCTAAGTATGGAACGCAACCCAATCCGCAAGGACGACGAGATGCGAATCGACTGCTACCTTCTCCTTCGGAGCTACACCACAAATACAAAGTTATTCCGAGTAAAGATCAAGTTCCACTCGACGGATCAAACCATGAAGATATTCAACGAGAAACCAGGTTCAGATAAAGCCTAAAAGGTCCCAGACCTCAGATCAAAGTACTCGAGCCCTCGGCTTGGCAGAAGTTCAACGGTTACAAATCGACTCGGCATTCCGAGGCAAATTTAAAGTGAAGCGTAAAAGTTTTTCATTCCTCGGGAGGAGGACTGGAAGGGGCGACGAACTCGTCCAAGTCGATCCCGTCTGCAATACGGGTGGCAGCAGCGATGAAGGTCTCCATGAAGTCTTGGAAGTTGTGCTTCCTGGTATTGGCAACTTGGATGGCGGCCAGCTTTTCTTCTCGCACCTCCTTGCAATGGACGCGGACCAGAGACAGAGCCACATCAGCGCCACACCGAGCAGAAGACTTCTTCCACTCCTGCACTCGGTCAGGGATCCCGTTAAGACAAGTCATCAGAGACTCGAGATCGTTTTGAAGCGTAGCCTCTGGCCAAAGTGCCGGGTCGATCGGTGACATGGCAACCTTCAGTCGAGCCAAGTAGTCCACGACGCCGTTAATGCGAGATTCCAGTCGGAGCAGATTCATGGCAGTTTCGTCTTTCACGAGAGAGTTGATTGGATCCAAACCTGTTTCGATCCGCCCAGTCTCCTCTTCAAAGTTCTGGCAAAACTCTGCATACACGATCCAAGGATAAGTCAATTTTCATAGACTGAGTCGACACAAAAAAACCAGTCGGAACTGAATGTGCACCTTCAAGCTTGATGTACAACTTCTTGGCGAGGCTCCTCAAGTAGCTCTCCAGGTCGTCCCTCCTGCGAGCGATGCCTTCCATCTTCTTGTTCAGGGTGAGGTTCTCCTTCTTCCAACGTGTACACTCCCTGTTGGCTTCATTCAGAGCGGTCTTCAGCTTGGTATTCTCTTCTTCTAATTGGCCAACCGAAGCCAGCTTCTGTGCGGCCAGAGCGGTCTTGTCATTAGCCTCCTTACGGGCAGCAGCCAAGTCCTGATCCTTCTTCGCCAGAGCTTCGCTCAGTTTTTCTGCGAAGAAATGATGGTTGATTCGGGAATAGCAGAAGGGTACTCAAGCCTAAAAACTAACCAGTCGACAAAGTCGTCTTACCTGCGGCGCCGTCTCTGACCTTCTGCAGCTCTGTTCTGGTCAGCTCCAGATCAAGGTTCAGTTGAATCTGCTGCTTCTCCAACTCAGTATAGCGAGCTACAAGTTCGCAGGATTTCTGTAAAAAGAAAAAATCAGTCGACAGACGTCCAAGATAAGTTGCTTCCGAGTAACTAAGAGACAATGATGACATTTCTAAGACCACAGCCGAATCAAAAACATTCAACAGTAGTCTCCGGGACTACACCCAGTGGGTGCACTCAGCGTGCCCCCACTGGTTCGACCAAAAAAAAGTCGACTGCCCGCAGTCGACCGGATACAGTTCCATTCGACATGGCCTGACCAGACCGAGTGAAGAAATACAGCTACAACAACACAATGTAAAGACTACAGTCGACTGCCATCAGTCCACCGTAGTCTCGGGGACTACACCCAGTGGGTGCACTTAGCGTGCCCCCACTCGTCCAAAAATTGGCAGACACACCTAGTCGGTGTATAGATACAAAGATCTTCGGAAAAGAGATTCTTCAAACAGCATATCACAACAGACCAAGTGTTGAGTCGACTGACCTGGACGTTGCTCTGAAGAGCCGAGCTCACGTCATAGGCTGCTTGGCTGGCCTCCCGAGCCACCTTCACTTGCTCCATCATGATACCCGCCTGGCGTATAGCCTCTTTTGCGGCAGCCGCTTGGTCCTCAGGGACAGGGTACGCGGCAAAAAGCGAAGGCGGATCCGCAGTCGACGTCGAAGGCCGCACACTCGTCAGAGGAATGGCGAAAGTGACAGAAGCCCGAGTGGTGTCACCACCATCCCGAGCCATGGCCTCAGACGCCGGAGCAGATTGGGGGGGCCTTGTCAACCGACGCCCTCTTGTTCCTCCTCATTCCCAGCGGTTCGTTGTCGTCGTCATCCGGGAGGTCGATAACGTGAGGAGGGGCTACAAGGAAGACATTCAATCGACCAGAGTTGCAACAAAAGTTCAGTCGACTCAAAGCGGAACGTCAGTAATCGTACCAGGGTTGGAGGTAACAGCATCCTCCATCTCTTGGTCGTCGTCCTTGGCGGAGATCTCAGAAGTAGCAGCGCTGCAAACCTCGAAAGTCAGTCAGTTAGACCAATCAATCGACCAAGGATCTGTCCACGGTCGACAAAGGAAAGCAAGTTTTGTTATTACCCAAAAATGGTAGGGACGGCCATCTTCATCTTGGGAAGAGCTTTGGGCGGCTTGGACGGCGTCGTGCGCGGGTGCTTGGGAGCCTTCCCAGTCGGCGTAGGAGAAGAGGTTCGAGGGCGTTTCGACGACTGCCCAATAGAAGCAGTCGCCTTGCCGCGTTCCCGCGCTGGATCATGTGTGAGCTTGGATCGCCTCTCCGGGCGGGGGGGGGGGGGGGGGGGTCGACCTCCTCCTCCTCCTCTTCGCTGGAGTCGACGTCGTCGCCTCCCTCCCCTTCTCCGTCGGACTCCCACTCGCCTTGATCATCTCCACTCTCGCCCCCGCTCGCCTCTCCTTCCTCAGTCGGCTCCTGTGCCCCGTTGGGCGTCGAGTACATCTCAGTAGTCGCCTGGAAAACAACAGACAAGACGAAAGTCAATCGACCTACTCAAAGAAGACCAATGCAGAAAACAAGATCTCAGTCGGAAGCATAAAGACATACCTGGTCCACGTCATACGAGTTGTCGAGTGGAATGACCCTCCTGGCTCCTCGGGGGTTGTCTTTGTTCCCCGTGATGCTCAACAGCCACCCCTCCAGCATCTCGTCGGTGACCTCCTCCGGGTGGATCCGAGTGGTGTCATCGAGGCCCGAGTACAGCCACATCGGGTGGTCACGGGCCTGGAGCGGTTGGATGCGCCTCCGGAGGAAGACCTCCAGCAGGTCCATGCCAGTCACACCCTCACGGACGAGCTCAACCACTCGACCAGCCATTACTTTGACTTGGGCCCTTTCTTCCGGCGTCACTTTCAGAGAAGCAGGTTTTTCGGCTCGGTCGAGAGAGAAGGGGGGAAGACCAGTCGATTGTCCTGGGGTCGCCTGGTCCTGACAGTAGAACCAGGTCGCCTGCCAACCGCGGACCAACTCCGGGAAAGTGATAGATGGAAAACAGCTCGTTCCCCTCGTCTGGATCGCCAGGCCCCCGCACAATTGGATCACATGCGTCCTCTCGTCACTCGACTTGGCCTTCTTGACCGATTGAGAACGACAGGTGAAGATGTGCTTGAAAAGTCCCCAATGGGGGCGGCAACCCAAGAAAGCCTCACACATGGAAATGAAAGCAGCAAGGTATACGATAGAGTTGGGAGTGAAGTGATGGAGCTGCGCTCCGAAGAAGTTCAGGAAACTCCGGAAAAAAGGATAGGGCGGCAGAGAAAACCCTCGGTCGATGTGGGTGGCTAGGAGCACGCACTCACCGTCGCGAGGTTGAGGTTCGATCTCTCTCCCAGGGAGACGCGCAGCTTCGTGGGGAATGACTCCCCCCTCGACCATGTCGTCAAGATCCTCTTGCCGGATCACCGACGGCATCCAATCGCCCTGGATCCAGCCCCGGGGCAGAGCAGACCTTGAGGAGGATCCGCCCCGAGCCGACCTCTTCCCTTTCCCCTGCGCCGCCGCCTTCTTCGCGCGCTCCAGAGCGGAGGTCTTGTCCTTCGCCATCGTCACCGGCAAAGTCTCGCACGGGCCTGCGGCGCTAGGGTGAGAGCGGAGGTGGCGGAAGGACTTGCGAAGGGAGAGAGGAAGAAGAGAGGAGGAGAAAAGAGTGCATTGCTTGGAAACCCCGAGCCGGCGATTTATAAGGGGCCGCTCCCGAGTGGCTGACTAGTAGGCCCAGGCTATCCAGTCAAATCCCGCAGCAGACGCGCGCGCAGTACGTGGCGAAAAAGGCGACGTGGGAATCGAGGAGCTTCCGCTTTATCGCTTCCAATTACTGCGGCCGCTCCCGTCCGGCGCGCTTCCCGAAATCCGAATCCCACGACATCCGTGGGCTGCAGAACAACTTGTCAAAACAGAATACCCCGCTCGCGTCGACGTTCGATATGTCACAAGTAAAGAAATTCACTCGACGAAAGGCCTGGAATGGATCAAGGCGACTGAAAGAGGTTGATGACGTCATCCGTGGCGATTGACCCAAAACGAGGCACTCATGCAGCCCAAAGAACCAGTCGGGAAGATCTCCAACTCTTTCCCCACTCAAACCTCGATCCATTCGGGGGCTAATGATGAAGCTACGTACCTAGGGTAGGGCCACGGACCTGTCCAAAGAGCCCTACCCAAGGACATCCCTAGAAGAAGTCACCTTTCAATCGACTTGAAGGTATCCCACTCGACGGGTTCAAGACACTCGACCAAGAAGCTATCACTCGACCATGAAGCTAGCCACTCGACCGCCAGGAGATCTGAAGTCACTCCGCAGGCAAACGGTCAGCCATTAAGTAGTCTTTATGGTCATTGTAGCACTTTATTAGGGGCGTTACAAGTAACGCCCAACCTTAAATGTACCTTAAACCCTGCATTACTAAGGGCAGGAGAGGGCCGGCGAACTCTATATAAGCCACCCCCCTCCTCAGTATGAGGGGTTCGCATCCCTGTTATTCACACACACATAATCCAATCGACCGCCTCCGGGCACCGAGACGTAGGGCTGTTACTTCCTCCGAGAAGGGCCTGAACTCGTAATCCTCGTGTGTTTACAACTTCTCCATAGCTGAGATCTAGCCTCTCCATACACACCCCCCTACATCACTGTCAGAGTTAGAACCACGACACCCACCGCCAGTATCAATATTTTACCTAATAATGGTTTTTGTGCTCTCTGGTGCCAACTACATAACCAAATTTAAGTAATCATTACTGATTAAAATTTAGAAGAGATAGCTAGTCTAACTGGCCTTGGTCTGGTTTGACTCCTTGGTATTAAGCATGTGCAAATTGTACCAATGATTTTAACATGGATGTTTGAATAATAGTAGGCGAATTAGGCTATAATACTGTGAAGAAACAGAGTCCAATCAGTCGATGATGAGTGTGCATACGGAAAAACAAATTCATACAGCATAATGAGGAATAAATATATCAGATGGTTTGTATCATCATAGAAGCCCTTCAGTTGGATTGTCACACGGCATGGTGGTAAGAGGCGGACGCTTTAGTGATGAAGGTGTGCAATTGAGGAGGACAGAGGCATCATGGGTGCCAGTGGCAGATAGGGTGCAGCTACACACAATAGTGCAGAACAAGGAGGTTCAGAGATATCAAGGCATAGTATGGTGGGGATAGATTAGCCAACAGTGTGACAAAAATCACGTTGTAAATTATAAATTGTAATTGAGTTCCCAAAGAATTGAGAACAAACTGCTGGATTTATTTACCAACAACAGCAAGTAAAATTAGCACTATTCCGCTGGACCAACTCTAAGAAAACATCTAAACAAATCTCAGCAATGCAAAATTATTAGCATGCATGATCGTTCACAGCCTATCTGCAAGCAATACACTCAAACTCAAAATTAAGAGAAGTTATTGAATTTTTTTACGCATAAGATATAGGATTGTAGGCAACAAATACTGATCCACATGTACTCTGAATCGTCCCTCAACATTTCAGGCATGGCCAGAAAAACCAAGAACGAATTATACACTCTATTTCATATTGTTCTGAAAAATATAGGAAGTCGTTGTATGCTACATGACATCAGCATATGATTATATTCAGTCTAGGCATCATATATTCATTTAATTGCAAGATAGTGATAAGATAACCATTGTAGATAATCCGAGTTTAAGCATGTATCTGGAATAAATAGCATACATCATCAAAATAATTTACATAAATAACACAACTAATCCTGTTAAATAACATTGTGGAACATGGAAAAGGATATATAGTTTGAGCCTCAAATAGACATCAAGAAGCTTGCATGTGTTTCATTGTTGAAGTTGCTAACACAGCTCTATTGTAGAGATTCAGTGGTGCATGGATTGCAGATATAGAGCACCAAGCTGATTCTTAGTAAAAACTATGATGATCATGGAATGATCTGTTACACTTGATAAGCATAGAGAAGAAAAATCAGCAGTTAGGCTTATTGAAATAAAAGGCTTGCTTGGAAACTTTAATACTTCATGTTAACACTTGTTTACCTGATAATAATATTTACCATTGAAAGTAATAATAAAGATTCATTATGTTCCAAATTAACCATTCATTTTGCATGTCGATAAGAAATACAGTGTTTTTTCCTGCGAATAGTTGGCTCTTATGCGGGAAACGAATTACTGAACAAACAAAAAGTAGATTGTAGATCATCCAGAGTTCAGTGGCCTAACCGATAGAGGATGACTTTGAGTTGGCAATTGTTTGCGTGGTGAAAAAACGAATTGTAGTTAATCTAACTTTCCACTGATCCTGATAGATTATATACTTGTCTGAGACTGTATTCTACACACATAAATGAGATCACTGGTCCGCAACTGGATTTTCTATTTTCTTCAAATCACAGTTTGTTAGTTGTACCCTGCTTTAGTGCTTTGCCACATAGTACAATGTTTTAGACTCCATCACCCTTACTAATTAAGTAATATCATATAGTGTGGGACGTAGATGTAGCATGACATTAAAGATTTTGAGCATGCAGTACACTAATTTGAGTAGCCATACTTATACATCAGCTCACCAAATAGCGGCATATTTATTATGGCCATAGTAAACTCTAAAGCTATTTCATGTAGTCTTCAAAAAGGAACTGATGTTTTTTGCATGAGGTCTGATGATTAATTTCAGGATAAACTGCGATTGCTTGCTGCCAAAAAAGTGAACTCAATGCGGCAATTTGTCGTATGAAGCAATAAGAGACATACCATAGAAACTCAACATAGAGCAAAGGCAGCATCTTTGGCGAGGTGGTCAAACCATCAAAACCATGCGAGCTATAGCTATGTGGAGCACCATAACTGCCGCCACACACTGACTAAAACGGTCAATCTGCTTGTCGTTATACATGGGTCGTATCTTCGGCAAGCATGCCTGATGGCTAGATCCCGCAGATGCCACGTCAACATATGACCACCGTCGGGGACACCACTACATGAAGAGAGATCATTGAGCTGATCTTCAGCATGGCCGTTTGCACATGATGCATGTTGATCGAAGTGCAGAGAGCTAATCAACCCTGTTTGGATCAGGAGTGCTCATAAATTAACTGAAGATGTCCTAGAGGATGGGACACGACTTGTTCAAAAATAGGGTGCAGCCTTGCACATGATCCTTTAGAAAAATATGAAGACTTCTTCATGCCTCCCTATGCCAAACTGCGTGTGTATAAGTTCTCTTCTTCTGGCAGGCTATGCCTCCATCGGGAGAAGTGTCACCTTGCTGAGAGTTCGCCTCCTCCCTTCGCCTCAAATCCAACTGGCTGAAATTCCATCTGAATATATCGAAAGTCCTCATCATATTTTCTGCCAGTGTCAGCTATAAACATCTGAATATTTGAACTGCGATAGATAGATAACATGTATTACTAAAAAAAAGTAAGACCTCATTGATTCAATTGTTACAATTGCAGTAAATTTCATTATGAGCATTTTGTATAAAAAAGGCCGTATACCTAGATCTGTTGCGAAATACAACAAATGAACAATTTAAACAGTGACATGTATAACTCGATATGCCATCATCTATCTAAATTTTTGCACATGCAAAAGTACTAAAATCTCATAAATCCACCAAAACATATATTATACACTATTAGACATGATTTTGAGAAATACAGGAAGTTCGTAATATATTAAATGCCGAAAGTACATGAAAATATTTTATGCCAAGGCATCATACTTTTTTCTTAATCCCGGACATACAAGTTATTTGTTAAACATGCAGATAATCTGAGATTTATCGCATATTAGAATAAAAAATATACAACATCTAAATCACTTCCTTATGAAAATAAACTGCCTGGCAGTGGTCAGTTTCTAGATGTAGAGAATGCTACTTACCTAGCTTGCTGCAGGTTGGAAACAAATGTGATACAGATCCCCTCAGCTGGCCGGTTCTCCTTCTCTTTGGATGTGTCGGGGATGAATACACCTCCAATCTGTCAGCTTGGGTCCCACCATACAATCATTAAAATGTTGAAATGGGATAAAAGCTCGAACAAAGTTTCTTTGATAGGGTAATTTGGATAGTTTTGTCGCTAAACAGAGTAAAAGGGTCAGAAATACACAATTAGGGGATAAGAAAGTGAGTTAATTATTTTGTGTTCCCTTTAACTTATTGGTCCTAGTGTTTCCTTAGTGTTATACCAATAATGCATATTGCTAAGAAGAATCAATATTTTTTGGAGACATAGACACATGCACAAACCACGCGCACGTACTCACAAAGTGGAGTTCATCAATGAATAGTGTACATATCTGGTATGCTAAAATATTTATCTTTCATACAAAATGCACATAATCAAATTTGTTATAGTATTTGTGTACCCACCAAAGCATAAAATAGGTTGACAAACTTTTGATATACAAATGTGATGGCATTCTGTTCATTGATAATGCAAAGTTGAAGTGCCCCCCAAAAGAATGAATGCTTACCAATATGTAAAAGGCGCCTTAGGATGCAATAGGACACTAGCATTCACCATAGGGAGACAAAGTAAATACACCACCAACACTTGCACTTTTGTGAATAACGTTCTCCATGTTTTTCTCTCCCTTTACATATACCACTTCATTATGTTGACTCATCCACGCTTCTAATGAGTGATTCTCTTGTCTGGCATATATATGAGCACATAAGATAGGTAGCAACCAGATAGACGGAGGAGACCACAATAAAGAACCAGATAAATATGTATGGAAAAGCAAACAACCATGGTGAGATATGAAGCCATTCAAATGGTTAGGTTCCCAACATTTTCGATGATACATTTCTGCTAGTCCTAGTGCTAATGGACTAGCCACATACAAAGTAGCCTCAACGAGACCCTCATGACACAGTTGATTCTGGTAGGAACGAACAGTTCAGTTGCACCATGATGACAATGTCGGTAATTCTGGTTATCAACAATGAAATCTCATTTGGTGGCTATGATCTATAACGTGGTGGGGGCTAAGTCATGGGATTGTCAAGTTGGCAAGGCAAGTGGGACTGCTAAGCAGCACATGGGACTCATGCTGAATTAAGTGGTCACTAGTGAGACGAAATCAATTGTCTCTTGGAATTAGAAGGTAGAGGTGGGAAAAAAATTAGTGGTCAAAGGAAGAAGTCATGAAAAAGCAAAGAGAATGTTGCTCTCATCTAGCGCATCTTGTGGAGTCTTACTCTCGTCTACCAATATTTTTATTATGAAGAAATAACCAACACTCCATATTGAAGCTCAACAGTGTTGTGTGGTCTGTCAACTCTCATCCTCCCAAAACATGAACCATTTGTACTCTTTCATGATGCCCTAATTCAACCAAGCCGTCAAATTTATAGGGTCTCTAAGATCTTCAACATAACATTTTGCCTAACAAACGATCACTATAAACATGGGTGGTGCTAATAATGCACGCAAATAATGGCTGCATATGACAAACTACTTTGTAAAATGTGCATGGATTGGCAGAAACACGTGATCATGCTCGTTGCTGCTTATTCAAACAAGGGAATCTACAAGGGGAAACCAGCTCATTGACGGCCCATCAAAATCTTGCCAGCCACTTCAAACAACTATAACACATGCTTGGTCACACCAGCTCCAAAGTAAAACAAGGAACATACATACCAATCTTCTGAATAATTTCATGCCAGACTACAGTTTGCAGTGTGGCAGACGAGTCAAACACCTTGTAGTCACAAAGGCAATCAGAGGCCCGGTGCTCCGCTTTCTTCACCATTCATGGCTGGATGCTAGGCAAGTTGAGTTCCTGACATAGCTGCTTGAATGCTGGATTTCTGTCACGGTTCTTTGAAGTCTGGAGTGGAGTGTACGCTCTGGTTGTGAGCCCAAGCTGGCAGCTGGTCTGGGTGCGGGGGCGGTGCGAATTTCTACATCACCCTTGCAGCGATCGCGTTGTGAGTGGCTGGTGACGACCATACATGGCGCTTTAGGTCTCAGATATTTTTTTCCGATGCTGTTCAAACTAGGTCCATGTTAGTGGAATGGTTCGTTTCCTTTTATTTTGCATCGCTGTTGAGTGTTGACGGTGGCTTGTAATATTTATCGTTCGAGCATATTAGCATTTCCTTCTTAATAAAAATGTCATGCTTCTAGGCGTTGCAGAGAAAAATTTATGCTACATTTGGATCGCAGTAAGCTTCATCAAAACTAACACCTTGATTTTCTGTACAAGAGCACCACATTAGTAATCAGACAAGCTAGTAATTAAAGCTTCATCTTCTGCAAGCTTCTATTCTGAGTTCTGTCTTAAAAAATTACAAAAAAATATCTGCTTAATTCGTGATAACCAGAGTACAAATATACAAGGCTAATATTCATTGGCAAGTTGTGTGGAACTCTGGCGTGCTGCTGAAAGAAAACAATGTTGCAATTCAGATTACCTTTTGTGGCTACATGAATGTAAGACTTGTCATTTTTTTAATAGTGTCCCCCTAGTAGAGTAAGAATGCAATCTTAGGAGCATCTTTCTGAACGAAACCATCCTATATACAACTGTGTATTCCATGAAAGCAAAAGAGTTCTTTTCTGAAAAACGAAGGATCCCAGCAAGAAAGCTGAAAAGTAAATGAGAGATGCATAGCACGAAACATAAATACGTGATCAAACAGTATCAACAAGTTCCAGGTTGGAAGACAAGTCCAATAAATCTTTCTTGTTCAGCATACAGGATTAACACCCGACCAAACTATTCACTGAACGGAGTACAATATAATTCGATATATTTTTGTATGTGATTACATGGATGCCAAGTCAAGAAACCATACTTAGTGGCTAGCTAAATCATAAAAGCACCAGTTGACAGGGCATGTCTAAGACTAGGCAAACCTCCACGACGAGCAAAAATGAAATGGTTCACTCGCTGACACCATACACCAAACTGGGGAGCACCCAGAAGCTCTCCAACTGCTTGCTTTTCCATCCGAGAATATATGTAATGGGGTGGGAACTCGTAGGCACGAACTGACCAAGCTCTACCTCAATCCAAGGTTTGTCGGAATTTTTGGACCCACTTGGAACGTAAATGCAGTTACTCTTCCCGCCCCATCGTTCAGGGTTCATGCAAGAAAATGTAGAACTCCTGGTACACTGGTAGAAAAAGGGCCTATAGTCCTGGTTCGTAAGGGCCTTTAGTCCCGGTTCCTGAACCGGGACTAAAGTGTCGGTACTAATGCCCCGACCCTTTAGTCCCGGTTCAATCCAGAACCGGGACTGATGGGCCTCCACGTGGGTAGTGCGCAGAGCCCAGGCAGGAGACCCTTTGGTCCCGGTTGGTGGCACCAACCGGGACCAATAGGCATCTACGCGTCAGCATTTCTGTGGCTGGGGTTTTTGTTTTTTTGAAGGGGGGTGGTTGGGGGTTTTGGGGGGTTAATTTAGGTGTTTCATATATTGTGTTAGCTAGCTATAATTAATAGAGAGAAGTGTCATTTCTTATGTCCGTGCTTGGTCGACGCTACGTACTATACATACGTATAGAGAGGACTAGACACGCTGGCTAGCTAGTAAGCAAACGAAGGAAACAGAAGATCGTCATGAACATATATGCATACAGAGAGAAGTGATATCGACCACCTCTCCTTCTCCGAGAGATTGGTCGAACAACAAGTTCTCGTATATCTATCTGACACTACCGGCTACATATATACAATAATTATCTCTTACAAATATAATCATACGGACTCAGGGTCCACATAGAATTCTCCGTCTTCAGGGATCACGTGATCAAGAAAGAATGCCGCCAATTCCTCTTGAATTGCTCGCATGCGAGCTAGTGCTAGGAGTTCATCCCGCTTCTGAAACATCTAATTTAAAGAAGGGGGTCAATACATATATATATGAATGAATGAAACTCAACACAAATGATGGTAATAAAATAAAATTGTGAATGTTGTTATTTACGTACTTCATATTGTTCTTCAGTGTAGCCCCGCTCACAGGTCGTGTGGCGGATGGACTCGCAAACATAGTATCCACAGAAATCATTCCCTTGTTCCTGCCACAACCACTTTACAAGAAATAGAGGTTAATCAAACTGATAAGCAAGAATGCCAAATGGTATTGATGAAACTAGCGCTTGAATGGCTAGTAGATGCGCTTAAAATGCTACTATAGTACTTACTTTCGGGTGTCTAAATTGCAGCTCCTTCGGCAGTCCCGGAGCTTTTCTGGTGAATTTTCTCCAAACCCTGCCGGGCAAAGAAAACCATTACTTGATATATCAGGAAATGAACAAAGTTGCTGATATGGTGGATAATGATCGATTTAACTTACTTCTCGAGTATTTGAGTCATGTCTGCATAGTCCTGGGGATCTTTTCGTCTTGAGTCTAAGACGGTTACTAGTCCCTGCTCAAGCTTAATCTCTAGGAGAATATAGTGGAAACTACACACGCATGCATAACTCATCAATTACATTACTATAACCTTGACTAATATCTAAGGAAAACCGAATACGCACAAGACAGTAACACTCACTTGAAGTTGTAAGGAAAGAGTATTATATCTTTGTTTTCATTTATTACGAACGATCGTAGCAAGTTGGCCTCGGTAGCTGCGGCATGAAATTTAACCTGAATTGCATCTATGAGATATGTGTTAATGAACCCAATATCACCGACTTGTCTTTTCTTCAATTCGGCGATCTTCAATCTGCATAATATAGTGAGGATGATTATAAATACATGCAATGAAAGAGCTAAGCTATATAGAGAAACTTAATGACAGAAGTAGTACTACTTACAGACAGTAGCAGGCGACCGTTGTTTTATCGAGGGCCAATTGATTGAAAAACTGATAGAACTCCTCAAATGGAACAGGCAACAGATCAATTCCAATGAGGTCATGCTCCTTTTTAACTTTCACATACAAAGTACTCCTCCCCCCAGAGTCTCTGCAGATTTTCAAGTACCAATCATGCAATCTTCGCATCATCGTTGATAGAGATCTTTCATCTTTGACGAGAGGCTTCCCGTACTCGTATCTTTGTATCTGCATGTCCATGTGTTCATAATGTACTTCGTCGGGCAGGTAATCTGCAAGATTGCTATAACCGGGCACCATCCTCGGATCATTAGCGACGTTGTGGCTAGGCACCTTGAGCGGGGGGCACGATTGCTTCGCTTGTTCACCGAGCTGGGAAATTTGTTTCCCAGCTCGTCGTTCTTTCAGCCTTTGATCACTGACAGTACTTCCCGACCGCTCCGCTTCGGCAAATTCCTTTCCAATAATGCGGTCATAGTTTCCTTTCGGCGGAGACTTCGGTGGTTTTGTCAGGGCAGCCAGAGTGCGCTTCACTTTCATCGGATCTACCTTCTCCTCCGGAGGTGGATGTCTCTTTGCTCTCAACCCTTGAAACCAGTCATCCACTTCGGTTCGCGCGATCTCGGCGTTCTCCTCCGGGGTCCTCTCATATGGTAACTTCTCTGGAGTCTTCAGAGAAGGACCGAATCTGTATGTCCTCCCGCCTCTGGTTGTACTGCTAGACGCCGACCGAGCAGACGGAGCGGTTGTCTTCTTTACTTGCTTAAGAGGCGGAGGAGAAGGACTACGACGTGCCGGAGCAGCTGGAGCGGCGGCAGGTCTCTTCCGCCCTTGCTGACGAGGCGGAGAAGGAGGAGGCTGGCTGCTCGGGCGCGTCGGCGCAGGCGGAGAAGGAGGCGGAGTGCCGCCACGCGCCGGAGAAGGAGCCGGCCGAGGGCCCTGATCGTCACTCGCCGGAGGAGGAGGCGGTGGAGGAGGCGGAGTGCCCTGACTTGCCGGAGGAGGAGGAGGCGGAGGCGTCCAGTTCGGAAGGTTGATGAGCTCCTTCCGCCATAGGCATGGAGTCTTCAGAGCAGACCCCAGCCGAGTCTCCCCTTCACCGGTAGGGTGGTCAAGATGGAGGTCCTCAAATCCATCCGTTATCTCATCCACCATCACCCTAGCATATCCTTCTGGAATCGGCCAGCAGTGAAAAGTTGCGCCGGGTTCAGTAGGATAAACAGAGCCAACAGCCGCCTTGACCTTCAAATTCATCCATTGCGTCATAAGGTGGCAATTTTGAGACTCCGTTATAGCATCCACGGGATAGCTGGCAGGAGCCGTCAAGGCATGCTCCGGCTGAAGCAGCTCGGTGGAAGCCACGCTGCTTCTCCGCTGAGATGGCGGGGTAGCTTCGGGGGAAGCTTCGGCAGTACGTTTGCTGTGATTTGCTTCTCGTTCCTCTATCGCGTCTACCCTTGCTTGCAGCGCCTGCATTTGGGTCTGCTGCACTTTTTTCCTCCTCTCATGGGATTTGTAACCGCCTGCGTCCAGAAACCCAACCTTCCACGGAATGGAGCCTAGCGTGCCTCGTGTCCGTCCAGGGTGCTCAGGATTCCCGAGGGCCATTGTGAGCTCGTCGTTCTCTCTGTCTGGAAAGAACTTCCCTTGCTGCGCTGCTTCGATATACTGCTTAAGCTTCCTGACTGGTATGTCCATTTGATCGTTCGTCCAAATGCACTTCCCTGTTACAGGGTCCAAGGTTCCGCCAGCCCCGAAGAACCAAGTCCGGCAACGGTCTGGCCAGCTAATTGTCTCTGGTTCGATCCCTTTAGCAACCAGATCATTCTCAGTCTTGGCCCACTTAGGCCGGGCTACGAGGTAGCCACCTGACCCCGTGCGATGGTGAAGCATCTTCTTCGCAGCATTTTGCTTGTTTGTCGCCGACATCTTCTTACTCTTTTCCGATGTCTTGTGGGCCACAAATGCGGGCCAGTGATCTCTGATTTTCTCATATCTGCCCTTGAATTCTGGTGTCTCTTTTTTATCGACAAACCTATTCAGCTCTTTCTTCCACCTCCTGAATAGATCTACCATCCTCTTAAGAGCAAAAGACTTGATTAATTGCTCTTTAACTGGCTTCTCCGGATCATCCTCTGGGGGTAGGGTGAAATTTGACTTCAGCTCAGTTCAAAGATTATTTTTCTGCATATCATTGACATAAGACACCTCAGGGTCTTCTGTAGCCAGCTTAAACCATTGCTGGATGCTTATCGGGATCTTGTCCCTAACCAGAACCCCGCACTGAGCAACAAATGCGCTATTTGTCCGGAGGGGTTCAATCAGTTGGCCGTCGGGCGCGATTGCTATGATCTCTAACTTTTCATCCGAGCTTAAATTTTTCTTTGGGCCTCGTCTCTTTACCGAAGTTGTGCTCGATCCGGAGGGCTAGAAAAAAGAACAAAGACTTAATTAATATGTGTACATACCAAAACAATGAATGCATCAATCAGCTAGTCAGCACAGGCTTAACTAATACATATACCTGGCCGGACTCGGTTCGGTCACCGGAGCCGTCATCACGGTCTCCTTCTTGCACCGGCATTGGGTCACCGGAGCCGTCCTCATGTTCTTCTTCTTGCACCGGCATTAGGTCACCGTAGCCAGCTTGTTCACCCTCTCCTTCCAGACCATCGGTGTCGTTGAGAAACAACGAGACGGCATCACTTCCTTCTATGATTATGTCCCTCAACAATGCTTCTTTTGCTTCGTCTCGGGCGGTGTCCATAGTTTCTACAAATATTTACAACATGGCAATTATTATTCAAACATGACAGATGGGTATATTAGTGCCAAACGTAGAACTAGCTACCTAATCATAGCAAGCTATCGGGAGGGGGTATATATCGACAACGACGACACTACATCTATGTCCCTCGATGACCCTCGTTCCCGATAAAAAAAAGAGGAAGAAGAAAAAAAAAGAGGAGAAGAAAGAATAGAGGAGAAGAACTCCTCTATTCTTTCTTCTCCTCTATTCTTCGAGGGGTCGGGAGGTTGCGTAGTGTCAAAGGATTCAACAAAACCATGTCTTCATCATTAGGCGAAAGTAACATGTGCATGATGGTACGAAGCTCTTCAAAGTTGTTCTGGAACGGAGTCCCAGATAGGATAATTCGCTTTTTGGTACAAAGTTCAGCACGAGCCTTCCGAATATCGCTATTTGGAAGGCCTTTGCTGAATTCGTACCAAAAGGCGGATTATTCTATCCGGGACTCCATTCCAGAACAACTTTGCAGAACTTCGTACCAACATGCCCTGGTTACTTCCGGCTAATGATGAAGTCATGGATTTCTTCAATACTTTGACACTAGGAAACCTCTCTCGACCCCTCGGCGATCCTCGACCCCTCGAACCCTCGAACCCCCGATAAAAATTAAGAAGAAGAAGAAGAAGAAGAAGAAGAAAGAGGAGAAGAAGAAAGGAATAGCTAGAGGAGAAGAAGAACTGACAAAGTCTTCTCCTCTATTCCTTCTTCTTCTCCTCTTTTTTTTCTTCTTCTTCCTCTTTTTTTCCTTTTCTTTTTTTTCTCCTCTTCTTCCTCTTCTCTTCTTCTCCTTCTTCGGGTAAGCCCTAGTTTCCCGACCCTCGACCGCTCGACGACACTTTCGACATGCCCTCGTTCCCGATAAAAAAAGAAGAAGAAGAAAAAAGAAGAGAAGAACGAATAGAGGAGAAGAACTTCTTCTCCTCTATTCTTTCTTCTCCTCTTTTTATTCTTCTTCTTCCTCTTCTTTTTTCCTCTTCTTCCTCTCCTCTTCTTCTCCCTCTTCCCCGCCTCTCTCATGAATGTTCGCCGTCCCCCCCCCTCGACCCCTCGACGACCCTCGTTCCCGATAAAAAAAGAAGAGGAAGAAGAAGAAAAAAGAAGAGAAGAAAGAATAGAGGGATCTTTTTTTATCCTCTTCTTCCTCTCCTCTTCTTCTCCCTCTTCTTCCCCTTCTTCCCCGCCCCTCTCATGTTCGACGACCCTCGAACCCTCGGCGACCCTAGACCCCCTCTCGACCCCCTCATGTCGAAGTTATCAGGTAGGGGGTATATCGACAACGACATACCCGATACATACATACATACATACATACATACATATCACATGCATCCATACATATATGAACAAAATTAATATCTACTAATTAACAACCTAAATAAAAAAACTAATACATATAGGAAGAAGAAGAAAAAAAAAGAGAAGAAAGAATAGAGGAGAAGACTTCCTCTTCTTCCTCTCCTCTTCTTCTCTCTTCTTCCCCTTCTTCCTCACCTCTCTCATGAATGTCCGACGTTCTCGACCCTTGACCCCCTAAACTAGTTCTCAACCCTCAACCCCCTAAACTAGTTCTCGACCCCCCCTCATGTCGAAGTTATCAGGGAGGGGGTATATCGACCCCCCCTCATGTCGAAGTTATCGGGGAGGGTTATATCGACCCCCCCTCCTGTCGAAGTTAACGGGGAGGGGGTATATCGACAATGACATGCATACATGGAAAAAATGCTATCCATCTATACATATATAGCCACATACATATATACATGGAAATAATGCTATGAAAAAAATATGAACAAAAAAATGTTATGAACAAACAAAATAATACACATAAACAAAAAAAATAAATATATGAACAAAAAATGCTCTGAACAAAACAAATACACATATATGAACATCTATACATACATATAGCGACATACATATATACATTATATATACGAACAAAAAATGAAAAAAAATGATAAACCGGGGTGGCGGCGGCTCACAGCAGCGAGGTTGACCAGCGAGGGCGACGGCAGGGGCAGCGAGGGCGTCAGCGAGGGCGGCGGCGAGGGCGTCGGCGAGGGCGGTGGATGGCTCGGGGAGGAGGGCGGCGAGGGCGGCACGGGCTCGTGGAGGAGGGCTCGGGGACGACGGCGAGATCAGGGGCGGCACGGGCTCGGGGCGGCGCGGGCTTGGGGACGGCGGCGAGCTCGAGGGGCGGCGTGAGCTCGGAGAGGAGGGCTCGGGGACGACGGCGAGCTCCGGTGCGGCGCGGGCTCGAGGGCGACGCGGGCTTGAGGGCGACGCGGGCTCGAGGGTGGCAAGGGCTCGGGGGCGGCGCGGGCTTGAGGAGCAGGCGGGGGCGGCGACGAGGAGCGGGTGGTGACGGTGACGGCGACCTCGGGGCGGCGACGGCGAGCACGGGCAGCCTGGCGGCGTCGTCGGGGCGGGATCGAAGAACTGAACCAAAATTTTCACAAGGGTGGCTTATATAGACGGAGCAATGGTCCCGGTTCGTGGCACGAACCGTGACCAATGCCCCCTTTGGTCCCGGTTGGTGCCACGAACCGGGACCACAGGCCAATTTTCAGCAGCCCAAAGGGCGGGAAGCGGCGGCCTTTGGTCCCGGTTGGTGGCACCAACCGGGACAAAGGGGGGCATTGGTCATGGTTGGTGCCACCAACCGGGACCAATGCCCCCTTTAGTTTGATGGCCCATGGAGATGCTTCCTTCTGGCCTAGCGCGGTTACGGACATATTTCTTTAGGACTCCCATGAACCTCTCAAAGGGGAACATATTGTGTAGAAATACGGGCCCCAGGATGACAATCTCGTCGACTAGATGAACTAGGACGTGCGTCATGATATTGAAGAAGGATGGTGGGAACACCAGCTCGAAACTGACAAGACATTGCGCCACATCACTCCTTAGCCTTGGTACGATTTCTGGATCGATCACCTTCTGAGAGATTGCATTGAGGAATGCACATAGCTTCACAATGGCTAATCGGACGTTTTCCGGTAGAAGCCCCCTCAATGCAACCGGAAGCAGTTGCGTCATAATCACGTGGCAGTCATGAGACTTTAGGTTCTGAAACTTTTTCTCTGGCATATTTATTATTCCCTTTATACTCGACGAGAAGTCAGTCGTGACCTTCATACTAAGCAGGCATTCAAAGAAGATTTCTTTCTCTTCTTTCGTAAGAGCGTAGCTAGCAGGACCTTTATACTGCTTCGGAGGCATGCCATCTTTTTCGCGCAAACGTTGCAGGTCCTCCCGTGCCTCAGGTGTATCTTTTGTCTTCCCATACACGCCCAAGAAGCCTAGCAGGTTCACGCAAAGGTTCTTCGTCACGTGCATCACGTCGATTGAGGAGCGGACCTCTAGGTCTTTCCAGTAGGGTAGGTCCCAAAATATAGATTTCTTCTTCCACATGGGTGCGTGTCCCTCAGCGTCATTCGGAACAGCTAGTCCACCGGGACCCTTTCCAAATATTATGTAGTGTAAATCATTGACCATAGCAAGCACGTGATCACCGGTGCGCATGGCGGGCTTCTTCCGGTGATCTGCCTCGCCTTTGAAATGCTTGCCTTTCTTTCGACATTGATGGTTGGTCGGAAGAAATCGATGATGGCCAAGGTACACATTCTTCCTGCATTTGTCCAGGTATATACTTTCAGTGTCATCTAAACAGTGCGTGCATGCGTGGTATCCTTTGTTTGTCTGTCCTGAAAGGTTACTGAGAGCGGGCCAATCGTTGATGGTCACGAACAGCAACGCCTTAAGGTTAAATTCCTCCTGTCTGTGCTCATCCCACGTACGTACACCATTTCCATTCCACAGCTGTAAAAGTTCTTCAACTAATGGCCTTAGGTACACATCAATTTCGTTGCCGGGTTGCTTAGGGCCTTGGATGAGAACTGGCATCATAATGAACTTCCGCTTCATGCACATCCAAGGAGGAAGGTTATACATACATAGAGTCACGGGCCAGGTGCTGTGATTGCTGCTCTGCTCCCCGAAAGGATTAATGCCATCCGCGCTTAAAGCAAACCATACATTCCTTGGGTCCTTTGCAAACTCATCCCAGTACTTTCTCTCGATTTTTCTCCACTGCGACCCGTCAGCGGGTGCTCTCAACTTCCCATCTTTCTTTCGGTTCTCACTGTGCCATCGCATCAACTTGGCATGCTCTTCGTTTCTGAACAGACGTTTCAACCATGGTATTATACGAGCATACCACATCACCTTCGCAGGAACCCTCTTCCTGAGGGGCTCACCGTCAACATCATCAGGGTCATCTCGTCTGATCTTATACCGCAACGCACCGCATACCGGGCATGCGTTCAGATCCTTGTATGCACCGCGGTAGAGGATGCAGTCATTAGGGCATGCATGTATCTTCTCCACCTCCAATCCTAGAGGGCATACGACCTTCTTTGCTGCGTATGTACTGTCGGGCAATTCGTTATCCTTTGGAAGCTTCTTCTTCAATATTTTCAGTAGCTTCTCAAATCCTTTGTCAGCCACAGCATTCTCTGCCTTCCACTGCAGCAATTCCAGTACGGTACCGAGCTTTGTGTTGCCATCTTCACAATTGGGGTATAACCCTTTTTTGTGATCCTCTAACATGCGATCGAACTTCAGCTTCTCTTTTTAACTAATGCATTGCGTCCTTGCATCGACAATGACCCGGCGGAGATCATCATCATCGGGCACATCGTCTGGTTCCTCTTGATCTTCAGCAGCTTCACCCGTGGCAGCATCATTGGGCACATCGTCTGGTTCCTCTTGATCTTCACCAGCTCCCCCCGTTGCAGCATCACCGTATTCAGGGGGCACATAGTTGTCATCGTACTCTTCTTCTTCGCCGTCTTCCATCATAACCCCTATTTCTCCGTGCCTCGTCCAAACATTATAGTGTGGCATGAAACCCTTGTAAAGCAGGTGGGAGTGAAGGATTTTCCGGTTAGAGTAAGACCTCGTATTCCCACATTCAGTGCATGGACAACACATAAAACCATTCTGCTTGTTTGCCTCAGCCGCATCGAGAAACTCATGCACGCCCTTAATGTACTCGCGGGTGTGTCTGTCACCGTACATCCATTGCCGGTTCATCTGCGTGCATTATATATAATTAAGTGTCCAAATTAATAGAAGTTCATCATCACATTAAAACCAAAGTGCATACATAGTTCTCATCTAATAACATATAGCTCTCCAGAGCATCTAATTAATTAAACCATACATTGAAACTATGTAAAACATTTCAATGCGAAAACAAATGCGATCATAATCGCAACCAAGGTAACAATTGATCCAACGGCATAATGATACCAAGCCTCGGTATGAATGGCATATTTTCTAATCTTTCTAATCTTCAAGCGCATTGCATCCATCTTGATCTTGTGATCATCGACAACATCCGCAACATGCAACTCCAATATCATCTTCTCCTCCTCAATTTTTTCATTTTTTCCTTCAACAAATTGTTTTCTTCTTCAACTAAATTTAACCTCTCGACAATAGGGTCGGTTGGCATTTCCGATTCACATACATCCTAGATAAATAAAATCTATGTCACGTTGGTCGGCATAATTTTCATAAACAATAAATGAACCAATAGTTATAAAGATAATATACATACCACATCCGAATCATAGACAGGACGAGGGCCGAAGGGGGCGGATACCAAAACCATCGCAATATATAAGATGCAATAATAAATGTAAGAAAATGATACAAGTATCTATCTAAACATACAAGTAAGAATATTTTTCCTTTCAAAAAGAAGATAAGAACAAGAGGCTCACCACGGTGGTGTCGGTGATGAGATCGGCGCGGGTGATCGACGGCGGTGAAGACGGGGACGGGGCGTGACGGACCGCTAAATCTAGACAAATCTCGAGGAAAATGGAGCTTCGAGGTCGAGCTTCGAGAGGAGAAAGCTTAAGTAGTGTGGCTCGGGCATTCCATCGAACAACTCATGTGCATAGGAGGTGAGCTAGAGCACCACAAAGCCCTCTCCCCCTCGGCCAGAAAAAACAGAGCACTGTGCTCTGCTCTTGCGCGAGGGGGTATATATAGGCACCTCATTGGTCCCGGTTGGTGGCATGAACCAGGACTAAAGGGGAGCCTTTGGTCCCGGTTCAAGCCACCAACCGGGACCAATGGTGGTGGGCCAGGAGCGAGGCCCATTGGTCCCGGTTCGTCCCACCAACCGGGACCAAAAGGTCCAGACGAACCGGGACCAATGGCCCACGTGGCCCGCCGGCCTCCTGGGCTCACGAACCGGGACCAATGTCCACATTGGTCCCGGTTCTAGACTGAACCAGGACTAATGGGCTGACCCGGCCTGGACCAAAGCCTTATTTTCTACTAGTGGTATCCAAACTAATAAAGAGAGCCCAATTTTCCAACTTATCCAACTTCATCCACTTAGCGGGTTCTGTTAAGTCGAGGCGGTAGGCTTGAAAGCAGAATTCGTGAACACGTATGCAGAGGTCAACCATGAGAAGCATGTCACCACAGACCACCAACCATGGTTTGACCATGTCCTGTCCACACACTACAACTGGTACTTCCGACATGCCAAGCTGAGGTGCCAAAGAAATGATATTGAGCTTCTGCAGAGAGTCCATGGCAAACATCTTACCTTTGAAGGGCACAATTTGATGAATGCGGCGTTCAGCATAAGAGGGTGTTCTGTCCAGGAGTTTGCTCCAAGTTGCCACTGGAACATAGAATTTCTCGAGAAAAGGAGGAGGTACGAGTTGGGCGAACTTAGCGGAGCTGTAAAGATGTCGTAGTAGATTTCAGAGTTGTCACTGTGTCGGAATTTCGGGGGCTTCATGATAGTACCAGTGTACACATCAACAAGGAAGCATTGCTCAGTGTACACATCAACAAGGAAGCATTGCTCAAAACTGTAGAAGATAAAATACCCATATGAGCAGCCCAAATAGCGCATGTGATATGGAGTCTGTCGGAGTGCTGAACTACGAAGCGATAAGTTTGTCTTCGCAGGATCATGAAGCTGCCATTTGGTGTTAGATAAAGGGTAGTATGATGTATCGTCGTCCCCTATATGCCGATGAGCATTATGAAGATCTGTGTTGACAAAGAGAGGTGGGAAGGAGAAGTGATATATGGGCAGGAAAGAAGAAATTGTGGCACGCCAAGAGCGGCAGGTGCTAGTAACAGCAAGGAAGTCATGGAATGAGCTAAGGGGGACAATGATTAGGTGAAGCAGGCTGTCCTTAACATCTGCCCAAACTTGTCTTCCAGATGAGTCTGAGTCATTTGATCCAAAGCTGTGGCAAATTTTCTTAGACGGCTTCTCTATGATGGCAACTTCTCTGTCATACAGAAAATTCAAGAAAGATAGATCAGAATCAAGAAATCAAATATCACAGGGACATAACTAATAAATGGTTAGAAATGCTAAGGGGCAAACCAAGATGCTCATCTCACTGAGCATCATCTTTTCTTTTCAGACAAGATGTATATCAAGTTATCAACATGGCACATTTCAATCACAATAAGGTACAGCAAAATAACTAACATGTTCATGTTCAGCACAACAGCATAATATAGGCATATTTTCAAATCATGCAACAGGGGGTGATTCATACTCTCGAGAGCACCAGTATCCTTAGAACAATTATAGCGCACATACCAAGTGACGAGAGTATCATATTCATAAATAAATAAAATTCGGTTTTATGCAATCTTTTCATCACATAAATTTATTTTGGGTCAATCCCTGCTTTGCACATATTTTTTTGGTAACTACCTATCCCAATCCCTAGGTGTTATACACGACTGAGAACACAAAGCATCATGCCAAAATTCTTTCTGGTTAGAGTAACACTAGGCAAATAGTTACGCAATTTCATGGCCGCATCAGCATGCTCTTACAACCTGATCAAACCAACACGGCGCAGGGATGATCCACCACAACCACTAGAAAAACTTGCACCAGGAAGAGGAGAAAACAAGGTTAGGGTTCTACAGACCTAGGGGCGAGAGCGGCAGGTGCCGGCGGCGGCGAGAGCTCGGTCTCCGGTGGCTCTTGGGTTCCGACCCAGAAAGGGGCAACCAAGTCTGTATCTACCCCTTCCGCCGCATCGCGTTTGCCCATCGGATGCGTCGGCGACGAAGGGGCGAAAAAGAATCGGCGCGCGGAGATGGTCGACGGGGTTATTTGGCTAGAACGAACCTGCTGCCTGGCTTTTTATTCGGCTGGAACGAACCTGCTCGGCCCGGCCCATCCCAGCCCAGCTTACCCGTGTGCTTTCCAGTACTCCCTCCTTTTCTAAATATAGGTCTTTTTAGAGCTTATAAAAAAATCTTTTTAAAGATTTCAACATAGACTACATACGGATGTATATAGACGCATTTTAGATTGTGTACTCTATCATTTTGCTCCGTATGTAGTCCATATTGAAATATTTAAAAGACTTATATTTAGAAACAAAGGGAGTACCAGAGTAGCAGTTAAGCCCAGAAGATTTTTTTCTCCTAGGATTTTTGTTCTGACCCCCCTATAAAAAGGAATTTGTTCTGAGGATTAGTGCAAATTTTGTGTAAAATCATCTGAAAAAAGATGGACTGGCGATTTCCTTTTTCTTCTTTATTATTACATAAAGATGTGTGTGGCAGCCACACCCTTTAATTAAGAACCTGTAGTCTTGGAAAATGATGCAAACCACATAGTTCCACGGATCTGCTCGACACACAGCTTCTCCATCATAAGGAATATTCAACAACAGTATATCAGACTGATGTAAAAATTAGTGAACTTACTAAGCAAAAAAAACAAATTTATTAAACAGTAGTCTTTACAAGAATATGTATGTCAGCAATGCTACATGCCAATCACAATAATAAGCTATATCAAACAACCAACAACCAGCATAAGAGTACACTAGTAAAGCTTCCCTTCCGAGCTCTATCCTTGAAGCAATGTTCACGGCAGCGATAACTTGGCCAAAGCCGCTCTCTCACTCATGATGACCAAGGATGCACCCGTGACGACGATGGATTATATATTCAGCACGTCTGGAGTAGCATTTCATTTTTATAGAAACAGCTGCAGTTACACGTTTGCCCCGTAAGTTGCCGAGTCGCCAAGCGTGTCAACAGCATGCACAACAAAGCCTGACGTTGGTCCAGAAAATGGACGGTGCACAGCATTTGCTCATTGATGAAAGCAAAAACTACTCCATTCGTTCCATAATTTAAGAAATTTTTTTGACACTACATCTTACATTATGGGACTGAGGAGGTAATATGCAAATGTCAACAAAACGGAAAAAATAGTCCCTCTGTACAACTGTAAATTCTCATGGAAAAAAAAAAAGAGATATAATTTCAGAATATTTACAGTTGTCAAGAGCGACATTTTTTTTTCCAGAGTGCCGGTAAAAAAATATAAGGGTCCAGTTGTAGCTGGGAATGCGGAAAAGCGGTGGTGACAACACTTGTGTGACATGGATGGCGGTGCTGCGTGCACCCGGTCTCAAGCACTGGGGCGAAAGCCTAGGTCAGACCCGAGTGGTTATAACCGGCAATGGTGATGTTTTCTTACGTCGTTGCCTTGTTGGAGGCATTGCTCGGATATACTCGGACTGATACTTCAGGGTGAAAAATTAGATTCTAGCCTTTGTGGTTGGATCCGGTGACGGCGACGCTTGACTGTCGCTCGCTTCCTGAAGGCGTTGCGGTTGAAAATCACCGTCATTCAATGTGGTGTCAATGGTTTCTGCAGATATGATCTCAGTTGTAGTTTGTCGATCACTGACCGGATTGTTTTGGGGCTTTCTTTTATCTTTTTTCCTCGCCTATGCATAGTTTTTGCTCTTATGACTTTGCTAGCTGCTCGTATGTTTCTACGTGTGTGTTGGGTTGACTGTGTGTATCTTAGTTATGCAGAGGCCGGGTGAATACATATTATGTTATGTATCCTCTTGAGGCTCCACTTTGAGCCAATAAAATTCCCCCTTTGTTGAAAAGTAAAAAAAAATACAGGTAGTATAGTTTACTAGCAAAAGGTTTTTTTTTTCAAGACCACTGAACTTGTCTTCTGGTGCGCCTGAAAAAAGTGGAGTCTTTACTGTATGTAGTGCGTACAAATTGGCTAGTGGCTAGTGATGAATGCTCAAATTTTAGAGAGGCTTCTACTAGTTCTCGACGTGATGGAACAAGAGAAGCATCGAACTTTATATGGCTTAGTGCAGCGCCACCAAAGGTTCAGGCATTTGCGTGGAGACTGGCGACTGATTCATTAGCAAATTGGACCAACAAAGTAAAAAGGAACTTGGAAGTTCTAGGAACATGCCCTGTGTTAGGAATAAACCACGATTCGCCATGGTCATCTATGTGTGTGTCACGTTGGTGCGTCCGGCACGTTGGCCAGAGGCCGTTGCGAGCGGCCGGAGCCAGCTAGTGCATGTAGCACGTTAGGAGATATGCATGCACGAATGGGTTGTTAGCCGGTTGTGCAGATCCTAGAGATATTCTAGGAGAAATAGGGATCATCCGTGCGTGATTAGTGGCCGGTTTGACAACTAGATCGTGTGAGTGCATCTGGGCATAAAAAGCCCCTCCTTGTACGTGGTTTGACCCACATTTCGAGCTGAGTAAAAAAAGAGAATCGGTCGTGCGTGCGGCCGAGGCGCCGTTCATCGGCGTGGCGCCGTTCGTGCGGCATGGCGTTCGTCGCCTGAAAAATCCAGTGTGCTATACTCCTTCTACCTCTGTTCGAGCGGGTGAAAGAGAGAGAGAGGTTCGTCCGGTGTTCGTGTCGTTGGAGGGTACGCGGCGTTCGTCGCCGGACCGGGTTTGTCCCAACAATTGGTATCAGAGCCTTGTCGATCCGCGGTGAGTCCGCGACGAGCATGGTGGCGTAGAGGTCGTGGTGGCGCGGCGAGGAAGCTGCAGAGGCGCGGCACAGCGAGGCGGCGTGGAGGCGCTGCACGTCTGCGTTGGTGCATGCAGTGGCGTCGTTCCCCATGCCGGGCGCGTGCCGACGATAGCGGCGTTCGTCGGCGGCTGCGCGGTGGAGCTTTGGGCCGTGTGTCGGCCAGAGGAGATGTGCGGTGCCGCGGCTGTCACCGGTATGCGTTGCCGGAGCCGGAGAAGATGGCTTATGTCGCCGCAACCGAAGACGAGGAAGACCGCCCATGTCGCCGGAACGTCGGTCGCCAGTGGAGAAAGAGCTCGGCGTGTGTCGCCGAGGAAGATGATGAAGACTGCATCACGCGTGGTGGAGGCTGTAGCGACGGCCATGGCGACGACATCGTGGTTTAGGAGGAGATTGTTAGGAATAAACCACGATTCGCCATGGTCATCTATGTGTGTGTCACGTTGGTGCATCCGGCACGTTGGCCAGAGGCCGTTGCGAGCGGCCGGAGCCAGCTAGTGCATGTAGCACGTTAGGAGATATGCATGCACGAATGGGTTGTTAGCCGGTTGTGCAGATCCTAGAGATATTCTAGGAGAAATAGGGATCATCCGTGCGTGATTAGTGGCCGGTTTGGCAACTAGATCGTGTGAGTGCATCTGGGCATAAAAAGCCCCTCCTTGTACGTGGTTTGACCCACAATTCGAGCTGAGTAAAAAAAGAGAATCAGTCGTGCATGCGGCCGAGGCGCCGTTCGTCGGCGTGGCGCCGTTCGTCGGCGTGGCGCCGTTCGTGCGGCATGGCGTTCGTCGCCTGAAAAATCCAATGTGCTATACTCCTTCTACCTCTGTTCGAGCGGGTGAAAGAGAGAGAGAGGTTCGTCCGGTGTTCGTGTCGCTGGAGGGTACGCGGCGTTCGTCGCCGGACCGGGTTTGTCCCAACACCCTGTATATGGGATGGAGGACGAAGACTTGTTTCATGTTTTTTGCACTTGTAATCATGCCGTCATCTTATGGCAGGCTATGGCGAAGGAATGGGTACTGCCTGAGCGATTAAGCATTGCACATGTTGGCCGGGGCTGGTTCCTTCATCTCTTATCAAACATGCATGATGAGGAACAAGTTAAGATCATGATGCTCTTTTGGCGAATCTGGTATGTGCGTAATAAAATAGTGCACACAAAACAACCACCACCCGTGGAAGTTTCTGTGCGCGTCCTTGCCAGTTATCTGTCCTTCTTAATCTCCCTTCACGTGTGTTTAAAAATATTCAGAGACCGGTTCAGGTCACATGCAGTATTGAACAAGAGGTCTGCTCTTGGGCTGCACCAACTAGTTAGCAGAGTCAAACTCAACTAGGACGCTTCGGTCCTGGGTGCTACTGCAGGAGCCAGAATGATCCTAAGGGACCATGAGGGAGAAATAGTTTTCAGTGCTTGCAGATTCTTATATGCATGCGATGATGTTTTCAAAGCGGAGCTACTTGCAATGAAGGATGTAATTTCTTTGGCCCTACAATGGAGTAGCTCACGGATAGACCTGGCGTCCGATCATTTAGAGGCTGTCAACATGATCAAGGGAGGTACCAGCAACAAATCTAAAAATGTGTTCATTATTAGAGAGATCATTAGTAGTATGGGGGAGAGAAATTTTCGCATTGCTCATACTAGTAATAGGGTTAGTCATGCCTTGGCAAACGCCGAACTATGGTTTGGCTAGGCTCTGGCCTAGAACAAGTTTTGGCACTTGTGGGACAAGATGTATTTTCTCATTTTGTAGTAATGAAAGAATTTATTCTGCAAAAAAATACTTGCCTTATGGTACAAGCTGCTAAAATATGGATGCAAAGTATATGAGCTCGAACTCAAATGAGCTTGGATGAATAGTAAAAAAATTGAAAACAAATTCAAAAAATTCTGAAACTTTTTTTTGGTAAACTTTGAAAAATATTCTAAGTGCTTGCAAATTTTCATCATGAGATCACATCCGTGGAAGGCGTGATAAAAAAAACAAAATTGATGCTCCGAAAATGCTACTTTCAAAAGCATTTTGGAGCATCCGAGCTCATTTTGCATGTTCTTTGTGCACCAGATCTGCACAAACCAGCCTCTTCAATGCATATGTCATCGGCCACTTCCTTGCTTTCACCAAACATCACACACTCATAGGCCCACTGAGAAATGTTGTAATCGTTCCCGGCCCTCTTCAACTCCACGCTCCCCATACAGCTTATGAGTTAAAGGAGCATGATACCGTAGCTGTACACGTCGACCATCACATTAATCATTGTGTTCTTGCTCCATTCGGGCGCGAGATAGCGTCTCGCGCCTCGGACACAAGTGAGTGTGTTGGTATGGTTCCTAATCAGTAGCTTTGCATGTCCAAAGTCAGCAATCTTGACTATCCCTGAACTGTCGATGAGTATTTTCCCCGGTTTGATGTCGCAGTGGATTATTGGGTTATGTATCTCTTCATGCAGGTACTGCAGCCCCCTTGCGACATCTAATGCAATCGTAACGCTCTTTCCCTAGCTTGGCGGTACATCTGAGTTGAAGAGGAGGCTTGCAAGGGATCCTTACGGTATATACTCGTACACAAGCAGGCGGCACGTATCCTCAATACAGAAACCAAGCAAGCACAGCAGGTGTCGGTGGTGTGTTCTTGCAATTGCACGCACCTCCCGATGAAATTCTCTCACCCCATCCTCAGCCATCTTCTCGGGCCTCTTCACAACAATCTCCTTGTTTCTGTTGGCAAGGACACCCTTGACTACCATACCAGAAGCACCCCTACCAAGAACGTCGGCAAATCCAATTGTGGCCACATCTAGATCCCGAAAAGAATAGGATTGCATGCCGAGGCTGTCCCCATCAACCTTGTAGTCATCCAGTTGGGGCGCCCTTGTGTAACTCAAAGATCATTTATGTTCATTGATAAGAAGCACAGATCATGAGATCACAACCAGTGAGAATACGACCAAGATACACGAACTTATCATCCACAGTATAGTGGTGATCCATTTTATTTAAACAAGGCAAAAGGCTTTCTATTTTCAGAGAGTGAGAATTGACCGATTAACTAACAGAAAAATAGGGCTAAAAGCCTAAAATGGAGACAACCCAACCCCATGACATGGGCACCACCGGCTGACCTGACCACTGACCTGGAGACCATGAAGCTACAAATAAGAAAATAACATGTGTTGAGGAGTTGCAAGTGTCATCGTCACTAGTAGAAAAAGGGTCATTTGTCCCGGTTGGTAAGGGCCTTTTGTCCCGGTTTTTGAACCAGGACGAAAGGGTCGTTACTAATGCCCTAGCCCTTTAGTCCCGGTTCTTACACGAACCGGGACAGATGGGCCTCCACGTGGCCGGTGCGCCGAGCCCAGGCAGGAGGGCCTTTGGTCCCGGTTGGTGGCACCAACCGGGACCAATAGGCATCCACGCGTGAGCATTTCAGGGGCTGGGGTTTTTGTTTTTTTGAAAGGGGGGGGGGGGGGTTGGGGGTTTTGGGGGGTTAATTTAGGTGTTTCATATATTGTGTTAGCTAGCTAATTAATAGAGAGAAGTGTCCTCTCTTATGTCCGTGCTTGGTGGACGCTACGTACTATACATAGAGAGGCCCTCGACACGCTAGCTAGTAAGAAAATGAAGGAAACCATTAAGTACAGAAGTTCGTCATGCATACCGAGAGAAGTGATCGACCTCTCCTTCTCCGAGAGATTGGTCGAACAACAAGTTTTCGTATTATCTATCCGACGCTACTGGCTACATACATATACAATATGTAAGATCTCTTACAATCCCCTAGCATTTGAAATCAACTTCCACATGGTATTCTCCGGCTTTATTGATGACGTGGTCAAGAAAGAATCCCGCCAATTCCTCTTGAATTGCTTTCATGCGATCTTGTGGTAGGAGTTCATTCCGCATCTGCCACGTCTAATTTGAAGAAGGGGGTTAATACATATATATGAATGAAACTCAACAGAAATGATGGTGTAATAAAATAAAATTGTGAATATTATTGCTTACGCACTTCATATTGTCTTTTAGAGTAGCCCCGCTTTTTTTCAAAGTCGCGTTGTAGATGAACTCGCACACGTAGATCCACAGTAATCATTCCCTTATTCCTGCCACAAGCACTTTACGAGAAATAGAGGTCAATCAAACTGATAATGAAGCATTATAAATGGCATTGATGGAAGTGGCTATAGAATCAACGGGAGATGCGCGCAACTAGCTAGCTAGTAGTACTTACTTTCGGGTATGTATATCGCAGCTCTTTCGGCAGTCCCGGAGCTTCTGCGGTGAACTGTTTCCAAACCCTGCAAGACAAAGAAAATAATTATTATTACTTGTGATATCAGGAAATGAACAAAAAGTTGCCGATATGGTGCGATAATGATCGATTGAAATTACTTGTTGAGTATTTTAGTCATGTCCGCATAGGTTTCGGGATCTTTTCGTCTCGAGTCTAAGACGGTTACTAGTCCCCGCTCAAGCTTAATCTCCAGGAGAATATAGTGGAAGCTGCGCACACATGCATAACTCATCAATTACATTACTATAACCTCGCTCGAGTAATAAGGGAAACCAAATATGCACACGACAGTAACACTCACTTGAAGTTGTAAGGAAAGAGTATTAAATCTTTGTTTTGATTTATTAACAATGATTTGAGCAAGTTGGCCTCGGCCTCTTCGGTGTTCTTTGTAACCTGAAATTCATCTATGAGATTTGTGTTAATGAACCCAATATCATACATTTCTGCTTTTCTGCACTCGACGATCTTCAATCTGCATAATATAGTGAGGATAATTATAAATACATGCAATGAAAGAGCTGAGCTATATATAGAGACTTAATGACAGAAGTAGTACTTACAGACAGTAGCAAGTGACCGTTAATTTATCCAGGGCCTTTTGATTGAAGAACTGGAAGAACTCCTCAAATGAAACATGCAACAGATCAGTTCCAACGAGGTCGTGCTCCTCTTAAATTCTTAGATACAAAGTATTCGTACCCCCAGACTCTCTGCAGGTTTTCATGTACCAATTATGGAATCTTCGCATCATTGTAGTTAGAGATTTTTCATCTTTGACGAGAGGCTTCCCGTACTCGTATCTGTGTCCGTCCACCTCCAAGAAATCATAATGTATATCATCGGGCAGGTAATCTCCAAGATTGCTATAACCGGGCACCATCCCCGGAGCATTAGCGACGATGTCGCTAGACACATTGAGCGGGGGGCATGATTGGTTCGCTTGTTCGCCGAGCTGGGCAATTTTTTTCCCAGCTGCTCATCGTTCTTTTAACCTTTGATCACTGACAGTACTTCCCGACCGCTCCACTTCGAGATATGTCTTTTCAGTAATGCGCTCAAAGTTGGTTTTCGGTGGAGACTTTGGTGGTTTTCTCAGGGCATCGATAGTGTGCTTAGCTTTCATCGCATCTACCTTCTCCTCCGGAGGTGGATGTCTCTTTGCTTTCACCCCTTCAAAGAAGTCCTTCACTTCTTTTTCCATGATCTTCTTGTTTTCTTCCGCGGTCCTCTTGTACGGTAACTTCTCTAGAGGCTTGAGAGGTGGACCGTATCTGTATTGCCTCCCGCCTCTGGCTGTACTGCTAGACGCCGGAGCAGACGGAGCGGCTGCGGCTGTCTTCTTTCGTGCTTGCTTACGAGGCGGAGGAGAAGGACTACGACGCGCCGGAGCAGCCGGGGAGGCGGCGGGTCTCTTCCGCCCTTGCTGGTGAGGCGGAGAAGGAGGAGGCTGGTGGCTGTTCCGGCACGCCGGCGCAGGCAGAGAAGAAGGCGGAGTGCCTGAAGGAAATATGCCCTAGAGGCAATAATAAAGTTATTATTTATTTCCTTATTTCATGATAAATGTTTATTATTTATGCTAGAATTGTATTAAACGGAAACATAATACATGTGTGAGTACATAGAAAAACAGAGTGTCACTAGTATGCCTCTACTTGACTAGCTCGTTGATCAAAGATGGTTATGTTTCCTAACCATAGACATGAGTTGTCATTTGATTAACGGGTTCACATCATTAGGAGAATGATGTGATTGACTTGACCCATTCCGTTAGCTTAGCACTTGATCGTTTAGTATGTTGCTATTGCTTTCTTCATGACTTATACATATTCCTATGACTATGAGATTATGCAACTCCCGTTTACCGGAGGAACACTTTGTGTGCTACCAAACGTCACAATGTAACTGGGTGATTATAAAGGTGCTCTACAGGTGTCTCCGAAGGTACTTGTTGGGTTGGCGTATTTCGAGATTAGGATTTGTCACTCCGATTGTCGGAGAGGTATCTCTGGGCCCTCTCGGTAATGCACATCACTTAAGCCTTGCAAGCATTGCAACTAATGAGTAGTTGCGGGATGATGTGTTACAGAACGAGTAAAGAGACTTGCCGGTAACGAGATTGAACTAGGTATTGAGATACCGACGATCGAATCTCGGGCAAGTAACATACCAATGACAAAGGGAACAACATATGTTGTTATGCGGTCAGGCCGATAAAGATCTTCGTAGAATATGTGGGAGCCAATATGAGCATCCAGGTTCCGCTATTGGTTATTGACCGGAGATGTGTCTTGGTCATGTCTACATAGTTCTCGAACCCGTAGGGTCCGCACGCTTAACGTTTCAATGACAGTTATATTATGAGTTTATATGTTTAGATGTACCGAAGGTTGTTCGGAGTCCCGGATGTGATCACGGACATGGCGAGGAGTCTCGAAATGGTCGAGACATGAAAATTGATATATTGGAAGCCTATGTTTAGATATCGGAAATGTTCCGGGTGAAATCGGGATTTTATCGGAGCACTGGGAGGTTACCGGAACCCCCCGGGGACTTAATGGGCCTTAGTGGGCCTTGGTGGAAGAGAGAGGAGGCGGCCAGGGCAAGGGCGGCGCCCCCTTCCCCCTAGTCCGAATAGGACAAGGAGAGGGGGGCGGCGCTCCCCCTTCCTTTTTCTCCTCCACCTCTTTCCCCTCTCTCTCCTAGTCCAACAAGGAAAAGGGGGGGGGGAGTCCTACTCCCGGTAGGAGTAGGACTCCTCCTGGCGCGCCCCCTCTCTAGGCCGGCCGCACCCCCCCCCCTTGCTCCTTTATATACGGGGGCAGGGGGCAGCCCATACACAATAATTGATCATTTGATCTTTTAGCCGTGTGCGGTACCCCCCTCCACCATAGTCCACCTCGATAATACTGTAGCGGTGCTTAGGCGAAGCCCTGCGTCGGTAGAAAATCATCATCGTCACCACGCCGTCGTGCTGAAGAAACTCTCCCTCAACACTCGGCTGGATCGGAGTTCGAGGGACGTCATCGGGCTGAACGTGTGCTGAACTCGGAGGTGCCGTGCGTTTGGTACTTGATCGGTCGGATCGTGAAGATGTATGACTACATCAACCGCCTTGTGCTAACGCTTCCGCTTTCGGTCTACGAGGGTACGTGGACAACACTCTCCCCTCTCGTTGATATGCATCACCATGATCTTGCGTGTGCGTAGGAATTTTTTTGAAATTACTAAGTTCCCCAACAGTGGCATCCGACCCAGGTTTTATGCGTAGATGTCATATGCACGAGTAGAACACAAGTTAGTTGTGGGCGATATAAGTCATACTGCTTACCAGCATGTCATACTTTGGTTCGGCGGTATTGTTGGATGAAGCGGCCCGGACCGACATTACGCGTACGCTTACGCGAGACTGGTTCTACCGACGTGCTTTGCACACAGGTGGCTGGCGGGTGTCAGTTTCTCCAACTTTAGTTGAACTGAGTGTGGCTACGCCTGGTCCTTGCGAAGGTTAAAACAGCACCAACTTGACAAACTATCGTTGTGGTTTTGATGCGTAGGTAAGAACGGTTCTTGCTCAGCCTGTAGTAGCCACGTAAAACTTGCAACAACAAAGTAGAGGACGTCTAACTTGTTTTTGCAGGGCATGTTGCGATGTGATATGGTCAAAGCATGATGCTAAATTTTATTGTATGAGATGATCATGTTTTGTAACCGAGTTATCGGCAACTGGCAGGAGCCATATGGTTGTCGCTTTATTGTATGCAATGCAATCGCCCTGTAATGATTTACTTTATCACTAAGCGGTAGCGATAGTCGTAGAAGCATAAGATTGGCGAGATGGCAACGATGATACGATGGAGGTCAAGGTGTCGCGCCTATGACGATGGTGATCATGACGGTGCTTCAGAGATGGAGATCACAAGCACAAGATGATGATGGCCATATCATATCACTTATATTGATTGCATGTGATGTTTGCATCTTATCTTGCTTTGATTAATGGTAGCATTATAAGATGATCTCTCACTAAATTTCAAGATAAAAGTGTTCTCCCTGAGTATGCACCGTTGCCAAAGTTCGTCGTGCCCAGACACCACGTGATGATCGGGTGTGATAAGCTCTACGTCCATCTACAACGGGTGCAAGCCAGTTTTGCACACGCAGAATACTCAGGTTAAACTTGACGAGCCTAGCATATGCAAATATGGCCTCGGAACACTGAGACCGAAAGGTCGAGCGTGAATCATATAGTAGATATGATCAACATAATGATGTTCACCATTGAAAGCTACTCCATTTCACGTGATGATCGGTTATGGTTTAGTTGGTTTGGATCACGTGATCACTTAGATGATTAGAGGGATGTCTATATAAGTGGGAGTTCTTAAGTAATATGATTAAATTGAACTTAAATTTATCATGAACTTAGTCCTGATAGAATTTTGCAAATTATGTTGTAGATCAATAGCTCACGTTGTTGCTTCCCTATGTTTATTTTGATATGTTCCTAGAGAAAAACTATGTTGAAAGATGTTAGTAGCAATGATGCTGATTGGATCCGTGATCTGAGGATTATCCTCATTGTTGCAGAGAATAATTATGTCCTTGATGCACCGCCAGGTGACAGACCTATTGCAAGAGCAAATGCAGACGTTATGAACGTTTGGCTAGCTCAATATGATGACTACTTGATAGTTTAGTGCACCATGCTTAAAGGCTTAGAATCGGGACTTCAAAGACGTTTTGAACGTCATGGACCATATGAGATGTTCCAGGAGTTGAAGTTAATATTTCAAGCAAATACCCGAGTTGAGAGATATGAAGTCTCCAACAAGTTCTATAGCTAAAAGATGGAGGAGAATAGATCAAGCAGTGAGCATGTGCTCAGATTGTCTGGGTACTACAATCGCTTGAATCAAGTGGGAGTTAATCTTCCAGATAAAATAGTGATTGACAGAATTCTCTAGTCACCATCACCAAGTTAGTAGAACTTCGTGATGAACTATAGTATGCAAGGGATGACGGAAACAATTCCCAAGCTCTTCGCAATGCTAAAATCGGTGAATGTAGAAATCAAGAAAAACATCAAGTGTTGATGGTTGACAAGACCACTAGTTTCAAGAAAAGGGGCAAAGGGAAGAAGGGGAACTTCAAGAAGAATAGCAAGCAAGTTGCTGCTCAAGTGATGAAGCCCAAGTCTGGACCTAAGCCTGAGACTAAGTGCTTCTGCTGCAAAGGAACTGGTCACTGGAAGCGGAACTACCCCAAGTATTTGGCGGATAAGAAGGATGGCTAAATGAACAAAGTTATATTTGATATACAGATTATTGATGTGTATTTTACTAGTGTTCATAGCAACCCCTCGTATTTGATACTGGTTCAGTTGCTAAGAGTAGTAACTCGAAACGGGAGTTGCAGAATGAACAGAAACTAGTTAAGGGTGAAGTGACGATGTGTGTTTGAAGTAGTTCCAAGATTGATATGATCATCATCGCACACTCCATATACTTTCAGTATTAGTGTTGAACCTAAATAAGTGTTATTTGGTGTTTGCGTTGAGCATGAATATGATTTGATCATGTTTATTGCAATATGGTTATTCATTTAAGTTAGAGAATAATTGTTGTTCTGTTTACATGAATAAAACCTTATATGGTTACACACCCAATGAAAATGGTTCGTTGGATCTCGATCGTAGTGATACACATATTCATAATATTGAAGACAAAAGATGCAAAGTTAATAATGATAGTGCAACTTATTTGTGACACTGCCGTTTAGGTCATATTGATGTAAGGCGCATGAAGAAACTCCATGCTGATGGGCTTTTGGAATCCCTTGATTACGAATCACTTGATGCTTGCGAACCATGCCTCTTGGGCAAGATGACTAAAACGCCGTTCTCCGGAACAATGGAGCGAGCAACAAATTTGTTGGAAATCATACATACTGATGTATGTGGTCCGATGAATATTGAGGCTCGCGGCAGGTATCGTTATTTTCAGACCTTCACAGATGATTTGAACAGATATGGGTATATCTACTTGATGAAACATAAAGTCTGAAACATTTGAAAAGTTCATATAATTTCAGAGTGAAGTAGAAAATCATCGTAACAAGGAAATAAAGTTTCTACGATCTGATCGTAGAGGAGAATATTTGAGTTACGAGTTTGGTCTTCATTTGAAACAATGCGGAATAGTTTCGCAACTCACGCCACATGGAACACCACAGCGTAATGATGTGTCCGGACGTCATAACCGTACTTTATTAGATATGGTGCGATCTATGATGTTTCTTACCAATCTACCACTATCGTTTTGGGTTTATGCATTAGAGACAGCTGCATTCACGTTAAAAAGAGCACCATCTAAATCCGTTGAGATGACACCTTATGAACTATGGTTTGGCAAGAAACCAAAGTTGTCGTTTCTTAAAGTTTGGGGTTGCGATGCTTGTGTGAAAAAGTTTCAACATGATAAGCTTGAACCCAAATCGGAGAAATGCGTCTTCATTGGATTCCCAAAAGTTACTGCTGGGTACACCTTTTATCACAGATCCTAAGGCAAGATATTCGTTGCTAAGAATGGATCCTTTCTAGAGAAGGAGTTTCTCTCGAAAGAAGTGAGTGGGAGGAAAGTAGAACTTGATGAGGTAACTGTACCTGCTCCCTTATTGGAAAGTAGTTCATCACAGAAATCTGTTCCTGTGACTCCTACACCAATTAGTGAGGAAGCTAATGATGATGATCATGTAACTTCAGATCAAGTTACTACCGAACCTCGTAGGTCAACCAGAGTGAGATCCGCACCAGAGTGGTACGGTAACCCTATTCTGGAGGTCATGTTACTTGACCATGACGAACCTACGAACTATGAGGAAGCGATGATGAGCCCAGATTCCGCGAAATGGTTTGAGGCCATGAAATCTGAGATGGGATCCATGTATGAGAACAAAGTATGGACTTTGATTGACTTGCCCAAATGATCGGCGAGCTATATATTGAGATTAAATGGATCTTCAAGAGGAAGACGAACGCTGATAGTGGTGTTACTATCTACAAAGCTAGAATTGTCGCAAAGGGTTTTGGACAAGTTCAAGGTGTTGACTACGATGAGAGTTTCTAACTCGTATCTTGAAACGTCTCCAACGTATCTATAATTTTTGATTGCTCCATGCTATATTATCTACTGTTTTAGACTATATTGGGCTTTATTTTCCACTTTTATATTATTTTTGGGACTAACCTATTAACCGGAGGCCCAGCCCAGAATTGCTGTTTTTTGCATATTTCAGTGTTGCGGAGAAACAGAATATCAAACGGAGTCCAAACGGAATGAAACCTTCGGGAACGTGATTTTCTCATCAAATAAGACCCAGGAGACTTGGACCCTCCGTCAAGAAAGCCACGAGGCAGTCACGAGGGTGGAGGGCGCCCCCCCCCCTAGGGTGCGCCCCCTGCCTCGTGGGCCCCTCGAAGCTCCACCGACGTACTTCTTCCTCCTATATATACCTACGTACCCCCAAACGATCAGATACGGAGCTAAAAACCTAATTCCACCGCCGCAACTTTCTGTATCCATGAGATCCCATCTTGGGGCCTGTTCCGGAGCTCCGTCGGAGAGGGCCGTCATCACGGAGGGCTTCTACATCATCATAGCCTCTCCGATGAAGTGTGGGTAGTTTACCTCAGACCTTCGGGTCCATAGTTAGTAGCTAGATGGATTCTTCCCTCTTTTTGGATCACAATACAATCTTCTCCCCTCTCTCGTGGAGATCTATTCGATGTAATCTTGTTTTCGCGGTGTGTTTGTTGAGATCGATGAATTGTGGGTTTATGATCAAGTCTATCTATGAATAATATTTGAATCTTCTCTGAATTCTTTTATGTATGATTGGTTATCTTTTCAAGTCTCTTCGAATTATCAGTTTGGTTTGGCCTACTAGATTGGTTTTTCTTGCAATGGGAGAAGTGCTTAGCTTTGGGTTCAATCTTGCGGTGTCCTTTCCCAGTGACAGAAGGGGCAGCAAGGCACGTATTGTATTGTTGCCATCGAGGATAACAAGATGGAGTTTTTATCATATTGCATGAAACTATCCCTCTACATCATGTCATCTTGCTTAAGGTGTTACTCTGTTTTTAACTTAATACTCTAGATGCATGCTAGATAGCGGTCGATGAGTGGAGTAATAGTAGTAGATGCAGGCAGGAGTCGATCTACTTGTCTCGGACGTGATTCCTATATACATGATCATACCTAGATATTCTCATAACTATGCTCAATTCTGTCAATTGCTCAACAGTAATTTGTTCACCCACCGTAGAATACTTGTGCTCTTGAGAGAAGCCACTAGTGAAATCTATGGCCCCCGGGTCTATTCTCATCATATCAATCTCCACCACTTTATTATTGCTTTGCTTTTTTACTTTGCCTTTTACTTTTCACTTTGCATCTCTATACCAAAAATACCAAAAATATTATCTATCATCTCTATCAGATCTCACTCCCGTAAGTGACCGTGAAGGGATTGACAACCCCTAATCGCGTTGGTTGCGTTGAGCTATTGTTTTTGTGTAGGTACGAGGGACTCGAGCGTAGCATCCTACTGGATTGATACCTTGGTTCTCAAAAACTGAGGGAAATACTTACGCTACTTTGCTGCATCATCCTCTCCTCTTCGGGGAAGTCCAACGCAGTGCTCAAGAGGTAGCAAGAAGAATTTCTGGCATCGTTGCCGGGGAGTCTGCGCAAAAGTCAACATACCAAGTACCCATCACAATCTCTATCTCTCGCATTACATTAGTTGCCATTTGCCTCTCGTTTTCCTCTCCCCCACTTCACCCTTGCCGTTTTATTCGCCCTCTCTTTTCCGTTTGCCTTTTTCTCGCTTTCCTTGTCGTCATGGCTAGTCTTATATCTTCTCCGTTATCTCCTGAGAACGAAGTCCTAAATTTTAAACAAAGGGAGGTAGAAAATTTAAAAGACGCTTGGTATAGAATTTGCAATGCTCAAAATAGATCTACCAGGAAGCAATCTACTTCTGTTCTTCTTCGCAATTTTTATGTAGGTGCTAGTCCTTGGTATAGATATATCCTTGATACCATTACCGGGGGGATTTCTTGGGTAGCCATACTTTTGATTCTTATAATTCTATGATAGATTTATTTGGCTCACCACCTCTTTTGGTTAATGGAACTATGTTAACTTTGGAGCATGTTATGCAAAGGCTTGAAATTATTGAAAAGAAAGTTGCTACCGTTGAATCAATTGAAAATCTAGATAAAAAGATTCATAATCAAATTACCCAACATGGATCTAAGGAAGGAATGACTTTGAGAAATATTAAGGAAAAGGAACCCATAGTTAATGATAGAATAAATCAAGGTTCCACTAAAATTGATAAACTTGAGGGTATTATCACCAACTTGGGAACCGCCTTTTCTTCTGTACAAAATACTCCAAGTCCTCTTATTAAAAATGCCAAGCTTATGTATGTTCCTAAAAATAAGGATGAATCATCTAGTAAGGAAACTGCAGATCTTAAATCTATAAGTATTCATCCCGATCTTTTTGCTATCACTAAGGAACCATTTGCTCCAAATGAATTTTTTGATCTTGTGCCTAAGAGTTTGATAATTACTAGAAAGAAATAAATTCCTAAGGAAGGTAGATGCATCATTGAAGAATTGCCTACCAAAGATGGCAATACCTAGATCTATCCTTGCTTTTATGCCTAGCTAGGGGCTTTAAACGATAGCGCTTGTTGGGAGGCAACCCAATTTTATTTTTAGTTTTTTTGTTTTTTCTTCTGTTTAGGAATAAATAATCCATCTACCTTCTGTTTAGATGTGGTTTTATGTTTTAATTAGTGTTTGTGCCAAGTTAAACCTATAGGAACTTCTTGGATGATAGTTATTTGATCTTGCTGTAATTTCCAGAAACTTTCGGTTCACGAAAACAATTATTAAAATTCACCAGAACGTGATAAAATAGTGATTCCGATTGCTTCTGATCAATAAACAAATTGCCTTGGTCTTCCTACTTTGGCTGAATGTTTGGAGTTCCAGAAGTTTGCGTTAGTTACAGATTACTACAGACTGTTCTGTTTTTGACAGATTCTGTTTTTCGTGTGTTGTTTGCTTATTTTGATGAATCTATGGCTAGTAAAATAGTTTATAATCCATAAAGAAGTTTTAATACAGTAGGTTTAACACCAATATAAATAAAGAATGAGTTCATTACAGTTCCTTTAAGTGGTCTTTTTTTTCTTTCTCTAACGGAGCTCACGAGTTTTCTGTTGAGTTTTGTGTTGTGAAGTTTTCAAGTTTTGGGTAAATTCCTTTGATGGATTATGGAACAAGGAGTGGCAAGAGCCTAAGCTTGTGGATGCCCATGGAACCCCCAAGATAATCCGAGGACACCAAAAAGTCAAATCTTGGGGATGCCCCGGAAGGCATCCCCTCTTTCGTCCACTTCCATCGGTAATTTTACTTCTAGCTATATTTTTATTCACCACATGATATGTGTTTTGCTTGGAGCGTCTTGTATTATGTGTGTCTTTGTTTGTTAGTGTTCCACGATCATCCTTGCTGTACACACATTTTGAGAGAGCCATACATGAATTGGAATTTGATAGAATACTCTATGTGCTTCACTTATATCTTTTGAGCTTCATAGTTTTGCTCTATGTGCTTCACTTATATCTTTTGAGTTATATAGTTTTTCTCTAGTGCTTCACTTATATCTTTTAGAGCACGGTGGTGGATTTGTTTTAAAGAAACTATTGATCTCTCATGCTTCACTTAGATTATTTTGAGAGTCTTTAATAGCATGGTAATTTGCTTAATAATAATAATATGCTTGGTATTCAAGATTTGTAAAACTTTATTTTGAGTAAGTTGGATACTAAGAAAAGTTTGATGCTTGATAATTGTTTTGAGATATGGAGGTGATAATATCAAAGTCGTGCTAGTTGAGTAGTTTTGAATTTGAGAAATGCTTGAGTTGAAGTTTGCAAGTCCCGTAGCATGCACGTATGGTAAATGTTATGTAACAAATTTGAAACATGAGGTGTGATTTGATTGTCCTCCTTATGAGTGGCGGTCGGGGACGAGCGATGGACTTTTCCTACCAATCTATCCCCCTAGGAGCATGCCCGTAATGCTTTGGTTTTTGATGGCTTGTAGATTTTTGCAATAAGTATATGAGTTCTTTATGACTAATGTTGAGTCCATGGATTATACGCACTCTCACCCTTCCATCATTGCTAGCCTCTTCAGTACCGTGCATTGCCCTTTCTCACATCGAGAGTTGGTGCAAACTTCGCCGGTGCATCCAAACCTCGTGATATGATAAGCTCTTTCACACATAAACCTCCTTATATCTTCCTCAAAACAGCCACCATACCTACCTATTATGGCATTTCCATAGCCATTCCGAGATATATTGCCATGCAACTTTCCACCATACCGTTCATCATGACACATTCATCATTGTCATATTGCTTAGCATGATCATGTAGTTGACATAGTATTTGTGGTAAAGCCGCCGTTCATAATTCTTTCGTACATGTCACTCTTGATTCATTGCATATCCCCGGTACACCGCCGGAGGCATTCATATAGAGTCATACTTTGTTCTAGTATCGAGTTGTAATCATTGAGTTGTAAATAAATAGAAGTGTGATGATCATCATTCTAGAGCATTGTCCCAAGTGAGGAATAAAAAAAATTAAAAAAAAAGAGAAAGGCCATAAAAAGAGAAGGCCCAAAAAAAAGAAAAAAAAATGAGAGAAAAAGAGAGAAGGGACAATCTTACTATCCTTTGCCACACTTGTGCTTCAAAGTAGCACCATAATCTTCATGATAGAGAGTCTCTTGTTCGAAAATGCATAGGAGCTCTCGGGTGCTACGCCCCCCTATATTCAAAAATAATTTAGTAATTCAAAAAAAGTCAAAAAATCCCAGAACTTTTTATGAAATCAAACATGACCAAGAATTGCACTCGTATAAAAAGATTAAACAAGGAATGACTTTTATTGTATCTGGGGTCAAAGATTTCCCAAAAAATACTAGATACATGTACTATTCATGCTATATTGTCGTCATAAATTTGTCTTTTTTGCCTTGAAGTCAATGAGAATCATTCCTTGGCCAAACTTTTTATATGAGTACAATACCTAGTCATATTTGGTTCAAAAATATATCTAGAATTTTTTTGACTTTTTTCTGAATTATGAATTTATTTTTGAATATAGGGGGGTCGAGCACCCGAGTGCTCCTAATCCACTTCCGTCTCTTGTTTCGTCATTTTCATATACTAGTGGGAATATTTCATTATAGAACTTGGCTTTTATATTCCAACAATGGGCTTCCTCAAATGCCCTAGGTCTTCATGAGCAAGCAAGTTGGATGCACACCCACTTAGTTTCTTTTGTTGAGCTTTCATACATTTATAGCTCTAGTGCATCCGTTGCATGGCAATCCCTACTCCTTGCATTAACATCAATCGATGGGCATCTCCATAACCCATTGATTAGCCTCGTTGATGTGAGATCTTCTCCTTTTTGTCTTCTCCACATAACCCCCATCATCATATTCCATTCCACCCATAGTGTTATATCCATGGCTCACGCTCATGTATTGCGTGAAGGTTTATGAGTTTGAGATTATTAAATTATGAAACAATTGGTTGGCTTGTCATCGGGGTTGTGCATGATGAGAGCATTCTTGTGTGACGAAAATGGAGCATGACTAAACTATATGATTTTGTAGGGATGAGCTTTCTTTGGCCATGTTATTTTGAGAGGACATAATTGCTTAGTTAGTATGCTTGAAGTATTATTGTTTTTATGTCAATATGAACTTTTTTCTTGAATCTTTCGGGTCTGAATATTCATACCACAATTGAGAAGATTTACATTGAAATTATGCCAAGTAGCACTCTGCATCAAAAATTCTCTTTTTATCATTTACCTACTCGAGGACGAGCAGGAATTAAGCTTGGGGATGCCTGATACGTCTCCAACGTATCTATAATTTTTGAATGCTCCATGCTATATTATCTACTGTTTTGGACTATATTGGGCTTTATTTTCCACTTTTATATTATTTTTGGGACTAACCTATTAACCGGAGGCCCAGCCCAGAATTGCTATTTTTTGCCTATTTCAGTGTTTCGGAGAAACATAATATCAAACAGAGTCCAAACGGAATGAAACCTTCGGGAACGTGATTTTCTCATCAGATAAGACCTAGGAGACTTGGACCCTCCGTCCATAAAGCCACGAGGCGGTCAAGAGGGTGGAGGGCGCCCCCCCTAGGGCGCGCCCCCTGCCTCGTGGGCCCCTCGAAGCTCCACCGACATACTTCTTCCTCCTATATATACCTACGTTCCCCCAAACGATCAGATACGGAGCCAAAAACCTAATTCCACCGCAGCAACTTTCTGTATCCACGAGATCCCATCTTGGGGCCTGTTCCGGAGCTCCGCCGGAGAGGGCCGTCATCACGGAGGGCTTCTACATCATCATAGCCTCTCTGATGAAGTGTGAGTAGTTTACCTCAGACCCTCGGGTCCATAGTTAGTAGCTAGATGGCTTCTTCTCTCTTTTTGCACCTCAATACAATGTTCTCCCCCTCTCTCGTGGAGATCTATTCGATGTAATCTTCTTTTTGCGGTGTGTTTGTTGAGACCGATGAATTGTGGGTTTATGATCAAGTCTATCTATGAATAATATTTGAATCTTCTCTGAATTCTTTTATGTATGATTGGTTATCTTTGCAAGTCTCTTCGAATTATCAGTTTGGTTTGGCCTACTAGATTGGTTTTTCTTGCAATACGAGAAGTGCTTAGCTTTGGGTTCAATCTTGCGGTGTCCTTTCCCAGTGACAGAAGGGGCAGCAAGGCATGTATTGTATTGTTGCCATCGAGGATAACAAGATGGGGTTTTTATCATACTGCATGAAACTATCCCTCTACATCATGTCATCTTGCTTAAGGCGTTACTCTGTTTTTAACTTAATACTCTAGATGCATGCTGGATAGCGATCGATGAATGGAGTAATAGTAGTAGATGCAGGCAGGAGTCGGCGTACTTGTCTCGGACGTGATGCCTATATACATGATCATACCTAGATATTCTCATAACTATGCTCAATTCTGTCAATTGCTCAACAGTAATTTGTTCACCCACCGTAGATTACTTATGCTCTTGAGAGAAGCCACTAGTGAAATCTATGGCCCCCGGGTCTATTCTCATCATATCAATCTCCACCACTTTATTATTGCTTTGCTTTTTTACTTTGCCTTTTACTTTTCACTTTGCATCTCTATACCAAAAATACCAAAAATATTATCTATCATCTCTATCAGATCTCACTCCCGTAAGTGACCGTGAAGGGATTGACAACCCCTAATCGCGTTGGTTGCGTTGAGCTATTGTTTTTGTGTAGGTACGAGGGACTCGAGCGTAGCCTCCTACTGGATTGATACCTTGGTTCTCAAAAACTGAGGGAAATACTTGCGCTACTTTGCTGCATCATCCTCTCCTCTTTGGGGAAATCCAACGCAGTGCTCAAGAGGTAGCATATCTGTGCTTAAGTCTGTCCGAATCATGTTAGCAATTGCCGCATTTTATGAAATCTGGCAAATGGATAAACAAAACTGCATTCCTTAATGGATTTATTAAAGAAGAGTTGTATATGATGCAACCAAATGGTTTTGTCGATCCTAAAGTTGTTAAGCAAATGTGCAAACTCCAGCGATCCATCTATGGACTGGTGCAAGCATCTCGGAGTTGGAATATACGCTTTGATGAGTTGATCAAAGCATATAGTTTTATACAGACTTGCGGTGAAGCCTGTATTTACAAGAAAGTGAGTGGGAGCACTACAACATTTCTGATAAGTATATGTGAATGACATATTGTTGATCGGAAATAATGTAGAATTATTCTGCAAAGCATAAAGGAGTGTTTGAAAGGAGTTTTTCAAAGAAAGACCTCGGTGAAGCTGCTTACATATTGAGCTTAAAGATCTATAGAGACAGATCAAGAAGCTTGATAAGTTTTTTCAATGAGTGCATACTTTGACAAGATTTTGAAGTAGTTCAAAATGGAACAGTCAAAGAAAGAGTTCTGCCTGTGTTACAAGGTGTGAAATTGACTAAAACTCAAAGCCCAACCACGGCAGAAGATAGAAAGAGAATGAAAGTCATTCCCTATGCCTCAGCCATAGGTTCTACAAAGTATGCCATGCTGTGTACCAGATCTATTGTATACCCTACCACTGAGTTTGGCAAGGGAGTACAATAGTGATCTAGGAGTAGATCACTGGACAGCGGTCAAAATTATCCTTAGTGGAATAAGGATATGTTTCTCGATTATGGAGGTGACAAAAGGTTCATCGTAAAGGGTTACATCGATGCAAGTTTTTGACACTGATCCAGATGACTCTAAGTCTCAATCTGGATACATATTGAAAGTGGGAGCTATTAGCTAGAGTAGCTCCATGTAGAGCATTGTAGACATAGAATTTGCAAAATACTTACGGATCTGAATGTGACAGACCCGTTGACTAAAATTATCTCACAAGCAAAACATGATCACACCTTAGTACACTTTGGGTGTTAATCACATAGCGATGTGAACTAGATTATTGACTCTAGTAAACCCTTTGGGTGTTTGGTCACACGACGATGTGAACTATGGGTGTTAATCACATGGTGATGTGAATTATTGGTCTTAAATCACGTGGCGTTGTGAACTATATTATTGACTCTAGTGCAAGTGGGGGACTAAAGGAAATATGCCCTAGAGGCAATAATAAAGTTATTATTTATTTCCTTATTTCATGATAAATGTTTATTATTCATGCTACAATTGTATTAACCGGAAACAAAATACATGTGTGAGTACATAGACAAACAGAGTATCACTAGTATGCCTCTACTTGACTAGCTCGTTGATCAAAGATGGTTATGTTTCCTAGCCATAAACATGATTGTAATTTTATTAACGGGGTCACGTCATTAGGAGAAAGATGTGATTGACTTGACCCATTCCGTTAGCTTAGCACTTGATCGTTTAGTATGTTGCTATTGCTTTCTTCATGACTTATACATGTTCCTATGACTATGAGATTATGCAACTCCCGTTTACCAGAGGAACACTTTGTGTGCTACGAAACGTCACAACGTAACTGGGTGATTATAAAGGTGCTCTACAGGTGTCTCTGAAGGTACTTGTTGGGTTGGCGTATTTTGAGATTAGGATTTGTCACTCCGATTGTCGGAGAGGTATCTCTGGGCCCTCTCGGTAATGCACATCACTTAAGCCTTGCAAGCATTGCAACTAATGAGTTAGTTGCGGGATGATGTGTTACAGAACGAGTAAAGAGACTTGTCGGTAACGAGATTGAACTAGGTATTGAGATACCGACGATCGAATCTCGGGCAAGTAACATACCGATGACAAAGGGAACAACGTATGTTATTATGCGTCAGACCGATAAAGATCTTCGTAGAATATGTGGGAGCCAATATGAGCATCCAGGTTCCACTATTGGTTATTGACTGGAGATGTGTCTCGGTCATGTCTACATAGTTCTAGAACCCGTAGGGTCCGCACGCTTAACGTTTCGATGACAGTTATATTATGAGTTTATATGTTTAGATGTACCGAAGGTTGTTCAGAGTCTTAGATGTGATCACGGACATGATGAGGAGTCTCGAAATGGTCGAGACATGAAGATTGATATATTGGAAGCCTATGTTTGGATATCAGAAATGTTCCGGGTGAAATCGGGATTTTATCGGAGTACGGGGAGGTTACCGGAACCCCCCGGGGACCTAATGGGCCTTAGTGGGCCTTGGTGGAAGAGAGAGGAGGCGGCCAGGGAAAGCACCGCGCCCCCTCCCCCCTAGTCCGAATAGGACAAGGAGAGGGGGGCGGCCCCCCCTTCCATCTTCTCCTCCACTGTTGGACTATAACCTTTGGCTGGACTGTTGGACTATGAAGATACAAGATTGAAGACTTCGTCCCGTATACGGATGGGAATCTCCTTGGCATGGAAGGCAAGCTTGGCAATACGGAGGGTGCCTATATAAACCGGAGGGTTTAGTCCGTAACAGACAACAAACAACAGACAATCATACCATAGGCTAGCTTCTAGGGTTTAGCCTCTCTGATCTCGTGGTAGATCTACTCTTGTACTACCCATATCATCAATATTAATCAAGCAGGAGTAGGGTTTTACCTCCATCGAGAGGGCCCGAACCTAGGTAAAAACATCGTGTCCCTTGTCTCCTGTTACCATCCGCCTAGACGCACAGTTCGGGACCCCCTACCCGAGATCTGCCGGTTTTGACACCGACATTGGTGCTTTCATTGAGAGTTCCTTTGTGCCGTCACCGTCAGGCTTGATGGCTCCTTCGATCATCGTTGGCGATGCAGTCCAGGGTGAGACTTTTCTCCCCGGACAGATTTTCGTATTCGGTGGCTTTGCACTGCGGGCCAATTCTCTTGGCCATCTGGAGCAGATTGAAAGCTACGCCGCTGGCCATTAGGTCAGGTTTGGAAGCCTAAACTACATGGCCGATATCCGCGGAGACTTGATCTTCGACGGATTCGAGCCCTCACCGAGTGCGCCGCACTGTCTCGACGGGCATGATTTAGCTCTACCGTCGGACAATGATCAGGAAGTCGCACCTGCAGCCGCTAAAGCCTTCAATTCGGAGCCAATCGCGCTGTCCATGGATGGGTGGTTGGACCCTGCCATGGAGGCCGCAGTCTCAACGGCGATCGAGCCTAATACACTTCAAGAGGCCTGTGACTCCAAATTGCTGGACTCCCCTCCGGACTCCGAGCCGCCTGTGCCCTTGCCAATCGAATCCGATTGGGCGCCGGTCATGGAGTTCACCGCCGCGGATATCTTTCAGCACTCACCCTTCGGGGACATACTGAATTCACTAAGATCTCTCTACCTATCAGAAGAGTCCTGGCCGGATTATGACCAACAAGGTTGGGATGCGGATGACGAAGAAATTCGGCGCCCACCCACCACCCACTTCGTAGCTACTGTCGATGATTTAACCGACATGCTTGACTTCGACTCCGAAGACATTGACGATATGGACGATGATGTAGGAGACGACCAAGAACCAGCGCCTATAGGGCACTGGAAAGCCACCTCGTCATATGACATATATATGGTGGACACACCCAAAGACGGCAATGGCGATGGAACAGCGGAGGATGACCCCTCCAAGAAGCAACCTAAGCGCCGGCGTCAGCGGCGCCGCTCTAAGTCCCGGCAAAGAAAAAACGGTGATTCCGGCACAAGAGATAATAACACCTCGGACAGTGCCCAAGACAGCCCCCTCCAGCAAGATTCAGCACAGGAGGATGGAGAAGCCAGCCCTCCTGAGAGAGCAGCAGATAGAGAGGAAGAGGATGATAATTACATGCCTCCCTCCGAAGACGAGGCAAGCCTCGACGACGACGAATTTGTCGTGCCTGAGGATCCCGTCGAGCAAGAGCGCTTCAAGCGAAGGCTTATGGCCACGGCGAATAGCCTTAAGAAAAAGCAGCAACAGCTTAGAGCTAACCAAGATCTGCTAGCTGACAGATGGACTGAGGTCCTTGCGGCCGAGGAATATGAACTCGAACGCCCCTCCAAGAGCTATCCAAAGCGCAGGTTGCTACCATGATTAGAGGAGGAAGCATTAAGGCCTACATCTCCAACGTATGATGCGGCTGATCGGCCACCTCGTGGCCGCGACAGAGAGGCCTCTCGGCCAACAGCTCAAGCCGCACCCCGGCGCCACTCAAAACATACCAAGGCGCGGGGCAACGCGCCGGACCTGCGATACATATTGGAGGACAAAGCAAAACAAGCAAGATCGATCTACGGATCGCGAGGGCGCTCCACCATACGAGACGATAACCGTCACGCCGGATACAGCAAAAGCAAATCCGGCCGGGCCGAACATAGCAGACAAGATTCATTCGATCTGCGTCGTAATACAGCCCAGTACAGAGGCGCCGCACACCCCCTATGCTTCACGGACGAAGTAATGGATCATCAAATCCCAGAGGGTTTCAAACCTTAAATATCGAATCATATGATGGTACAACAGATCCTGCGGTATGGATTGAGGATTACCTCCTACATATCCACATGGCCTGTGGTGACGATCTACATGCCATCAAATACCTCCCGCTCAAGCTTAAAGGACCAGCTCGGCATTGGCTCAACAGCTTGCCACCAGAATCCATTGGCTGTTGGGAAGATCTGGAAGCCGCATTCCTCGACAACTTCCAGGGTACTTATGTACGACCACCAGATGCCGACGACTTGAGCCACATAATTCAACAGCCAGAAGAATCGGCCAGGTAATTCTGGACGCGGTTCCTAACCAAGAAAAACCAAATCATCGACTGTCCGGATGCAGAGGCCCTAGCAGCTTTCAAGCACAACATCCGTGACGAATGGCTTGCCCGGCACCTCGGCCAGGAAAAGCCTAAATCTATGGCAGCCCTCACGACGCTCATGGCCCGCTTTTGTGCTGGAGAGGACAGCTGGTTGGCTCGCAGCAATAACATATCAAAGAACTCCGGTACTTCGGATACCAAGGACGGCAACGGTAGGTCACGTCTCAACAAACATAAGCGCCGCAGCAATGATAACAATACAGAGGATACGGCTGTAAATCACTACAAGAAATATGTCAACTTATGACCTTCTGTCAGTGACCCTCAAAGAATTGGTCATAAATTTATGACCATTTTAGACCAATTGGTTAAAAGCTGTTTAGGGGGCTCCAAACCCTAAACCATTGCGACCATTTTGGTCAGAAAGGTCGTGATTTCCTTACACGAAATGGTCACAAAGCAAACAGTGCTAGTCCGCTGCCTTATTTCTAGTTGTTAATGACCAATATAGATGGTCATAGCCTTGTAGATTGTGGTGGGTTGTGATGACTAGGCGCCATCTCATCAGTTTTGCCTATGTGTCATGTCCATGTGGCAGTTTTTGCCCTAGGTTGTGAAGCAACCTATATTTCTATCATTCCCAAAATTCCCAAAAAAATCTCATAAATTCTTTGGGGCATATGTTCATCAAATATGTAAAAATCCTTCCTTGCCTAGTTCAAAACTAATTCAACAATATTCATTTTCCTATTCTGTTCACAACAACACTTTATGAAGGAAGTGCTATTTATGTATTCTTGATTGCCCTTGGAATTTTTGGGCACTCTTTCCTATCCAAATCATTACCGCATGACAAAATTCAGCTCCATTTTCCTAGCAAATCTTCCTCGGCAAATTTCCAAAGTTTTTGTCCACCTAGAAGCATTGTGAAGGAAGTACCTTTTTTATACCTGTAAATGACATGAAATTTATACAGTTCCTTCATATGCCCAAATTATCACCCTCCTCCAAATTGCAGCTCAGTCAAATCATCTATGTGATCCCAGGTTCAATTTATATTTTATGGCCAAATTGGCACGTTGCAAAGCAAGTGTTATATAGACCCCTCCTATTACCCTCAAACTTTTCGGGCAGTCTTCCATACCCAAATCATTGCCACATGATAATATTCAGCTCAATTTTCCTAGTAAATCTTTCTCAGGAAATTTCCAAAGTTTCTACCTCGAGAGAAGCTTTGTGAAGTAAGTACTAGCTAGGCTTACCCAAATGATCTAAAAATTTACCAGCGCATGACCATACCTAAGTAACCTACCTACACCAATTTTGAGCTCATTTCATTCATCCAATCTCTCTCACTAGTTTTCCCAAGTTTTTGTCCATAGAAGAGCATTGTGAAGGAAGTACTACTTTGGCATGTCCAAATGGTATCAATTTTCTACAATGCTTTCCTATGCCCAAATAACCATCCTCCACAAAATTTCAGCTCACTCCATTCATTATTTTGAGCCCAGCTTCAACATTCATATTTTTGTCCAGCGTGGTACTTTGCAAAGCAAGTACCACCTAGGATCCTCCTTTTGAACTAAAAATTTGTGAAGACATTCTCCTTAGTAGATGATCACCCTCAGCCAAAACTCACACCAATTGGCCATGTGCATTTCCCGTATCGCTAATCAAACACTTGGCTGCTAATTCATGTTTGAGCATCGATCGGTCTCCTCGTGAGAATCTTATGTTGTAATTTTCTTCCTAGCACCAACCTGGGGAGTGCCCAACCCACTAGACATGCCTAGGACGCCCAGAACACATGGAAACACCACGGTCACGCGGTGACCATGCGGCGGGCATGCGAGTTTACGCGCTCTAGAGTTGGGGCCCTCGGCCACCACCCAAACCTCGACGTATCGCCACCAAACCATGTATTTATGATTAAATAGGTCCTTATGTAACTAGAAATGATTTTTGGAAAAAATAAATAGCAAACTATGAGGCAGCTGCAGTTCAAATTTGACCCGCTTCCAGCTGAATCGGCGGAAATTTGTCTTTTTCACGAGAGGTGGATAAAAACATTTTACACCCAATCATATTGTCAATTGTACATTCAATATGTCCTAGTTTTTGAGAAAATTGATTTGGTCAAATTTTGCAACAATTATTTGGTAGGTCCTTCACAAAAAAAACCTCCTTTTGGGCACTCAAAAATGGAAAATGGTTTTTTCGTCCAAAGAAAATGAAAACTTCCTTAGGCAACATTGTTTTCCATTCCAATATGCACCCTTGTGCACAATATGAGATCATTTGAACAAACTATGCCATGGATGTGGCCATAAGATTGATCATTTGGCTTGAAAGCCATTGATCTCCACACGTGATAGCTCGTTTCTGAGAACACTTTTTTAAAATAATTGCCGTATTACAAGTTTGTTATTTTTACTAGGAACTTGGCCACATACAATGACACAATGCGAAGGTTTCCCAATTTTTTGATTTTTTTTGAATTTTTTATGCCCGTTTCAAAATGCGGTCAAAACGGCGGGAATGACCGTTCCTAGCTAGTGGTTGAATCTTGGAACTTTTTTGGTGTTTCTATGATTAAATAGATACTTATGTACCTAGAAATGATTTTTGAAAAAAATAAAGAGCAAACTACAAGGTAGCTACAGTTCAAATTTGACCCGCTTCCAACTGAATCGGCGGAAATTTGTCTTTTTCATGAGAGGTGGATCAAAACTTTTGACACCCAACCATTTGGTCAATTGTGCATTAAATATGTCCTAGTATTTTAGAAAAATGATTTGGTCCAATTTTGCAACAAATATATGGTAGGTCCTTCACAAAAAAACCTCCTTTTGGGCACTCAAAAAATGGAAAATGGTTTTTTCGTCCAAAGAAAGTGACAACTTCCTTAGGCAAAATTGTTTGCCATTCCAATATGCACCCTTGTGCACAATATGAGATCATTTGAACAAACTATGCCATGGATGTGGCCATAAGATTGATCATTTAGCTTGAAAGCCATGGACCTCCACACGTGATAGCTCGTTTCTGAGAACACTTTTTTAAAATAATTGCCGTATTACAAGTTTGTTATTTTTCCTAGGAACTTGGCCACATATAATGACACAATGCGAAGGTTTCCCAATTTTTTGATTTTTTTTGAATTTTTTATGCCCGTTTCAAAATGCGGTCAAAACGGCGGGAATGACCGTTCCTAGCTAGTGGTTGAATCTTGGAACTTTTTTGGTGTTTCTATGATTAAATAGATACTTATGTACCTAGAAATGATTTTAAAAAAAATAAAGAGCAAACTACAAGGTAGCTACAGTTCAAATTTGACCCGCTTCCAACTGAATCGGCGGAAATTTGTCTTTTTCATGAGAGGTGGATCAAAACTTTTGACACCCAACCATTTGGTCAATTGTGCATTAAATATGTCCTAGTTTAGAAAAATGATTTGGTCCAATTTTGCAACAAATATATGGTAGGTCCTTCACAAAAAAACCTCTTTTTGGGCACTCAAAAAATGGAAAATGGTTTTTTCGTCCAAAGAAAGTGACAACTTCCTTAGGCAACATTGTTTGCCATTCCAATATGCACACTTGTGAACAATATGAGATCATTTGAACAAACTATGCCGTGGATGTGGCCATAAGATTGATCATTTAGCTTGAAAGCCATGGATCTCCACACGTGATAGCTCGTTTCTGAGAACACTTTTTTAAAATAATTGCCGTATTACAAGTTTGTTATTTTTCCTAGGATCTTGGCCACCTATAATGACACAATGCGAAGGTTTACCAATTTTTTGATTTTTTTGAATTTTTTATGCCCCTTTCAAAATGCGGTCAAAACGGCGGGAATGACCGTTCCTAGCTAGTGGTTGAATCTTGGAACTTTTTTGGTGTTTCTATGATTAAATAGATACTTATGTACCTAGAAATGATTTTTGAAAAAAAAATAAAGAGCAAACTACAAGGTAGCTACAGTTCAAATTTGACCCGCTTCCAACTGAATCGGCGGAAATTTGTCTTTTTCATGAGAGGTGGATCAAAACTTTTGACACCCAACCATTTGGTCAATTGTGCATTAAATATGTCCTAGTATTTTAGAAAAATGATTTGGTCCAATTTTGCAACAAATATATGGTAGGTCCTTCACAAAAAAACCTCCTTTTGGGCACTCAAAAAATGGAAAATGGTTTTTTCGTCCAAAGAAAGTGACAACTTCCTTAGGCAACATTGTTTGCCATTCCAATATGCACACTTGTGCACAATATGAGATCATTTGAACAAACTATGCCATGGATGTGGCCATAAGATTGATCATTTAGCTTGAAAGCCATGGATCTCCACACGTGATAGCTCGTTTCTGAGAACACTTTTTTAAAATAATTGCCGTATTACAAGTTTGTTATTTTTCCTAGGAACTTGGCCACATATAATGACACAATGCGAAGGTTTCCCAATTTTTTGATTTTTTTGAATTTTTTATGCCCCTTTCAAATTGCGGTCAAAACGACGGGCATGACCGTTCCTAGCTAGTGCTTGAATCTTGGATTTTTTGGTGTTTCTCTGATTAAATATATACTTATGTACCTAGAAATGATTTTTGGAAAAAATAAAGAGCAAACTATGAGGCAGTTGCAGTTCAAATTTGACCTGCTTCCTACTGAATCGACGGGAAATTTTCTTTTTCACCAGAGGTGGATCAAAACTTTTGACACCCAACCATTTGGCCAATTGTGCATTAAACATGGCCTAGTATTTTATAAAATTGATTTGGTCCAATTTTGCAACAAATATGTTATTGGTCCTTCACAAAAAAACTCATTTTTGACACTAGAAAAATGATTTAAAATAGTTAGAAAGATCAGAAATGCATACAAATTGGTGCTCATCCATAAAATGTGGTCTAACTTGAGTGAAAATTTGTGTGATGCCCTTTTGCAAAATATTTTTGATAGCTGCTTCACAAATTATTTTAGATCACAGATTCTCAGACCAATCAGAACACTTCTCACGGATCACCCCACTCTATCTGATCTGAACCGTCCAAACGAGGCGGATCCAACGTCTCCCACTCGCTCTCAGCAGGCCAAGCCAAACCCTAACTCCACTCCTCTCCTATCTCTCCCCCGATCCAGATCCACTCCTCGCAGCCGCCACCTACCTCCCACCCCCGATCCAGATCCCGCCGCCCGCGCCCGCGCGCCACCACCCGCTCGTCCTCGCCTCCCATAGGACGCAGACCCCACGCCGCTCTTCCTCCGCCCGCCCACCCACCCCGTTCTTTCGCCGCATAACGAACACAAGCCGCCCATGGCGACGATCATCAACACCATGGAGGAGGAGCCAATGTTGGCGGTGGTGCGCTCCACTACGCAACTCGCCTGGGCTGACGCGGGCGCCGAGGTCGCCGACCCGGAGGTGGCCCGCCTCTGCGCCGAGGCACAGTAGCACGTCCTCGGCGGCCGCTGGCTCGACATGGCCTCCCTCATGCTCGCCTCCGCCGACATCCTCCTCCTCTCCCCCAGCGCCCCCGACAAAGGTCAGGCCTCCCCTCCCCTCTCTCTTCTCCATCCACTCCTTGCTGAATCGCTCCTTGCTTATCCCATGTTGCTGTGTGTAGCCGCAGATCTCGAGTGCGTCCTCACCGTCATCTGCAACCTCGTCACCAAGGTCGGATCCGAGGACGAGGCGCTGGAGATCGCCAAGCTCATCTGCGCCAAGCTCACACACCAGCTGGACGAGAAGCCCATGCTGCGCCGGATCCGAGCTTCTTCCCCGTCGACCGCCGCGTGCCTCCCCCCCTCGATCCGCGTCGCCCTTGCTGCTCCGACGTCTCCGGCCTCCCCGAGCTTGTCATTCGCACCGCGGTGAGCCCCTCAGCCGATCCCCCTGTTTGGCCCCCTCGATCCGTCGTCGTATGTTTCCTACGCCCGCCGAGGCCGCCATGGCCGAAGCTTCGCGTCCACGTGCGCCCGCATGCCCCTGCCGCCTGCAGCCATGACCTTGAGCCTGTGTATGCCGTGCCGCCTGCTGCCGCCTGCTCGCCGACCGCGCCCCGCTCGTGCCGGCGTGCCCCCTCGCTCGCGTACTATTGCCGCTACTTCTGCTATTTTCTACTGCATGCTATTGCATACTGCTGCTGCTCGCCAGATGCCGCAGCTACTCACTGCTGCTGCTACTCTTGCACTGCTGCTGCTGATGCTACTCGTTATGGAATTCATTATGGAATTTGGTGCAGTGTACCATCAGTCACAGCTACTGAGTTAGCCAGTTAGGTAGTAGTACATGACAGTGAACGGCTGAAAAGTATTTCTGTGTTTGATGCATGGCCTATCTTACTTCATGCTTATACATTCTGTTATGTACCTAACATATATTGGAAGCCTCTGCAGAAGAAGACCGGGGAGAACATCAAGAACAAGATGTAGCTGGTGATGAAGAGCGGCAAGTACACGCTCGGCTACAAGACCGTCCTCAAGATGCTGCGCAGCTCCAAGGGTATGGATCTTTTTGTCACTTTGATTGATTTATCGTTGTGGCTTATCTGCTAGTTCTTTTGTCTACTGGATCTGAAGGGTAGTACTATAACATACGATCGGGACCGTGTTAATTCCTGAGATTCGTGATTAGCTTTTGTAGAATGAGGTGGTTAATATCTGTTTTGTGGTTGTTAATTGCTTGTTGTACTTATTTGTGAGATAAGCTGAACTGTGTACATATTTGCTTCACGTGTGTAGTGATACTCGCTGAAGTTTGTAGCACTGAAACTTTTAGTTCATAGAATTGGGACTGAAGTTTACCTCATTGCCTTGCTTTTGCCATGCCTTAGAGGCGAATGCATTGTCTGAGGCAATTGCATCTTTGTTGGGTAGTCTGGAGTTCAAAACTATTGTAGTAAGATGGATTTTGCTTGCCATTTAGGGCATCTATAGATAGTTTGTCTCTAATTTTCATTTCTACAAATTTATTCCAGTGGTTTGTGCTTTTGTACTGATTTTTACTTTTTGTTGTGTTAGAATATTTGACTATAGAATGGGACTGAAATTTGGCTCCTTGGCATCTTTTGCTGCCATGGAGATGAATGCAGTGCCCTAGAATCATTTCAGCCTACCTTTTAACACTTCTCCATGTTTCATTATCTGGGGAGCAATTGGAGGATGAAATATTTTTTGTTATATGATGAAAATATTCTCTATTGTTCTATGAAACTAGTTGCATGGAATCACCTATGCCCCATGATGGCATTGCTATATTCGTTGCATTCATAAGATTACTGTAGTGTTCACTTGTTTACATGAACACTTTTTAAAAATAATTGCTATATTCGTTACATGAATGGATATGTTCGTGGTCGCGCTTGCCATTGCCCTCTCCTCAAGGGCATGTATCATTTTTTAAACTCTGCTATATTTTCCCAAGTCTTTATTATCTTGCCTAGCCTTGTACTGATATGTATTGTTTGCTGCTAATTACCCAATATAGTGCGTGACGTTAAGGATAACCTAAGAACACATGCCTAAGTTTATAAGATATGACATGTGACAGTGCTGCTGTTGTTTGAATGCTTCTACTGCTAGATGCTTGCTTGAATAGGTGTGCACTTGTGCTGGTGGTGGTGCTTCTTGTGCTGCTACTGCTCATTCTTGTGCTGCTAAGAAAATTGAATATAATCATTCTTGTTGGATCATGCAGACATGTATGTGCTGCTAATTCTTGTGCTGCTAACACATTCTTGTATTTCTCATTCTTGTGATGCTTAAGTTTTTTATTGCCTAATTTTATTCATCGTCTCCATAATAAATACATTTGAATGCCTGCTACATCTCCACTTAAATACTCATAATGCTACTGTCTAGGTTTTATTCAATTGGACTGACTATATATCTCTTGTTAAAATTGTGGCCTTTTGATCTTTTGTTTAAACCTGAGACATCATGCATAACTAGCTTTTCCTTCTCAGTCTAAACCTGAGACCTCTTTTGTTCTATATTCAGATCTGACTGATGGCCACGGTGCTGTTTTGCTGTGCTTGATAAACCCGAGACTTCTTTTTATTGTAATATTGAAGTTGTTTGGTTCTGGCCTCAGCAGCAGTACGCTCTAATTTTTGTGGCCTTTATGTTCATTCTTTTACAGGAGCTCCAGGCCTATTTTTTGGAGTGTGAAGCCGTGAAGCCAAGTGTGAAGCTGTGAAGCCAAGTGTGAAGTAGTACTTAACAAAGAGTTTTTGGTTCTGAAGTGTGAAGCCAAGTGTAAATTGTAATATTGTAGAAGTCTAATGTAGTGTTAATGAATTATATCTGTTCTGTCCTATTTAAAATAATGATTATGTATGTTGAAAAGATGTGAAATGGAAACTTGACCAGTGGGACCCAGTTATGAATATAATCTGAGCAATTTTGAAATTTCTGACATGTGGCACCTAAACAACATACCTGGTCCCATTTCACTAGTGGAAAGAAACAAAAGAAAACTGACAAGTGGGACCTAATTGGATGAGCAGAAGAAAACAAAAGAAAACACACCTGGTCCAAAATGGATTGTAAAAAGGCCCAAATAAGAAATGGAAGCAAAAAGGCCAAAGGCCTAGAAAATAAAAAGGCTACAATGTTGGGCTTGGCCCATGAAGCCGACCAAAAATTTATAGAAAAAAATACATTAAAAGGCCGAACTGTTGGGCTAGGCCCATGTAGAAAACTGAATTGGACCGGGCTGAATCTTGTGCCACATCAGCTTGCCACGCTGGATGCCTACGTGGACTGGGGAGGTTGCTAGTGACCAAACAGAACAATAGGCTTATTTTGGTCATAAACATTTGCGACCATTCCAGAAGAAAGGTCGCTAGAGTCAGTTTACGACGCCTAGCTTTTGACCTTATGTTTTTGGTCACAAAAAGGTCATAAATGGAAATTTGTGACCTTTCAGTGACCAATAGTGGTGGTCATAAGTTGACATATTTCTTGTAGTGAATGCTGGATTCAGAGGCTCCAAGCCCGGTCAGCGGAAGAAGCCATTCAAACAAAGTACTCCGGGCCCATCCAGTTTGGACCGTATACTCGATCGCTCATGTCAGATACATGGCACCCCCGACAAGCCAGCCAACCACACCAACATGGATTGTTGGGTGTTCAAGCAGGCCGGCAAGTTGAATGCCGAAAACAAAGACAAGGGGCTGCATAGCGATGACGAGGAGGAGCCCCGACCGCCGAACTCCACAGGACAGAAGGGGTTTCCCCCACAAGTGCGGATGGTGAACATGATATACGCAACTCACATCCCCAAGAGGGAGCGGAAATGTGCATTAAGGGACGGAGCTGGTCGCCCCAAAGTTCAACCCATGGTCCTCCTGTCCGATCATTTCGATTGCAGGGACCACCCCACTAGTATCCGCCATGGCGGATTTGCCGCATTGGTTCTAGACCCAATCATTGATGGATTTCACCTTACACGAGTCCTCATGGACGGCGGCAGCAGCCTGAACCTGCTTTATCAGGACACGGTGCGCAAAATGGGCATAGATCCCTCAAGGATTAAACCCACAAAAACGACCTTTAAAGGCGTCATACCAGGTGTGGAGGCCCATTGTACAGGCTCTGTCACACTGGAAGTGGTCTTCGGATCCCCGGATAATTTCCGGAGCGAGGAATTAATCTTCGATATAGTCCCGTTCTGCAGTGGCTACCATGCACTGCTCGGGCGAACCGCATTTGCAAAGTTCAATGCGGTGCCGCACTATGCATACCTCAAGCTCAAGATGCCAAGACCTCGAGGGGTCATCACAGTCAATGGAAATACAGAGCGCTCACTCCGCACGGAGGAGCACACTGCGGCCCTCGCAGCAGAAGTGCAAAGTAGCCTATCAAGCCAATTCTCCAGTCCGGCGATCAAACGTCTGGACACCGTCAAGCGTGCCCGAAGTAATCTGCAACAGGACCGCCTGGCACGATCTGAGCTCGCATAGCAATACGGCCCCTACCCCAGCCCCATCCAAAAGGCGGCACACGTGTCGCGCGTACACAATTACGCATTAAAAATTCCATGGGCACAGGGGAGGGGCACGACTATGGCATGCCCCGAAGCGTGGCTCAACCGCACTAGGGGCTCCCTACTTTGATATTTTTTTCTCTCTTCCAAGACTTTATTCTCTGGAAGCCCTGTCCAGCAATATAATCGCCGAACAAACGATGCAAGGACCAGGGAGGCCGGAAGCTACGGTGCATCATGGAACTCTCAGGTGGTCTCTATAACGAGCAAAATACCTACTTTCACTACCATCCCGCAGCTTACCCTTGGGGTGACATGTAAAATAGTCCCATTTTCTGCTTATCGCACTGCTTGTATCGTTTTGCTTTAATGCACCTTTTCGAATAAACAATGCATGGCTTCTGTCTATTATTGCATTTTCTTTTTACGTATATATGTTCATTAATGACATTTTGCACCCGTACACCTTGGTACGGCCAATACACCAGGGGCTTAAGTACCCCACAATATGGTGTGAGAAGTCCGAACACTTTCACAAGTGCGGCACCCCGAACTTATAGCATTATATGCATCAGCTCCGAATCATGTCTTGGGTCAATAGTTGGGTTTGCCTGGCTCCCACGTTTTGGTACCTTACATTCCGTTATATCGGCTAAGGTAGCACTGGGAGAACTACTGCGATTGTGCCCCGGTTGAGCTGGGTTAAGCACCTCAGTAGAGAAAGCTAAAACTGACCGTCATGATAGGGCGAGAGCTGTTCGCTGTTCGAGAGGTTTCGAGTCCCTAAAGACTTATGCCGCTTAGAGCGAGGAGTCGGCTTTGTCCGGCTTAGGCATGGATAGCACCCCGAACTCGGTCTTCCGAATACTAGGGGCTTCGCCAAAATTTAAAATTATAGAATTCTATGGCTAAGTGAGAGTGATAAAGTATTATAGTCCGATTGCATTGTTTGTTGTGCTGAGCACCTCCCTCGAAGGACCCAAGAATGGGAAAAAGAGTGCTCAGATTTATCCCGAACACCCCAGCACTCGTGGCATGGGGGCAGAAGCCGACTACTCGCCATCTCTCAGATTTAATAAACGGCCGCACAGAAGGTAATATTTTAAATTCAAAAAGCATTGCATAGCGCATATGAAAAAAGTTTTCAGCGTACAGGATCACAGATGCGAGTTTACTCAAAAATTACATCCTTGGAACATTCATCTGCCATAAGGTGGGCACCCTTCAGGACACCCTCATAGTACATCTCGGGGTTGCGATACTCCTTGCCCTGCGGTGGCCCGTCCTTCACCAGCTTCTCAGCATCCAGCTTCCCCAGTGTACTTTAACACGGGCAAGCGCCCTGAGGGCACCCTCGATGCAGACGGAGCGCTTGATGATTTCAAGCCACGGACAGGCATCCACCAGCCGCCTCACCAGCCCAAAGTAGCTCCTAGGCACGGCCTCTCCAGGCCACAGCCGGACTACAAGACCCTTCATGGCCTGTTCGGCCACCCTATGGAGCTCGACCATTTGCTTTAGTTGGTCGCTCAAGGGCATCGGGTGTCCAGCCTCAGCATACTGAGACCAGAACACCTTCTCCGTCGAGCTCCCTTCCTCGGCCCGGTAGTAGGCGGCGGCATCTGACACGCTGCGGGGCAAATCTGCGAACGCTCCTGGAGAGCTGCAGACTCGGGTAAGTAAGAAGTAATTCACTTTCACATGCTTGCTTTGCATAATGAATGCCTTACCCGCCGCTATCTTCTTCATCGCCTCAATTTCCTGGAGGGCCTTTTGAGCTTCGGCCTTGGCGGACTTGGCGTTGTCGAGGGCTGCCGCGAGCTCGGACTCTCGCGTCTTTGAGTCAAGCTCCAAACTCTCGTGTTTCTTCACGAGAGCCTGGAGCTCTTGCTGCACCTCCTCCACCCGCGCCTCCTGCTTTCCTCGCTCTGTGCGCTCCATGGCCGCTTTGTCTTCGGCCTCGGACAACGCTCGCTTCAGGGTCGCCACCTCGGTCATGGCCCCTACATTAGTCACATTGATCCTGTCATTTTTTGCAACCACATCTTTTCTATATACTTACATAAGGTATTACTTACCTTCCCTCTCCTCGAGCTGCTTCTTGGCCAGGCCGAGCTCGTTCTCGGACCGCTCGAGGCTCTGCTTCAACGCATCTACCTCCGTAGTAAGTGCGGCAGAGGTCAGCAGCGCAGCCTGCATACCCATATTGACATACTTATGTTAGACTCCAGCGGATGTTTTTAGATCCTCAATTCGGCTTTTCTTTCCGAACACCAAAATGAGCATCAGGGGCTACTGTCTATGCGGTTATATTTTTATATATTTTAAATACATACCTTAAAGCCTGTTAGAAGGCTGGCACAGGCTTCAGTCAGTCCGCTCTTGGCGGACTGAACCTTCTGGATCATCGTACTCATTACAGTACGGTGCTCCTCGTCAATGGAGGCGCCGTTAAGCACCTCCAACAAATTGTCCGGTGCCTCCGGTTGGACGGAGGTCACCGGCACAGTACGCTTGCCCTTCTTAGTGGGGGGCCGCCTGCCGGAGTCCGGAACCACGGAAGGCTCCGGTGCGGTGCTCGGCCCAGGGCCAGACTTGGAGCCCTTAGGAGCCTCGCTCCCTTTGAGCCCGCGGTCCGGAAGGTTGCCTTGCGGCGCCTCCAGGACCACCTCCCCTCGGCTTGGAACCCTTTGGGACAGCACCTCGGTGTTGTCAGTAGGGCGAGGGGAGGAAGCAGTCGGAAGTGAAAGGCTATTCACATCCGACGAATCCAAGGAACCACTCGACGATATGTCGACTTGGGCTCGGGACGGACTGCATGATTATATTCGGCGATTAGGAGAAACCGTGCAATAAAGGAACACTACGAGTCACTCTGGTATCTGAATACTTACGATTTCGCCAGGGGCTTGGCCCTGGGCGGCCACTCCTCATCGCTGTCGGCGGCGTTGGTGGAGTAGTCCGGAGGAAGGGTTTTTCCCCTCTTGGACCCTCCGGCCTCCCCAGTTGGGGCGGCCTTCCTCTTCTTTTCTCCCCCCACTGGACGGGGAGAAGCCTCTTCTTCCTCCTCCTCATCTTCGTGGGAGGAGTGAGCCTCGGAGTCATCGGACGATGAGTCCGACACCACCTCGCGCCGGGAACTCTTTCGGGTTCCCGTGGCCTTCTTCTTGGCCTTCTTCTCCGGCACCACGTAGGGCGCCAGAACCAGCAGCTCCGCCAAACGGGCATCTGTTGGGCCTTCGGGCAGAGGAGTCGGACAGTCGATCTGTCCGGCCGTCTCCTGCTAGTCTTGTCAAAGGTACGGGAGCTTAGATCCCGCATAGAGTCAAACTATGAAAAACAAGTATCCTGTGAGAGGTGAAACAGCTTACCGCACTGGCTTGGCACTTTGCGCAGAATCCGCGATCCTCAGAAGCGGTAGGGGGAGCCTCGGCGCCCTTGAATAGCACCTTCCAGGCATCTTCATATGTTGTGTCAAAGAGCCTGTTCAGTGTTTGGTGCTGGGCCGGGTCGAACTCCCACAAGTTGAATGCCCGTCATTGACACGGGAGGATCTGGCGGATGATCATGACCTGGACTACGTTGACGAGTTTGAGCTTCTTGCTCACCATGTTTTGGATACATGTTTGGAGTCCGATCAGCTCTCCGGAACTACCCCAGGGCAGGCCCTTCTCTTTCCAGGAGGTGAGCCGCATGGGGATGCCAGATCCGAACTCGGGGGCCGCCGCCAATTCAGGGTCGCGCGGCTCGGTGATGTAGAACCACCCCGATTGCCACCCCTTTATGGTCTCCACGAAGGAGCCCTCGAGCCATGTGACGTTGGGCATCTTTCCCACCATGGCGCCTCCGCACTCCGCCTGGCAGCCGCCCACTACCTTCGGCTTGACATTAAAAGTCTTCAGCCATAAGCCGAAGTGGGGCTTGATGCGGAGGAAGGCCTCGCACACAACGATAAATGACGAGATGTTGAGGATGAAGTTTGGGGCCAGATCGTGGAAATCCAGGCCGTAGTAGAACATGAGCCCCGGGACGAATGGGTGGAGAGGGAATCCCAGTCCGCGGAGGAAATCGGTGAGGAAAACTACCCTCTCATGGGGCCTGGGGGTGGGGATAAGTTGTCCCTCATTTGGAAGCCGATGCGCGATGTCGTCGGACAAGTATCCGGCTCTCCTCAGCTTCTTGACGTGTCCCTCTGTGACGGAGGACACCATCCACCTTCCTCCCGCTCCGGACATGGTTGGAGAAGGTTGAGGTGGAAAATGCAAACTTGGGCGCTGGAGCTCGAGTGTGCGAGAATGGATGAGCAAAGGAGGAAGAAGGTGTGGATGAAAAGGTGAATCATTATCCCTTTATATGGGCGGACGAAACTATGCGTTCCCACCAGCCTGGTAAAACTCGCTTATCCCCCAAGCGCCATAATCAATGGCACGGTTGGGTTACCCACGCCCGTATTGATGAGAATACCGTGATAAGGGGACATGATCTCTGCTTCGACAAGACGTGCCAAGGAAACCGCCTCGCAGAACACGCTGAGGTGGGACAGTAAAAAACGATTCAAATAAAGGCTTGGCTGTGGTGTGATGTCACGCTACTAAATATGGCAGCATATTAGATTTGTGAAAATATTATTCTCTCTACGGTGGTATGTGGAAACTGTTTTGCAGAGCCGGACAGGATCCTCGTGTTCAAAATCTTCTATGGAGTATTCGGAGGAGGAACCTGCCTTGCAATGCCGAAGACAATCTGCGCGCCGGACTCGTCGTCATTGAAGCCTGGTTCAGGGGCTACTGAGGGGGTCCTGGATTAGGGGGTGTCCGGATAGCCGGACCATAACCTTTGGCCGGACTGTTGGACTATGAAGATACAAGATTGAAGACTTTGTCCCTTATCCGGATGGGAATCTCCTTGGCATGGAAGGCAAGCTTGGCAATACGGATATGTGGATCTCCTCCCATTGTAACCGACTCTGTGTAACCCTAGCCCCCTCCGGTGCCTATATAAACCGGAGGGTTTAGTCCATAACAGACAACAAACAACCGACAATCATACCATAGGCTAGCTTCTAGGGTTTAGCCTCTCTGATCTCGTGGTAGATCTACTCTTGTACTACCCATATCATCAATATTAATCAAGCAGGAGTAGGGTTTTACCTCCATCGGCAGGGGGCACCCCATAGACACAACAATTGATCGTTTGATCTTTTAGTCGTGTGTGGTGCCCCCTCCACCATAGTCCACCTCAATAATACTATAGCGGTGCTTAGGCGAATCCCTGCGTCGGTAGAACATCATCATCGTCACCACGCCGTCATGCTGATGAAAATCTCCCTCAACACTCGGCTGGATCGGAGTTCGAGGGACGTCATCGAGCTGAACGTGTGCTGAACTCGGAGGTGCCGTGCGTTCGGTACTTGATCGGTCGGATCGTGAAGACATACGACTACATCAACCACGTTGTGCTAACACTTCTTCTTTCGGTCTACGAGGGTACGTTGACAACACTCTCCCCTCTCGTTGCTATGCATCACCATGATCTTGCGTGTGCGTAGGAAAATGTTTGAAATTACTATGTTCCCCAACGGTGCCGCCACGCGCCGGAGAAGGAGGCTGAGTGCCCTGACCGTCACTCACCGGACGAGGAGGCGGTGGAGGAGGCGGAGTGCCCTGACTCGCCGAAGGAGGAGGAGGAGGCGGAGGCATCCAGTTCGGAAGGTTGATGAGATCCTTCCGCCATAGGCATGGAGTCTTCAGAGCAGAACCCAGCCGAGTCTCCCCTTCACGGGTAGGGTGGTCAAGCTGGAGGTCCTCAAATCCCTCCGTTATTTCGTCCACTGTCATCCTAGCATATCCTTCTGGAATCGGACAACAGTGAAAAGTTGCGCCGGGTTCAGGAGGTCGAACAGAGCCGACAGCCACCTTGACTTTGAAATTCTGCCATTGTGTCATAAGGTGGCAATGTTGAGACTCTGTGATAGCATCCACGGGGTAGCTAGCAGGAGCCGTCAAGACATGCTCCGGCTGAAGCAGCTCGGTGGAAGCCACACTGCTTCTCCGCTGAGATGGCGGGGTAGCTTCGGGTAGTTTCGGAAGGTCGCTTGCTGCGAGCTACTTCTCGTTCCTCTAGCGCTTGAACCCTTTCGTGCAGTGTCTGAATTTGGGTCTGCTCCACTTTTTTCCTCCTCTCCTGGCATTTGTAACCGCCTGCGTCCGGAAAACCAGCCTTCCATGGAACGGAGCCTGGCGTGCCTCGTGTCCGTCCAGGGTGCTCAGGATTCCCGAGGGCCATTGTGAGCTCGTCGTTCTCTCTGTCTGGAACGAACGTCCCTTGCTGCGCTGCATCAATATAGTGCTGAAGCCTCTTGACTGGTTTTTTCATTTGCTCATCCATCCAAACACACTTCCTTGATACAAGGTCCAAGGTTCCGCCAGCCCCGAAGAACCAATTACGGCAATGGTCTAGCCAGTTCATTGTCTCTGGTTTGATCCCTTTATCAAGCAGATCATTCTCAGCCTTGGCCCACTTAGGCCGGGCTTTGAGGTAGCCACCTGACCCCGTGTGATGGTGAAGCTTCTTCTTCGCAGCATTTTGCTTGTTTGTCGCCGACATCTTCTTACTCTTTTCCGATGTCTTGTGGGCCACAAATGCAGGATAGTGATCTCTGATCTTCTCATATTTGTCGATGAATTCCGGTGTCTCTTCTTTGTCGACAAACCTTTTCAGCTCATTCTTCCACCTCCTGAATAGGTCTGCCATCTTCTTAAGAGCATGAGACTTGATTAATTGCTCTTTAACTGGCTTCTCCGGATCCTCCTCTGGCGGTAGGGTGAAATTTGCCTTCAGCTCAGTCCAAAGATCATCTTTCTGCATATGATTGACATAAGACACCTCAGGGCCTTCGTTCTTAGGCTTATACCATTGGTGGATGCTGATCGGGATCTTGTCCCTAACAAGAACCCCGCACTGAGCAGCAAATGCTTCCTTTGTCGGGTTCAATCGGTTCGCCGTCGCGCGCAATTGCTGTGATCTCAAACCTTTCATCCGAGCGCAACTTTTTCTTCGGGACTCGTCTCTTTACCGAAGTTGTGCTCGATCCGGAGGCCTAGAAAAATAAGAAAGACGAGAGTTAATTAATATGTGTATATACCAAAACAGTGAATGCATCAATTAGCTAGTCAGCACAGACTTAACTAATATATATACCTGGCCGGACTCGGTTCGGTCACCGGAGCCATCATCACGGTCTCCTTCTTGCACCATCATTGGGTCACCGGAGCCGTCATCATGGTCTCCTTCTTGCACCGGCATGGGGTCAGAGGAGCCATCATAATCATAGCCTTGTCCTTCCAGACCATCGGTGTCGTTGAGAAACGAGAAGACGGCATCACTTCCTTGTGCGATTATGTCCCCCAACACCGCTTCTGTTGCTTTGTCTCGAGGGTTGTCCATAGTTTCTACAAATATTTACAACATGGCAATTATTATTCAAACATGACAGATGGATATATTAGTGGCAAACATAGAACTAGCTAGCTAATCACAATAAGGAATCATATTAGTGGCCTCGGCGCTGCTTCTCTAGGGTTTGGGGTGGCCTCAACAACGCTTCAAGGGTTTGGGGTGGCCTCAAGAGAGTTTGTCGGGTAGGGGCGCGGCGGGAGGGGGTAGGAGACCGACATCATTTTTTCTAGGGTTTGGGTGTCCTCGAGAGTTTTGGTCGAGCGAGAGGATCGGGGGGGGGGGGGGGTGCTCCCGCGGTATAAGTTATCACAGTCGAGAGGGGGTATATATATCGACCGCACCTCATGTCAAAGTTATCCGGGAGGGTGTAATATCGGCAACGACGACATACATACACGGGAAAATAATGTTATCAGGGAGGGGGTATATCGACCCCCCCCCACGTGTTGAAGTTATCAGGAGGGGGTTATATCGACAACGACGACATACGTACATGGGAAAATAATATTATCGGGGAGGGGGTATATCCACCCCCCCTCATGTTGAAGTTATCCGGAGGGGTATATCAACGACGACAGACCCGATAAAACATAAGGAAACGAAGAAGAAATAAGAAGAGGAGAAGAAGAAAGGAATAGAGGAGAAGAACGAAGAAAAAAAGAAGAAAAAAAAGAGGAGAAGAAGAAAGGAATAGAGGAGAAGAAGAAAAAATAGAATATTTTCTATTTTTTCTTCTTCTCCTCTATTCCTTTCTTCTTCTCCTCTTCTTTTTCTTCTTTTTTCCTCTTCTTATTTATTTCTCATCTTGTTCCTCTCCTCTTCTTCTTTCTTCCTCTTCTTATTTTCTTCTTTCCTATCCTTCTTTTTCTTCTTCTTCCCTTCCTAGCTAGATATATAAAACTTTTCTAAAAATGTAACTTTTGCATATATAAAACTTTTCCATGGATCATCATTTCTCATATATATCGAATATATATCCATAGTCATATATAAAAACTTTCTATATATGAACCAAAAACTTTCTATGAACAAAAAAACATTTTTGACATATATATTTAGCATATTCTAGATTTTCCTAACTCTTTTACAACCAGAAAAATTACATATATGGAAAAAACATTAAAACACATATGAACAAAAAAAAATACATATATGAACAAAAACATGCTCTGAACAATTTTTTATACATTTTGAACATCTACATACACATAGCCACATACATACACATATACATTATATATATATTTGAACAAAAAAATTAAACTAAAATGAAAAAAACAGAGTCGGGGCGGCACGACGGCTCACAGCGGGGGCGGCTAGCGATGACGATGGCGCCGGCGGGGGCGGCGGGGGCGGCGAGGGCGCCGGCGCGCGGGGGCGGGGCGACGGCAACGAGGACAGGGCGGCGACCCATCAGGGCAAGGGCGCGGGGCGACGGCGACGAGGAGCGGGCGGCGACGGCGAGCACGGGGCAGGGGCTCGGGGCGCCGGGGCGGCGCGCGCGTCAGAGCAGGGGAGCTCGAGGCGGGGCGGCGCGTGGGGGCAGGGCGATGGCGGCGAGGACCGGGCGGCGACCCGTCGGGGCAAGGGCGCGGGGCGACGGTGATGAGGAGCGGGCGGCGACGGCGAGCACGGGCAGCCTGGTGGCGTCGATGAGCTCGGCGTCTTCGGGGGTAAATGGTCGATGAAACTGAAAATTCCCTAAGTCCTGCTTATATACACAGAGTATTGGTCCCGGTTCGTGGCACCAACTAGGACCAATGCCCCCCTTTAGTCCCGGTTGGTGCCACCAACCGGGACCAAAGGTCAGTTTTCGGTAGCCCAAAGGGCGGGAAACAGAGACCTTTGGTCCCCGTTGGTGGCACCAATCGGGACTAAAGGTGGGCATTGGTACCGGTTGGAGGAGTGGCCTGCCTGCTACTGTGCCGGACTTGGAGGAGGAGGAGTGGCCTCACATGGGAAACAGAGACCTTTCGGCAGCCTGCTGCTGTGCCGGACTTGGAGGAGGAGGAGTGGCCTCACATCGAGGAGGAGTCGGATGACGACGCTGTGTCGGTGGCCTTCGAAAGATGATGCAATCCTTTCTCCATAGGATGATACAATGTATGGCCTCTCCCAGTGTGTGCTCCTCGTGCTGTCCAGGAATGTCAAGCTCTAGCACCGAATATTGGTCCACCACCTCATCAACCACGACACGAGTATAGCCGGCTAGAATGGGGTTGTAATGGAAGGTTGCTTCGAGGGGATTTGTATAAGCAACGCCGTCTGCCACCTTCATGAATATGTTCTTCATTTTGAAGTGTAGCTCACAATTGGTGTTCTCCATGTTCTCCATGATGGCTTGGGCTCGGGCGGCGGCGACAAAGGAGTTAGGGGAACAGGAGGGAGAGAGGGGGAAGCAGGACTTAGTGAAATTTTGAGCCCGCGGGTGGTTAAGTCGAACTAGCAGTAGCGCACTTTAGGAAACGCGCTATGGCTAAATTAGCTATAGCGCATTTTAGAGAAAAACGCTACTGCTAAGTCTAAGCACGCATCAAAAATACACATTGGTCATCATTGATCTTTTTGTGTAGAATCTAAATAGTCAACATGAATCCTCACTGTACCAGTATAGGTACAGGCGAGGATTCATATTGCAGCCACAAATCCTACACATATAGTTCAATGAAGACCAAGTGCTCGAGATAGTTTGAGAAGTAACATATTTAAGGTGGTAAACACCTTGTTCGCTTAGCAGTATGGGACTAAACTTAATTAGGTGCAATACTTAGCAGCAGCGAGTTTTGAAAAAAAATGCTGCTACTAAGTACTTTAGCAGTAGCGCGTTCAGGGAAGGGCGCTACTGCTATATCTAGCCTGGAGGCAACGCCGTGGCAATTATAGTAGTAGCGCTTGTTTCACCTAGAGCGCTACTGCTACCGGGTTATTGGTAGCGCGGGTGATGTGTAGGGTGTCGATCTGCTCGGCATTAAATCACATGACAGATTAGTGTTGTTGAAGGGAAAACATTCTCCATTCCTAACATAAAGCGGTTTCGTTACGTGTTTAAGGGCGCCGAGTCCTTCACGAACCTACTCTCAAATAACTTGAAGGTAGATGAAGGAAAATGAAAGGATGCAACAACAAACCAAGGGCTTCTTTGAATAACGTAGCACTAATTGTCTTGAGCAGCTAAGTTGATTGGTGGTCTGTTGTTCAAAGATGCCTTGGTCCGCTGTTGCATACCTTGTTTTCTCTTCATCTACCTCAGGAAATTTGAGAGCGGGATACTGAAGAACTTGAAGCCTGGCAAGTCTCTTCTTTCATTGCAGAAAAATCCCCTTGTGGTAGAAGTGCGGATTATTTGACTTGGACATTAAGCTTATGTTTTGAAGAAAGGCCCGGCAGACTGAAATTCAAATTTTCCATCTTAGCAAAATTATTGTTTGTTGCTCGATATTTATGTAATGTTATTTTTTTGACACACTTTTTTGTTAATGTTCTAAAGGGCATTAGCACCAAACTCATGGTCATGGTGTCATCCTACGACGCCGCTCCCATTAGCGCCAACTCCCTGGCTGTGTATGAGGCAGACCGTGTGGCACTGTTTGCGGCCGAGTGCGCCCATGAGGCATACTTGGCATAACACATTCAGGCAAACCTGTAGCTCCTCGCCGAGAATCGCTCGATCTATGAGTCCGTCGAGGATGAGAAGAAGTCCAAAGTAATCCGCCATATGCCTAGCAACAGAAGTTTTTTTAGGAGCTAGCCAAGAAAGAAGCACGTCTTGAGGAGAGTGATGAGCCGGTGGCATCGAGTTCGCCGACCGTGCGTGCCGACGCGCTAGCTTCTCCAATGGGGGGGGGGGGGGGGGGGAGATCTCCACATTCCTTGACCCCATGATGACTTCACCGACTATCGCTCGGAGTAGAGTTCCATTCCCGGAGTAGTCAAGATAGATAGTTTGACATTGATGTAGGGATGTAATTATGTAGTTGGTGTCAACTCTGATGACAAATTCTGATGCTTTTGCATATATGAATCATGAATCCTTATATTGCTTATGTTCCGTGCATGTGTTTTTCTAACACCGTGTTGACTGGTAACATTTTGTTATTCTTCCTTCTGTAGATCAGGTGGTCTATGGTGTACTAAGGTAGATATCTAGGAGTTTACAATTCATGGCAAGCATGCATGAACAAGTGAATCATTACAAAGACAATTTCTACAAAGAGTTTAATACCAGGGAGGAGACAGAGGATGATTACTCCCAGTATGTGATCAAAGAGAAGAGGAACCACAAAGTAGGCAAGGGTGCAGGTCAGATCAGATTTAGTTGGAAGAACTTGACAATCTTCATCCAGTTCCTCCTAATTGTGGCATTTCTTGTCATGATGCTTTGTGTGGACCATGTAGCATAAATTTGTCACATTGGGATTTAGTGACTACTTGCGACTTGTTATGATGCTATATATGATGCTTCTGTGAGCTTGATGGAGTGTTTGTGAGTTAGCTATGATGTGGTACTATGTGTGGTATAGTTTCTATATATACATGTATTTTGTTGCAGGACTAACGGAAAACAAATGTAAAATACCAACTGATAGAAGCTTTCCCGAGTACCACATTCGGTAGAGATACATTGTCAAGAACAAAGCTTTGCAAAGGTGCCACACCATTGCGCTCTGATTACTCACTAGAGGCTTTGCCGAATTGGTAATCGAGGATCCCGACAAAGCGAGTGCGTAGGGGTTTCCCTGTGGGTGAGTTTGCCGAATATAAGCTCTACAAACTGCAAAACATGGCAATGTGTGTTTGCTGAGTCCCAGACAGTTGGTGCTCAGCATACCGGCATCGCCACTTGTCGCCTCATGCTTGTCTAGCTTCGCCGAGTTCGGCTCTCCGGCTCTCGGCAAATACATGTGCCATGTGGCAACGGCCACCGCAGTTCGGTCAGTCAAGTGCCTTTTTTCTGCCGAGTACCCACTTAGATTTCGGCAACGAGTTTGCCAAGTCCCCAAGGGTTGGTTCTTGGCAAAATGTCCTTTGATTGAAGGGTTCAGGCAGAGAACCCATAGCCGATATCTTTACTCGGAAAACTATATGCTGAGTGTTGCAGGCACTTAGGAAATACGGAAATTGCGGTAGTGACTCGTATTGAACAAGGTACTTTCTGGGATCAATGAGAACCTTGGCATGTTCTTGAATGCCCGTTTTTGCTTCTACTAGTCTATAAAGCAGGGCCACGAGGCATTTTTCCTTTACGAAAAATCTCTCTCTCAATGTGTCTCGGTAATCATCAAGAAATATGAAAAAAAGGGACAATCAAGAAATGCAGATATGTTATAATACTAGCAAACACAAATGATAAGAAAAGAAACGCAAAATGAAGGGAAATAATCACCACTGAGAAGTTCGATGCTTCCCTAGCGACACTGACATGCAGTGACCACGACCCTTTCCTGTTTTCTCAAGAATACATGGCCCAGATTCAAAATCTTACATATATGGATACACTCATTAATTGTCACATGCTGCACTAGTTTCACACAGAAACAGCCGGCCATCACAACCCAAACATAGATATATAGGGCAGAAAGAAGAGAATGCTGGTAGGTACAAACATTTTCGGACTAATAAGTTCAGTACAAAAAACGACAATTGACCCAGAATGATGACAAACTGAGCAATGCTAGGCATACTAAGATAAAATGGCAGAGTGGTCTTGCTGCAATCTTGCATCAAGGTCGGTCCTCATATTCTCTCAGAAATGTAGGCCGCCAGCCTTCCAGCTGGCCTTCGTCCTCCAACTTCCATTTCTCCATGGCACCTTAGCTTTATCCGCGCCAAGTAATCCACCGCGATCCATGCAAAGCTAAGCCTCACCGGCATTCCATCTTCATCATCTAGATCCATTAAGGCCCTCGACTTCTCAGTCCATTTGGGGTGATACGTTACCTGGTACCACGCAGAGGCCTTCATTTCGTACAACTGATTCTTCTCATCGTCATCGGAGATCTCAACCTCATCTGATGTGAGGCTTTCGAAGACAGACCGGTACTCCTTCTGGAACGCATTGTACGCATTCTTGAGCCTGTCCTTTACATCCACTAGCTTTCTGCTGTTGTTCCTGGGAAGGGACCAGATGTGCCCTGTCACAAGTTCAGCTTCGGTCCGGACGCCGTATTGATTAAGCAGTGAGTTCAGCTGCCTATCATATGAGCACTTGCACTGCCACGCACTCGCAAGGTAATCTGATGCACCGGCAACTTCTAGATCGTTGTCATAAGGCAGATCATGTAGGGTCCAAGCTTCGTCAGAATCCCAATTGCCACCAGAAGCTTCTTGGATTGACCGATAAAGTCTTCCAAGAATCTTCTCGGATTTATATGATTTTGAATCTTCCTTTAATAGAAAGTCAGGGTAGATTTTTGGTCGAAGATACGATGGCATCGCCACAAATTTGCCTGTTTTGGGGAAGTCTACCGCAGTTGCTGCTAGTTCAGCTAAGTGAATGCACTTCTCATCCATAGCTCCAAATTCACTAAGATCAGCATGAACAACATGAGCATTGGAGATCATACCAAGATTGTCACTCACCATGTTCTCCAAGAAGAAACCAACTGTGTCCTGTTAGAAATATAATATGTTAATTTACTAATGCAACGAATAACTACAAAAAGTATTTATCCACAAAACAAGGAAGCCATATGCAGAAACTAGACGAAATTAACATACAAGCCATGTGAGTAATGATTTTTGGCACCCAGGAACCTCCCAAGTTTGACTACTCCTGATTTTTTTTTAATAAACTGGGCATTGTAAAAACAAAAACAGAAAAATTAACATCATACACCTAATCAGAAAAATTAACATCGGACACCTAAACATTGCAACAATCTGCACACTTGCAATTTGTGTGCGGAAACACTATGAACCACGTCTATGCTGACATTCATATCCAAATAAAGTAATCTACTTGAGAAATGATGAGAGAAGTTAGGTGTTTAATTATCTGGTATGTAAGAGCTCTAGCCTTAATATTAAATGCCAGGACTTGTCAACTCAGGTTTCATTTCAGCCAATGAAAATATTCTGGTAGGTGACAACATTCACCACCCAAGAAAAAAGAAGGATTGCCAAGATGCTGATAAACTTTTGCTGAGCTTATACTTTGATCAGACTCCTAAATAAGTGCACTTTTCTATCCAGGTTCCGACTGAAGTACACTAAAAACCAACTGATCACATTAGCCTTGTTGCGTGATCTAAAACTTTATTTGAACTGGCATATGGTTACGGTTGACATTAATTAAACCAAGAGTTGAACATGCATGGATAACGGCACAGCAAATAACGAATACAAAGAGCAATGAAGATATCATATAACACACATATCTAAGGGAAAAATGTCATGGGTTTCACTACTTACATGTTGAGATACTTCACGAGGTAGTAGTTTCACTTCCGGTGGGGAGTAATCCATGGGTTTCCAGCTCTTTTTGCTCGGAGGTATAAGTTTGTCATCCCATGTAACGAAGTATATATCACCATCAAGATCACTCCCTGATGCTTCATCTGGATGTGGCCTCTCGCCATTTTGTGGAAAGACCAAACAATCAACCATGTGGCGCAGCTCAGGCACATCGACTGCTTCGAGTATCCGGACGTCCCCTGGATGATAGCATGGGTTCTTTGCAACTACTACAGTACCAACAATGATCTTTGTATCATGCTTGACCAAACATGGATCGAGCAACTGAGCCGAGGCACGGATGAAGCACTGTCCATATTTGAGGATCCCAAGCTCGTCGAGGCAGCCAATCAACCACCTGCCTTTTGGCACGAAGATCCTCGTTTTCTCCAGGAGATCATGAAGTTGTGCAGATCTGATGGCCAAGAGCATGGCTCTCAAGTGTGGCTCAGTTCCGGGACCAAAACCGGCACTCAGCATCAGCGCCGCCGTGTTTGCATTCTCTGGACTACATGACCTCCTTGTTATCTCAAAGGCTGTGTCACTGTCAGTCAAGATCTTTTCAAGATTACCCACCATGCTCTCCTGCATCCGCCAAAAGACGGCATCGGAGACGCCCAGCGATGAGAGAAGCACTATTATTTGGCGGTTCAAGAACCCTGGCTGGAACCTTGTCCAGGCAAGCACCTCTATCACCTTATGATCAGAGTCAAACTTCTTCATGCTCGGCCTCAAGGACAACCGTATCCCGTCTTCACTATCTCCCCGCCACACTGCTATCACGCCCTTGTAGCCACCAAACCTGATCTGGTAAGCAGATGGTGGATTGTCGGCCGTGAGCTGCAGCCTCTGGGCGACCTCCATTGCAAGTTCCGGCGCAATCTTGCCGATTCCGTCCAAGAAAGTGTAGCCATTTCGCTCAATGTCCTCAAGATTCTCGTTCACCTCATGCGCCTGAACCGTGACAGTGGCATATGATGATGAGAAGCACTGCCCCATCCGAGCGGCGTGCTTGGCTACGTTTCTGCACGTGAACCGTCCCATCCACTGCCTGATGCTCTCCACCGTCGTGTTGCCGTCCTCGGCGAAGAACCACGCAGATCTATCCCTGAGCTGGTTCGGCGAGAAGGCGAGCAGGGAGTACTTTCTTCCAGACATGTGGAACCCTGATGTCATGAACTTCCTGGCCCGCATCTGCACAGTGGTCTTCTGCTTAAATGAGTGTGACATCAACTCCTGGAGGATCGGCGCCGCGTAAAAGTTTAGTGTGTTGTTGAGTGACTGCATCGCCTCGTCCATGAATGTTACTCTCAGGAACCGATCGGCCACATGATGGTAATGCCGTAGCAGTCGGTTGGAAAGCTCTTCTTCTGGTGGCAAGCAGTAGGCCCTGCTGGGCGTGATCACCAGACGCCGCACCTCGACAGTGTGATTGTGACTCCTGTCCTTCCCACACCGGAGAAGTTTAGGGCTAACTCTGTCTAGGGCTTTCGTTAGCCTCTGGCATGCATCGAACACTGGCAGCTTATCCCCCCAGAAATCCTTCAACGCGGCCACATTGTCATGGTCGTCTCTTTCCCTCAGCAAGCCGAGGAACTCCGGCGTGAGCTGGTGCTGGTTGATGATCCCCTTGTGCACCAATGCATTCACGAGGAACAACACCGGGAACGTGAGCCCCTCATCGGCCTTCTGTAAACCGAAGAGCTGATGCTGCTGCAGCATTGGCTCCTGGAATTCTGGAGGCTCGGCACGTACATTGAGCCTCGGCCTGAGTACCATGAACCGCACTCCATGATTGCCACACCCTGCTGCTTCAAGTATGCCAGTGCGCGGTCCATCTTCATCAATCTACGTGCCGAGATCTTGATCCTGTACACCCAGCACCGCCCAATGGCGCCGCTCAGCGTGAAGTCACTGGTCCGTATCCACGGGTCCTCGTCGTCCGGCAGGTCGAACGGCACTGGCGCATGGATGTCATCGTCGTCTGCCGTGCGGTAGTGCACCAAGGGCGAGGCCGACACCCGGACCAGAATCGAGCAGTCGTTCCGGTAAACCCATACCTCGTCCAAGTCGCGCACCGGGAACTCGAGCTTTACGTCGCAGCGCATGACGACGGTGGCCTTGCCATAGTTGTAGTTGTAGCAGGGCTGGGGGAGCACGAACGCGGTGTCGCGGGCGAAGACCAGCCGGCAGCACGCGTCGAACGGGTCGACCGAGAACTCGAGCCCCTGAGCAGGTCCTTCCCAGGCGACGAGGAAGGTGTCCGGCGCCGAGAGAGCGCCAACCTCCAGGCGCACGTCGGAGAAGCGGAACGGGTTGATGCTGCCGCGGCAGGACGCGGCGGCGGCGACGATGCGTAGGGGCCTCCCGTGGAGCAGAAGCTCGGATCTCGCCGCGGCGTCGATCGCGCGGCACACCGCCTGCGGGTGCGCGAAGTGGACGAACGCGTGCGGGGGCGCTCGGCGGTAGGGCGGCGACGGCGCATAACGGAGCGCCGACGTTGCAGGAAGGACGAAGTCGGGGTAGGAGCCCGGCGGGGTCCAGGAGCTCTTGACGCGGCATCGCCAGACCTGGCCGATACCCATGTACTCCAGGAAGCCGGCGAGGCTACGCGCCGAGACGCTGCGGTCAAAGCCTCCGACGCTCACTTGCGTCGTCACCGGCGGGTCGCGCGATCCCATGGCCATGGCACGGTAGGGGAATGCGGTTGGGCGAGGAGATGAAGCGGTTGTGTGTTACTTGTGTGTTTGGCGTTGGGCGATGTAAGCCATCCTCCCTCCCTTGGGATGTCTTTTTCTACTCCTCAGTAACGACGCGTTGCATGCAGCCTATGAACAGAAGCCCCGAGATCGAGAGCTGCCTCGGTTTTGAGTTTTGACTTTTGACTAATCACTGGTTGTGACGTGTACACACCAGTAATTACTAGTGTGAACTTGTGCTTTGTTACAATAAATCTGAGGCATACCGATTGTTGATTATCCGAGGATTAAGCAATCACACGGGCACGACACCGAGATTTGTTAACGAGGTTCACCGATATGGCTTCATCACAGGACCTGCCTATGGGCGCTCCTCCCCATGACACCGTTACAATACCGCACCCGGTCGCTCTAGACACGACACATGCCGCCGGCTTCCCCTGCGTTCCGGTGGTATTATGTTGGCATAAGTTACATCGTGTGTCTACCCTCGCTATATATGAGAGACCTGGGATACAAGTGTTCTACTTGAATACGACTCAAGATCCTATCTAAACACAATACAACTACAAGTCCAACTGTAACCTACCTTATACACAATATTCGACACAACTCTAACAAACTCCACCTTGGCGAAGATTCTCCACCACCTTGAATTCGTCTATGTGTCAAACTTCCATGTACATTGGACTTGAGCTTATCCCATGAGCACCGCTGCTACTCCAAAGACTCCATGTGACTCCACCTGCAACTTGTAGTCCCTCCATTTCTTGACTACAGTCAATACTCGTGTGAAATTAAGTTCCCTTTACTCTAGTTTGCGCTCCCAACATTCAGAGTATCCGTTCAATGCCATCACACACCGATCACTGACCTGTGTGAAAGTGAACAACCCACATATTGGGTGTCACACATAAGAGTTATCTGAACTCAACATCACCGCTCCTTTCTTCACCGCCTGTCTGAAACTTGAATAAATTTCACCGTTGCTTGTAATCATTCGAGTCAAATTCGCCGTTGTCTCACCACATGTATAACCACCATAGCCCTGGCCTGTCTCCATGTCCCGTGCATATCGCACACCTCGCCGCTATTATCGCGTCGAGCCTCCGCTGTCCGGGTCAAGTCTCAAGGGTCGCGAACCCACACCACTCAAGCCCCGACTGCAAAGTACCACCGATCATCACTGACCGATGACGAGTTTCACGTTTCCATCAGACCATTGGGCTCCAATCCGAACCACGCTTCACTCGCTTTTTTCCCTGCTGAAAAAACTTCGACTCTCTGTGCACTTACGCCGTAGCCCCACAATCAGCTCCACCTTCAACATGACTTCATGATACATGATCAGTCCACCCTTACGCCCCGTTGACTCCAAGCTCCGTGTGTACATCACCTTGAATCAACCCTGCACCATAGTCTTGTCGAAGCCGCACAAGCCTCGGGCATGTGCCGCGTGTTTCCACGCCCCAGAAGTCGGTCACCATCAGCCACTACAAGAAATCTATTAATCCGTGACGGATTTGTGGTGACGTTCTAAGAAACCGTCACAGAAACCGTCATGGATCAGCAAGATCCAAATGGGCCTCAAAACTATAGCCCCTATATGACAGACATCGAGTGACCGTCACAGAAACTGTCATCGATCCGAGTCAGGCTTACACCTTTTCTTCTTCATACATCATTTGGACCATCACCGATGGCTCTTGTTGATGTGTCGAAAGTGCCATTTGTTTGGTCCACATGTATCAGTGGGATGAAAAAAGAGACCGAAACTGATAGAGAGCGCGCGTGAGAAGGAAAATTTTAAGTTGCCGGCGCGGGGAGTCGAAATTTTCGAGCCAGACCATTTAACTGCAAGTCCACACCAGCCTAACCCTAGTACCCTTCTCCCATCTCCTCCTGTACCAACCATCAGCCGCCGCCACTCCACCTATCCTCCTCCCGCCGCTCCATGTCGGCGCCGGCGGCGCTGAACCACCCCGCGCCGGGCCCCTCCCCATCTATCCCGCGCTAGATCCCTCCCTGTCAAGGCCACGCTATGCCCCTCCCCATTCAGATCGCCCCCTCGACCTATGGCACCCCACTCCTACCCCCGAGCTGAGGCGGCAGCGGTGGCGGCGAGACCGACTGCCGGATTTGGAAGTCCCGTAGGTTGCCGGTGGTGTGAACGGATCCATCTCCATCCGGCGGTGAGCCTAGGTGAGGACTTGAGGTACAGGAGGAGGCAACACAGCCACAGATCCACAGTACATGGGCGGCCCTTGTGGCTGGGTCTAAGTACGTCAGCCGCGCCACCGTGGGTCCCCTCGTCATCACGGCCGTCTTCTCCATCTGTGATGCGCGTCTCCTCAAGGCAATGTTGTGAAGGTAATATTTCACTGAAGGTAATATTTCACTGAAGGTAATATTCTGATGTAGTGGAGCTAGTTAAATACAGTTTCTGATGTGGAGGCTAAAGCAGAGGAGAAATAGCTAAGTCAACTAGCTTAGACAAACAGAGGAGAATTCTCCGTGTTCCATATTCTTAGAGCAAGTCAGCTGAAACTCTGAAAACTTATGGTTTACATCAGCGAGTGCATTCTTATTTGTGCTTTTTCTGATAGTTTTTTTGGAACAAAATAATACTATTCTGGAAACCACCAAACTGTACACTTAAGGGATATATTTTCCATAGCCCACTGATTCATCTACCCGAGCTATCCATCGAAACCAGACATTTTTTTGACTGCATACGTCTAGATTGAATAGTAATATTTTTCTCATTCTGGTTGATTTGTAAAAGCAGAGCACATAATTTTTTTGCAGAAGCGCACTATGCATCTAATAAAGAAGCAAAGTTATGATTTTAAAAAGGCAATGTAAAATATCCTCTAGAGAAAACGTCAGTGTATAGCTATGGCGTGTTTTAGTTTGTACCGATAATCTGTTACCACGTCTAAAATTGGCTCATAGACATTCTTTTGTTTTTACTGATATGTATTGTTGTCATATAAACAGGCATTTTTTGTTGTTGTTGAAAACAAGGTATTACTAACTCACAAGTTCCATCGATTGTGTGTCTCCTCAAGACAATGTTCATAAAGCCGCTGCTTCCCCCAGCTTCCGCCTTGCCGCTGCGTGGAGCCGCCTCGCCGCTGACACCGCCGCCCGTCGCCACTTGCTAGCAAGGTAATTTCTTCCCAACCCCTGCTCTCCTCCTGTCCTCTCGTGCTGCTGCTTGTCATCGTCGCCCTGTGCGCTGGGTGCTCCTTGCTACTGCCATACTATGTGTGTGCTTGCTGCTGCCGTACTACATGCTTGCTGCTGCCGTACTACTTGCGTGCTTGCTGCTGCTGTACTACGTGTGTGCTTGCTGGGTGCTTTGTTGCATGCTTGCGTGATTGATTTCCTTCCTTTTGTAGGTGCACACACGCACCCAACATCCATCCATCCCCAGGGGAGACCAGCATGTGAATCACCACGACCATTTCTCTTGGCCAGCACAAGCAGTGCCATCGGCGGTCAAGACAAGCATCCAACAACTGAAGAAAGTCCTGAATCTGGTTAAGAGTTTTCTTATTGGTACAATTTTTTTGACTTATATTTGTCATTTAAGGTTCAACAACACTGAAATAACACATGTGTGCGTAAAAGATATAGTATACCAGTGTGCATTTTTATTTGTAGCAGAACTTGTCTAAGTTACATGTACTCATCTTTGTTGCTATTCAGATCAAATACAATGCTTACATTCAGTAAATAATCTCTTTCACCGGAGTGCAATACAACCCTGTCCAGACATGTGATGGCTTTAGTGTATTGTTAAGGTTCTGATTAGTTGAGACATACTACCTCCATCTTTTAATATAAGATGATTTTTGTAGGCTAAACTAGCCTCCAAAAACATCTTATATGTTGAGACGGAGGTAGTACTTGTTAGTTCTGACCATGCCTCGCTTAAGACTGATTGGTATTCGTGAATTGGTTTTGCTGCATATGTCCGTACATGTTCCTATCTGAATTAATGTTGGATGTTTTTTGGTGTGCATATGACATTCAAGTCCCATTTTTGCAATATATGTTGGTATATGGTGCTGTGTGAAACTTCTGCGATTCGACATACCACAGCAAGCTTTAGAAGTAAATTTCTTCCATCTACAAAAGCTGAGAGGCAGAGGGGGAGACATACAATTTTTCCACTGAATAAGCTACTCCTTGAGCTAGAGGGGGAGTCACAAGATTGACCACTGAATAAGCTGCTCCATTCGACATGCTTGAGGCTCTAAAATGAAATAATAAAGTGTAACAATCTGTAGCTTTAGAGATTTAGTGGCGCACGCAGATAATGAAATAGTGAACAATCTGCAGCTTTGAAAATTCTGGTGTTCTTATTTCGATCTTGGTTGCAGCAAATAACAATATTGGTGTTGCCATTGCACTTTGGGCTCCAATAATATTCTTCTTTGTGTCAATCCTTATTCTCAGTCAAAAGTTGTTGTTTAACAGTATGCTAAGTTTTGTCAGTTGCTTTGCCCAGGTCTATCTCATGGACACCCAGATTGGTATGCAGTTTTCTCAACACCCAGATTTGTGGAGCTTGAGGTTGGACATTTAGGATGGGACTGCAGATCTTTGGATGTTATTCTTCAGGGTATATCCAATTTTTTATTTCTTAATGCTCTAACAGGGTAGGTTCTGTGGTTGTTTAACCTAATTTATGCACATTGGTGGTACCCAAAGGTGCCATTCTGCCACGTTTTGAAAAGTTGATTCATGCCTACTTTCTGGACTGGAAAAAAATAATGTACTACTGAACAATTGTAGAAGTAAGCTGTTTGTCAAGTGTTTTTCTGTTTCTTGTTTGGATGATATGCAAAATACTAAACATTTCATTTTTTACCCATAACTTGGTTGTCGTACTTAATATGGATCTACATGAAACTTATATGTAGTAGATTCTATGTTATTCTCGTTTGTAGCAGTGTAAGATATAAGAATTTTGGATAACACATGATTCTTTTGTACATTTGTTGCAATTCTCTCACATCTATCTATTCATATCTACAAATATCTAATGGTCTTGTAAATATGCTAGGTATGATTGCATAGCGAGCTACTTGGTGCTGCTAATCACAGTCTGCACGACATGATACATAGTTTCCATCAGGAGGGCCGATGGCAAGGAGATGAATAATAACTTCAATAGTTTAAATGTTTAGTTTGTTTAAGCTGGATTGTATTGTTTCCTAACTTTGCTAAGTGATATTTTGTCAATCTATGTTGTAAAATTATCATTTCACGGAGGACTTTGTAAACTGCTATGTTGTAGATACCTGCGGATGTTTCCATATTGTTTCATATGTGCACGTATGAATTCGGAAATTGTTTGTCTTGGGGCCAAAGTTGAACTTATCATTTGTGTAACACATTATCCTTCAAAATGTACATGGTGAAAATTGGGCCGAATGAAACAGGATAATTGGTTAAACTAAATTTAAATTGCTCTTAAATCCATGACGATTTTTGTGATGAAAAATAGTGTCCACATAGGCAGCCAAGTCATTCCAGCTGGTCTACTGAAAATCCTACGTGGCATTGGTCCATGACGGTTTGTTCCGTCACAATGGTTTGGGCCTTGGGTGGGCCTGGGGAAAATCCTTGATGGTCAAGAACCGTCATGGTCGGCATGATGTCAAATTATGACGCGATGACGGATTTCTAGTCCGTCATGGATGGGCGCTCATGACAGTTTTCTCCTGGTCCATGACAGACTATATCCGTCATGTATTAACAAGTTTCTTGTAGTGAGCATCGCGCACCTATGTCGCTGTCGCCGATCTCACCACCGTTTTTTGTTCCAAAGACTCACGTCAATCCGTCTGACTATCTAGTCCGACCCAGCCGAATTTGTCCGGTTGCATGACACGCTCGAGGCTCTCAAATAGTCTTCCGCGAATTTCCATCCATCACATGATAATTCCATCTTAGCTGACATGACTTCCTGCAATGCCTTCAAGCATCCTTGTTGTGCCAACAAATCTTTCACTCTTGTCTGCCATAACCCAAGATTGTCAGTTCCATGAACTTCTCCACCTCAAACCTGATACCTGTTGGCGACATGGTTCTTTGTACGGCTGACCCTGTGAAAAATTATCCGAGCTCTCTTGTCACACAATGCCCAAGTACACAAGGTTGTACTACCAGCAAATTCCAACCAAAAATCTCTCTCGTCTTCACGTGTGTAGCGCTCCCTGGGACAAAATTCCAATGCTAAGCTTTGCTTCGCCTTCTGCTATTTCCAATGGATGCCAACGTGATGGATTTGTTTTTCCTCGCTGAATCGACCTGCCCCTCACCGCGTCCACACAAGGACTCGGTCCTCCTTTTTTTGTCCAAACAGGTTTGCTATTTCACATCTAGATGTGAAATAGCTACCTCACATCTAAATTCTAGACCGTTTGATAAACAACATTAAGATTGGTGTTCTTTCTAATGTGTGCCCTCGTGCAGCATCTTTGTCTAACTACGTGCGTTGTCTCCGGTTGTCCCGCTAGGCAATTCCCATCAAAACAAAAAGCTTAAGTGTTATTTTATTTCAAGTGTTCTCATGGGCTGTAGTCTTTTCCTGTTTCTATCTGGGCCTCTGTGTTCTTTTTTTCTGTTTTAAATTACGGACAATTTTAAATTCATGATTTTTTGTCTTTCATTTATATTTTCTATTGTCACATTTTCTATTTCTTTTTTCTTCTCTTTCTTCATTTTTTTGGTACCTCAGAAGGACACCTTTCGGTATTTGAGGTCAATGTTGTAGGAGGATGGGGGTATTGATGAAGATGTGAACCATCGAATCAAAGTCGGATGGATGAAGTGGCGCCAAGCTTCTGGCACACTCTGTGACAAGAGAGTGCCACAAAAGCTAAAAGGCAAGTTCTACAGGACGACGGTTCAACCCGTAATGTTGTATGGCGCGAAGTGTTGGCCGACTAAAAGGCGACATGTTCAACAGTTAGGTGTGACGGAGATGCGTATGTTGAGATGGATGTGTGGCCACACGAGGAAGGATCGAGTCCGGAATGATGATATATGAGATAGAGTTGGGGTAGCATCAATTGAGGAGAAGCTTGTCCAACATCGTCCGAAATGGTTTGGGCATATTCAGCGCAGGCCTCCAGAAGCTCCAGTGCATAGCGGACGGCTAAAGCGTGCGGAGAATGTCAAAAGAGGGTGGGGTAGACCGAATTTGACATGGAGGAGTCCGTTAAGAGAGACCTGAAGGATTGGAGTATCACCAAAGAGCTAGCTATGGACAAGGGTGCGTGGAAGCTTTCTATCCATGTGTCAGAGCCATGAGTTGGTTGCGAGATCTTATGGTTTTCACCTCTAGCCTACCCCAACTTGTTTGGGACTAAAGGCTTTGTTGTTGTTGTTGTTGTTGTTGTTGTTGTTATTGTTGTTTGTTGTTGTTTTTGTTATTTGTTTTAAATTCTTGATTTTTTTCACTCTGCCATTTGTTTGCGTTAAATGTCGTGTAATCTTGATCGCAGGTTGTTTTGTTGCGCATGTCTTATGTCGTGCCGTGCATCTGGTATCTACTTTGTCGGCTTGCTCGCGCGCGTGTCTTTTGTTGGGCCGTTTTGGTAGCGCAATCTAGGTCCTTTTTCGGATTACTTTTGCTAATTCTCATCTAGAGGAGAGTTAACTATGTCTCCTCTACCTCATATACCCTTAAATATCCGGCTTCTGAGTCATGCTTGTTGTCGTTATATCCTGTTTTCTGTTTGTCCCTCGTGAAGTAGTGAGGCCTGATATGACTTTTTTTAGTGGGCCATTTTAATGTTTTGTGTATTGTGTTTATTTTGTGGGCTCCAACTTTTTTGTGTAAGGATCACGAATCTTTTTATTTTCCGTTTTTGTTTATTTTGGTTCAATTGTGTACGTAGAGGAGAGCGTAATTTGATTGTTTTTCATTGAGATTTGCTCATCTCTTCAACATGAGATGTAGTGATGTCTCATCTAAGTCTATAAACGTTCGGTTTGTTTGCTTTAATGTTTGCACAAACTCGATCATGTGCACTGGTAGATCGTTATTTTTTGTGATGTGTCCTCTTGTCTCGTTTTCTCGCGTTTCTTTTCACATGTGCCCATATGTGTCATTGTTTGGGGGACGGGGCCCTTTCTTTTCGTGTTCGTTTTGTTGTGCGTTTTCTGCGGCCTGATGGAGAGTTTGTAGAGTCCATCCTCGATTCGCGCTCATAGGCAAATCCACCCTCAAAACAAAATTGGGTATATGTTTTATTATTCATCCTAGTTGTAAGTCAGCGCTCAACACGTAACTAGGCTCGTAATTTGTTATTGTCTTAGTTGCAAGTTCACCCTCTACTCGCAACTAGGATCGTAGTTTCTTTCATCCTAGTTGCAAGCCCACCCTTAACTCGCAACTCAGCCTATGTTTTGTTTTTCATCCAAATTCCACCCTTAACTCGCAACTCAGCCTATGTTTTGTTTTTCATCCAAATTCCACCCTTAACTCGCAACTAGACCAGTAGTTTGTTTCATCCCAGCTGAAAGTTGAACCCTGACTTGCAACTAGGCTCGTAGTTTGTAATTGTCCTAGTTCTAAGTTCACCCTCGACTCACAAATGCTATCGTAGGTTTGTGAAGTTGTCCCAGTTTCAAGTCTGCCATTGGCTCGCAACTAGTCGTAATTTCGTAGTTGTCCCAATTGCAAATCCACCCTCGACTCGCAAATGGGCTCGTAGTTGTCTTAGTTGCAAGTACACCCTCGACTCACAACGGGACATGTGTTTTGTTTATCATCCTAGTTGCAAGTCCATGCGCGACTCGTAAATGGGCTTGTATTTTGTTATTGTCCCAATTGCAAGTCTACCCTCGACTCGCAAATGGTGTCGTAGTTTTGTGAAGTTGTCCTAGTTGCAAGTCTGCCCTTAGCACGCAATTAGGAATGTAGTTTGTTTCATCCCAGTTGGGTGGCCCGCAACCGGGCTCGTAATTTCATAGTTGTCCCAGTTGCAAGTCCACTCTCGACTTGCAACTACATATGTTTTGTTTTTCATCCCAGTTGCAAGTCCACACTCGATTCGCAACTGGGCTCCTTCTTTGCTATTGTCTCTGTTGCAAGTCCACCATCAAATCGCAACTAGGCTCATTGTTTGTTTCGTCTCAGTTGCAAGTCCACCCTTAACTCGCAACTCGGCATGTGTTTTGTTTTCCATACTAGTTGCAGGTCCACCCTTAACTTGCAACTAGGCACATAAACTGTTTCATCTAGTTGCAAGTTGAACCCTGGCTTGCAACTAGGCTCGTAGTTTGGTAGTTGTCCCAGTTACAAGTTCACCCTCGCCTTGCAACTAGGCTCATAGTTATCCGAGTTGCAAGCCCACCCTCGGCTCGCAACTAGAGCATTTTTCATCACCGTTGCAAGTCCACCCTTGACTCGTAACTGAGCCCATATTTTTTTCATCCCAGTTTCAAGTCGACCCTTGACTTGCAAGCAGGCTTGTAGTTTCATAGCTTTCCCAGTTGCAAGTCCACCCTCGACTCGCAAATGGGCTCATAGTTGCCCAAGTTGTAAGTCTGTCATCGAATTGCAATTTGTCTCATAGTTTTGGGTAGTTGTCCTAGTTGCAAGTACGGCTTTGATTCGCAACTAGGACCGTAGTTTGTATCATCCTAGTTGTAAGTACACCCTTGGCTCATAACCGGGCTCGTAATTTCGTTGTTGTCCTAGTTGCAACTCCACTCTTGACTCACAAGTGGGCATATGTTTGGTTTTTCATCCGAGTTGCAAGTCCACGCTCAACTCGCAACTGGGCTCGTAGATTGCTATTGTCCCAATTGCAAGTCCACCATCGGCTCGCAACCGATAACATAGTTTTGTGTAGTTGTCCTAGTTGTAAGTCCACTCTCGACTCGCAACTAGGCCTGTAGTTTGTTTTTCATCCCAGTTGCAAGTTCACTCTCTACTCACAACTAGGATTGTTGTTTGTTTTCATCTCAGCTGCAAGTCAACACTCGACTCGCACTAGGCTCGTAGTTGTGCCAGTTGCAAGTCCGCTATGAAATCGCAATTGGTCTCGTAGTTTTGTGTAGTTGTCCTGGTTGCAAGTCCACCATCGAATCGCAACTGGGCCCATAGTTTTGTTGTTATCCCAGATGCAAGTTCACCCCCCCCCCCCCGACTCGCAAATGGGCCATTCGTTTTTATCCCAGTTGCATGTCCACCCTCGACTTGCAACTAGGCATATAGTTTTTTTTTCATCTTAGTTGCAAGTCCACCCTCTACTCGCAACTGAGACCGTAGTTTCTTTTCATCCTAGTTGCAAGTCCACCCTCAACTCGCAACTAGGCTTGTAGTTGTCCGAGTTGCAAGTTCAGCCTCGAATCATAACTGGTCTCGTAGTTTTCTGTAGTTGTCTCAGTTGCATGTCCACCCTCAACTCGCAACTCGGCCCATCGTTTTATTTTCATACCACTTGTAAGTCCACGCTCAACTCGCAAAAAGTTTTTTGTCGCCTCAATCTGCAAGTCCACGCTGGGCATACCACAACACCAACCTTTTTTTCTCCTCTCCTAGTTGCAAGCCCACCCTCTACTTGCAATCGGGCTTTCTAAACCATTTTTATTTGTTGCCTTAGTTACAAGCCCACCCTCATTTTTACGATTAGGTCATCCTTTTTTTATTCTTCCCTAGTTGCAAATCCACCATCGATTTGCAATTGGTTTCCAAGTTTTTGTTGTTGGAATTACAAGGTCACATCAACCTACAATTGGGGTGAGCGACCAATTTTTATCCAACTACAATTCCACCTTTAATATGCAAAATGTGAGCCCTGACCCTGACAGTTATTAGTCCACTATTTTGGCCCTTTTCAGCTGCCAACATTATTTTATTTTTATTTTTTCTGGTCCCAACCCATTTTCTTAAATGTCCCAATTGCAAGCTCATCTGCAACCCATTTTTTTAAAAAAATTTAAAGATATGCAACCGAGTCGGAGGAACCCAAGTTTTCATGTGTTAGGTTTTTGGAGAAGCCATCATTTATATGATTTTTAGTTCCCAGCCCATTGAGAGTTAGTTCCCACCTTTTTTCAGAATCAAATAGTTGTATACAAAGGAGATACACCCTTTTGAGTCATATCCTTTTGTATATAAGGCCAGTGTTGTTCATGAATTCAAAAAAATTGTGTTTCCAAAAAAATCTGGTATTTTGAAAAATATTTGCTTGAAAGTTTGTGTTCACCAATTCAAAAAATATTAAATTTTCAAAAATTGTTCTGAATCAAATATATTATCATTTTTAAGTTTTGTTTACAAATTCAAAAAAGGATCAGGAGTTTTAAAATTTCTTCATAGATTTAAAAATATACAAAAATTTAAAATTGCTCAGGTTTGACAAACAATGTTCCTAATTTTAAAAATGTATTTGAAGTTTGCAATTTTCTTTAGAATTTTCAAGTAATGTTCAGTTACGCCGCCGCCATTAGTTCCTTAGACCTCACACTGCTCATTTGTCACCAAATCTCGTTGCTTGCAGTGGCTAGCAAGATGTGTGCCCGCATAGGAGGTATGCAGTTCGAATTGTAATACATGCGGCACATTCTTTTCTGCGCGCGATGCTCACTGACAGTTTTACACCAAAGGGCTAGCCGAGTAGAAGCTCCCGTCGTTTTGGGCTGGGTGTCGTGGGCGAAAAACAAACAGCGAGAAAACAAGACAAAACAATCAAACGATGCGACAGCGGGGCTTTGTTTATGTGCTAATGTGTGATGATGTCGTACTTAAATGTTTACAGTTTCAAATTTTGTTTGGAGTTTCAAAAAAAGTTTCTGTTTTCAATAAATGTTGATGTTTACAAAAGATGTTCATGTTTAAAAAATGTTCTTGTTTTTCAAGAATTATTCAAAGATTCAAAAAAGGTATACATTTTGAAAAAGTGTTCGAGTTTGTATATTTTTAAAGGTTCTCATTTTTTTCTAAAAAGTCGTGTTTTGATGTTTCAAAAAAGTCTAAGATCTGTCACTGCTTATACTTCATTAGGTTCTGAGCTACATAATAGCCACCAAGTCTAATTGTGTCAGGTGGTTAGCCAGGCACACTGACAACCAGGTAGTCTTCCGTTTAATCCCAGGCTCGCCTTTGTTTTTTAGGATTTTTAACGTTTGAACTGAGACAACATGCCAAAAGAAATTCTCGCTCAAAAAGAAAAAAACAGACAAAAAACAAAGGCAACAAACAAATAAAAAATAATCTGCTGATGTTACAACTTAGATGTGAAATATTATTTTACATCTAGATGTGCTATAGTCAGACCCCTTGTCCAAAACATATCTCGTGTTACCTTGGTACAGCACAACGCAACAACACATCTCGCCCTAGCAGCTTCCTTGCGTGACGCACGCGGCATGCCTGCACGTGGGCCTCATGCATCCACGTTGGCCTAGCTCGGCCAACCCTCGAGGATGCCCTAGCGAACCCTTACGCTTCCGCTCTGCCGCCGCCATACGTCTGCTGCCATCGACCGCCTGCTCCGATCCAACTGCTGCTCGTGACTCTGATCCCGCTGACGTCGCTGAGAACCACTGCTGCGATTTATCAACTAAGGGCATCTCCACTAGGCTCTCCAACAGGCCCCCCAAGAGCACTTTTTTAGCGCCGGCTGTAAAAAATCATCCCAGTCAGGCACCCAAGAGCTCATTTTTAGCCGGATTTGGCGAATGTTACGGCCGGCGCACCCACCTCACACCCAGCTCCCGGGGGGGGGGGGGGGGGGGGGCAGCTGGGGACGCCGGCGTTTGCCTTTTGCATGTCCAGGCCCACCTGCTAGCGTCTCTCCCGTCCCTTTCCCTCCCTAGCCCACCCACGTGCAACTCCTCTCTTCTCCTTCTCCTTCTCTCGCCTCGCCGCGCACAGGGACGGCAGGATGAAGGAGCTCCGGGCCGGCTCTGCGCCTCCGCATCTCCGCATCCCCTGGCTCCGCTCGCCGGCAGCCATTCCCGCAGCTCAGGCCTGCTGCGTCGCCGCCGCGCCCGGCTGCGCGCGCCCCGCCCCGCCAGCCATCTGCGGCCGCGCCCGGCCTCCCGCCAGCCAGCCCGCGCCGCCCCGCCACCCTTCTGCGCCGCGCGCCCAGCCGGCTCCAGGATGCAGAAGCGCATGGCCTCCTCGAGCCAGGCGGGGGTGCAGAAGCGCAGTGCGGAGGCTCCACGGGCGTAGCCGAGGAGGACGGAGCTCCACCGCAGGCGGGGGTCGGTGTCACGTACGCGTAGGCGAAGCGCATTGTGGAGAGCGCCTGCTGGGAGACGAGAAGGGGCGTGCCCTGCACCGGGGCAGAGTGGGGGCGGCAGGCGAGCGCGAGCCTCTCGGAGGACGATGCCGGGCGGACAACGCGGTCGCGGCAGCTGGGGCGTCCGCGTGCTTGAGGGCGCGGCCTGGGCGAGTGGGCGGGCGCGGACGGGCGAGCGAGCAGGCGCGGACGGGCGGGCGCGGCCGCGGGAGCGCGCGGCCTGGGAACGCGGGAGTGCGCGGCCGGCAGACTCGATGAGGCGGCGCGGGCAGACGAGGATGGCGGCGAACTCCAGGAGGCTGCACTCGCCGGGCAGCGACGGGGACTGCGCAGCCTCCACGTCGAAGAACACCATCTCCCTCTTCTTGGTGGTCGCCATTGGTTCCGACAAGCAACTCGGTGGTGGTTTCTTGGCGATGGAGCTTTGTTTGTTTCTTGCTTGAAGGAATGAAGGAATGGAGCCTGTCGATGGAGCTATGGGGGCGCAACGAGTGGAAAAAATTCCACCCCCAGGCCGAAGTTTTTGCCGGCAGCCCCCCAGGAGGCGGAAAAAATGCCTCCTGGGGAGGCCAACGGCTGGAGATGCCCTAAGCCGCTGCTTTCAATTGCTTCTTCCAAACTCGTCAAGAACCACGCCGCAACCGGCTGCGTCTCAAACTTGATACTTCCTCTAGACGAACAATCTGCAGTACCACTTGTTAGAAGAAATCCGAGGCATACCTTTGATCATCCGAGGACCAAGCAATCACATGAGCACGACACCGAGATTTGTTAACGGGTTAACCGATATGTCTACATCTCCGGGGCCTGACTATGGGCGCTCCTCCCATGACACCGCTACAATACAAAACCCGGTCGCCCTGGACACCGGCACATGCCGCCGACTTTCCCTGCGTTCCGGTGCTATTATGTTGGTATAGGGTACATCGTGTGTCTACCCTCATTATATATGAGAGGCCTGGGATACAAGTGTCCTGCTTGTACATGACTCATTATCCTATCTAAACACAATACAACTACAAGTCCAACTGTAACCTACCTTGTACATAATATTCGACACAACTCTAAATGCTTGTTTGATGAGATTTTGTACGTGTACACACTACACACTTTGGTGGAGAAGAAGATAAAAAGGCAAAAAAATTAGTGAAAATAGGATTAAAGAAAACCGGCTGCATGCATTCACTACGGGATAAAAGGTCGAGGGTTCTATGATGAAAAAGAAAAGTCGGGGATTCCATACTTTAAATCCTATACTTAACATTGGTGTTCGTATTTTCTAGATTTATTTTAGACCTTACGGCAATGTGCGTTCTCTGGGAGGAGACATTTCCATCGACTACCAAAGCATCTGTGGCTATTTCGTCAATCTCAGGATGATCTGCCGGCCGGCTCAGTCTCGAAGGTGCTCATAGGGGTAGGGTGTGCAGTCTTGCGTTTACAATGGTAAGTGTATGCTTATGTATGTGAGCGACTTCGATTGTAATGTTTTCAAAAAAAAAAGGTCGAAGGTTTCGATCTTTGTCGATGTCCTTTTCGTGGGCACTCAGCAAATAGTCGTCACATGAAAACCATAGATAAAACATTCGACATGCAATGGAAACTCGGTAACCTAGGTCTTTTTTTGGGAGAAACTTACGATCTATTTGTAATAGGTCTTGCAATGTTACCGATAGCGATGCATCGATTACAAGTATGACTAACTTGGAGAGAGATGACCTCGGCAGAGAAAATAGACAGAGATGGTCGCGGTGATGATGACTATGGAGATGAGATGAGATTGGCCGTGGCTAGGGTTTGTGGTTGGTTTCTGGTTCTGTCTTTCGACGAATCTCTCCTTTGTTGCGAATGAGCCGTGGCTTCTTTTATGAAGTGTCAGTGGTTGGATGCCCTAGTACCGAAGGCGAACGGTACGACCGCTAGTACAAGAGGGCGCGCTCGTACACGTGCGCCATCTTCTGCTCTATTTACCTTCATGCTTCTCCTTTTGCCTTGCATTTTCTCCCACATTTTGTTCCTTTTATGTGATGATATTCTTTCATGTTTGGGCTTATTTCCTCTGGAAACACATTAAGGAAATGGAATTGGCAATTTCTTGCATTCATTAGTCATTAGTAGGCATATCAGAGTGATTCTCTTGGGAAATCCAGGATTATTCAGTTTAAACAATAGTGCGATGAGTGCAAAAATATCACTCATTAGACACACCTCCTCACGCACTCTGACAACACTAGACGCACCATCAGGATAGGTATCAAACGTGGGAGACATTATTCCTAATGAGGAACAACGCCGCTGCCACACAGTCCCAACCAAGAGGTTGAACCTAACACGAACGAGAGCTGGATCCCACCCACTATCCATCGGAACCAGGATGGACTGACGGCGACACCGACGAAAGGAGGAGGTAAATTGCCTGGGAGGCTTTTCTTGAGGAGGAGGATGGTCTTTACGGTAACGTCCGGCCTTTATCGAGTACCTCGTGAAAAACCCATGGCAAAGCAAGGGCACTTGCAAAGACATCACATTATGCTGGACAAATAGAACGTACTCGGAAAGACAACCGGAATAAACGCCTATGCCGACGGCTTTTTGTCGGGGCCTTCGGCATACCTCGATCTATGCCGACGGCCTGCGGAAAGCCGTAGGCATAGAAAGACCGTCGGCAAATCTCAGACTATTTGACGACAGCCATCAGTATAGATAAGCCGTCAGCATACCCGGACTCAGACGACAGGCTGATGCGGTTAAGTTTACGCTGACGGCCCTGATGGCGGTCGTCGGCATAATTATGTCTTATTTTTTATTTTAAGTGATCTTTTTTGTTAAAATTTGATTAATTTAAATCTGACATATTTAAACTTAAACATACACAAATTATATATCTATTTGGGGTAGAATTTTCCATAGATTAGGAATATCCAGTTTGTTTTTGTTTTTGGGTATGTTAGGAATGTGACCTCATGTAATTTTTCCATATAAGCTCTTACACTTTGTTAATATAGCATGTAATTTGTAGTTGCATCGATTTTGAAAAAAAATGGTTTTTTATCAGAATCTTGAAAGGATTCTATTTCTATAGAGTGTTTTCAAATTTGAACAAACTAAGGTCATGTTTGCTTCATATTTACAGAAAACAACAATTTTGTTTTGACTTTTTGTATATTTTTCATTCCTTGGCCACATGAAGGGGATTTTGTGATGGGTTGGGCCCAGACCTTATTCTGAAGTGTTCCCATGGGCTGGCCTATCACATGCAGGTGGAGCTGTTCATTGGTCAAAGCCGTCTGACGAAAGTCAAAGGGGTAGATCTCCAGGTCAACTGGGCCAGGGTTAGGCCGGCCGGGGGCCTGGGGGGGGGGGGGGGTGTAGCTAAGCCACCAAAGTATTGCATCGGGAACTCACACATGCCTTAAGGTGTGGGGGGACGTTTGAAGAGGCAACACGCGGCTCCGGGGTGTGGTCCCCCTTGCGGACAACGATGACACTATAGTAACATTCTGCGGTTCTGGTGCAGCGTGAATATTCCTGAACACTCGGAGCACGATAAATTCATGATTTTTTTACATGGCGCGGGCACATGTGATATAGGATGCGTGGTAATTTTTCATATTGTTTGTGATGTAGACGTATCTGAATACTTCCGTCTATGCAGATTGTTCTTCGTGTGTCTATGATTGTGGCCGGGGGCCTTCGGGGGCTAGCAATGCCACCAGATCATTGCGACAGGTCCTCATACATCTATGGAAGTGTGGTGGCGCGTGTGAACACCTGACATGCGGCTCCTGAGTGTGACCCCTTTCACGGACGGCATTGCCGCCATCACTTGTCGGGTCCTCATACAAGTCTTAAGGTGTGGTGGGGTGTTTAAAGAGGCAATACGCGGCTCCGGGGTGTGTCCCCCCTCACGGACAGCGATGACACCATAGTAACGTCCTCCGATTCTCTTGTTGTGTGAATATTCCTACACTCGGAGCATGATAAAATTATGAATTGTTTAGACGGCACATACACATGTGATATAGGATGTGCGGTATTTTTTCGTAGTCTTTTGTGATGCGGAAGTATATGAAAAATTCCTCAGTTATGGATTATTCTTCGCATGTCTACGAGTGTGGCTGGGGGCCGTCGGGGGCTAGCTATGCCACCATTTCTTGCGCTAGGCCCTCTTACATATCTGGAAGTGTGGCGGCAGGTGCAAATTATTAGACACAAGCCACACGTGTCATGCTACTAAATGATGCTTATGCTAACCCGTCGCGACGGCTCCTGCATGCGAAAAAATAAATTTTGAAATGTCAAAAAAATCCTAACAATTTTTTTATATATTTATAGTCACATCCAACTGCTACCTGCAAAGTTTTAGGCCAAAAGGTTAAACATTTTGGCCTGTACAAAAAAAAAATCAACACCAAATGTTACCCTAAAATGTCACCACAAATTTATTTTATCCCTAACGAAATACTACTGTTCCATTTAGCATAAAAATTATCAAGCATGCTTGCGACACTAACACGAACATCCACCTTTTTAAAAAATATTTTGACACTTTTTTTGCGGCACTGTTCATCCTGGAGCAAATGCTCCCGGGAGCCAAAACGCGCCTCCCGTAACCATGCACCAACTAATCTTCAATGTTCCTCCTCAAGATTGTGAACACGAGTCGAGTTCGGTTTATTCTCCGCCACTAATTAAGTTCAGAACTTGTTTAACTATTTCATGGTGATATCTGAAAAGAAATGACAGCATGACGCAAGGAAATGTCATGACCGTCAAAGCCTAGCACTATGAGTTCAAAGTTCATCAGCAATTATTTTTAACCAGATGTATTAAATTAAATTTTGAGATCGTGAAACCACTTTCAAAAATGAAAAAAAGAGCAATACTGGAAGTTGTCCATGGAGTAGCAAAACGTAATTGCCTTGTTGTACTTCAGACAAAGTAGTCTATCTTAGAATTACGGAACCAATATGACTTCAGGAACAAAAACAAGACGCGGTGCTCACATTAGTGCTTAGTGGCGCTATTAAGCGACATGCATTGGTTAAGTTGGGAGCTCTTGACAAAGCCAGAGAAGGACGGGGGAATGGGATTTCAAGATATCTATGGCTTTAACTTAGCCATGCTGGCCTGACAGGCTTAGCGTATGCAGTGTACGCCGGACTCACTGTGTGCCCAAGTGCAGGAGGCGAGATACTTCCTACACATGACACAGTATATTGAAGGGGGTGGCGCTGTTAAAAGAGGGGCTCATATGTCGGGTTGGGGATGGAACGACAATCAATATTTGGTCTGATCCTTGGCTGAAGAGAGACGGAATTCGCACCCTGAAAACCCCCCGAGGACGACGCCTTTTAACAAGAGTGTGTGAGCTGGTTGATCCGGAGACATATGAGTGGGATGAGCGTTTGGTGCGGGACATTTTTACAGATGATGAAGCACGGATTATATTGGCAACCCCAGTTCGAGGGAAATATGAAGATCGATATGCATGGTTTCCTGATAGTAAGGGTCAGTTTCCTGATAGTAAGGGGCAGCCGGAATCTTCTGACCCTCAGCAGTACGGCTGGGACTGGAAGGAGATCTGGACACTACTATGCCAGCCAAAAATACAACACTTCCTGTGGTCAACCACATAAGGCCTTGTACAATGCGAGGTGCTTAGGAGAGGTGCTTGAAGAAATAAATCAGGCTTTTCTTAAGCGCCGGTGCTTATTTGTACAGGGCAGACGTTTAATTAGGCATCTCTTCTGTAAAAATAGCCACCGGTGTTTCAAAAAAAATCTAATATAGTTTTTTAAGCACCTAGCATTGTACAAGGCCTAACAGTTTACCCCTCAAGCTAAATATGAAGCGGAGAGGCATCGAGTGTGACACCCGCTATGTGTGCTGCAAGAGACTGGACAAGACTGGAGCGCATCTGTTCCTCCAATATAAACAAGGTTTTATTGCGAGAAAATTTCGGATCTATTCATCAACTGTGAAGGCAGTACAAAAAACAATAGAGGTGAAAATTACATCTAGGTCCATAGACCATCTATCGACGACTACAATCACTAGAGCAAGCAGAAGTCGCGCCGCCATCATCACCCCTCTATCATCGGAGCCGGACAAACCTTGTTGTAGTAGACAGTTGGGAAGTCGTCGTGCTAAGGCCCAAAGGACCAGCGCACCAGAACAGCAGCCGCCGCCGCTGAAGAGAAGCGTAGACCGAAAAGATCTAACCTAAAGACACACAAACACATACGAACAAAGACTGGATCCAAGTGAATCCACTAGGGCTGCAAACAAGTCGAGCTTGAGTAAGTTCGAGTTGGCTCAGCTCAACTCATATGAAAATTCGAGCGAGCTCAAACTGAGTGAAGCTCATGATCGAGCCATAGAACATGACTCCTGCCCAGCTTGTAATGATCTCAAGTCGATTTCGAGCTAAATAAGATGGTAAAAATTATAAATCTATGGATGAAAAAAAAATTAAGGTGAATATACTGGGAACCTTTGCCAAAAATATTGAATATTTAACACATAGTCAACCACGTGCCATAATTAGGCCTAAATCTTATCCACACTTAATTAGGTTTCCATGTTCATTGGTAAATAAAATGGAGAAAAATTATGGACACCATATATGGTAATAAATTATCTTATTTGCATTTAATATATGGCATGATCATTTAACGTAATGATATTCTGTCGAGCTATCGAGCTAAAATCGAGCGAGCCAAGATTGGCTCAAAATCGTCTTGTTTCTCGATCGAGCTATATAAAGTGTTCAAACTCAGCTCGTTTCTTTTCTAGTCGATCTCAGGTCGAGTCAAAAATGAATCGATTTCGAGCGGCTCACGAGCCTCGAGCTTTTCTTGCATCCCTAGAATCCACCGAAGACAACGCCGACCGAATCCCACGAGATCCGTCGGAGACAAATCTCCACACGCTCTCTGATAATGCTAGACACATCACCAGAGCGGGGCATATGCGGGGAGAACCTTATTTCAACATCAGAAAGCCGCCGCCGTCTTGTCTTCCTAAACAGAACACAAACCCTAGACGGACACAAAAAAACACGAAAATAATGTAGGAGCCCTCCCGCCGGCAAGAGCCGAAATCCACTGCGTCTCCATGACCTAACACCACGGGATAAAAAAGCGATCTACGGCGGCGCCAGCGGGAGGCGTCGGTTGTCGCCCTCGCGCGAGCGCACGAGGCGAAGGGCTAAAGACGTATTTAACTGTTTGGCTTGGGTAAAGCCAGTGTAAACAAGTTAAACCAGTGTGGCGATCAATGCAACTTGAAGAAGTAAGGGAGCAGATGAGTGCATGCAGAGACGCAAAAGAGCTGATGCTAGCAATCATCAGGCTTCGAGAGAATAAAAAAATGCTTGTTGTATGTCTACTATGGAGGAGGTGGATCTGGAGAAACAAAATTAACGCAGGTGACAAGGTAGGATATATGGACAGTCTGCCAGCAGAAATTAACTACTGGGCCACAGATTCGCTCTTGTTCTGTAGACAACCTCGGACTGATCAGCAGGAATTGCCAGTGCATGTTTGGACGAGACCTGGCGTAGATTGACTGAGAGCATGGTTAATAGTATAGCAAGCTGCTGGCTATAAGAAAGTGCCATGTCATTTATAGTTAATTTTATAGCCAACATGTATAATAATTAGGTATAAGTATGTGTTATTTTATTAATATATGGTCCATCTTTCACTCTCACACAATGCCTAGAAGCACATGCTGCAGCTGGCTCTTGCATGAGAGCTCACTTACATTCTCTCTCCTATTCTCTCTCCTCCAACAAAGATTAGAAATATTAATTTGCTTCTTACAGCCTGCTGACTGTATCTTATTGTACTTGCTCTGAAGATTAACTGCGACAGAGCCTTCTCAGCATCTACTAGTACCGGCGGATGGGGATTTGCAATCAGGGACCATTCTGAAGACATATGAGGTTCTGGCGCGGGACGTTTGCACAATGTTGCATCGGTGATGCAAGCGGAAGCGGAAGCTTTTGCAGCTGCTCTTTCTATGGCATCCTGTTGGGGTATGACAAATGTCCAAATTGAGATGGATTGCCAGGTTTAGGTGTCAGCACTGCAGGGCAAGGGAGCGGACATGGCAGCTGAAGGAATACTTTTCAGAGAGATCCATGAATTTGCCCGCCTTAACTTCAATTATGTCTCGTTTTCTTGAGTTAATTGAATGGAACTACCACAGTTCGGCACGTTGTAACGGTTGGTATCATTAGTCATATTTTTTGCAAGTCAGTACCATCTCTGTGCCTAATCGTTGCAAAATGGTCCAAGTCGCTTATAACAATGTATTGACGCTGTATCTGATCGATGGGGTCCTCTTGTCAGGCGGGGCCGTGGCATTGTTTTTGCAAAAATGCCCTCAGTTTTAATTTAATTACGTATATTTCCCTTGTTTGCGAGAAGAAGGTCCTGCCACAAAAATTAAACTTGCGCGCCCGCTCCGGCCGGTATTCAAACCCGTGACGAGGCGTACAAAACGCGCGCTCCCTGCCAATGGGCTACAGTATCCTTTGGTTCAAAACACACGCTTAAAACTTCTTACACAATCAATATTTAACGCGCGCGAACGCGGGATTCGATGCCGCGCCGATCCACTCGCACCACTGCATCGTTCACATCAATGAGCCCGCATACACCTATTTATACTTTGAGCCGTTCCATTTTTTTGTGTATATATATTTTTTTCCGGATTTGTTTAATCTTTTTCAGGCTATGGGTTTTCTTCGGGCTGTACGCAGTGTGTGCATCGTATATTGAAAACATTATACATATCTATACATCTTATATTAAAAAAATATTTAATATATATAGGATGAATGTTTTTATAATACAAGAAAAGTTCATCGTATTTTTTAAAAATGTTCATCTTATACTTAAATAAGATAATTGTATATTGAAAAGGTTCTATATATATATTAAATGATGTGATGAACAATTTTTTCATATACGATATGCTTTTATACATTGAAAAATTTAATATATGATGCAATGAATATTTTTCTAATTATACGATGCAATAATTTTTTTTAATATTGTATAATTTTTTCTGCACCATATAAAATTTAATACAAAAAAATTTACTGTACACATTTATTAGTATCGCATGAAAAACCAAACATTCCAAAGTATAAAAGGTTGCACGCATGTTATTTGAAGCAAATGTTTCAGTGGTAGCGAGCGCGCGCTGCGAACTGCTTAGCGCAGATTCGAATACCGGCAGGAGGGCGGTAGTTTATTTTTTTGAATTTTTTTAGTTTCGTATGAAAAACAGAACGGTAAAGGAACAGTAACGCTGCGGCGGCGAGCGCTCTGTGCGAACGGCTAGCCGTGGGCTCGAATCCTGGTGAGCGCGTGTTGAACTTTTTTTATAAAAAACAGAACGACATAAAGTATACATTGCGAACGCGTTCGTTTTGACATAAAGCATCCGGTAGCACAGTGTGGTTTGAATCCCGGTTTGTGCGCTCGCGCTAAGAGCATCTCTAGCAGACCCCGCATAACGCTGACCCACAAAACGCGTTTGCAGTTCGCGGAAAAACGGCTTTGCGGGCCGGTACGGACAGCCGTAGAGGCAGACCCCGCAAAACGGACCCGTATAAAAGGATATTCGTGAAATATGCTTTTTTTACTGGTCGGCTTTGCGGGGTCTTGTCTGGCGCCGCTCCCGCTGGCCTGCAAATCCTAAATTTGCACTTCAATTTGACACAAGATAATGCATTTCTTTGTTTTTTCAACAACATTGGATACATAGATATCGCCAAATCTTTGCTAGAATAGCAAGACAAAAAAAAGAACCACAATTATGCATTTTTGAAGATTTCCAACTTCCATAACTGCTCCCACTAGTTGGACCAATATCCTCTCCATGCATTCATTGTTGATCTGTGGATTCTTGAATTTGCATTCTTCATTCTTCTTCTTTGGTTCTAAAGAAGTAGACGTTGATTTCCCTCTAGTTGCACATGCAGCCGCTTCATTGCCTTCAATTCTACTAAGGAGTGCACCAACGTCTATTAAGTTTCTTTCTATCAATAAATCAATGTATTTGCTTTCCCGAAACCAAAATGAGCATGCATCTTCCTACACACATGATGGTGTTCGAAATGAGCTATCGCAATTGAATCAAAGAATGCGGTGCCAAAGCCGAATTAAAAGAACACGTTCCCCGTCGTTTTCGCATTTGAAGAACACCCATCTGGGGTGCTTCGGCGTGCTCGAAGTTAGCCGCAACACTGTCCGCATGCAGTCGTCGCACTGTATGAGCGGCATCGGGGAGCCGCAGAGCCGCTGCGTGAGCGCCGAGCCTGGTGGCCGGCCGCCCGAATCCATGCCGGCAAACCATCGGCGGCGGTGACAGGACGAACCCGTAGCTGCATGCGGCGATGGGACTTTGCCGGGGATGCACGAGCTGCTCCCCGACCATCCATCACTTGGGGCAGCCACCGGGGGCCAGAAAAGCCAAATCTGGGCTGCCCGCGACGAAGGGTCGTAGATCTGCAACTTTCCGGCCCGCCGACGCAGGAGGGGGGGTGGCGGAGGGCAACCTCGTGCGTGTGGCGGCCTTCGGCGTGATCTCGCCGACTACTTTCACCGAAATCGTGGGTGGCGGCCCGGCGGCGGGGCGAGGGGGAGCAGGGAGGTGGTAGGCGGGGAAAGCGCAGGCTGAATGTCCTCCCCACCAACCGCTCCCGCTATATGCAGGGCACTGACAGGGCGCGGGGGGGGGGGGGGGGGGAGGAGGAACCCTCGTATTCGCAGGTTGGGGCCGAGATTTTGCCGTGCCCCTCAAAACTTTTTACGGTCCGGCCGCGTTTGAGGGGTCTGTTCGGGCGGGCTTTTCCGCGCCGACCCGCATTTTGACGGTTATTTTGCGGGTCGGGGCGTTATGCGGGGTCTGCTAGAGATGCTCTAATGTAGTTTTTTTGCGGCCAGGCCCTTATCTGGCAAACTAGGGACATAAACGTGATTGAATAGAAACTAAGGGTCTTTTTCGCAAAATAACATGCCACATCAGCACCTGAAAGAGGGCGCCGCCGTTCAGATACAGCGTCAACACACTGTTATATGCGGCTTAGACCATTTTGCAACAATAAGTCACAGAGATGATACTGGCTTGCCAAAAATATGACTAATGATATCAATCCGTTACAACATGCCGAAGTGTGGTACTTCCATAATATTAACTCCGTTTTCTTTTGCCCCACGGGGTTGTAATAAATTAGCGCATGCATTAGCTCTTTGGCGCTCGCCAAGATGTTGATCGGGAGTTCTGGTCTGGGACCATCCCAGATGATGTAAACGTTCGTCAGGCCAGCATCTTGGTTGCACCTTTTTTTTTGAGGTAAATACCCCTCATATATTAACTCAGAATGTTCGGAGGGATGATTACAAGGTCATGTGGGGTGCCAAACTACAGATGGCGGCCAATATCAAGAGAAATAGCATATCTAGCTAGCTTGTGAGCCTCGAAGTTACTCTTCCTAGTTTCAAAACAAAAATTACAAGCGTCAAACTCATCCTTCCTTGCATGAATCTCCTTAATTATAGCCGCGTTTCTTCCTCCAGAGCCTTCTTCAATGTCTTTGACCACTGACTTGCAATCTGAAGAAATAAGAAGGCGGTGCTCGTCTAGGTCCAGAGCCAAAGTTAAAGCTTCCCTGCAAGCCAACGTTTCAAGCGTTGTAGGATCTGTGATAGAGTACACCATAGCAGATGCACCCAAGTACTCTCCCCTTTCATCCCTGCACACAACTGCAGCAGAGCCCCTTCCATTGTGTGATGAAACAGCAATATCAACATTAAATTTTGAGAAACCCGGAGGTGGTCGAACCCAGGGTTCGCCTGTACTGTGACCAGCAGCTGTGACTGCTTGAACATGTCTCCTAGGTGTCTCGATCAAAGTTAGATCATCAATGAACCTTTTTATAAACAAATGAGTTGACATAGGAGATTGGAATTCGGGCCCGTGGATCGCCTTCCGTCGTGCAAACCAAATCGCCCATAGAGTGACTGACATTTGCAGAAATTCCCCCTGCGATAGTGATGCTTTCATGGCGAACAACCAGTTCAGGCGCGACTTTCATTTGTGTAGGCCACGTGCTCTACCATGTCTGAATCCGCCAAAGCCCACACACATCTGAACGGCAAGCACTCCAACAGTGCATGCTTCCATGAATCTTCCGTGCCACACAAGCTGCACCTCGTGTTATCTGCCATGTTCCGCTTTGCTCTGACATCGTTAGTTGGCAAAGAATGAAGAGCAAGTCTCCAGAGAAATAATCTGAACTTGAGTTCCCCAAAGAGCGACCCCATACTTTGTTGTTTGTTAATTTGTAGAAGATCCTGCAGACTCCTCAAGCCAACTGCCTCTGGTGAATTTTGTGTGCACCAACATTTTGTAAGCAGAGCGGATAATGAACATGCCATTTTTCTCCTTGCTCCAGGACCAAAAATCTTGGACCTGTCGTGTGCATAAAGGTATATCAAGGATAGTTTCAGCGTCCATAGGCAGAACAGTGTCACGGATTAACTCATCCCTCCAGCTAGCCGATGTATGGTCAATTAACTCGCTGACCAAAATAGGTCCCAAGGTCGATGGTGGAGCAATTGGCCTCATCATTATATCTCTCGGTAGCCAATTGTGTTGCCATATTCCCGTACTTGAACCATCACCAATTCTGCGTATCAGCCCTTGGACTAGTACGTCTCTTCCTTCAAGCAATGAGCGCCATATCTGTGAAGGGTGACTCCCCAAGGATGCATCTAAAATTGTTGATTGAGGGAAGTACACACATTTCAAAATTCTCGCACTAAGCGTGTGGGGGTCCTGAAGCACCCTCCAGGCTTGTCTGCCTAGCAAGGCTAAATTGAATAGTTCCATGTCATGAAAACCAAGACCTCCCATATACCTTGGCCTAGACATGATGTCCCAAGATACCCATGCAACTTTCCGGGTACCATTCTTGCTCCCCCAAAAAAATTTACGAATGATAGAATTGGTGTGCTCAGTAAGGCCCCTAGGAAGTTTAAAGCATGACATAGAGTATACCGGAATGGCTTGAATGACAGATTTAATAAGCACCTCTTTACCTCCAACTGACAATAACTTTTCAAGCCAACCTTGAGCCTTCTTCCAAATTCTATCTTTGAGATACTTGAAAGTTCCATTTTTGGATTTACCAACATCAGACGGCATGCCAAGATATTTATCATTTAATGCCTCTTTAGTCACACCAAGAGAAGTCATTACCTCGTGTCTGAGGTTATCAGGACAACCCTTACTAAAGAAAACTGAAGATTTGTCACGGTTAATTCTTTGGCCTGATGCGCTACAGTATATATCCAAAAGATTTGATAACTCTTCCGCCCCTTCACGACTTGCTTTAAAAAACAGCAGGCTGTCATTGGCAAAAAGAAGGTGACTTATTGCCGAGGCAGTCACTTTAATTCCACAAAGATTAGATGGGTGAACATTAGCTTTCAAGAGGCACGAAAGGTCCTTTGCTGCCAGCAAGAATAGATAGGGTGAAAGAGGATCTCCCTGACGGATACCTCTTGAGGGTTTGAACTCATCAAGTTTTTTTTCCACTGAACAAAACTGAGGAAGTAACTGATCTCACCATACTCATTACCACCAAGATCCACCGAGCTTTAAAGCCCAACTTGGTGAGGATTGCTTGAAGATAGACCCGTTCCTCTCGATCATAGGCCTTCATCATATCCAACTTTAAAGCGCATAAGCTATGCTTCTTTGCCTTATTTCTTTTCATGAAATGTAAGCATTCATACACAGAAATACTGTTATCAGTGATTAGACATCCTGGTACAAAGGCTGATTGCTCTTCGGAAATTATCTCAGGCAAAATCTGTTTGAGGTGGTTTGCAACAACCTTGGACGCAATCTTGTAAAGCACATTACATAAGCTGATCGGGTGGAATTGTGAAAGAGTGGAGGGGTTGAATACCTTTGGAGTCAGAAGTAGGATGGTGGCATTAATCATTTCAGGGTTGTCCAATCCCCCGACAATACGAAGAACTGCATCTGTCACATCATCACCATAGACCTCCCAATTATGTTAAAAAAATTGAGTTGGAAAACCATCTGGCCCAGGTTCCTTTTGAGGGAACATCCAAAAAAGGGCAGTTTTCACCTCGTCCCTCGTGTACGTTGCTGTAAGAACTTCATTCATGGCATCAGTGACCTTCACAGGGACACAAACAATTACTTTGTGAATGTCGGTCACCCCTTCTGACTAGAATAATGATGAATAAAAATCCGTCACCATGGCCTCCAAGAGCGACGGGTCCTCAATGGTTAGCCCGTTTGATGCAGCTAAACTTTTAATCAAGTTTCTTCTCCTTCTCTTATTCGCTCTTTGGTGAAAAAAGAACGTGTTTTTATCGCCCGCAGATAGCCATTCTATTCTGTCCTTTTGTCTCCACATGATCCCTTCACGGTGGTACAATTCGACCAGGTTTTCATTAATCTTCATCTCTAAATGATCTTGGTTGGACCTGGGTGATGTATGGAATCATAGTGTTCCATCTAAAAAAAAACATATTGGGAGGTGGTGGCTGGTTTTTTTTCTATTCTCTTTAGTAATTTTTTTGCGACTTCAGTTCTGTGTAAATTAACATCCCTATGTCATCATACTATCAGCGGGTAATGTGCTGTTCCATTGAACTTGAATAATGTACTAAAACAATCTACACAAACGTATTGGTGTTTGTCGCTCGGGTGGAATGTCATCATCTGTTTCGTGTTTGTCTCTCGGGCGAATATGTCGTTGTTTTTCTTTTTTCATATAATTATTTATAAATTCACGGTTTTTATGTTTACTTTTATAAGTCCATATTCGCTCCCTACTTCCAGGAACGGCTGGTGGAGAGTGAGGGGACTATTGCCCCCCCCCCCCCCCCTCATGGTATGAATCAATGTCAATGTAGGTCACCACTGCTATATATATCCTTTGTAAGCCCCCGCATGAAATATGTTCATCATTGTAGCCGGACGTGATCGCCCCTGGTATGAACATCCTGGCGGCCCGGATGGCTGGATGTCGTCGTCGTGGCCGCACTGATCAAAGAACTAAGTACCGACTGGACATCGGTGATGATTCGATCAGCCCTGATGACGACGGCGAAGACGGAGGATAACACAAGGCAGGCCATCGTCCACAGCGGGCTCGAGAATGCTGTCAATTTGACTACACTAGTGTAATACAACGAACTCATCGACATTTAAGAAAATTTCTTTACTAATATTAGATTTAAAACGTCTCTCCAGAGACTGGGCGCCTACCAAGTACATTCTTGCACCAACATCTACCTGTTCCAGCAACGATGAAGCATCTTCTGGTCACATGCCCAATTTGGTAAAATGTTTGGAGGAGGTTGGCAATTTGTCCTCTAATCAGCCAGCTTGATGCAGGGGCACAAAATACATAACGCTGTGGATAGGGTAGACATAGCGAGTGGATGAAACCAACAGTTTGGGGCAAACGACAAGACCAAGGTTGTGGTATCGCTTATTAAGCTCACCCATGGGAGACCTAGAAAAGTCGGAATATGCACCTCTTTCAGGTAAAGTTCATGAGCTTGGGCAATAAGTTGCCTATATGCTCTGGACCAGATGATGTACCAAGAATTTTGTTTTCTTCTACATTTCCTTTTTTTCTATCAAAACCGCACAATTTGTCGTAAGTGTCTAAGTATTGTTAGATCACAAGCCGGAAACACATTACACATGTATGTGAACATCGTGGAGGGAAAACGACCAGAGACACAGGAGAGATTATTTTTGGTGCCGTGCACTCCTAACTCTTTCTGTTTCTTCTCTTTATTCTTTCGGCAACACGAACAACCGAACGTGGGCGATTACATCGCTGAGTCTCCCACCATCCTATTTACCAGTGGCATCCTACGGAAGATCAATTGGAGGCTGATCAAGACAGCTATGACTCAATCTAATCCTGTGCGTGCACAGACACGTGGCAGGACCTATTTTATTTGCAACATGCAAACTATAAACTGAAAATCTATGACTAATGACACGTAGCAAGATTAGAACAAACATTGACCCTCTAATCTTGCATTACGAATGTCTTTATGCCATCCATGTCGACGTCGGCGCCGCCGTGGCCTGCACCAAGCAAAATTATAGCGCTGTTCCCGTGGCCCCCGCTGCCCGTTGCTGTTCCTTGGTCGGGCGGCTGCTGCTGTATCGTCATTGCTTCTCGGCTCCGATTCCTTGGTGACATGTGCACATCCCCACGTGATGTTTTGAGTGACACTATGTACACCCGGTTAGGGCTTCTTTTTACCTTCATTCAGCACACTCGCAAACCTGTCCCCGATCCATAGGAACGTGTCGTCCAGCACTGCTCGAATTCCATCCTCCGATAACTTACCCAGACTAATCACGTTGTAAGATATGCTTGGTACAAAAGTATACCTCAAACAGAAATAGCTGTCCACCTTTCTTGCACTCAACAACGACAGATCATTTCCCTTGGATCGAAGTTGTAGGGGTGTGCCTAGAACTGAGACTTAATGAAGTCTCAGTCGACTGATGTTATCTATATCTCATTTGTCCCATTTCGCCTTCTTAGTTATTTTTGCGGGGGTTTTACCTCCTAAGTTGCTGAGCTTTTTCGCATTCATTAAGAAAAAAAGAGTTGCTCACATAATTAGGAAAAACCAAGTGAAAACCAAATTAACCAGTTATTTATGGAAAACCGAAAAAAAACAATCACAACCACTGAGCGACACCCATAAGGTACCCCACTCACACCACACCAGAGACGGTCTTGTCAGGACTGCGCGAAGGCGTCACCGTTACCACTCCTCCCCTAGAGGCATCATCGCCATCCCTAAACCCTCAAATGACTCCGACTTTGCCAATAGTAATGGCGCACATTTGGTGCGCCATTACTATCACAGATAGTAATGGCGCACCTATAGTGCAATTTTTTTTCGTTTTTTTCTTAATCTCGGGTCACTATGTCTTAATCTCGGGTCAATATGCTTAACCTCAAGTCAAATCGCACTCCGTGGTCAAACTTTCCGGAAGGTCACCTATCCTCACACTAGTAGAAAAAGGGTCAAATATCAAGCACATTAGTGCCGGTTTGCTTTTGAGCCGGCACTAATGCGTGCATTAGTGCCGGTTCCAACGGCTAGCCGGCCGCTTTCATTAGTACCGGTTCGTGGCCGACCTGTAGCACCGGTTCGTGCCACGGACCGGTACTAAAGTGAGTGGTGGCAGGATGTTGTCAGTCCGGGGCCCCTCCAGCACCTTTAGTACCGGTTCATGGTACGGACCGGTGCTAAAGGTCGTCCTACATAAACCCTCCGTCCACCCGAGCTCGCTCTGATCTTCCCCTTTCACCTCTCCTCTCTATTTTTCCCCTCTACCTCTCGAGCTCATCACACATTTTGCCCAATTTTTGTCAAGATTTGAAGGCCCCCATCCATTCAAATGATCAAAAAGGTTAGCAACTTTGTCCTTTCATCTCTCATTGCTAGATTAGCTCTTGCAATGCTTTGTATAGTGATTAATTTATGAGTTTAGTAATTTGGGAGGAAATATATGTGCTAGTATTTGATTTATATGCAATTTGAGGTCAAAAATAACACTTAGTTTGCATCTGTAGGTGTGGTTTACTTAGTGCCTTTTAAATCTCCGTCGTAACCACAGTCGATCGCCCGCACCATTCCGTCGCCGGCACCACCTTGTGGTGAGCCTCTTGTTCATGAATGTTTTACATTACCAAATTGATGTTTGTGTGATTTGGATATATAGTTACTCGTATAATTATCTTAACCGTAAGTTGTTTGTTATACATATAGTGCCATGGTTTTGATATCCGTCCCCGTCGGCCCTCGTCCTTGTTATGATTCGGATGTGGTATATTCTCTTTTAAAAGTAGTTGTTGCATTTCGTGTTTATGAAAAATTATGCCCATCAAGTTGACATAGATATTTTTGTCTAGGAGGTTTGTGAACCGGAAATTCCAACCGACCCTATTGTCGAGAGGTTAAATTTAGTTGAAAGAGAAAACGAGTATTTGAAAGAAAAATTGAAAAGAATTGAGGGGGAGAAGATGGAATTGGAGTTGCATGTTGCCGATGTCGTCGATGATCACAAGATCAAGATGGAGAAAATACGCTTGAAGATTAGAAAGATTAGAAAATATGCCATTGATAGTGAGGCTTGGTATCATTATGCTGTTGGATCAATTGTTACCTTAGTTGCGATCTTGATCGCATTTGTTGTTGCACTTAAATGCTTTAGCTAGAGTTATTTATTTGTTGCATTTAAGTCTTGTATGAACTTGTATTAATTTGGTCTTTTCGGTGTTGTGTAATGAAGATGAGCCGACAATGGATGTACGATGACCGATGCTCTCCCGAGTTCATTAATGGCGTGCAAAATTTTCTGCTTGCGGCTGAGGCAAACAAGCGGGCGGATGGTTTTATGCCTTGTCCATGTTTTTCTGTAAGAATGATCACAATTACTCTACGTCAAGAACCATTCACGTCCACCTATTTAAGTCCGGTTTCATGCCCCACTATAATGTTTGGACCAAGCACGGAGAAAGATGGGTTATGATGGAAGACAATGAAGAAGAAGAGGACGACGACAGCTATCCTGGCCATGGGTTCCCTGAATACAATGATACAACAATGGGGGAAGAAGCTGAGCCGGCAATGCGGGAAGAAACTGAAGAAGAGGCATCAGATGAGCCCGCTGATGATCTAGGTCGGGCCATTGCCGATACAAAGAGAAACTGCGCAAGTGATTTGGAGAAGAAGAAGTTGCAGTGCATGTTAGAGGATCACAAGAAATTCTTGTACCCGAATTGCGAAGCGAACAAGAAAAAGTTGGGCACCATACTGGAATTGCTGCAATGTAAGGTAGAAAATGGTGTATCTGACAAGGGATTTGGAAAGTTGCTGGTAATGATAAAGAATATGCTTCCAAAGGACAATGAATTTCCCGAGAGTACGTACGAAGCAAAGAAGGCTGTCTGCCCTCTAGGGTTAGAGGTGCAGAAGATACATGCATGCCCTAATGACTGCATCCTGTACCGCGGTGAGTACGAGGATCTGAACGCTTGCCCGGTATGCGGTGCATTGCGCTATAAGATCAGGCGCGATGACCCTGGTGATGTCGAGGGCGAGCGCCCCAGGAAGAAGATTCCTGCCAAGGTGATGTGGTATGCTCCTATAATACCACGGTTGAAACGTTTGTTCCAAAACAAAGAGCATGCCAAGGCGATGCGATGGCACAGAGAAGACCGTAAGAAAGACGGAAAGTTGAGAGTACCCGCCGACGGGTCGCAGTGGAGAAAAATCGAGAGAAAGTACGGGAAGGAGTTTGCAGATGACGTAAGTAACGTATGGTTTGGTCTAAGCGCAGATGTCATTAAACCTTTTGGGGAGCAGAGCAGCAACCATAGCACCTGGCCTGTGACTCTATGTTTGTATAACCTTCCTCCTTGGTTGTGCATGAAGCGGAAGTTCATTATGATGTTAGTGCTCATCCAAGGCCCTAAGCAACCCGGGAACGACATTGATGTGTACCTAAGGCCATTAGTTGAAGAACTCTTACAGCTGTGGAATGGAACAGGTGTACGTGCGTGGGATGAGCACATGGGGGAAGAATTTGACCTAAAGGCCTTGCTGTTTGTGACCATCAATGATTGACCTGCTCTCAGTAACCTTTTAGGACAGACAAACAAGGGATACCGCGCATGAACGCACTATTTGGATGATACCGACAGTATATATTTGGACAATTGTAGGAAGAATGTGTACTGGGACATCGTCGATTTCTTCCGAGCAGGCATCCCGTAAGAAAGAAAGGCAAGCATTTCAAAGGTGAGGCGGATCACCGGACGAAGCCTCACCACCGTACTGGTGCTGATGTACATGATATGGTCAAGGATTTGAAGGTAGTCTTTGGAAAGGGTCCTGGCGGACAACCTGTTCCGAATGACGCTGATGGACGCGCACCCATGTGGAAGAAGAAATCTATATTTTGGGACCTGCCCTATTGGAAAGACCTAGAGGTCCGCTCTGCAATCGACGTGATGCACGTGACGAAGAATCTTTGCATGACCCTGCTTGGCTTCTTGGACGTGTATGGAAAGACAAAAGATACGCCATAGGCATGGGAGGACCAGCAACGTATGCATGAAAAAGATGGCATACATCAGGGTCATGCCAGCTACGCTCTTACCAAAGAAGAGAAGGAAATCTTCTTTGAATGCCTGCCAGTATTAAGGTACCGTCTGGCTTCTCTTCGAATATAAAGGGAATAATAAACATGGCAGAGAAAAGGTTCCAGAACCTAAAGTCTCATGACTGCCACGTGATTATGACGCAACTGCTTCCGGTTGCATTGAGGGGGCTTCTACCGGATAACGTTCGATTAGCCATTGTGAAGCTATGTGCATTCCTCAATGCAATCTCTCAGAAGGTAATCGATCCAGAAACCATACCAAGGTTAGAGAATGATTTGGTGCAATGTCTTGTCAGTTTTGAGTTGGTGTTCCCACCATCCTTCTTCAACATCATGACGCACGTCCAAGTTCACCTATGCGAAGAGATTAACGTTTTGGGTCCCGTATTTCTACACAATATGTTCTCCTTGGAGAGGTTCATGGAGTCTTAAAGAAATATGTTCATAATCGTGCTAGGCCAGAAGGAAGCATCTCCAAGGGCCATTAAAATGAGGAGGTGATTGAGTTTTGTATTGACTATATTCCTGACCTTAAGCCGATTGGTGTTCTTGAATCGCGGCATAAGGGCAGAATGGATGGAAAAGGCACGCTAGGAGGGGATCAAATAATATGTATGGACGGACATTCTCTCACTGAAGCACACTACACAGTTCTACAGAATTCCACCTTGGTGGCTCCGTATATGGACGAACACAAGAATTTTCTACGCTCCAAACACCCGGAGTGGTCTGATGACTGGATTACACATGAACAAATCAGGAGTTTCACTGGCTGGTTGCAGACACGTATCATGCATGACGCCTCTATTGAAGATGACATGTACTCACTATCCCAGTTACCATCTTCGAATATAATGACTTTCAAAGGGTACGAGATAAATGGTAATACATTTTACACGATCGCCCAAGATAAGAAGAGCACGAACCAAAACAATGGTGTCTGCTTTGATGCAACAACCAAGACGGGAAAGGAAACATATTATGGTTACATAGAGGAGATATGAGAACTTGACTATGGAAGTGGTTTGAAGGTCCCTTTGTTTCGATGCAAATGGGTCAATATGACACGAGGCGGGGTAACGGAAGACCCGCAGTATGGAATGACAATAGTGGATCTCAACAATCTTGCGTATGCAGACGAACCATTCGTCCTAGCTAATGATGTGGCACAGGTTTTCTATGTGAAGGACATGTCTACCAAGCCGAGAAAAAGAAAAGATAAGAAAGGGAATGCATCATACGATGAGCCAAAGCGCTACATAGTTCTTTCTGGGAAGAGAAACATCGTGGGAGTGGATGACAAGACAAACATGTCAGAAGATTATGAAAAGTTTGATGAAATTGCTCCATTCAGAGTGAATATTGACCCGAGCATCCAGTTAAATGATGAAGATTTTCCATGGCTACGACGCAAAGGGACACACGCGAAAAAAAAGTTTCACACCCAAAGATCTGGGATGTGATCGGCTTCACTATCATCACTTTCTTCTGTGTTTTTACACCCAGGAGGGAATCTCTGTAATAGTTAAGGTAGTTATGTGTTTTGGCATTTGAAACGCGAATAAATTTTATGTGCAAACAAATTCTTTCATGCATTTACTGATTTTTTTCAGCTAAATGACCTTAAAATTGAAAAGCATTTCAAATGAACTCAAAAAGGTTGAAAGTTGGCATCGTATCATAATTTCACCCAGATAGCATGTGCAAAAAAGTAGAGAGGGTTACCGCAAAAACTGGATGCACTTCGTGTACAAAATGGACAATCTTTTTCGAAGTATCAGGGCTTCGGACGAAAACTCATCCGTTAGAAAGGCATTTCATTTTTTAAATAACGTAAGCATTACCAAATTGAATATAATGATAAAATACAGTAATATTAAACATAAGAAAAAAGAATCACTGAAAAATCTATTTTCAAAGTTAAGTTATTCACAAACTAGTGATTCACACAAATTTCAAATAATTCAAAATATAAACTATTCAAATTTGTAAACTACCCGCACTAATAGAGAGTTTGTAATTTTTTGTACCTAAAGCAAAAATATTCACAAAGAAACTCTAAATAAAGCAAAAAACAACTCAAAAATAAATAAAGCAAAAAAATAGGAAAATTAAAAAGCCCACCTACTCGGCCAGAGCGACCTGCATACGACTAGAAACCCAACCTGTAGTTGGGCCAGGATGCAGGCCCGCAAGCCCAGTAGGCCCACAGGCAGAGTGGGAGAGGTAGGCCTTCAAGGCCTGCTATTGAGAGGAGCTCAATGCAGTACCCGCACCGGGGCTTATAAACAGCTCCTGGCGCTGCTCAACTAGCGAGGTGGGACTAAACTTCTGCGCCCCTCGCCTGGCAGCGCACACCCTTTAGTTCCGGGTCGTGGCACCAACCGGTACTAAAGGTTGGCGCTTCCCGCCGCTTCGCCTGGCCAAAACAGATCTTTAGTACCGGTTGGTGCCCCCAACCGGTACTAAAGATGTGTTCTATATAAGAAAACCCTTCAAAAAATTTCGACAGTTTTGTTCTCCTCTGCTTCTTCTCCTCTGCCCCGTTGCCGCCGCCAATCGTCGCCGCCCCCGTCGCCGTCCGTCGCCGTCGCCGTCCCGTCGACTCGCCGTCCACGTCCCCGTCCCCGTCGTCCCCGTCGTCACGCCCCGCCCCGGCCTCCCGTCGTCCCCGCCCAGCCCGTCCCCGTCGCCGCGCCCCGACCCGTCGCCGTCGCCTCCCCCAATCGCTGTCGTGGTTCTAACTCTGACAGTGATGTAGGGGGGTGTGTATGGAGAGGCTAGATCTTAGCTATGGAGGACTTGTAAGCACACGAGGATTACGAGTTCAGGCCCTTCTCGGAGGAAGTAACAGCCCTACGTCTCGGTGCCCGGAGGCGATCGATTGAATTATGCGTGTGTGAATAACAGGGGTGCGAACCCTTCATACTGAGGAGGGGGGTGGCTTATATAGAGTTCGCCGGCCCTCTCCTGCCCTCAGTAATGCAGGGTTTAAGGTACATTTAAGGTTGGGCGTTACTGGTAACGCCCCTAATAAAGTGCTATAATGACCATAAAGACTACTTAATAGCCGACCGTTTGCCTATGGAGTGACTTTAGGTCTCCTGACAGTCGAGTGGTTGGCTTCATGGTCGAGTGATAGCTTCTTGGTCGAGTGTCATGAACCCGTCGAGTGGGATACCCTCAAGTCGATTGAAAGGTGACTTCTTCTAGGGATGTCCTTGGCTAGGGCTCTTTGGACAGGTCCGTGCCCCTACCCTAGGTACATAGCTTCATCATTAGCCCCCGAATGGATCGAGGTTAGAGTGGGGAAAGAGTTGGAGATCTTTCCGACTGGTTCTTTGGGCTACATGAGTGCCTCGTTTTGGGTCAACCGTCACGGATGACGTAATCAACCTCTTTCAGTCGCCTTGATCCATTCCAGGCCTTTCGTCGAGTGAATTTCTTTACTTGTGACATACCGAGTGTCGGCGCGAGCGGGGTCTTCCATTTTGACAGGTTGTTCTGCAGCCCGCGGATGTCGCGGGATTCGGATTTCGGGAAGCGCGCGGGACGGGAGCGGCCGCAGTAATCAGAAGCGATAAAGCGGAAGCTCCTCGATTTCTACGCCACCTTTTTCGCCACGTACTGCGTGCGCGGCTGCTGCGGGATTTGACTGGATAGCCTGGGCCTACCAGTCAGCCACTCGGGGGCGGCCTCTCATAAGTCGCCGGCTTGGGGTTTCCAAACAGTGTGCTCTCTTCTTCCTCTCTCCCTTCGCAAGTTCCTCCGCCACCTCCGCTCTCACCCTAGCGCCGTAGGCCCGTGCGAGATTTGCCGGCGACGATGGCGAAGGACAAGACATCCGCTCTGGAGCGTGCGAAGAAGGCGGCGGCATAGGGGAAAGGGAAGAGGTCTGCTCGGGGCGGATCCTCCTCAAGGTCTGCTCTGCCCCGAGGCTGGATCCAGGGTGACTGGATGCCGTCGGTGATCCGGCAAGAAGATCTCGACGACATGGTCGAGGGGGGAGTCATTCCCCACGAAGCTGCGCGTCTCCCGGGGAGAGAGATCGAACCCCAGCCTTGCGACGGTGAGTGTGTGCTCCTAGCCACCCATATCGACCGCAGGTTTTCTCTGCCGCCCCATCCTTTTTTCTGGAGCTTTCTGAACTTCTTCGGAGCACAGCTCCACCACTTCACTCCCAACTCCATCGTATATCTTGCTGCTTTCATTTCCATGTGTGAGGGTTTCTTGGGTTGCCGCCCCCATTGGGGACTCTTTAAGCACATCTTTACCTGCCGTTCTCAATCGGTCAAGAAGGCCAAGTCGAGTGACGAAAGGACGCAGGTGATCCAGCTGTGCGGGGGCTTGGCGATCCAGACGAGGGGAAAGAGTTGTTTTCCATCTATCACTTTCCCGGAGTCGGTCCGCGGTTGGCAGGTGACCTGGTTTTACTGTCAAGACCAGGCGACCCCAGGACAGTCGACTGGTCTTCCCCCTTTCTCTCTCGACCGAGCCGAAAAACCTGCTTCTACGAAAGTGACACCGGAAGAAAAGGCCCAAGTCAAAGTGCTGGCTAGTCGAGTGGTTGAGCTTGTCCGCGAGGGCGTGACTGGTATGGACTTGCTGGAGGTCTTCCTTCGGAGGCGCATCCAACCGCTCCAGGCTCGTGACCACCCGATGTGGCTGTACTCGGGTCTCGACGACACCACTCGGATCCACCCAGAGGAGGTTACTGATGAGATGCTAGAGGGGTGGCTGTCGAGCATCACAGGAAACAAAGACAACCCCCGAGGAGCCAGGAGGGTAATTTCACTCGACAACTCGTATGACGTGGACCAGGTCTGTCTTTATGCTCCCGACTGAGATCTTGTTTTCTTCGTTGGTCTTCTTTGAGTTGGTCGATTGACTTTTGTCTTGTCTGTTGTTTTCCAGGCGACTACTGAGATGTACTCGACGCCCAACGGGGCACAGGAGCCAACTGAGGAAGGGGAGGCAAGCGAAGGTGAAAGCGGAGGCGATCAAGGCGAGTGGGAGTCCGACGGTGAAGAAGAGGGAGACGACGACGTCGACTCCAGCGAAGAGGAGGAGGAGGAGGTTGAACCCCCCGCCCGGAGAGGCGATCCAAGCTCACACACGATCCAGCGCGGGAACGTGGTAAGGCGACTGCTCCTGTTGGGCAGTCGTCGAAACGCCCTCGGACCTCTTCTCCTACGCCAACTGGAAAGGCTCCCAAGCACCCACGCGCGACGCCATCCAAGCCGCCCAAGGCTCTGCCCAAGATGAAGATGGCTGTCCCTACCATTTCTGGGTAATAATAAAACTTGTTTTCCTTTGCTGACCGTGGACAGATTCTTGGTCGATTCATTGAGCCAACTGACTGACTTTTGAGATTTGCAGCGCTGCTACTTCTAAGATCTCCGCCAAGGACGACGACCAAGAGATGGAGGATGCTGTTACCTCCAACCCTGGTACGATTACTGATGTTCTGCTTTGAGTCGACTGGACGTTTATTGCAACTCTGGTCGATTGAATTTTTTCCTTGTAGCTCCTCCTCATGTTATCGACCTCCCGGATGACGACGACAACGAACCGCTAAGAGTGAGGAGGAACAGGAGGGAGTCAGCTGACAAGACCCCCCAATCTGCTCCGGCGTCTGAGGCCGTAGCTCGGGATGGTGGTGACACCACTCGGGCTTCTGTGACTTTCGCCATTCCTCTGACGAGCGTGCGGCCCTCGACGTCGACTGCGGATCCGCCTTCGCTTTTTGCCGCGTACCCCGTCCCTGAGGACCAAGCGGCTGCTGCAAAAGAGGCTATACGCCAGGCGGGGATCATGATGGAGCAAGTGAAGGTGGCTCGGGAGGCCAGCCAAGCAGCTTATGACGCAAGTTCGGCTCTTCAGAGTAACGTCCAGGTCAGTCGACTCAACACTTGGTCTGTTACGATATGCTGTTTGAAGAATCTCTTTTCCGAAGATCTTTGTATCTGTACACCCACTGGGTGTGTCTGTCAATTCTCGGACGAGTGGGGGCACGCTAAGTGCACCCACTGGGTGTAGTCCCCGAGACTACGGTGGACTGCTGGCAGTCGACTGTAGTCTTTATATTGTGTTGCTGTAGCTGTATTTCTTCACACGGTCTGGTCAGGCCATGTCGAATGGAACTGTATCCGGTCGACTGCGGGCAGTCAACTTTTTTTTATAGTGGGGGCACGTTGAGTGCACCCACTGGGTGTAGTTCCTGAGACTACTGTTGAATGTTTTTGATTCGGCTGTGGTCTTAGAAACGTCATCATTGTCTCTTAGTTACTCGGAAGCAACTTATCTTGGACGTCTGTCGACTGATTTTTTTTACAGAAATCCTGCGAACTTGTAGCTCGCTATACTGAGTTGGAGAATCAGCAGATCCAGCTCAACCTTAACTTGAAGCTTGCTCAGGACAATTTGAAGAAGGCGCAACAAGAAGCAAAAGGTATGGCTGGTGAGGTTCTCCATTCTTGACGAGTGGCTTTTCTTCCTTGTCCATTCTTGATGTTGATTTCACTCGACGTGCTGCAGATAAACTGGAAGAAGCTCTGAAGAAGAAGGATCAAGATCTTGCAAAAGCACAGAAGGAGGTCTTGGAGAAAACGAGGCTTGCTGAAGAGAAAATGGCTTCGGTCGGAACTCTTGAGCAGGAGAACTCTAGACTGAAAGCTGCTCTCGAGGTAGCCAATCAAGAGGTCAGCCGACTGAAGAACGACAACGTGGCTCTGCACGACAAGGCGGGTGAGCTGGCGGGGAAGAGGAACGATCTGGAGGCTTATCTGGGTGGACTCGCCAAGAAGCTGTTCGTCATGCTCGAAGGTAATCACTCTTCCCCGACTGTCTTACAATTACCAAGCCTGTGTAGGGCCACTATCTTACTCTTGAATTGTGTTTGCAGAATTCTGTCAGAACTTTAAAGAGGAGACCAGTCGAGTGGAGCCAGGCTTGGACCCTGCTAACTCTCTTGTGAAGGACGAGGCTGCAATGAACGTGCCCCGTCTGGAGTCTCGTATTGCCAGCGCGGTTGACTATCTGGCTCGGCTGAAAGTTGCGATGTCGCGGATCGACACATCACTCTGGCCTGGGACGACACTTCAGAACGACCTCGAGTCTCTGATGACTCGACTGAATGAAGTCCCGGGTCGAGTGGCGGAATGGAAGAAATCTTCTGCTAGATGTGGTGCTGATGTCGCTCTGTCTCTGGTCCGCGTCCATTGCAAGGAGGCGCGAGAAGAAAAGCTGGCCGCCATCCAAGTTGCCAATACCAGGAAGCACAACTTTCAAGACTTCATGGAGACTTTCATCGCTGCTGCCACTCGTATTGCAGACGGGATCGACTTGGATGAGTTCGTCGCCCCTTCCAGTCCTCCTCCTGAGGAATGAATAACTTTTATGCTTTACTTTAAATTTGCCTCGGAATGCCGAGTGGATTTGTAACCGTTAAACTCTGCCGAGCCGAGGGCTCGAGTACTTTGATCTGAGGTCTGGGACCTTTAGGCTTTATCTGAACTTGATTTCTCGTTGAATATCCTCATGGTTTGATCTGTCGAGTGGAACTTGATCTTCACTCGGAATAACCTTGTATTTGCGGCGCAACTCCGAAGGAGAAGGTAGGAGTCGACTTGCGCCTCGTCGTCCTTGCAGATTGGGTTGTGTCCTGTACTTAGGCGAGCACTGGGCTGCAGCTAAGCCCCCGAGTGGGAGGTTTTCTCTCCACTCGGTAGGATTTTTAAACACTTAGGCGAGCGCTGGGCTGCAGCTAAGCCCCCGAGTGGGAGGTTTGCTCTCACTCGGTAGGATTTTTAAACATTTAGGCGAGCGCTGGGCTGCAGCTAAGCCCCCGAGTGAGAGGTTTGCTCTCACTCGGTAGGGTTTTTAAACACTTAGGCGAGCGCTGGGCTGCAGCTAAGCCCCCGAGTGAGAGGTTTGCTCTCACTCGGTAGGATTTTTAAACACTTAGGCGAGCGCTGGGCTACAGCTAAGCCCCCGAGTGGGAGGTTTGCTCTCCACTCGGTAGGATTTTTTTAAACAGTTAGGCGAGCGCTGGGCTGCAGCTAAGCCCCCGAGTGAGAGTCTGGCTCTCCACTCGGTAGGATTTTCTCAAACTTAGGCGAGTGTCTGACTGCAGCTAAGTCTCTTAGCGGGAGAACTTAGGCGAGTACTGGACTGCAGCTAAGCCCCCGAGTGGGAGGTTTGCTCTCCACTCGGTAGGATTTTTTAAACTTAGGCGAGTGTCTGACTGCAGCTAAGTCTCTTAGCGAGAGAACTTAGGCGAGTACTGGACTGCAGCTAAGCCCCCGAGTGGGAGTCTGGCTCTCCACTCGGTAGGATTTTTTCAAACTTAGGCGAGTGTCTGACTGCAGCTAAGTCTCTTAGCGGGAGAACTTAGGCGAGTACTGGACTGCAGCTAAGCCCCTGAGTGGGAGTCTGGCTCTCCACTCGGTAGGATTTTTTCAAACTTAGGCGAGTGTCTGACTGCAGCTAAGTCTCTTAGCGGGAGAACTTAGGCGAGTACTGGACTGCAGCTAAGCCCCCGAGTGGGAGTCTGGCTCTCCACTCGGTAGGATTTTTTCGAACTTAGGCGAAATGGATTCGCAGCTAAGTCACCCACTGGGGGATTTCGTATGCAAACAAAAGTGACAGCAATTATTGAAACACTCTTGTCTTTGATAAAAATTAACTGCAGAAGTTTTCTTATTACATCTCGCCCAAGGGAGAATTCAAGTGTAAAAGGGGCGGAGCAGTTCCGCATTCCAAGCTCGCAGCTCGTCGATCTGGCGATCAACATTGTAGAGGTGATACGCTCCATTGTGGAGGACTCTGGTGACGATGAAGGGGCCTTCCCAAGTAGGAGCAAGCTTGTGTGGTTTCTGTTGATCCACTCGGAGGACTAAATCTCCTTCTTGGAAGGCACGACTCTTGACATTCCTGGCGTGGAATCGACGCAAGTCTTGCTGATAAATGGTCGATCTGATCATGGCCATCTCCCTCTCTTCTTCTAGGAGGTCGACTGCGTCTTGCCGGGCTTGTTCTGCTTCATCTTCGGTATAAAGTTCGACTCGGGGTGCGTTGTGAAGAAGATCACTCGGCAGAACTGCTTCGGCTCCATAAACCAGAAAGAACGGAGTTCTTTTAGTTGACCGGTTCGGGGTGGTCCTCAATCCCCACAGTACTGACGGAAGCTCGTCGACCCAAGCACCTGCCGCGTGCTTGAGATCATGCATCAGTCGAGGCTTTAGTCCTTTGAGAATCAGACCATTTTCCCTTTCAGCTTGTCCATTCGACTGGGGATGGGCGACCGATGCGTAGTCGACTCGTGTGCCTTGAGAGGCGCAAAAAGCTCTGAACTTGTCCGAATCAAAGTTTGACCCATTGTCAGTGATGATGCTATGCGGGACTCCATATCTGAATGTTAGCCCTCTGACGAAACTTATAGCAGTGCAAGCATCAAGATTCTTGATGGGCTTAGCTTCAATCCATTTGGTAAATTTGTCGACTGCCACAAGCACATGAGTGAAACCGCTCCTGCCTGTTCTTAGTGGACCAACCATGTCCAGTACCCAGACAGCAAAGGGCCAGACGAGTGGAATGGTCTTCAGGGCTGATGCAGGCTTGTGTGACATGTTGGAGTAGAACTGGCAGCCTCCACACTTGTCGACTATCTCTTTTGCCATCTCATTTGCTCTTGGCCAGTAAAATCCCGCTCGGTATGCTTTAGCCACAATGGTCCGAGAGGACGCATGGTGACCACAGGTCCCCGAGTGGATATCATCAAGGATTATCTGACCCTCTTCTGGTGTTATGCACTTCTGACCGATTCCAGTCGCGCTTTCTCTATACAACTGTCCCTTTATGACTGTGAAGGCCTTGGATCGGCGGACGATCTGTCGAGCCTCTTCCTCGTCCTCTGGGAGTTCTTTCCTTAGGATATACGCGATGTACGGTATCGTCCAGTCGGGAGTGATTTCCAAGACTTCCATGATTAGGTCGACCACAACTGGAACTTCGACTTTAGTCGGATCTGTGGCACTTTTCGGCTGCGGGGCTTCTTCTGTAAAAGGATCTTCTTGGACTGACGGCGAGTGAATGTGTTCCAGGAACACGTTGCTGGGAATGGCTTCTCTCTTGGAGCCTATCTTTGCCAAATCGTCAGCTGCCTGATTTTTCAGTCGGGGGATGTGATGAAGCTCTAACCCCTCGAATTTCTTTTCTAGCTTTCTCACTGCATTGCAATAACCAGTCATAGCCGGACTTCTGACGTCCCACTCCTTCATCACCTGATTAACCACCAAATCTGAGTCGCCATAGACCATGAGGCGACGGACGCCGAGTGAAATGGCCATGCGCAACCCATATAAAAGTGCTTCATATTCTGCTTCATTATTGGAGGAATCGAAGTGAATCTGGAGAACGTATCTGAGCTTATCTCCTCGGGGGAGACTAATACTACCCCAGCACCAGAACCATTCAGCATCTTAGATCCATCGAAGAACATGGTCCAGTGCTCCGAGTGAACTTGAGTCGGAAGTTGCTATTCAATCCACTCGGCGATGAAATCTGCGATTGCTTGGGACTTGATAGCCTTCTTTGCTTCAAACTTGATATCTAAGGGAAGGAGTTCAATCGCCCACTTGGCTACTCGACCAGTTGCATCTCTGTTATGCAGAATCTCTGACAGTGGGGCGTCGCTGACGACTGTAATGGAGTGGTCAGAGAAGTAATGTGCAACCTTTTTCGTGGTCATATAAATCCCATATACAAGCTTCTGGTAGTGAGGATATCTTTGTTTTGAAGGGGTCAAAACTTCAGACACATAATAGACTGGGCGCTGAACTCCGAAGGCCTTTCCTTCTTCTTCCCGCTCGACCGTAAGTACTATACTGACAACTTGTCCTGTGGCTGCAATGTAAAGCAGCAGAGGCTCTTTGCTGATTGGGGCAGCAAGCACCGGCTGGGTGGAGAGCAGAGCTTTGAGCTCTGCAAACGCTGCATCAGCTTCTGGAGTCCACTCGAACTTGTCAGACTTCTTCATCAGTCGGTAAAGAGGCAACGTCTTTTCACCGAGACGAGAAATGAATCGACTTAGAGCGGCCAAGCAGCCTATAAGCTTTTGGACATCGTGCACGCGTACAGGACGCTTCATCCGGAGTATGGTGCCAACTTTTTCAGGATTGGCATCGATCCCCCGTTCGGAAACAAGAAAACCGAGTAACTTTCCACCTGGAACTCCGAATGTGCACTTTGATGGATTGAGCTTGATATCATACCTCCTGAGGTTGGCAAAGGTTTCAGCAAGGTCAGTCCGCAGGTCGGAACCTTTCCATGACTTGACCACAATATCATCCATGTATGCCTCCACATTCCGACTGATTTGAGTGAGTAAACACTTCTGAATCATTCTCATGAACGTGGCTCCGGCGTTCTTGAGGCCGAACAACATGGTGACGTAACAGAAGCATCCGAATGGAGTGATGAAAGCTGTTTTGATCTCGTCGGGTCCATACAGACGGATCTGATGGTACCCGGAATAGGCATCTAGAAAAGACAATCTCTCGCACCCCGCAGTCGAGTCGACTATTTGGTCGATGCGAGGGAGAGGAAAATGATCTTTCGGGCAGGCCCGATTGATATGTTTGAAATCAATGCACATGCGAAGTGACTTGTCCTTCTTGGGGACCATGACGACATTGGCGAGCCACTCGGAGTGGTAAATCTCTCGGATGAACTCCGCTGCTAAGAGCCGAGCCACCTCCTCACCAATGGCTTGCTTCTTCTGGACGGCGGACCGTCGAAGATGTTCCTTCACAGGCTTGAATTTTGGGTCGACTCGTAGACGGTGCTCAGCCAGCTCTCTGGGAACTCCAGGCATGTCAGAGGGTTTCCATGCGAAGATGTCCCAGTTCTCACGGAGGAGCTGGACGAGCGCTTCCTCCTATTTGGAGTCGAGCGTCATTGAGATGTGGGTCGGGGCAGCATTGGGGTCGGTCGGGTGAATGTGGGCCGTCTTTGTTTCGCCGGACGACTGAAAAGCTGATTCTGAAGCAGGCTTCTTAGCTCGTAGCAACTCACTCGGATCTGCAGTCTTCTGATACTCTTGCAGCTCAACAACTGCCATCTGAGCGTCTGCAATCTTTGAGCCTTTCTGAAAACACTCTTCTGCCTTCTTCCGATTGCCTGTAACGGTGATCACACCTTTGGGACCAGGCATCTTCAATTTGAGATACACATAACATGGTCGAGCCATGAAGCGTGCGTAAGCTGGCCTGCCCAGAATGGCATGATAAGCACTTTGGAAGTCCACAACCTCGAATGTCAACTTTTCCTTGCGGTAATTCTTTGAATCACCGAAAACCACATCAAGAGCAATCTGGCCGAGTGATTCGGCCTTCTTCCCGGGAATGACTCCGTGGAAGCTCATGTTACTGGTACTGAGCCTGGACATCGGAATGCCCATCCCTTTCAATGTTTCCGCATACAGTATGTTCAGGCCACTGACACCATCCATCAGGATTTTGGTCAGTTGAGTGCCTTCGACAACTGGGTCAACCACCAAAGCTTGCCTCCCAGGGGTGGCAATGTGCGTAGGGTGATCAGACCGGTCGAATGTGATGGCAGTCTGAGACCACTTCAGATAACTGGGTGTTGCCGGAGCAACCATATTCACCTCACGGTTAATGACTTTCAGTCGACTTTTGCTTTCGACATCAGCAAAAATCATCAGGGTGGAATTGACTTGGGGGTATCCATCTTCACTATCTTCCTTGTCCTCAGCCCTGTCCGACTCTTTTTCCTTATCTTTGGACTACTTGCCTTGAAACTGCTGGATTAGGAGCCGGCACTGTCGAGTGGTATGCTTTGGGTAAATAAAATTACCCTCTTCATCTTTCTTGGTGTGGATGTGACATGGCAGATCCAAAACATCATTTCCATCTTGATCTTTGACTTTCTTGGGCTTCCAGGGCCCCTTGGGTTTTCCCTTGAATTTTCCCTGGGTTACGGCCAGGGCCTCCCCAGGGGCGGCTGGCTCGGCCTTCCGCTTCTGTTTCCGACTGGAGTTTCCTCCGGTTTCTTGGGCGACTGCCTTGTGCTTGCCACTCCGGCGTCGATCTTCGTCTTCACCATTAGCGTACTTGGTGGTAATCTTCATCATCCGATTCAGAGACATCTCTCCAGTTCGACCGAACTTCAGATTCAATTCTCTGTACTTAACGCCTTCCTTAAAGGCACAAACTGCTTGATGGTCTGGCACATTCTCAACTGTGTGATGCAATGTGATCCACCTCTGGATGTAATCCCTCAGAGTTTCATTCAGTTTCTGCACGCAAGACCGCAATTCTGTAAGGCCTGCAGGTCGCTTGCATGTTCCTTCAAAGGTTGTGACAAACACTCGGGAGAGGTCCTCCCAAGTGTAGATGCTGCTGGGTGCCAACTGATTTAGCCACGCTCTGGCTGAGCCCTCTAACATGAGAGGCAAATGCTTCATGGCCACCTCATCATTGCCACCGCCAATCTGTACAGCCACTCGGTAATCTTCGAGCCAAGTGTCAGGTTTAGATTCACCGGTGAACTTGCTGACTCCAGTCGCCAGCCTGAATTTGGGAGGAATCACTGCGGCTCTGATGACTCGACTGAAACACTATGGCCCCGAAGCATGTACTCTGCTGCTGGCAGGCGCATCTCTGTTGTGGCCTTCTCGATGAGCTCTGTTCCTGTCAACCAAACCTTGAACGAGGATGGATCTCGCATCAAAGCCTGGGTCCCTGGGGTCGACTGGAATCCTCTGCCCAACACTATGAGGGCGTCTGTCATCTTGCCGTCGAGGCGCATACGACCCACTCCTCGGGGGAGGGGTTGGCACTCGACGTCGATCATCACGATCGAATCGGTGATCATACTGCTCATTTCTTCTGTACTGATCGTGCCGGTCTCCACGTCCCTCACGCCTCGGGGGCGATCTCGGGCTGTGAGCCAACTGGACTGTGTCCGTTGCCACGGATCGACTGTGGATCCTATTCCGCGACTGAGAAACAGCGGAATTCTGGTTTCCCGCCGCCCGGAGCAATGCTCTGATCTGCAACAAGCCCCTGCCAGCCTCCGACTGGGAGGGCTGAATTGATTCTGCTATACGGGCCGCAGTGGCCAAATTCTGAACTGGGGTTCGATATACCTGCGGCGGCGGGAAGAGCTGACGCCGACTGGACTCGGGAGCTTGCTGACGTCGACTGGACTCGGGAGCTCGCTGACGCGCTTGCTCGTCGAGTATTCGCTGGAGATTCTCTAGTCGAGTGCGCTCGGCCAGGTTAGCCAAGCGCGCGTCCTCCAAGGCCCGGGCCTCGGGGGTTTCTCCGACAATAGGAGTGTGGAGTGCGTCCATGTTCCGGCGGCGAAGCTTCTCTCGCTGCAATGACGTGAGAGGTTCGGGGAGATACTCATTGTGGGGATGCGACGGGTCACCCCCACCCGCGCCTCCATCAGCGCGAGGGAAACCGGGAGGACTGTGTGTTCCATCGACCGCCAGAACCTCAGCCGCTGGATCGTTGCTGTCGCACTTGGATGCGGTCTCCGCGGAGCCAGTCGACAGGTCAAACAGGCCGCAGAGGGATTCGTCGGGCTCGATTGCCGCGACTTGTGGGGCTGCCGACTGGCGGGCCACGGCATGCCTCACCCACCGCTGAAGTCTCGACCGACCGGAGCGCTTGCGCTGGTGGGAGACAGGGCGGGGAGACCACACAGGGACCGACTGATACTGGGTCGACGGCTGCCGCAGGAGGACGCCACGAATGCATGCGCGGAAGTGCGTCGCACCGCGGACGGGGAGCGTTTCGATGTCGAGTGGTGCCTCCTGAAGCCAGGCGGAGTCGTCGGCGATGAACGTGAGCGCGCCGAGACGGATCTCGCGGCCCTCCACCAAAACTCCGCAAGAAACCATGATCAAAGGGATCGGAAAAGATCACAACTTCTCCAACTAGGCGCTAAGATTCCTGCCCCACGGTGGGCGCCAACTGTCGTGGTTCTAACTCTAACAGTGCTGTAGGGGGGGTGTGTATGGAGAGGCTAGATCTTAGCTATGGAGGACTTGTAAGCACACGAGGATTACGAGTTCAGGCCCTTCTCGGAGGAAGTAACAGCCCTACGTCTCGGTGCCCGGAGGCGATCGATTGAATTATGCGTGTGTGAATAACAGGGGTGCGAACCCTTCATACTGAGGAGGGGGGTGGCTTATATAGAGTTCGCCGGCCCTCTCCTGCCCTCAGTAATGCAGGGTTTAAGGTACATTTAAGGTTGGGCGTTACTGGTAACGCCCCTAATAAAGTGCTATAATGACCATAAAGACTACTTAATAGCCGACCGTTTGCCTGCGGAGTGACTTTAGGTCTCCTGGCAGTCGAGTGGTTGGCTTCATGGTCGAGTGATAGCTTCTTGGTCGAGTGTCTTGAACCCGTCGAGTGGGATACCCTCAAGTCGATTGAAAGGTGACTTCTTCTAGGGATGTCCTTGGCTAGGGCTCTTTGGACAGGTCCGTGCCCCTACCCTAGGTACATATCTTCATCAGTCGCCGCCCCCGGTGAGCTCCTGTGCCCCGCAGCTGCCATGTGTACACACACACACACACATACACACACACAAACTAGAAATATTAGAAATGTTAGTTATATAGTAATGTTATAAATTTTTCTGTTTTTCAGTTATAGAAATATTTAAAGAAATGTTAGCAATTTTTCTATTTTTTAGTTATAGAAATATTAGAAATGTTATAAATTTTTCTATTTTTTAGTTATAGAAATATTTATAGAAATGTTAGCAATTTTTCTTTTTTTTAGTTATAGAAATATTTGAAATGTTAGTTATATAGAAATGTTATAAATTTTTCTATTTTTAGTTATATATATAGAAATGTTATAAATTTTAGTTATCACAATCCAATCACATTTAAAAAATGTTACTTTTTGCGGGCATATAGTATTTGTTCTCGACGATGCCCGGCCCGCATCCTCGCCGTCGTCCCGTTCGCCACGACGTCCGGCTGACCCTTGTCCGGGACTGGGCTCCGCCGGGCTGGCACTGGGAGGTGGTACCTGGAGGGGCGCACCGCTTGGTGAGGAACCCAGCCTCGGGTCCCGTCATCGACCCTAATATCCTTTGGTGGCGTTCGTGTGGGCCACATTCGGTGCAGAGGGAGTCGGCCCCACCGAAGGTGGTGCGTCATCGTGTCAGGGAGGAGGACGAGCATGTCCATCGCTACATGGCTCCTATGGACATCAGGTTCTCCAATACCTGGCAGGTTCTTTGGGTAGATGACCGGAGATATGATCCTGTGATGGTTCCTTCTCTTTGGGTGTCCACCGCTCGCGCCCCAGGAACCGCGAGTGGCCTAGATTCTTCTGTAGTACTCGATCTTTATTAGCTACCTAGCCAGTGATGTATTCGCTATATAATATTCGAGACAATGTATTCGAGATTATATATATTATTCGAGACGATGTACTTGAGATTATATATCATTCGAGACGATGCATATTATGTACTATATATGATTCAGTTTTTCCTTATTGATTGCATCCATGCATTGTAATTTGAATACTAAAATTGTAATTTGAATACCGGCAGAGAGAGAAGAGGAATTGTTCGAGATCATACGCAGCCCTCGCAGGCTAGATGATCTGAATGAAACAGATGACGGCTCCCAGTATCTGAACAATACCGGGAGGGTGATGATAACGTATTCGATCTCGATGATCGAGCTGATGAAGTCATGAACTATGATTATGATTATGATGATGCAGACAATGTTTATGATGACACAGACAATGTTGATCTTAAAATAACAAAGACTACCGGCGAGGTATATTTATATAAGCAGGCATCTGGTGATCATCACATGTTTTTTTATTTGAAGATATATATATTAACGAATCGATCTTTCTTCTTTCAACCCTCCGGATTGAGCAAATCTGCTTCTATAGACAGCAGGACAAAGCGATGCCCGGGCAAAAATTTGAAGGAGGGTGTAAAGTACAACATCGACTCCATCAAAACTAGTGGCGAACCCCTCACGCCTAAGAACATTGCGAACAAGTGGACTCGTCAGTGCGGAGTTCTTGTGAGGGACCAACTCCCGATCTCCATTCAAGAATGGAAAGAGCCAAAAACTAAACGTCCAGATGTTACTTGGGTCGATGACAGAGCAAAACAAAAGCTTTGGGAATCTCTGATGGAACATTTCACCCTACCAGATCATTTCACTGATGTAGATGTGCAGAAAGTCAAGGACGCTGCTCTTAAGAAGATGGCAATTGCATTCAATACCCACAAGAAAACTGTATGGGCCAACTACCTCGCTGCAGAAAGGAAGACTCCAGAATTCAAGGGAACACTGGAGAAGCAAAGAGAACACTGACCCACTTTCGTGAAATTCAAAGAATCAGAATTATCTAAGGAACGGTCGGCAAAAAACAAGGCCAATGCCGCAAAAAGGACGTAGTTCCATAGGCTGGGTCCAGGTGGCTACACGGTGGCAATGCCTAAGTGGGATAAGTCTGAGCAAGAGATGGAGGATGCAGGGGTCACTCCGGTTACTAGGAGCTGCCCCCCCAGGGTGTAGAAGTTGGTTCTATGCGCATGGGGGGCGTTGGACTCGAAGACAGGCCTGGTTTCAAAGAAGGCAAGTCTAAAAGGAGCAAGTCAAAAGTTACTTGACGCAATAGAAGATGTTAAAAAGGGGGTGTTCATGCCCAACAGAGAGAACGACGAGCTTACACGCGCCCTGGGAAATCCTGAACACCCGGGAAGAACACAAGGCAAGGGCGTTATTCCCTGGTATGAGGGCTTTTCAGAATGGAACGATGACTACAGGACCCGTGCAAGAAAGAAGATGGAGGAGGAGACGAAGAGGAAGCTGGAGGAGGAGTAGAGGAAGCAGGACGCAGAACGCCTTCAAGGCCTAGAAGCAAGGCACGCGGACTTGGCACTCAAATTCTAGCAGAAGCAGCAGCAGATCGACTCACTTAGCCAGGAAAGGGGGTCTCAGCAGTGGCAGCAGCAAGCGGATGATCATCCAACATTGGATAGCACCGTCCCATCCATGCCGAGAAGCAGCGTTGGTTCCGCCCCGGGCGACGCACTGCTCGATACATACCCTGTGGATGACATCATAGAGAACACTAACTGTGAGCTACACTTCAAAATGAAGAACATATCCATGAAGGTGGCGGACGCAGTTGCTTTTAAAATTACCCCCAAAGCAACCTTCCATTGTGCCCTGATTCTAGCGGGCTATGCTCGTGTCTTGGTTGATGAGGTGGTGGACCCATATTCGGGGCTACAGCTTGACATTCCTGGAGGTGACGACGAGCGCACACTGGGAGAGGCCATACATCGTATCATCCTATGGAGAAAGGATTGCATCATCTTTCGAAGTCCACCGACACCGCGTCTGCCGACTCCTCCTCGAAGTCCGCCACCGAGTCAGCAGAGTCCCGCTCCTCCAAGTCCACGAACGCGTGAGCAGACTCCTGCTTCAAGTCCGGCACAGCCTCAGGCCACTCCTCCCGTTTCAAGCCCGACACCGTGTCAGGCCACACCTCCTGCTTCAAGTCCGGCACAGCGTCAGGCTACTCCTCCTGCTCCAACTCAACAACGTCAGCCGTCTCCGCCGCCTCAGCAATCGCAGAAGAGACACGCCGCAGCTATGGTGCGTAGCGGTACGAGTCGAGGTAGTACAAGAAGTACAGGCGGAGACACGAAGCGATATAAATATGGTCCAAGCCTCGCTCCTCTTCCTCAGAGGCCTTACGGCATGACCGAGGAGCAAAACAATGCCATAGTGCGGGCAGAAGTGGACGCCCATTTTGGACCGAAACCGGCAACGCCGCCGAGGGAGAAAGTGCCCGAGGAAAAGATTGACCACTTCTTTCGTATGGCTACACCACCAGCTCCCAAGCATGTTGACTCAGACTATGAGCGCCAAATCAGGAAGGCACATCGAGCACGGCTACAGAAAGAAGCGAGCTCGAGCTCGAGCCAACAAGAAAAATGCGAAAAAACCGTTCCCCAGCTGGGAGAACAGGCGGCGCAATCGATCCCCCCGCTTGTTGTGCCAACAACACGTGAGAGTACGCGCGCCCAATATTATTGTGGGCAAATAGTTTACGTTCCCGAGGTGGGAAATGTGGTAATAACCGAGGAGCATATAACGCAGGCTGAAATTCTTAATATCACTATTGGACAACTCCTCGAGATCTAGCCCATGTCTCCGCTTAGAGAGGAGGAAATAAAACGGAAATATGTCCGGGGCCAACCTTTGGTCGAGCCAGACGAGGTCTAGAACCTCCCAACGAGAATGTATGAATTGCATCAATGATACATGAACATTATCAAGATTTCCAATCGAGAGTCCCTCATGGTGAAAGTCAAGGAAGAGCATTACTTCCATAAGAAAGCTCTGTCCGTTGAGTATTCAGAACTATTTCAGTTATTCAATCAAGATGCACTCGACAAATCTATCGTCAGTTGCTATTGTCTGTAAGTGATTTCTTTCTATAATTTAAGTCTCAAGCTAGCTCTAGTGCTCATTGATTGATCATTAATTACCTGTAATTATATATCCTTACTATATATTCTTTTCTGTGGTATTATGCAGGATGAAGATGCATGAAATGAAAAAAAGTGGACGCTATGGCATTGGGTTCATTGATCCAAATACCGTTAATGAATTCACATGGAAATTGAAATACTGTAAACAAGATGTAGAGAATAGCATGCTAGAGTTCTTGAAGCGCCTCAATAGCAATGAAGATATATTACTTCCTTACAACTTTGAGTGAGTCACACTGTCTTGTACTACAAATTCTGTTTTTGCTTAGTAGCTAGATGTTAATAAGTGTATAGGGTTTAGGGTTATAGTTGATTAGTGTTATGCACATGCCCGCTTAATTTATACATGCAAACGTACGCGCATGCAGGTGCCCCTGGATCTTGTTAGACATTAAAGTTGACCATGCAAAAGTTGAAGTACTGGACTCACTACTTAAAAAATATAGTGACTACAACATCGTGAAGGGGATAGTCAACAGGTAATTTCAATCATTATTAACTATATCTCGGCCTATTTAGTTCGTCATTTCCTGATATGAACTATTTTTAATAACCTCTTTATTAATTTTCTTTGCCGGCGGGCAGGGCTTGGGCAAAGTACATCAAGGTGACTCCAGGAAAATGGCCACAAAAGCTATTTTGGTATCGACCCAAGGTAAGTAATTAAGTAGCTAGTACTAGCTAGCTAGCTATCATCTCTTTAATTCTTGTTTCAGTACCATTAATTAATTATCATGCTTGATTAATCATTATCTGATTCAATTCCATTCTCGTAAAGGCCCTGAAGCAGGCACCGGGGAATGATCCGTGTGCATACTACGTTTGCGAGAACATTCGCATGATGGCGTCCGAAAAGAGCACATCTGGTAGACAGCAATGGGTACGTTTCACAGAACACTATTCACAATTTTTACATGATTATCAATATTGATCTCCTTCTTAACAGTTCCATGACGTGCGGGAGAAGCTCCTAACAACGGAGCGCATACGAGCACTTCAAGAGGAAATAGCAGGATTTTTGCTCGACCAGGTCATAGATCCCAAAGGAGAATACTATTACCCGCTACCGCCCCCATGAACCACTTGTCATCGTGCTCCGAAGGCACCAAGGCAACATGTAGGAGAAATTGTATATATATATATATACATGTGTATGTGTGAATAACTAATGGTGGTGGTTGTGAGACATTCCCTGATATATATTTATATATATGCGGTTCTACGAGAAAATCTATTTATATATATGCATAATGTGTACAATATGTAGTATCGTAAAATACCAGCAAACAAAAAAGAATTAAATGGAAAACACAAAATTAATGAAAAAAAACCAAAACCCCCCCAAACATTTACCCGTACCTGGTCTACCAGCACCCGGGCCTGGCTCCTGCCACGTGGTGGCCCTTTAGCGCTGGTTCGTGATGAACCGGTACTAAAGGGGGGGGGGCTTTAGTCCCCACTCTTTAGTGCCGGTTACAGAACCGTCACTAAAGGCCCTTACGAACCGGCGCTAAAGCCCGGTTCTGCACTAGTGTCACACTACTCCAGCCCGAGCACGCTTAAGTTCGTAGTTCTATCCAACCCCAGCACGAGCTCACTTAACAGGCACTTGTTGATATATCTATCATATCAATCCTATTAAACCTTGTTGATGTCTATGACTTTGTTCATGTTCATGAGTGTGATGAAATTTTGAAAAAATATTTCAAACTTCCCGGTCATATTAAGTATCATATTTTGAACATTTGTTCCAAAAAAAATTCAAAACCAATTTTTTTCCTGTTACTAGTGGCGCACCTAGCAAATGGTGCGCCACTACTAAGTTTGATTTTTTTTCCATTCCCCCCACCCTCTAGATGATGCAACCCAACGTTCGTCCGCCCGCGGGGGCCCCAAGCTTGATCTCATCCTTGATGGCATTAAACAAAATAGGTGAAAGTTGGCGCTTGTGTCTAAAAGCTCGGGCTTTTCTTTCATTCTAAATGGTCAACTAATGAACATCATAAGCGATGCCACCGCCTTCTGGTTGGGGACGTTCCTTCCTAAAAGGTTTACCCACCAGTTTTGATGGAAGACTCAAGATGCCAAATGGAAGTGTTGAAAATTTTGAGGTGCAGCCGCTCATACTAGTAGAAAACATGGTTTTGGTCACAGCACAATATACACAATAGTCCCGGTTGCATTATGAACCGGGACTAATGTGAGCATTAGTCCCGGACCGAGCGGCTAAAGGCATTAGTCCCGGTTCAAATGGGCCCTTTAGTCCCGGTTTGAGACACGAACCGGGACAAAAGGGCATCGCACCCTTCAGTCCCGGTTCGTGTCTCGAACCGGGACTAAAGATTACACCTTTAGTCCCGGTTTGAGATATGAACCGGGACTAAAGGGTGCGATGCCCTTTAGTCCCGGTTCGTGTCTCAAACGGGACTAAAGGGCCCATTTCTCAAACTCTACCCCCCCCCATCGCCATTTCAGTTTTAAAAAAAACAAAAAAAAATGATAAAAACTTCAAAAAAAGAAAATCCTTCGAGATGTAGTTATATTACTACATCTACTAGTTAGCAAAATTAAAGAACTTGAATTTGGACATGACATGTTTCGTAAAAAAGTGTCATGAAGAAGTAAAACGGCTATAACTTTTGCATACGATATCGGGAAAAAACGTATAATATATCAAAATGTTCAGCACGAAAATCTGCATCCGATTTTTACTGCCGTAGGCCTGTTTGCAAAATTTTAGAATCCTCAAATTCTAAAAGGAAAATAAGATATACTCAAATTTCAGTTTTTTTTTAAATTTTGTTTAAATCTGGTCAAACTACTTATTCAAGAAGTATTAGTGTTACTACAGAATTATTCAAGAATATTAGTGTTACTAAATAATTATTTTAATTTTTTTGAATTTTGGTCAAATTGTCATCAAACTATGGTCAAACTACTTACTCAAGAAATATTAGTGTTACTAAATAATTATTGTTTTTTAGAATAATAGTTTCAAACTCAAACAGTGAAACGTGTGACTTCATGCTCAAGCTAAACTCCCGAGGGTTAATAGGATTGACATCTTACTATTGTCAGGAAAACAACATGTGCAGACTTGGAAACGAGGTGGAATAGAATCCGGAAGTTAAGCGTGCTCAGGCTGGAGTAGTGAGAGGATGGGTGACCGGCCGGGAAGTTAGATGATTTGGAATGATGAGGGGTGATTAGAGATTAGAGGTTAAATTGAGCATTGATGAGGGGTGATTAGAGATTAAATTGTAAATAATTCAGAAATTTAAAAATCAGAAAAAAAAATTAAAAAAAGGAGCTCCAGACAGCAGCCACGTGGAGCGCCTTTAGTTCCGACCCTTTAGTTCCGGTTCCAGAACCGTGACAAATGACCCTTTTTCTACTACTCTCTTTTTGTTTGCAAATAACTTATTAGTACTCGGCCCAAAAGCCCAACATATGTTTGGCATCATCTGATCCTGACGCCCACGATACGATTTCAAAAGATCTTTGGCTTACTCGCTCATAGCGGGCTTAGATTCCTCCATCTGGCGTGACGTTCTGCTTGCAACCCTATGGAAGGTTTGGAACTCCAGGAACGTTGCTACTTTCAGGAATGAAGACCACCCCTCCTTGGTTACTGTTAGAAATATTTGTAATGATTTTAAACTTGGGTGCAACCGGTTCAGACATCCAGTAGATAAGGTATCAAGTACGTCTTGGCTGAATTACCTGTCGTCACGGCTTGCGTGCCCTTGTAAAATCTTATTCTTGGTCTGTGACCAAAGTTTGAGCAATATATATACAGGAGGGGACTCTCCCACCCCCACCTTATTCCTCAATAAAAAAGTGTTTAATATGAAAACGTGATATCTTTTTCTATAATAAAAATTGAATTACCCTTCCAAAGAATTAATGCTTAACTACCACTATGTAAAAGAGCGCATTAGCCTACAACATGACATTGGCTTTCATCTCGTGGAGACGGAATGAATACTTCACCAACTCTCATAGGTGAGTAATGCTCAGTAATCATCTCTCCCTTTACATATACCACTACATCCTGACCAAACTATATACATTGTTCATTCATTTGCACTTCCTACAAGTGATTTTCTTATTGGCCTCTATACTAGCCTATAAGATATGTGGCAACCACATGGACATATGCAACCATCATAAAAGGATTGGAGAAATATATATGGAAATACGGGAATCAGAGATATAGGGACAGTAGCATATCGGCACAGGATCTATCGTTGTTCCAAATTAGTTTCGCATTGGGCTCAATTGGGTCAGGCGGTCAGCAGTACAAAAAGATGCCTCAGCTGGTCCCATTTTATCTGCTGCTAGCTTTTGGTCATGAGAGGTCCTACGGCGTTGGGCTCACACATGTTTGGGCCTGAGCGCAGCTATATATAGGATAAGGATTAATTTCTAGAAAAATAGAACAAATCAGCCAATCAATGACCTGGAGCTAGACAAAGTCACGTCACTGCATGTGGGCATCGAAGTGGACTCCGGGATCGAGCAATACATAACCGAGGCATTGAGTGAGCCAGCGATGTCTCTTCCAGCAGGTCGCCTCTCTCATCTTCACCATGTTGTAATGTAGGATAAACAAGAGTGAAATTAAATGAATCTATCTATGACAATTCAATGGTTGAAATTAACTACTCCCTCCGTCCGAAAAAACTTGTCATCAAAATGGACAAAAAAGGGTGTATCTAAAACTAAAATACATCTAGATACATCCCTTTTTATTCATTTTGATGACAAGTATTTCCGGACGGAGGGAGTACTTAATATTATTTACAGATCTTAAAGAAACTAATTAAGAGTAACTACAAACTTGTCTTTCCAAATACAGAGTACGTCGGAGGTATGAGAGGATAGCCAAATGCAACTTCGTGGCATAAAGAACGGTGAGCTCTCTAGTTTCGATCCATTCCGGCGGAGGCTGGTGATTTGAGAAACCTAGGGTAATGTTAATCATGTCATGCGACTGGTGAACTTATCAGACGTTTTAGAACTGGTGAAATGTGATTCAGGTTAGTACAATCTGATGAGCCGCCTTTCGATCTTCCAGGCACATGCAGGAAGTTGGCCGCATTGAAGGCCATGACGTGCATCTTCGGCATCACTCGCTCCCAGCAGAGCACGCAAAGTCAAGAAGTACTGCATGCCCAAGTCCAGTTGTGCAATCGTGATGAAAAATAATCCAAAACTGGTATCCTAAAGACATACTTCTTTTTTGTGAAAAAAGGTTTAACCCTGGTTCTCTGAATCGATAATTGCAAAACAAAGGGGATAGAAGGATAGGACATACAACACTTCAGAATTACTCCCTCCGTCCCGAAATGTAAGACGTTTTTTGATACTATGATAGTGTCAAAAAGCGTCTTACATTTTGGGACGGAGGGAGTACTAGCTAATCCTGTTACGAGATCGTGATTGAAACCACTTGAAGAACCTATGTACAAACATCTGCAAGTGGTTGCATCCATAGTGACGAATCTCTTGAACTCATACTCTAACACTATTAAACACAATACATTATGTTCGTTCCAAGTTGTCCAACAAAAAGCTGACACACTCCCACTTGGAATTCTATACTTGCGTTTTTTGTTCACCCCATCAAACCATTTCCCCAAACGTACAAATGCTATTTGACCAGGCAGATTATAGGCCACATGGACTATTGTCCACAACAGACGCACAAAAGAACATGAGAGGAACATGTGCTGCTGGCCATAGACGCAGGTAACCATACAGTACAAGTGTACATCACAAAGTTTATAACATAACAGTCACAGAGATAGCGTCAAACTACATGAATTCTGAAAGACGCAATCATAAATCACAATACCAAACCACGTTAATAAGCGAAGAAATGGGATCACTGTGCTTTCAAACTCCAACACACCACAGTGAAACAGCTCAAAGCTTTCAAGAATTGTCTCTGTATTTGTCACCTCGCACAGTGCTTCGCTCATTCCACACCGAATGGAGTGTCTGGCGTAGCCTCTTTTGGTATTTTTCATCATCCAAATGATGAGCTGGACTGTGGTCCTTCTTATCCCTGGGAACTGAGTCGTTGGGGACTTGTGCAAAACTAGCATCTCCTGAAGCTTATGAATAAATGCGGAAGCTTCAAGTTGGGCACTCTTCAGCGCATCCCCGGAAAGAAGATGAGAAGATGTGCACGTCCAGTCCGGCAAAGCTGCGTAGCAGTTTGCTCCGTTTTGGTCAATACATGTATAATGTCAAAACAATATACTTTTGGAAATATAGCGTCTAACAAATATGAGCAGCTGTAGTAAGTCAGTGAGACGTGCAGTGGACTGTGAGCACTTGGAATGGTATACAATGTGACCAATAACACGTTTTTCTTGAGAAGCACGGATGTTGTTTAGAAACTTTGAGAACACCATAGACGTATACACACATACACAGACCACACTCGCACTGACGGTGCGCCTGCTAAAAACGGAGTTCCGGGGCTCATCAGTGAATAGTATACATGTCTCACATGAAAACATATTTACTTCCGGTACAAAATATATAAAGTAATTTTTGGTTGTTACGATACTGTATGTACCCACCATTGTATCAATAAGGTTCAAACAACATACGAGGATTGGATTCCACGGTAGTGGGGTCCGATCCCGGTGGAGATAAGCATGACGGCGAGGGCGGTTGTGAGCGCGTCGGTGGGGGTGGGGGGGGGGGGGTCATGGTTAATGTTGTGCGAGACCGCTACACGAGATGACACGCCGGCGAGTTTGGCCGGAGGCCGTTGTGGGGCGGGGCAGAATACTGGCGGACAGAGAGTTGTGGCATGAGCACCAGCGAGGTCAGATGGGGGCGGTAGAGATGGGAAAAGGGGGAGGCGGTTGGGTCGTGGGTAATTAATTCGTGGCAATAAAAAACATATGACGAGAGATTATTGGAGACGCGGATCTCAGCCGTGAGATGAAAATCTATATCTATACCTACTAATAAAGCAAGGTGCATTTCTCCAATTTTTTCATCCGTTTATCGCCGAAAAGTTTTTTTCCCTATCCGAGGTGGTACTAAATTCTAATGCGTTCGTCTGCAAAAAAAAAGGCTTTTCCAGATTTTCGTACGTGGGCCGCGCGCTGTGGCCCAGCAAAACCAGCCAACTTATTTTTTAAGCCCACGCAGCAGGGAAATTCTATTTTCCGCACAGGGCGATAAATAGTAGGACTTTCGCACAGGACAACCGATAATGAGCTGACCCAGTTTTCTTTGTTTCTATGTTTTATTTCTATTTTTACTCTTCTTTCCGTATATATTTTTTCCCTTCCAATTTTAGTTTTTTTTATAGAATTTATTTCGGAAATTCAAAATTCTCAAAAAACGTTCAGAATTAAGAAAAAACAAATTACAGAAAATGTTTGGAATGCCAACATTTTGTTGCTATTTTGAAAAATATTCAGAACTTGAAAAATTTCCCATATTTTCAAAAAAATTATTGTTTTTCAGAATTGTTTGAGATTTCTAAAATCAAAATGGAATTTTATAAAATGCTCCAAATTCAAAAAATATTCTTGTTTCAGTGAAATTTTCACAATTCAAAATAATGTTAAAAGGTACACATTTACGAAAATCTTACGAATTTTCAACACATGTTCCCGTGCTAAAAAAATGCTCACAAATTCAAATAATGGTCATGTTTTTATAAAAAAATTGGTGTTTTAATAAATGTTTGTGAATTTCAAAATATTTCCATGTTTCAAATTTGTAGCCGTTTATCTACAATTCAAAATAATGTTAAAAGATACACATTTTCGAAAATGTGGTGTTTAATTTTCGCATTTATTCACAAGCTAAAAAAATAATGTTCCCATGCTAAATAATGTTAAAAGATACACATTTTCAACACATGTTCCCATGCTAAAAAAATTGTTCATGTTTTATAAAAAAATGTGGTGTTTTCAAAAAATATTTGTGAATTTTAAAAGATGTTCATGTTTCAAATTTTGTTTACGTTTTTTAAAAGTATATATAATTTTCAGAAAACTGTTCAGGATTTAGAAAATGGTTCATATTTCCTAATTAGGAAACTTCATACCTTAAAATCTCCTGGATTGAAAGGAAAAGTAGATTGAATAATTCATGGGCCTTCTCTGGCGTACGATGACGTAATAAAACTATTAAATGCCCTTGATCAATGAATGGAAAAGTAGCGGATTCGTTACTTCACACCCGGCGAAACCGAGAAGCTACATATTTCTTTTTCATGTGCACACAGGGTTTTGCTTGCACATATAATTCTCACTAATTTTAAATGCATGCTATTTTTTCTTCCGTTGCAACGCACGGGCATATGTGCTAGTAAGATAAACGTATCGCAAGTAGTCTCATGATGGTTTCCTTTCAGACTACTGATAGGAAGAGTTTCCCTCCAAGATAATCAACTTTCATTACAACCCATGCGTAAGGAGCTAACATTGACAATCAAGGCATTTATTTCTTCCATGATTGCTAAATTTTCTCAACATATTGAATACTCTCTGTACAATAGGATCTGAGATTGGATGCTAAATTTTATGCGAGGGGTCCCAAATTGGATCCCTGCCACATCGCTCCCGTGGGCGACGGTGAGGTCCCTGCCGCTGCCGCCATGAACACCCTCCTCTCCATCTCTCCTCCCTCGCCGCCACCAAAGGACGCGGCCGGGCAAAGCCTGGCCGGCGGCGGTGGCGGCGGGGCCTTTCGCCTTCTCGCGCAGGGCCTCCGCCACAGGGCGGCACGGCAGGGCCGGGACACCGCGATGGCGAGGGTCGCGGTGGTGTGACATCGGATCCCCACAACGGCGGCGCTCGGGGCCGGTGGCACACGACGGGCTTCGAAGTGGTGGATCATGCAGGCGAGGGGATGTCGGCGGTTCGGGATCCACCCCGATCTAGCGTCCGTCTTCAGCCTGCGGCACGGGCTGTGGGCAGCGATAGCCGGTGTCCTCTGCCGTGGTGGAGGCAGCGGTGTGGTGGTGATCTTAGTGCTCTTCTCGCATCACAACAACCATCTGCATGATCATTCCTCCTCGATCTGGCCATCGACGTGTTTCCAGAATTGCTACCAGAGATCTTGCCCAACGATATCTGGGTCGGATAGATTCCGATCGTGCGCGTCCACATCAGCCTACGCAGTCTAGAAGGGCGCGACGTGAAGCTCTACTGTTTGTCGACACCATGGGACATGTCGGTATCTCGATTTCCATGGCATACACAGCGATGGAGAAAGTCATGGCGGCTGAGATCGGAAGATCAGTAAGGCGGGCGGGCCTTGGAGGCGATGGAGTCAGCCACGTGTTTGATAAATTTCAGAAGCAGCAGTGAAAGTGGGGGCGGCAACACTGGAGGATTTCATTTTTATGGTGCTCTTCGCGTGCTGAGTCGTGACTTTCAGGGTAAAAATCTAAGGTCTGGCCTTAATTGGTTGTGCATGGCGATGGCCTTGCTGAAGGTATTGTTTTGAGAGCTCGGACTTCTCCAGGGGAAAACCTAAGATCTTGGATGTGGCAACGACGGCGCTTGTGCACTGTTTCCTTCTTGAAGGCGTCGCTTTTGGAGACCTTTTATGTTTTCTGGGTGTTGTCATAGGTGGTGGTTTGTGTGCTGCTACTGAGAGGAGTTGATCACTATGGCGAGGCCTTTGTTTTTCCTCTCTATTCTGTTTTCTTTTCGGGTTGTGTGCATCTGGGATATCTTTGAGGCATCTTATTGGTGTAGAAGCTGGGTGTAATTGGTATCTTCATGATATTAATACATTCCCCTTCCAAAAATAATCAAAAAAACAATTAGTATATTTGCTTAACAGTGTTCGTCAGCTTAGTATTCTCCTCAGAAAATGACCATTCTCAGCACTTATCGATTTATTGATTTTTTATATGTTGGTCAATAACTTAGCACATGGATCAACCATGAGTTCACATGGTTGATACCCAAATTCCACACCATGATGGCGAAAAGCCATTTTATATTTTCGTAGATATTGTCCAACTCACAACGTACTTTTACGGGATCCTAGTAGCATGTATTTCATTTTCTTCATTGGTATTTAAAAGTGTCCGTCCAATGAATATGAACATGATTAACTTGTGTAGTTTCAGAAAACTTTAAATCAAGCGATGAAAATGATCATTTTTCATAACATGCAAGTGCCACAATATTCTTGCATCATTGCTTTTATACAATCTTTTGGTTAGCTTTTTTCAGTCTCCTTTTATGCTCATCAATTTGGGCCACGGAAAAGAAGTACATTATCCCGCCCGACCCCAAGGGGTAAGAAACAAAGTAGGCATACTATCATGCGAAATTGCAATAATCTGACTAACACGAACAAGATTATTCATGAGCATTATTCAGAGGGGTATCACAACATCGGTTATTCATGATCCACGAACAAGACCAAAATAAGTAACATACATAAGAATGTGAGACTACTCACTGCTCACTGATATGATTCTAGTTCGACCCACTTAAACAAACACAATTTTAAAGTTGATAATAGAACCGCAGTTTAACTAGCAAAACAACCACAAGCTTACAGGATGCATTATCTTATTTGGCACAAGTAAAATAGGTTATTTCGTTCCATCATTGATCTTTTTTTTTGGAAATGGAAGTATACCCCCGGCCTCTGCATCATGATCTACAAAATATTTATTGACTGCTTACATTATTTCACCAACTTGTCCACTATTGGAGAACATCGAGATCATAGACATAATAATGCTTAGTAGCAACAACAACTGGAGACTGCACTTGCTTGCCTTTCCATGCAGAATAAAATTGTTGACCAATAAAGAAATCATTTATCCATAATTACAGATATTCACGTATGTGGAATACATGGACCACTCCATTTATATTTGGAAATTATATAACACTAGCAAGAGCAAGGGCATTCTTACTATTGTAGACCTACAATACATCTTCAAAAGTGACCACTACGTAAAAACCACGAAATAGCTAAACATATAAGGGAGGATGATTTGACACCCGGGACCAGGTGATCCCGAAATCTGGGCCGCCCAAAATAGTTGTTGGATCTGTGCTGTGTATTATTGAGTTAGGCTAGCAAATATGCCCGTGAGTTGCAACGGGAGATAAACTATCACATCATGCGGGTGTGGTAGATATTAAAAAAAGTTTGAATCAAGTGCAAGGATGAGATAAGGACTTTTAAAATATGATTTGAAAAATTATGTCTGAGTAATATCATGATGAGATAAGGGACTTTTTAAAATCCATTTCCAAAACCAAAAATGTGATGGTCTCATCACGACTTGATTTCCTAAGTGGTCACAACATAATATTTTTTGGCTGGGCAAACTACATCGATGGACCCTGCCTAAGTTAGACTGATGAATGTTGTGTTACAATCTGTGGTACCAAAATAAACATAGTTGTCTATGGACGCAAAATAGACATTTAGTCATTTTCACATGGCTTACAAAAACTAACCCATAGCAAGTTGTGTCATTTTTTTTGCGCTCGGCGCTGTACAAAACATGAAACCCTTTATTTTACCCGATGCGGTGGACAAAATAAAGTTATAAAATGACATCTACAGATCCCCTAATAAAACTTCTACGTAAGCGACTATTCATTTTGTTCATTATTTACGGACCTATTCTACTTTTTGTGAACATTTCCTAAAAGTCCATGGACTTCTTTTTCAAATTCCCAACAATGTTTTGAATATTATATCATTTTCAAAAAATGATGAAAATTTTTTATTTCATGAAAAATTATTTGAAATCATGCCTTTTTTAGAATATGCAAACATTTTTTACAATTATGAACATCTTATGATTTTTTGTGATTTTTCGAATGTTTTTTGAATTGACAAAACACTTTATGAATTTTCAAAAAATGCACCTTTTTATCTATTGTTCATTGCAGTGCGCATATCATGACAAATCATGCCAGGTCCTAACTAACAAGTACTGCCATCGAAAAACACCGAGCCTAATTGGACTGTTGTCCGCTGCCAAACACAAGAAAGACACACACAGATTGGCTCCCAAACTCATTGCGGAATATCTAAAACCGTTCTAAACTCATCTCACATACTAAAACACCTGAAATCCCAAAGTAACAAAAAGCACATGCAAACCAACTATAGATCTTAAAGAGTACCGAACTAACGGGGAGTTCTTTTTTCCACATTCACATCCATACATATGTTTTAGCAAAAAGCACATGCAAACCCACATCCGTCACCAAACACTGTGGCCATGGCTAACGCATTTGAAGGTGTTGACAAAGTTCCCCTCCTTGATAGCATTGGACACCTTGTTGAACAGCTCATGTGCCTAATCTAGTGTTTTCTGCTTCTCTCCCCCCTTCTCATCACCTGCCTCCGCACTAGGGATTGATGGCAGGTGATCATGATGCTTGCCTCGGGGCACAGGGGTGTAGAAGCTGACAACTGGAATCAAATTACAGAAGCCACGATTATCACACACCTTATTCACCCACTCCGACTATAGCTCGATTGTGAACAGGCCGACAGCCGTGTTAACAAAAATGATATTTGCTCCATCGGCAAAGCCTAGCACTTGCACTCTGTCTGCATCCTCAAGAGCACCAATTTCAGCACCCACTGTGCATCAGTGCGATCATTCGTCTACCTTGACCAGAATTTTAGATGCTGATCCAGGGCTTTGCAAACCCGCAGTTCACCATCCTCCGACAGCACCAGGTTAAAACTATCCTTTCTAGATCGGTTTGGTGTGCCGGATACTGCCAAGGCGTGCCTTGCTAGATCAGGAAAATATATCCTGCTAGATCATACTTCAGAATCAACCCATCGTCCGACAGGAAGTAAAGCAGAGACTTCCCAACAAACACGCTGGAATAGTATGTAAGGGCCATGTCGAAGTTGCCGCGCATCGAGGCCAGCTCACCCCAGGCGGCCGTCTCCGATGAGTATACGCACGCGGATGTGAGAAAGTTCTCGTCAACAGTGTCTTGCTGGAGGATGTCGGTGTGCACGATTGCACGAAGACCAAGTGGAAAGGACCCCCGAGGCAGTCACGGTGGACGTCGCACCCGTCGGTTGCGCAGAACACGGCAGCGGTCGAGCAAAGCCTCACCAATGCTATGGGAACCCTCACACGCTGGCGGGCGCCAGTGGCTGGCTCCCACAGGAGGAGCTCCTGGGTACATACCCCTGTCCTCGGAGAGGAAGAGGGCGCGGCCGTGGCGGCAGTCGAGGGCCCGCCAGGGGCGGTGGTGGGCACGAAACTGGGGATACGGTCGTCGTCCCAGCTGTGGAGGAACCCGAGCACCGGGGGCACCCAATGAAGCTCGTGCAGGCGGCGGCGGAAGCTGCGGTCGGAGAAGGCGAGGGACCAGGTGGTGCAGACGAGGGATGCGCGGAGGAGTCGGGTCGAGTCGTTCGGCGGGATGCGGAGGAGGATCACCTCGAAGAGCTCGTCCGGGAGCGCCGGCACCGGCCGCGCCACTGCTGCCATAGAGCATCTCCAGCCGGCCCCCTAAAAAGCCCCCTAGGAGCACTTTTTCAGTGCCTGCGCACAAAAAAAGTTCCAGTCATGCCTTCACGACCTCACTTTTCACCGAATTAGTGCAAAAATACGGCCGGCGAGACCAAGCGAAACCCACAATCCCGGGGGCAGCTGGGAGGCACCGGCGCTTTTTTCTTCGCCTCTCTGGCCCACTGTCGGCGACTTTCCCAGGACGGCCCCACCACGTTCTCTCTCTCCCACGTTCTCTCTCTCGCTTTATCTCTTTCTCTCATCCTCTTCCTGCTAGTGCTCCCGATCCATCGCGCCGCCTTTCCTTTGTCGTCTGCTCCGCCCCGGTGCTAGCTGCGGCCTCGCAGCCGGCCTCCCCTGCCGCCTGTTGCTCCGCTCCTCTCATGTGCCGCGCGTCTGGCTGCGCTGGCGCGGGCGTCCGCCTGGTCGCCGCTCTGGCTGGCCATTCCGCGCGTCCGGCCTCCGACCACGCCCCGCAAGTGGTACGAGAGCATATGCTTGGCCGGCTACGCTACATGCATGCCTCGTACCCTGGTGCTTGGCCGCGTGCATGGCCACATGCGTACGCGCATGTTTCATGGCTGGCCGCTGGGCCGAGCTCGCGTGGCCACGCCTTCCGCCCTCGCCGTACATGCATGTTTCATGGCTGACCGCTGGGCCGAGCTCGCGTGGCCGCGCCTCCGCGCCTTCCGCCCTCGCTGCGCACGGCTCTCCCCCCAGGCGCGCCGCCGTGCTGGCCTGCCTCCGCTCAGCGAGCCCCTGCTCCGCCTCCACGCTTCCCCCGGCCTCGCTCGTCCCGCTGGCGAGGTCTACGACCTGCCCGCCGCGAGCCCGCCCGTGCCCACGGTGCCCACGAGCTCCGCCATGGTTTGCCGGCACGCCGCGCCCCGCGCAGCCCCGGGCGAGGTTCCATGCAGGGGAGGTCATCGTGGACGAGCGACAACTCGACGGCACAGGCGACGGGCTCGGGCCGGCCTCGTCGCCGCCCACCAGCTCGCACGTGGCTCGTGGGAGGCACAACGAGTGGGGAATTTTTGCCCCCAGGTCAAAAATTTCGCCGGCAGCCCCCTAGGCGGCGAAAAATATGCCGTCTCTCTAACCATCCAACCACATGTTGGTTCGCAAATGTTGCTTTGCTTTTGTGGACTATTTCGTATTTAACTCTTTGGTTTCATTCAAGGCCTTTTTTGATTCAAAATGCAAACCTGGCCATATAGAGGTTGGCAAGGCACGCAAATAAAAGGGTCAAGCTGACCTTCGGCCCGAACAAGTCTGATCTCCGAAACCAGGCCTTAAGGCCAGGCACGACACGACCCTTTTACACTTTCTATATATTTTTACATCTGTATATATTTATTTTCTAAAAAAATGATATTTCTAAAAAAATATTTTTATTTTTTCTTACTTCTCGAGGTTTTTCTGTATTTTTCCTTAATTTTCATACTAAATCGGGTTAGAAGGTCGAAACACAACGTGGGCTGCCAGTCCCTGACTCCATATAGTTGTTACAATAATTCGAGGCACATCATGGATCCGTCAAGGACAAATAATCACACAAGCACGATCATGACACTGAGATATGTTAATGAGTTTCATTAATATGACAACATCCACAGAGCATGATTATGGACGCACCTTCCCATGTACCCTATCACATGATACTATTGTTGATAAGCCCACCGAGATCGTCACACATTGCTTCTATCACCATGCCATGGCCTGTCTGGCCACCCCTACCACGGGCACACGGACCATCCTTCTGGTGATCTCTATCTTAGCCTAGAACTTATATCTAGTCTATTTGGCTACTCGCGATGACATTATATGATAGTCCCAAGTTACACGTATCCGACTCAAACACCTAAGTATCTACAACTTACGAGTCCAATTGTAACACAATTAGTACACATATTCAACACATGTTTTAATACTCCACCTTGATGAATATGTCTTGGCTACTCGCGATGACATTATATGATAGTCCCGAGTTACACGTATCCGACTCAAACACCTAAGTATCTACAACTTACGAGTCCAATTGTAACACAATTAGTACACATATTCAACACATGTTTTAATACTCCACCTTGACGAATATGTCTTGGCCTTCTTGAAGCCTTCATGTGTGTCGGGTTACAAATGAGGGGTTGGCCCAAGTATACGAATGGCACATCTTAAGCCCATAGACCATCCAGGACTCTGCCCAATAGACCATGGGCCATGGACCATAATCATCAACCCATCAAAAATAAGGAGGGCAGCTTAGGAACGCACAAAGACCCTACAGTCAGATACTGAGGCAGTCGACATGCGACAACCGGTAGCCAACAATAGGCTAGGGAGGAGAAGGAAGCAGTCGACTAGAACATTAGTCGATGGCTACCTAGGATACCTCTCGCCCATGATGCCTGAAATGATGGCAGTTACCCAATGATGGTATAATTCAGTTAAATATGACAGCTACCAGTTGTAAATGACATGGAGCAGTCAGCCACCCATGTTGCCATGAACAACATTAATACTAGCCCATAATGTACCCCCTCCTAGCACACTCTATATAACACGGGAGCGGAGCTCCATGCTGATGGTTGAACATCCACACATTGTACATCAGCGCAGCTGCCACCATCCCCACCCCTCTTCTTCTCGTCCCCGTCGTCTTCCTCCCACCCCTCCTCAATAATTCTCCTTTTCTTGCTTCTTCCAGAGGGGCGCAACCGCTGCTCACACCACTAAAGGAGCAATGCGCGCAGGGGAAGTTGCAGGCCAAGGTGCGCTCGCCAGCCCCGCCCGCTGACCGGAGGATCAAGGCTCACCCTCTCAGTGCGCGTAGGGAGGGTGGCGGGATGTGGTGTGGTCGCTAGCGGGTCAAGGGTTGTTGTGATCCAAGGCCCAACATAGTGGGGATTCGAATTTAGTGACATTGTTATCCATCAACCACAACATTTAAGTGAAGCTTGCGAAAAAGATTTTGGCCGTAGGAATAATCACTTCAAGTTGGTATGTCGAAAGGATGCAAAATAATTTACATGTCTTCCCATCTTCTATTGTGTTAGTAATCTTCATTGACCTGTGTCGTACCGTTGATTGTAATCATAGTATAGTTATATTGTTGCTTCACGGTGCTTTCCATCAAGATGTTTGCTATATGCTCATCTCGTGCAATTTAATTTTTATCTAATTACCTAATTGTCTTTTCTTCGGTGTTGTCTAGTGATGGACGAGCTTCTAATGGTCCACTAGCTAGGAGAAAAGTAATCTCACACAAATATGAGCCAGGTAACCATGATCTGCTCGTGGCAAATATGATTATTTTTGTGCACTTGGGGAATATTTTTTTTCAGATGTTGCTTATCCCTTTGTACCGAAGAACATGCATTATTGAATCCAAAGGTAGCTATAAAATTGCATTTTAATCTACAATGAAGGTGGACATGGTATAACAGATTGTGTGTTGATTATTATTCTTTATCGCAATTTATAAATTATCCTTAGAACTAATCTTTACCTAATATTAAAGGACGGAGGCTTTCATAGTTCTCCATACGTCACCTCTTTGTATCCATTGATTTTATATTAACCATCAAGATTAATGGCTGAGATTTAAAATTAGATCTGTAAAAAAAAGCAGTTTGGACACGTAGGTGAAAGGAAAGAAAATCCAATTCCTACACTGATTCCACCATGGGCTTAGCAGATTTGTCCTGACCCGCACACATATATCTCTCCTTGCCTTTTGGACTATGATGTGTGTATTAAATTAAATTAAATTAAAACCCGGCCAAAAACAAAACGAATACAAAGCGTACTGCAAGCCGCTTCTCTCCATCCCCAGGCCATCGTGGATCTTGCACTGCTGTAGTTGGCCGTTGTGGTGGCCATGGCAGGCTTGCCAACCACCGTTGGAGCCCACATCCCCTAGCTTGACAGGATTGCCAGTCACCTTTCCGAGGTTCTCGCCATGGCCCCTACCGACAGCCGGTCGGCAGCCGTCCATCATGATGTTGTCATCGCCATCCTGCTTGCCGAGAGTCCATCACGTCCGCCCTGTTACCAGAAAAACCCAAGGTCGGGGGAGGCGGCGCTGCAGGGGCAACAGCTGCTGCAAGAGGCCGTGGCGTCTCTATCGTGTGGCCATGCAGCGTACATGACCAAACCACCACCGGAGCCCACATCTCCTAGCTCGACAGGATCGCGAGCCGCCTATCCGAGGTTCTTGCCACGGCCCTATACCGGCAGCCGCTCGCCTGCCGCCGCTGGACCCGCTTGCGCAGGGGGATTCCATTGTGATGTTGTTGTCGTCATCCTGCTTACGGAGAGTCCATCACATCGGCCTTGTTGCCAAGGAAAATCCAAGGTCGTTAGAGGCGGCGCTGCAGGAGCAGCTGCTGACGTAAGAGGAGGCCATGTTGTCCCTGTCGTGCGGCCATGCAGCGTACGTACAAGACGAACCGACGCACTGCAGCGCAAGATTGGCAACGCCAGGTGATGGCATGAGCGGTAATGGTGCAACACGCCACCGGGAAGTCAGAGCAACGCGTAGCCAGATAGATCAACGTGGGGACCCGGCGAGCATGACCAACGGAGTTGCAGCGGGCGTGAGTGCGTGACAATGGTCATCCTATGAAGCGATGGTCTTATGCATTTCAACATCGTTCGACTAGAAATTCTTAATTCTTTTTGCGGCTTAACTTGTGAGGGACGAGATGTGGAAGTGGCTAGTAGGATCGATCTATTACAACTCTCCGAAGTAGTAGCTGATACAGATCGAATTACAGGGTATGAATGTTCTAGCGATATGAACTAGGTCAGGTAGCCGCCGCCGGGTTCGGGTGATCCACTGGATGCCTTTGCTGGAGAGCGAGATGCGCTTAAGTAGTGGAGGTAGACTTGGGCTGGGTGGTCTTCCATTCCGGGCTTAAGTAGTGGAGGTAGACTTGGGCCGCAACTGCTGGTGGGGTTGTGTCATCAGGGGCGCTGACATCCCCCTTCTTTGCGTGAGGCTTGTCCCCAAGCCTCTGCCTGCGGGAAACGGTGCTGGAGCGCTTCCTTGTCCTCCCACGTGTGCCCGAGACCAGCGCCTGGCGACCACTCCACTTGTACTTGCTCGCACATCGTCCCGTGTTTCTTGCGCCAACGAGTTTGCAGAATCTTGACAGGAATAGCGAGATCATCAGTACAAAGAGGAAGCTCAGACAGAACTTGCGTACCAGGAAGAAGTGCTTTGCGGAGCTGCGAGACGTGGAAGACAGGATGCACAGTTGCTTGCGGTGGTAATTGAATCTTGTAAGCCACTTCATTGATGCGCTGAATGATCGGAAATGGACCATAATACTTGAAAGCTAACTTGTGATTTGCTCGTGGAGCAACCGATGATTGAAGTTGTAGCTTCAGGAAAACTTGCTCTCCCACTTCAAATGTGCGCTCGGATCTTCGCTTATCAGCTTGCATCTTCATGCATTGCCTTGCTCGGTTGAGGTGTTGCTGTATCAGTTCTTGCATCACAGATCGCTCCTCCAGCCATGCTTGGAGCGATGGTACTGAGCAAGAATCAGTAGCTGACAGACCCCATTGACGTGGCTCATGGCCAAACATAGCCTTGAAAGGGCTCATACCAATAGCTGAATGTAGAGATGTGTTGTACCAGAATTGAGCAAGAGGTGTCCAAAAACTCCAGTGTTTCGGACACGCGTGCGTGAAACAGCGGAGGAAGGTCTGGAGACATTGGTTAACCCTCTCCGTTTGTCCGTCAGTTTGAGGATGGTTGGCTGTGCTCAAGCGGAGTTCTGTCCCTGCATACTTGAAAAGCTCTTGCCAAAAATGGCTTGTAAACACTGGGTCACGATCCGAGACTATAGCTTGAGGGAACCCATGGATCTTGTATATCTGACTCATGTAAATTTTAGCTACTTTGGCAGCAGTGTATGGATGCGCTAAGGGCAAGAAATGGGCAAACCTTGTTCTTTTGTCCACTATAACCCAAAGGCAATTGTAAGTGCCTGATTGCGGCAGACCACTAATAAAGTCCATCGATATCAGCTCCTACGGTTGAGAAGGAATTGTCAGAGGTAGCAAAAGCCCCGGTGACGCCGAGCGATCTGGTTTGGCTTGCTGACAAGTGGTGCAACATTTGATGTACTGTGAAACATGCGCTTTCATCTTGGGCCATGCAAAGAGACGTCGCACTCGAGAATAAGTTGCGGGGAATCCCGAATGACCTCCAAGTGCACTGTCATGAAAAGCTCGAATGATGCGCTGCTGTAACTCCGTGGATCCGCCCAACCATATACGATCTCTGAATCGTATAATTCCTTGCTGCAGAGAGAAGCGCTCTTTTGGATCCTTGCGAATAGCCAACTGTTCCAATAAACGAAGTGCTTGAGGATTCGAATTATAACTGGCGAGAAGTTCGTCCAGCCATGCTGGCTGACATGAGGTTACTGCCGTCAGAATTTTGACAGGCCGTGCCCGGGATAATGCATCCTCGACACTATTTTCAGATCCTTTGCGGTACCGAATTTGGTAGCGCAAACCCAGCAATTTCGTGAAAGCCTTCTGTTGCCAGGGCGTAGTCAGCCTCTGCTCCTCCAAATGCACCAAACTGCGCTGATCCGTGAGGATAATGAATTCAGCATGCTGAAGATATGGCCTCCATTGTTCCACTGCCACTAAGATCGCCAAGTACTCTTTTTCATAAGTAGATAACCCACGGTACCTTGGTGAAAGGGCCTTGCTGATGAAGGCTATTGGATGGCCTTGTTGCTGCAGAACAGCCCCAATTCCTGACTCACTGGCATCTGTCTCAACTGTGAACTGCTGATTGAAATTAGGCAAGGCGAGAACTAGAGCTGAAACAAGTTGTTGTTGCAAGGGTCTGAAGGCTGTTTCCGTGGTGGGTGTCCAGACGAAGGGCACCCCTTTCTTGAGCAGGTTAAAGAGCGGCCGGGCGATGATCCCAAAGTTCTTGACAAAACGGCGATAGTAGCCGGCCAAACCCAAGAAACTCGCACTGCCTTGACATATGTGGGCACTGCCCAGTTGGACACTGCCTTGATCTTCACTGGATCCGTGGCCACTCCAGCAGGGCTGATCACATGACCCAGGTAAGAGATTTGCTGCTGACCGAATGCACATTTGGATAATTTCACTTTCCAGCTGTCGCGACGCAGAAGAGTAAGCACTTCTCGGAGTTTTTGCACGTGCTCACGAAGAGTTTTACTGTGTACCAAGATGTCGTCGAAGAAACAAAGCACTCCCTTGCGATACACAGGTTTCAAAGTACCGTTCATAGCGCCATTGAAAGTGCCAGGTCCTCCAGCCAACCCAAACGACAGAACCTTGAATTCGTAATGGCCCGAGTGCGTTTGGAAGGCAGTTTTGTACTCTTCGCCTTCGGCCAAACGGATCTGATGGTACCCCGCACGCAGATCTAGCTTTGTGAACCAACATGATCCAAACAGCTCGTCCAACAGCTCTTCTATGACAGGTACCGGGTATTTGGCAACATTGGTCAAGGCATTGAGGTGCCTATAGTCGACACATAGTCGCCAAGTACCGTCCTTCTTCTTCACAAGTATCACCGGAGAGGAAAAGGCACTCGTGCTTGGTTGTATGATCCCAGCTTTGAGTAGTTCTTCCACTTGCTTTTCAATTTCATCCTTGTGATCCGGCTTGTGACGGTAAGGTCGAATGTTAACGGGTTGTGCTCCTGGAATCAACGGGATACGATGGTCGCAAGCTCTATGAGGTGGCAGTCCTTGTGGTTCTCCAAACACCTCTGAGAATTCAGACAACAGTTGCTGAATAGGTTCTGGTACAGGTTGTTGCTGTTCCTCCCCCATGGTGACTGAGCAGATTTGAACAATATGTGAGACCGCTCCTTGTTTACAGAGTGCTTGCAATTGAACACTGTTGATGGTCAGACAAGTGGATGATGACGCCTCATGGCCTTTGAGAACCACAACTCTATCAGCCGACTGAAACTCCAGAGTTTTGGCTCGCCAATCTAATGTCATAGGACTGTGAGCTTCCAGCCAATCCATTCCCAAAATCGCGTCATAAGTGCCCAAAGCGAGTATCTTCATATCTGTAGCAAACTCCTGCCCTTGTGAAAACCGCGCACATTGGCGCACCACTGAAGTGCAAAAGAGTTCACCTCCATCAGCCACCTTAACCCGACAAGGTGTGCTTAATGGCTGCACTCCTATGAGTTGCTTGGCGAGCTCTTGGTTGACAAAAGACGTTGAGCTGCCCGAATCCACCAGCATCAAAACCTCATGACCCTGTATCCATGCCTGAAGCTGAAATGCTTTGGCTGACACACCCCCGGTCAGAGCAGTGCGTGAGATGGCACAAACTGTTTCTGATGCTGTTTCAGCTGATCCAGGTTCATCATCCCCGCAGACTGTGTTGATGCCGAACAACTCCAATAGTTCCTCGACTACGTGCAATTGTACTGACGTGGGGCAGACATGTTCACGGCCCCAACATTCACCACACTTGAAACAGAGCCCCCGCGCGCATCGATAATCGCGGAGGGCTTTAACCTTGGCGAGATCCGAGCGTGGTTCGCTCTGACGCCCTCCGTCTGCTCGGGCTCCTTCCACGCCGCGCCGATCGGTAGCCGTTGCTGGTGTAGGTAGCCGATGCGGTGGAGGAGGTAGCGGCAACGGCGTAGGGCCACATGATGGGATATCAGGTGGTCGCGACGAAGACGCTTGCCGTGCATCGCCGAACGCCCCGTGGATGACCTCTTCGTGGAGCAAGGCAAGGGAGCACGCCGTATCCAAGTCGGGTGGTCGCTGCACCAAGACCACCGTCCGGATGTCCGCCCGTAGCCCTTCCACAAAATGGGTGAGGAAATAATAAGGATGAATTGAATCTGAATAAGAACTTATATTGTTGATGATGGATTCGAACTGCTCAATATAATCAGTAACGGTAGATGTTTGTCTTATGGTGTAAAACTGGCGAATGAGCAACTGGTGCCGATCGCGACCGAAACGAGTGCAAAGCAAGGCAGTAAAAGACTCCCAATCGAACTGTGACAATTTTTTCCTGAATAGTTTGCAACCACACGGACGCTGCTCCAGAGAAATTGAGTGAGGCAATGGGCACCCAAAACGACTGGTGTATGCCAAACATGTCAAAGTACTGCTCGCACAAGACCTTCCAGAGGCGTGGGTTGTCCCCAGCGAACACGGGAAACACAATCGAAGGGTGAGCCTGGCCCAATCCCGTGAGTAACTGACTAGCATGCGTGAAGGGCGAAGAAATGGTAAACTGAGGACTGTGAGTGATCTGACCTTTGTTCGGGAGCGGCGGCGGGGTCATGAAAGACGCCGCCAATGGCTCCCGTTGTTGATTGGCAACGCCGTGGTCATCAGACCCATGGAGAAGATCCGCCGCGCCAGCTGCGGAGTCCGAAAGGGCTCCGAGCGTCGCAGGCTGCTGCAGAGGCGCGGTGCCCGAGTGGTTGTCGCCGCCCTCCTTCGGTAGCACGGGCCGCGCTTGTTGGAGAACCGCCACCGCGTCGCTCAGATCCGCGACCCGGCTCTCCAGATCGGGGCGCCAAGAGAGGAGATCATCGATCTTCACGTTGGTCACCTTGCTAGCCGCCGTGTTCGCCTCGAGAGTGGCATCGAGCTTGTCCGAAAACGCTTTGATGGCCGGATCCATCGAAGCGAGTTGTTGCCTGGCCAGATGCGAGCTCCGGGTATGGATAAATTACGCCAGATTGAACGCGATGAAGAGGTGGTGGATGTCTCTGATACCAGATGTGAGGGACGAGATGTGGAAGTGGCTAGTAGGATCGATCTATTACAACTCTCCGAAGTAGTAGCTGATACAGATCGAATTACAGGGTATGAATGTTCTAGCGATATGAACTAGGTCAGGTAGCCGCCGCCGCCGGGTTCGGGTGATCCACTGGATGCCTTTGCTGGGGAGCGAGATGCGCTTAAGTAGTGGAGGTAGACTTGGGCTGGGTGGTCTTCCATTCCGGGCCGAAGTATCTGCTGTTGGGCTTGTGGGCGCGGCTGGGCCGCGCCGGGTCAGTCTGGGCCGCAACTGCTGGTGGGGTTGCGTCGTTAGGGGCGCTGACATCCCCCCTTCTTTGCGTGAGGCTTGTCCCCAAGCCTCTGCCTGCGGGAAACAGTGCTGGAGCGTTCCTTGTCCTCCCACGTGTGCCCGAGACCAGCGCCTGGCAACCACTCCACTTGTACTTGCTCGCACATCGTCCCGTGTTTCTTGCGCCAACGAGTTTGCAGAATCTTGACAGGAATAGCGAGATCATCAGTACAAAGAGGAAGCTCAGACTGAACTTGCGTACCAGGAAGAAGTGCTTTGCGGAGCTGCGAGACGTGGAAGACAGGATGCACAGTTGCTTGCGGTGGTAATTGAATCTTGTAAGCCACTTCATTGATGCGCTGAATGATCAGAAATGGACCATAATACTTGAAAGCTAACTTGTGATTTGCTCGTGGACATGGCCGCAACTGCTGGTGGGGTTGCGTGTAACACCCCGGATATAACTTTCCCAATTTGTACTCCAACTCTTGCCGTTTCCGGCGTTAAGTTATATTTATTTCTTGGGTTCGGGTCTTTGTCTCCGTGTGTTGTTTTCGTTTTCATGCATCTCATATCATGTCATCATGTGCATTGCATTTGCATACGTGTTCATCTCATGCATTCGAGCATTTTCCCCGTTGTCCGTTTTGCATTCCGACGCTTCGTTCTCCTCCGGTGGCCATTTCTAGCTTTCTTTCGTGTGTGGGGATTAAATATCTCCGGATTGGACCGAGAATTGCCATGCGGCCTTGGTTTACTACCGGTAGACCACCTGTCAAGTTTCGTATCAATTGGACTTCGTTTGATACTCCAACGGTTAACCGAGGGACCGAAAAGGCCTCGTGTGTGTTGCAGCCCAACACCCCTCAAATTTAGCCCAAAACCCACCAAACTCTGCTCCATGTCCTAGAGCGTTCGATCACGAACGCGTGGCCGAAAACCGCACCTCATTTGGACTCTCCTAGCTCCACTTATGCCTATATATACCCCCTCCATTTTTCGGATCTCATCTTCCTCCTCCAAACCCTAAAAAAAAATTCAGATCTGCCGCCGACGGACGTGTCCGGTGCGGACCGGACAACGTCTGCCCCGTCGCGCCTAGCCACTCCCGTCCTGCCATCTGTCCCCGGGCGGTGCCCACATCGCCGCCGGCCCGCAGGCCCGTGCGGGGCCCTCCCGGCCCGGAGCCGCCGCCGCCGCCCAGCACCCGCGCCCCGCCGCCTTCGTCTTCGAGCCCGGCCGCCCCGCCGACGTGCCAACTCCGGTGGCCGGCCGCCGCCTCGCCCCTCGCCGCACCATCGCCGCCCGCGCTGCTCCGGCGGGACACCGCCACCGTCCGCGCCCGCCGGCGCCGCCGCACCACGCCCCGGCCTCTCCCTCCAAGTACCACGCCGCCCCGGCCTCTCCCCGCGGGCTCCAACTCCGGCCAGTTCGAGCTCAACTCCGGCGAACTCCTCGAGAAACGCGCCAGATCTAGATCCAAACTTCTCCTCGGTTGACTTTTTCCCTCTCCTTCCAGATTTTTATGCCTACTTTGACCGCCCGTAACTTTGCATCCGTATCTTCGTTTTGGGCATATAATATATCAAGATGTTCGTCTCGACGAGTACATCATTTCATTCCATTGCATCATTTTCATTTGAGCTCATCTTGATGCCCGAAATGCTGTTAGAAGGAGGCTTCGTGAGTTAATTGTCAGATCTGCTAGTTCATTTTAGACTTTTGTCATTTTTGTCATGATTAATGTGTGCATGCTATGCCTGTGAGTCCTTCATATATTTTGTTAAGGATTTTGTCTTCTTTCCAAAGGTGCAACCCATGCATTTTTAGGATGTGTGTGGTGACTTGTGCAAGCTTGCAAAGAGAGGCACCTGGTAAATCTGTTTTCAGGGACTTAGTTGTTTTCACTAAGTCTGGGATATTTTAGTTCATGATGCCATATGTTCAGCTTGTTTCCTAATGATCCGTGCCTCTTTTGAGGATGATCAGTAAGGGACTTTTGTTATCCATGTTATGCTCTATCCATCCATGTCTTTGTTTGCACCCTAGCTTGAGTCAATCGAGCTCTACTTTTGCTTGGTGGTGCATCTGGGCAGATCGTCAACTCGTTTGCAATTTTGCCGGCGTTGTTGTAGTTGATCCGTGCATGCTATGCCATTGTTCTTGCCATGTCTAGCTTGTATTTTGTGCCTTCTTAATAGATGTATGCTTGCCTTGCTGTGATTTGCACCGTGGTGAGTGCATCGAGCTCGTTTACATGCCTTCGTGAGTTATATTTCAGCATGCCTCAGTTTTCACTAAGTCTGAAAACTGATTGTGTTTTAGCTATGTTCGTGTGCCCGTTAATATATTTTGTGATCCCTTTTGGCCCAGGTCACTTTGGGACTTTTGTTAAGCTTGTTGAGTAGCTCCATGCCATGTTATTACTTGTCATGTTCAGGTCATTTATCATATTGTTTTGCTGCTCCGAAGAGGGCTTCGTGATCTGAAATTTCAGACAAGTGTTAATTTCACTAAGTCTAGAATCTGTTTTGCATTTTGCGTTTTTGCCATGCTTGTTTGAACCTCTTAATGGATGATTTGGCCGTGGCTCAGTGCGAGTCTTTTGTTAAGCATCTTGTGGGCATCCCTGACATGTATTTTGTTGTCATGTTTGGTGGCTGTAGCATGTTCATTTCGTTGCATTTAGATGCCTACTTGCTGTAAATCGCAGACCGGTGTCATATCTTAAAACGCTTGCCATTTCTAAACCGTAACTCCGATTCCAATGATCTTTATATCGTTTTCAAGCGATTTCATCCCCTCTATCCAGTGGCACCCTTGGAATTCCATGTTGAGTCCAGGTTCATGCATTTCCTGTTATACCTTGCATTTTGCATCCCGCATCGCATCCCGCATAGCATATCATCATTTCATCATATTGCTTGGTCTTGCACGTGGTTGATTGTATCCTTGTTGCTTGTTTGTCTTGTTGGGTAGAGCCGGGAGACGAGTTCGCTACCGAGGAGCCCGTTGAGTGTGCTTGTGAGGATCCAATCAACTCTGACAACTGTGTAGGCAAGATGATCATACCCTCGAAATCACTACTATCTTTGCTATGCTAGTTTGCTCGCTCTTGCTATGCCAATGCTACGATGCCTACCTTTTGCTTGTCAGCCTCCCAATTGCCATGTTGAACCTCTAACCCACCCTGTCCTAGCAAACCGTTGATTGGCTATGTTACCGCTTTGCTCAGCCCCTCTTATAGCGTTGCTAGTTGCAGGTGAAGATTGGAGGCCGTTCCTTATTGGAATATTTATTTACTTGTTGGGATATCAATATATTGCTATGTTATCTTAATGCATCTATATACTTGGTAAAGAGTGGAAGGCTCGGCCTCTCGCCTAGTGTTTTGTTCCACTCTTGCCGCCCTAGTTTCCGTCATATCGGTGTTATGTTCCCGGATTTTGCGTTCCTTACGCGGTTGGGTTATAATGGGAAACCCCTTGATATTTCGCCTTGTTTAAAGCTTTTCCAGCAATGCCCAACCTTGGTTTTACCATTTTCCACCTTGCCTTTCCTTTCCCTTGGGTTCTGCAGACTCAAGGGTCATCTTATTTTAACCCCCCCCCCCCCCGGGCCAGTGCTCCTCTGAGTGTTGGTCCAAACCGTCAGCCGCCGGTGGCTACCAGGGGCAACTCTGGGCTGGCCTACCAGAAGTTTGGACAATCTGAGTGTGCCCTGAGAAAGAGATATGTGCATCTCCTATCGGGATTTGTCGGCACATTCGGGCGGTGTTGCTGGTCTTGTTTTAACCTGTCGAATTGTCTTGTTGTACCGGGTTACCGAGTCTGATCGGTGTGTCTCGGGTGGAGGTCTATTCCTTCGTTGACCGTGAGAGCTTGTCATGGGCTAAGTTGGGACTTCCTGCAGGGATTGAACTTTCGAAAGCCGTGCCCGCGGTTATGGGCAGATGGGAATTTGTTAATGTCCGGTTGTAGATAACTTAAACCTTAATTAACTAAAATGAATCAACTAAGTGTGTTGCCGTGATGGCCTCTTCTCGGTGGAGTCCGGGAAGTGGACACGGTGTTGGAGTAATGCTTGCGCAGGTTGTTCCTCTAGATTCTCGCTCGCGCCTTGCCTCCTCCTCTCGCTCTCTTTTGCGGATAAATTAGCCACCACATATGCTAGACGCTTGCTGCAGCTCCACATATATTTTTGCCTCATCCATTCCTATAAGCTTAAATAGTCTTGATCGTGAGGGTGCGAGATTGCTGAGTCCCTGTGGCTCACAGATACTATAATTCCAGATGCAGGTCCAGGTGATGTCGCTCCAGGTGATGAGTACGAGCTCAAGTGGGAGTTCGACGAGGACTCTCAGCGTTATTATGTTTCCTTTCCCGATGATCAGTAGTGGTGCCTAGTTGGGGTTTGATTCAGGGCCTTGTCGCATGTTGGGTTCTTTTCCATTTTGGCGCCGTAGTCGGGCCATGAGTGTTTGTCTGATGGATGTTATTTATGTACTTTGATGTGACGTGGCGAGTGTAAGCCAACTATGTTCTTCCCCTTTTATTATATATTACATGGGTTGTTGTAATGATTGCCTGACTTGCGACATTGCTTTCAATGCGGTTATGTCTCTAAGTCGTGCCTCGACACGTGGGAGCTATAGCCGCATCGAGGGCGTTACAAGTTGGTATCAGAGCCATCCCCGACCTTAGGAGCCCCATTGCTTGATCGTCTTAGCAGCCGAGTTGTGTCTAGAAAAATGTTTTGAGTCACTTAGGAATTATATATCGGAGAGCTTAGGAATTCTTTTTACTTCCCAGTCTCCTCATCGCTCTGGTAAGGCATCCTGATGTAGAGTTTTGACTCTTCTCTTCTCAAATTTCACTAAATTTTTTTTTAGGATCACGCGAGTATCTTGGATTTGTTCCGATGGCTTATGATGAGAATACTGTCTTGGTGCCTCCTGTCAGGGGTTTAGTGGAAGTGTCCCGGGGAGTTGAGCTCTGAGGTGTTGTCATCATAATTTTATCGTTGCAATTCTGGAATACTTGAGATATGTTCGCCGACATCGAAAATCTCTTTTATGCAGTTCGTTGGTGAGATAACCTCGACGCCACCCAGTACTGGGGCGGGAGTTCGGGAGTATCGCCATAACTTGTATAACGGATGCTTTTCGAAGGTTGAGGTAGATGGTTTCCGAAGTTTTCTTGGTTACGTGTTGAAGGATGGATACAGCTGGATGTAGGATTTGCTAGTTTGGGTGAGATATTGTGCTTCCCCTGTATCCCCAACACCTGATTGCATAACCGGAAAGGTTCGGGAGTTTCATAGGTGGTAATTCTAGTAGCTCTAGTTCTTCTTCCACGGATATTGGTTTGAGATTGGGATTTCTTACCGATTATTCGTTCTTGATCCGTACCTTGTTGATTTATTTCTCTACCTTAATTCTACGTGGCTTCTCAATTTATGGATATGTGACCATTTGAAGAGGAATGCATTCGTTCATTTTGTTCGGATGTGAAGACTATATGTTGCAATTTTCATTCCGTTGGATTCAGCTTCAATATTTATCTGTCATGTGCTAATGGTGGTCAACCTCTTCAGGATGGCTCCTCCAACGCGCACGACTCCGAATCCTAATCCGCCACCACCTCCACCTCCTCCAGAGGCATGGCAAGCTGTGATGGCCGCAACCAATGCAAACACTCAGCTGATCATGCAAATTCTCCAAGAGCGCAATCAAGGCAGTCAAGGGAATCAAGGCAGTCAAGGGAATCAAGGCAGCAATCAGAGTCACTTTGCTACACTCAACCAGTTCCTTGCTAACGGGCCAAAGACTTTCAGTAATTGTGTTGAGGCAACCGATGCTGACGATTGGCTTGTGGATCTGTGTAAGCATTTCGAGTGCAGCAACGTCAGGCCTGAGGACTTTGTCAAGTTCGCTTCCTTTCAACTCAAAGATCAAGCTGCAGAATGGTTCCAGCAGTACAAGGATTCCATAGGTGGACGTGTTATCACTTGGGATGATTTCCGTCGAGATTTCCGAGCTCATCACATTCCGCAGAGCGTGGTTGAAAGCAAGCGTGAGGAATTCCGCAATCTGAAGCAAGGCTCTTTGTCTGTCTATGACTACAACAAATTGTTCCAGAAGCTCGCCCGTTTTGCCAAGCAGGATGTTCCTGATGAGAAGAGCATGATCTATTAGTTCAGGGGTGGTCTTCGTGAAGAAATTCAGCTCGCTCTTGTCCTCTTTGAGCCCTTGAGATACGATGAGTTCTACAACATGGCACTGAAGCAAGAGGCTGCTCAGTTGAGGTGTGATGGTTCCAGGAAGCGAGTCAGAGATGTTACTCCTTCTTCCTCTACTCAAGTGGCCAAGCAGCAGAAGTTTTGGCTTCCTCCTCCTCCGTTCCGTCAGCCATATCAGCAGAAGAGCAAAGGTGGCAGTGGTTCTTCCCACCCACCCAACCCAGGCTTTCAGAACAAGGCTTCGTCTCAAGCTCCAAGATCGAGTGCTCCGTATCACCGTCCGCTTTCAGAGGTCACGTGCAACAAGTGCCAACAGAAGGGTCACTATGCCAACAAGTGTTTCAACCAGAGGCGTCTTCCTCCTCCTCCTCCTGTCAGGTCGGCAAGTACAGCTATGGTCAAGCATAACCCCAAGCATGCCAAGGTGAATTTGATGAATGCAGCTCAGGCAGAGGACTCGTCAGATGTGATCATGGGTAACCTTCCTGTTAACGATGTTCCTGCAAAAGTTCTTTTTGACACTGGTGCATCGCATTGCTTCATCTCGAAACCTTTTGCATCTAAGCATGAGTTGACTTCCCAAGTTATGCATAAACCGTTAGCAGTCGTCTCTCCGGGTAAATGTTTGCTTGCTAATCACGAGATTCCGGATATTTCTATCATGATGGGTGATTTCAAGTTTTTGGCTTCTCCAATGGTTCTTGGTAACTCGGATATTGATCTTATTCTCGGGATGGATTGGCTTTCTAAGCACAAGGCCAAGCTTGATTGTGCTGCCAGGCAGATTCAATTGACTCATTCGTCTGAGGATGTAATTGTTTTTGCCGCCCGGGATAATACCATCCGTCTGTTTTCTCTCAATGAGAAGGGTGAATTGGATGCCATCTCGCAAATTCCAGTCATTTGCGAATATCAAGACGTCTTTCCAGAAGAGCTCCCAGGAATGCCTCCGCACCGGCCAATGGAATTCGTTATTGAACTTGAGCCTGGCACGGAACCTGTGTGCAAACGTCCTTACAAGCTCGGACCTGAAGAATTGAAGGAGGTGAAGAAGCAACTCGATGAGCAAGAAAGATTGGGTCTCATCCGGCCTAGTACTTCTCCGTGGGGTTGTGGTGTTCTTTTTGTGAAGAAGAAGGATGGAACGGACCGACTTTGTGTTGATTACCGTCCAGTGAACAAGAAGACCATCAAGAACAAATACCCACTTCCCAACATCAATGAGCTGTTCGAATAACTCAAAGGTGCCCAAGTATTCTCCAAGCTTGATCTCCGTATGGGTTATCACCAGATTCGCATTCGTGAAGAAGATATTCCCAAGACAGCATTCAGAACAAGCTTTGGTTCATATGAATACACTGTCATGTCTTTTGGCCTCGCCAACGCTCCTCCGACGTTCTCTCGCATGATGAACTTCATCTTCAACACCTACACCAATGACTTCGTTTTGTTCTATCTCGATGACATCCTGGTTTTCTCCAAGAACAAGGAAGATCATGCCAAGCACTTGCGTTTGGTTCTAGATAAGCTCAGGGAACATCAGTTCTATGCCAAGTTCTCCAAGTGTGAATTTTGGCTCGATGAGGTTCTTTATCTTGGTCATATCATCTCTGCCAAGGGCATTTCCGTGAATCCCGAGAAGGTATCCGCAATTGTGAATTGGGAACCTCCTCAGAATGTGAAGCAACTCCGCAGTTTTCTCGGTCTCGCAAGTTATTGCCAAAGATTCGTTGAAAACTTTTCCAAGATCGCGAAGCCTCTCTCAAATCTTCTTCAGAAGCACGTCAAGTACGTTTGGTCTCCGGAGTGTGATATTGCTTTCAACACTTTGAAAGAGAAGTTGATCACTGCTCCAATTCTGACTCCACCTGATGAATCCAAGCCGTACGAGGTCTTTTGTGATGCCTCTCTCCAAGGTCTTGGCGCAGTATTGATGCATGAGAAGAAAGTTGTTGCTTATACATCTCGCCAGTTGAAGCCTAATGAGAAGAACTACCCCACTCATGATCTAGAGTTGGCGGCAGTTGTCCATGCTCTTTTGACTTGGAGACATCTTCTATTGGGAAGAAAAGTGGACATTTTCACTGATCACAAGAGTCTCAAGTACATCTTCACTCAGCCTAATCTCAACCTAAGGCAAACTCGATGGGTCGAAATGATTCAAGAGTATAATCCGAGTATTGAGTATACTCCAGGCAAGGCCAATGTGATTGCTGACGCTTTGAGCAGAAAGGCCTATTGCAGCAGTCTAATTCTCAAGCCCTATCAACCCGAGCTTTGTGAAGCTTTCCGTAAGCTTAATCTGCAAGTTGTTCCTCAAGGTTTCCTCGCCAACCTTCAACTCTCTCCTACCTTAGAAGACTAGATTCGCCAAGCACAGCTTCTTGATGCTATGGTGAAAATGGTGAAGATTGGGATTGCCAAGAGTCAGTCCAAGTACAAGTGCTACCGCCTTGATGACAAGGACACTCTCTTCTTCGAGGATCGTATTGTTGTGCCCAATGGTGAACTTCGTAAAGTGATCATGAACGAGGCTCACAATTCTCTCCTCTCCATCCACCCTGGGAGCACGAAGATGTATCAGGACCTCAAGCAAGCTTATTGGTGGACTCGAATGAAGCGCGAGATCGCTCAATTCGTGAACGAATGTGATGTCTGCAGAAGAGTGAAGGCAGAACACCAAAGGCCAGCTGGTCTCCTCCAACCTCTTGCCATTCCAGAATGGAAGTTTGACCACATTGAAATGGACTTCGTGACTGGGTTTCCAAAGTCCAAGCGTGGCAATGATGCTATATTTGTTGTCATCGACAAGCTCACCAAAGTGGCTCACTTTCTGCCTATCAAAGAGTCGATCACTGCAGCTCAATTGGCGGAACTCTATACCTCTCGCATTGTCTTTCTGCACGGTATTCCTCAAGTGATCTCTTCAGACCGTGGCAGCATCTTTACCTCGAAGTTTTGGGATTCTTTTCAGAAGGCCATGGGCACTAACATCCGCTTCAGCACTGCTTTCCATCCTCAAACTAGCGGTCAAGTCGAGCGTGTCAACCAGATTCTTGAAGATATGCTCAGGGCTTGTGTGATCTCCTTCGGCATGAAGTGGGAGGATTGTCTTCCTTATGCTGAATTCTCCTATAACAACAGTTTTCAAGCAAGCTCGGGCAAAGCCCCATTTGAAATTCTGTATGGCAGGAAGTGCCGTACCCCTCTCAACTGGTCTGAAACCGGTGAACGTCAGCTGCTTGGTAATGACTTAATCACAGAAGCAGAAGAAATGTGCAAAGTCATTCGTGATAACCTCAAAGCAGCCCAATCCCGCCAAAAGAGCTACTATGATAGTAAGCACCGTGATTTGGCTTTCGAGATCGGAGATCATGTTTACCTCCGTGTCTCTCCTATGAAAGGTACTCGTCGCTTCGGTATCAAAGGGAAGCTTGCCCCTAGATACGTGGGACCTTTCAAGATTGTCAGCAAGAGAGGCGACCTCGCCTATCAACTCGAGCTTCCTTCAAACTTTGCAGATGTTCATGATGTGTTCCATGTCTCTCAGCTTCGAAAGTGCTTCAAGACTCCTGACCGCACCGTCAACTTCGAGGACATTGAGCTCCAAGAAGATCTCTCCTATCGTGAGCACCCAGTTGCTATTCTTGAAGAGACTGAACGCAAGACTCGCAACAAGTCAATCAAATTTCTCAAAGTCAAGTTGTCACACCATTCCGACCGTGAAGCTACCTGGGAACGCGAGGATCACCTCCGTTCTGAGTACCCGGAGTTCTTTCAGTCCTAGATCTCGGGACGAGATCTTTTCGTAGTGGTGGAGTGTTGTAACACCCCGGATATAACTTTCCCAATTTGTACTCCAACTCTTGCCGTTTCCGGCGTTAAGTTATATTTATTTCTCGGGTTCGGGTCTTTGTCTCCGTGTGTTGTTTTCGTTTTCATGCATCTCATATCATGTCATCATGTGCATTGCATTTGCATACGTGTTCATCTCATGCATTCGAGCATTTTCCCCGTTGTCCGTTTTGCATTCCGACGCTTCGTTCTCCTCCGGTGGCCATTTCTAGATTTCTTTCGTGTGTGGGGATTAAACATCTCCGGATTGGACCGAGACTTGCCATGCGTCCTTGGTTTACTACCGGTAGACCTCCTGTCAAGTTTCGTATCAATTGGACTTCGTTTGATACTCCAACGGTTAACCGAGGGACCGAAAAGGCCTCGTGTGTGTTGCAGCCCAACACCCCTCAAATTTGGCCCAAAACCCACCAAACTCTGCTCCATGTCCTAGAGCATTCGATCACGATCACGTGGCCGAAAACCGCACCTCATTTGGACTCTCCTAGCTCCACTTATGCCTATATATACCGCCTCCATTTTTCGGATCTCGTCTTCCTCCTCCAAACCCTAAAAAAAAGTTTCAGATCTTCCGCTGACGGACGTGTCCGGTGCGGACCGGACAACGTCCGCCCCGTCGTGCCCAGCCACTCCCGTCCTGCCATCTGTCCCCAGGCGGTGCCCACATCGCCGCCGGCCCGCAGGCCCGTGCGCGGCCCTCCCGACCCAGAGCCGCCGCCGCCCAGCACCCGCGCCCCGCCGCCTTCGTCTTCGAGCCCGGCCGCCCCACCGACGTGCCAACTCCGGTGGCCGGCCGCCGCCTCGCCCCTCGCCGCACCATCGCCGCCCGCGCCGCTCCGGCGGGCCACCGCCGCCGTCCGCGCCCGCCGGCGCCGCCGCACCACGCCCCGGCCTCTCCCTCCAAGTACCACGCCGCCCCGGCCTCTCCCCGCGGGCTCCAACTCCGGACAGCTCGAGCTCAACTCCGGCGAACTCCTCGGGAAACGCGCCAGATCTAGATCCAAACTTCTCCTCGGTTGACTTTTTCCCTCTCCTTCCAGATTTTTATGCCTACTTTGACCGCCCGTAACTTTGCATCCGTAGCTCCGTTTTGGGCATATAATATATCAAGATGTTCGCCTCGACGAGTACATCGTTTCATCCCATTGCATCATTTTCATTTGATCTCATCTTGATGCCCGAAATGATGTTAGAAGGAGGCTTCGTGAGTTAATTGTCAGATCTGCTAGTTCATCTTAGACTTTTGTCATTTTTGCCATGATTAATGTGTGCATGCTATGCCTGTGAGTCCTTCATATGTTTTGTTAAGAATTTTGTCTTCTTTCCATAGGTGCAAGCCATGCATTTTTAGGATGTGTGTTGTGACTTGTGCAAGCTTGCAAAGAGAGGCACCCGGTAAATCTGTTTTCAGGGACTTAGTTGTTTTCACTAAGTCTGGGATATTTTAGTTCATGATGCCATATGTTCAGCTTGTTTCCTAATGATCCGTGCCTCTTTTGAGGATGATCAGTACGGGACTTTTGTTGTCCATGTTATGCTCTATCCATCCATGTCTTTGTCTGAAATTATGGTGCACCCTAGCTTGAGTCAATCGAGCTCTTCTTTTGCTTCGTGGTGAATCTGGGCAGATCGTCAACTCGTTTGCGATTTTGCCGGCGTTGTTGTAGTTGATCCGTGCATGCTATACCATTGTTCTTGCCATGTCTAGCTTGTATTTTGTGCCTTATTAATAGATGTATGCTTGCCTTGCTGTGATTTGCACCGTGGTGAGTGCATCGAGCTCGTTTACATGCCTTCGTGAGTTATATTTCAGCATGCCTCAGTTTTCACTAAGTCTGAAAACTGATTGTGTTTTAGCTATGTTCGTGTGCCCGTTAATATATTTTGTGATCCCTTTTGGCCCCAGGTCACTTTGGGACTTTTGTTAAGCTTATTGAGTAGCTCCAAGCCATGTTCTTACTTGTCATGTTCAGGTCATTTATCATATTGTTTTGCTGCTCCGAAGAGGGCTTCGTGATCTGAAATTTCAGACAAGTGTTAATTTCACTAAGTCTGGAATCTGTTTTGCATTTTGCGTTTTTGCCATGCTTGTTCGAACCTCTTAATGGATGATTTGGCCGTGGCTCAGTGCTAGTCTTTTGTTAAGCATCTTGTGGGCATTCCTTCCATGTATTGTTTTGTCATGTTTGGTGGCTGTAGCATGTTCATTTCGTTGCATTTATATGCCTACTTGTTGTAAATCGCAGACCGGTGTCATATCTTAAAACGCTTGCCATTTCTAAACCGTAACTCCGATTCCAATGATCTTTATATCGTTTTCAAGAGATTTCATCCCCTCTATCCAGTGGCACCCTTGGAATTCCAAGTTGAGTCCAGGTTCATGCATTTCCTGTTATACCTTGCATTTTGCATCCCGCATCGCATCCCGCATAGCATATCATCATTTCATCATATTGCTTGGTCTTGCACGTGGTTGATTGTATCCTTGTTGCTTGTTTTTCTTGTTGGGTAGAGCCGGGAGACGAGTTCGCTACCGAGGAGCCCGTTGAGTGTGCTTGTGAGGATCCAGTCAACTCTGACAACTGTGCAGGCAAGATGATCATACCCTCGAAATCACTACTATCTTTGCTATGCTAGTTTGCTCGCTCTTGCTATGCCAATGCTACGATGCCTACCTTTTGCTTGTCAGCCTCCCAATTGCCATGTTGAACCTCTAACCCACCATGTCCTAGCAAACCGTTGATTGGCTATGTTACCGCTTTGCTCAGCCCCTCTTATAGCGTTGCTAGTTGCAGGTGAAGATTGGAGGCCGTTCCTTATTGGAACATTTATTTACTTGTTGGGATATCACTATATTGCTATGTTATCTTAATGCATCTATATACTTGGTAAAGAGTGGAAGGCTCGGCCTCTCGCCTAGTGTTTTGTTCCACTCTTGCCGCCCTAGTTTTCGTCATATCGGTGTTATGTTCCCGGATTTTGCCTTCCTTACGCGGTTGGGTTATAATGGGAAACCCCTTGATATTTCGCCTTGATTAAAGCTTTTCCAGCAATGCCTAACCTTGGTTTTACCATTTGCCACCTAGCCTTTCCTTTCCCTTGGGTTCTGCAGACTCAAGGGTCATCTTATTTTAACCCCCCCCCCCCGGGCCAGTGCTCCTCTGAGTGTTGGTCCAAACCGTCAGCCGCCGGTGGCTACCAGGGGCAACTCTGGGCTGGCCTACCAGAAGTTTGGACAATCTGAGTGTGCCCTGAGAAAGAGATATGTGCAGCTCCTATCGGGATTTGTCGGCACATTCGGGCGGTGTTGCTGGTCTTGTTTTAACCTGTCAAATTGTCTTGTTGTACCGGGTTACCGAGTCTGATCGGTGTGTCTCGGGTGGAGGTCTATTCCTTCGTTGACCGTGAGAGCTTGTCATGGGCTAAGTTGGGACTTCCTGCAGGGATTGAACTTTCGAAAGCCGTGCCCGCGGTTATGGGCAGATGGGAATTTGTTAATGTCCGGTTGTAGATAACTTAAACCTTAATTAACTAAAATGAATCAACTGAGTGTGTTGCCGTGATGGCCTCTTCTCGGCGGAGTCCGGGAAGTGGACACGGTGTTGGAGTAATGCTTGCGCAGGTTGTTCCTCTAGATTCTCGCTCGCGCCTTGCCTCCTCCTCTCGCTCTCTTTTGCGGATAAATTAGCCACCACATATGCTAGACGCTTGCTGCAGCTCCACATATATTTTTGCCTCATCCATTCCTATAAGCTTAAATAGTCTTGATCGCGAGGGTGCGAGATTGCAGAGTCCCTGTGGCTCACAGATACTATAATTCCAGATGTAGGTCCAGGTGATGTCGCTCCAGGTGACGAGTACGAGCTCAAGTGGGAGTTCGACGAGGACTCTCAGCGTTATTATGTTTCCTTTCCCGATGATCAGTAGTGGTGCCTAGTTGGGGTTTGATTCAGGGCCTTGTCGCATGTTGGGTTCTTTTCCATTTTGGCGCCGTAGTCGGGCCATGAGTGTTTGTCTGATGGATGTTATTTATGTACTTTGATGTGACGTGGCGAGTGTAAGCCAACTATGTTCTTCCCCTTTTATTATATATTACATGGGTTGTTGTAATGATTGCCTGACTTGCGACATTGCTTTCAATGCGGTTATGTCTCTAAGTCGTGCCTCGACACGTGGGAGCTATAGCCGCATCGAGGGCGTTACATTGCGTCACCAGGGGCGCTGACATAACTAAACATTCTTAATTTGTTATTATATGCATGATTTGTAGATCAATTACCTGCCAGCGTCTTTATTTATGCAGCACGCAAGCAAGTTTCAGCGACGTGATGCACACAGATATACTCGAACTAGCGAGCAAGCACATACGTAACGTGCCTATGATAACTTCCTGCATGCATCAAGGGACACCTCAGAACATCTTGAAAAATCTGGTCAGCATGGCTTTATTCACTACCAAAGTGCTCCACCCGTTAATGAAGCCACTGTTATCCCTACACAGGTAAGGCTATTCATCAAGCTCTTGAATTAGCTTTCCGAAGTTACTGGAATATGACAATTGTCGATCCATGGCAAGTACACTCTATAGCTCTACAAGCGGCCGAGGTAACTTATTGGTCTATTGTGAATGTAAACAGCACTTTAGATATTTAAATTAATCAATTCTTTATAAAAACATTGAACATTTTCATTAATAAACCGTGCTATATGAATATAGCTCTTCTTTTCCTTCTGTCCAGTGTCTGAAGAGATGAACGTGGGCCGTCTTTGTTTCGCCGGACGACTGAAAAGCTGATTCTGAAGCAGGCTTCTTAGCTCGTAGCAACTCACTCGGATCTGCAGTCTTCTGTTACTCTTGCAGCTCAACAACTGCCATCTGAGCGTCTGCAATCTTTGAGCCTTTCTGAAAACACTCTTCTGCCTTCTTCCGATTGCCTGTAACGGTGATCACACCTTTGGGACCAGGCATCTTTAATTTGAGATACACATAACATGGTCGAGCCATGAAGCGTGCGTAAGCTGGCCTACCCAGAATGGCATGATAAGCACTTTGGAAGTCCACAACCTCGAATGTCAACTTTTCCTTGCGGTAATTCTTTGAATCACCGAAAACCACATCAAGAGCAATCTGGTCGAGTGATTCGGCCTTCTTCCCGGGAATGACTCCGTGGAAGCTCATGTTACTGGTACTGAGCCTGGACATCGGAATGCCCACCCCTTTCAATGTTTCCGCATACAGTATGTTCAGGCCACTGCCACCATCCATCAGGACTTTGGTCAGTCGACTGCCTTCGACAACTGGGTCGACCACCAAAGCTTGCCTCCTAGGGGTGGCAATGTGCGTAGGGTGATCAGACTGGTCGAATGTGATGGCAGTCTGAGACCACTTCAGATAACTGGGTGTTGCCGGAGCAACCATATTCACCTCACGGTTAATGACTTTCAGTCGACTTTTGCTTTCGACATCAGCAAAAATCATCAGGGTGGAATTGACTTGGGGGTATCCATCGTCACTATCTTCCTTGTCCTCAGCCCTGTCCGACTCTTTTTCCTTATCTTTGGACTACTTGCCTTGAAACTGCTGGATTAGGAGCCGGCACTGTCGAGTGGTATGCTTTGGGTAAATAAAATTACCCTCTTCATCTTTCTTGGTGTGGATGTGACATGGCAGATCCAAAAAATCATTTCCATCTAGATCTTTGACTTTCTTGGGCTTCCAGGGCCCCTTGGGTTTTCCCTTGAATTTTCCCTGGGTTACGGCCAGGGCCTCCCCAGGGGCGGCTGGCTCGACCTTTCGCTTCTGTTTCTGACTGGAGTTTCCTCCGGTTTCTTGGGCGACTGCCTTGTGCTTGCCACTCCGGAGTCGATCTTCGTCTTCACCATTAGCGTACTTGGTGGTAATCTTCATCATCGGATTCAGAGACATCTCTCCAGTTCGACCGAACTTCAGATTCAATTCTCTGTACTTAACGCCTTCCTTAAAGGCACAAACTGCTTGATGGTCTGGCACATTCTCAACTGTGTGATGCAATGTGATCCACCTCTGGATGTAATCCCTCAGAGTTTCATTCGGTTTCTGCACGCAAGACCGCAATTCTGTAAGGCCTGCAGGTCGCTTGCATGTTCCTTCAAAGGTTGTGACAAACACTCGGGAGAGGTCCTCCCAAGTGTAGATGCTGTTGGGTGCCAACTGATTTAGTCACGCTCTGGCTGAGCCCTCTAACATGAGAGGAAAATGCTTCATGGCCACCTCATCATTGCCACCGCCAATCTGTACAGCCACTCGGTAATCTTCGAGCCAAGTGTCAGGCTTAGATTCACCGGTGAACTTCCTGACTCCAGTCGCCAGCCTGAAGTTGGGAGGAATCACTGCGGCTCTGATGACTCGACTGAAACACTCTGGCCCCGAAGCATGTACTCTGCTGCTGGCAGACGCATCTCTGTTGTGGCCTTCTCGATGAGCTCTGTTCCTGTCAACCAAACCTTGAACGAGGATGGATCTCGCATCAAAGCCTGGGTCCCTGGGGTCGACTGGAATCCTCTGCCCAACACTATGAGGGCGTCTGCCATCTTGCCGTCGAGGCGCATACGACCCACTCCTCGGGGGAGGGGTTGGCACTCGACGTCGATCATCACGATCGAATCGGTGATCATACTGCTCATTTCTTCTGTACTGATCGTGCCGGTCTCCACGTCCCTCACGCCTCGGGGGCGATCTCGGGCTGTGAGCCGACTGGACTGTGTCCGTTGCCACGGATCGACTGTGGATCCTATTCCGCGACTGAGAAACAGCGGAATTCTGGTTTCCCGCCGCCCGGAGCAACGCTCTGATCTGCAACAAGCCCCTGCCAGCCTCCGACTGGGAGGGCTGAATTGATTCTGCTATACGGGCCGCAGCGGCCAAATTCTGAACTGGGGTTCGATATACCTGCGGCGGCGGGAAGAGCTGACGCCGACTGGACTCGGGAGCTTGCTGACGTCGACTGGACTCGGGAGCTCGCTGACGCGCTTGCTCGTCGAGTATTCGCTGGAGATTCTCTAGTCGAGTGCGCTCGGCCAGGTTAGCCAAGCGCGCGTCCTCCAAGGCCCGGGCCTCGGGGGTTTCTCCGACAATAGGAGTGTGGAGTGCGTCCATGTTCCGGCGGCGAAGCTCCTCTCGCTGCAATGACGTGAGAGGTTCGGGGAGATACTCATCGTGGGGATGCGACGGGTCGCCCCCACCCGCGCCTCCATCAGCGCGAGGGAAACCGGGAGGACTATGTGTTCCATCGACCGCCAGAACCTCAGCCGCTGGATCGCTGCTGTCGCACTCGGATGCGGTCTCCGCAGAGCAAGTCGACAGGTCGAACAGGCCGCAGAGGGATTCGTCGGGCTCGATTGCCGCGACTTGTGGGGCTGCCGACTGGCGGGCCACGGCATGCCTCACCCACCACTGAAGTCTCGACCGACTGGAGTGCTTGCGCTGGTGGGAGACAGGGCGGGGAGACGACACGGGGACCGACTGATACTGGGTCGACGGCTGCCGCAGGAGGACGCCACGAATGCATGCGCGGAAGTGCGTCGCACCGCGGACGGGGAGCGCGTCGATGTCGAGTGGTGCCTCCTGAAGCCAGGCGGAGTCGTCGGCAATGAACGTGAGCGCGCCGAGACGGATCTCGCGGTCCTCCACCAAAACTCCGCAAGAAACCATGATCAAAGGGATCGGAAAAGATCGCAACTTCTCCAACTAGGCGCTAAGATTCCTGCCCCATGGTGGGCGCCAACTGTCGTGGTTCTAACTCTGACAGTGCTGTAGGGGGGTGTGTATGGAGAGGCTAGATCTTAGCTATGGAGGAGTTGTAAGCACACGAGGATTACGAGTTCAGGCCCTTCTCGGAGGAAGTAACAGCCCTACGTCTCGGTGCCCGGAGGCGATCGATTGAATTATGCGTGTGTGAATAACAGGGGTGCGAACCCTTCATACTGAGGAGGGGCGTGGCTTATATAGAGTTCGCCGGCCCTCTCCTGCCCTCAGTAATGCAGGGTTTAAGGTACATTTAAGGTTGGGCGTTACTGGTAACGCCCCTAATAAAGTGCTATAATGACCATAAAGACTACTTAATAGCCGACCGTTTGCCTGCGGAGTGACTTTAGGTCTCCTGGCAGTCGAGTGGTTGGCTTCATGGTCGAGTGATAGCTTCTTGGTCGAGTGTCTTGAACCCGTCGAGTGGGATACCCTCAAGTCGATTGAAAGGTGACTTCTTCTAGGGATGTCCTTGGCTAGGGCTCTTTGGACAGGTCCGTGCCCCTACCCTAGGTACATATCTTCATCAGTCGCTGCCCCCGGTGAGCTCCTGTGCCCCGCAGCTGCCATGTGTACACACACACACACATACACACACACAAACTAGAAATATTAGAAATGTTAGTTATATAGTAATGTTATAAATTTTTCTGTTTTTCAGTTATAGAAATATTTATAGAAATGTTAGCAATTTTTCTGTTTTTTAGTTATAGAAATATTAGAAATGTTATAAATTTTTCTGTTTTTTAGTTATAGAAATATTTATAGAAATGTTAGCAATTTTTCTTTTTTTAGTTATAGAAATATTTGAAATGTTAGTTATACAGAAATGTTATAAATTTTTCTATTTTTAGTTATATATATAGAAATGTTATAAATTTTAGTTATCACAATCCAATCACATTTAAAAAATGTTACTTTTTGCGGGCATATAGTATTTGTTCTCGACGATGCCCGGCCCGCATCCTCGCCGTCGTCCCGTTCGCCACGGCGTCCGGCTGACCCTTGTCCGGGACTGGGCTCCGCCGGGCTGGCACTGGGAGGTGGTACCTGGAGGGGCGCGCTGCTTGGTGAGGAACCCAGCCTCGGGTCCCGTCATCGACCCTGATATCCTTTGGTGGCGTTCGTGTGGGCCACATTCGGTGCAGAGGGAGTCGGCCCCACCGAAGGTGGTGCGTCATCGTGTCAGGGAGGAGGACGAGCACGTCCATCGCTACATGGCTCCTATGGACATCAGGTTCTCCAATACCTGGCAGGTTCTTTGGGTAGATGACCGGAGATATGATCCTGTGATGGTTCCTTCTCTTTGGGTGTCCACCGCTCGCGCCCCAGGAACCGCGAGTGTCCTAGATTCTTCTGTAGTACTCGATCTTTATTAGCTACCTAGCCAGTGATGTATTCGCTATATAATATTCGAGACGATGTATTCGAGATTATATATATTATTCGAGACGATGTACTTGAGATTATATATCATTCGAGACGATGCATATTATGTACTATATATGATTCAGTTTTTCCTTATTGATTGCATCCATGCATTGTAATTTGAATACTAAAATTGTAATTTGAATACCGGCAGAGAGAGAGAAGAGGAATTGTTCGAGATCATACGCAGCCCTCGCAGGCTAGATGATCTGAATGAAACAGATGACGGCTTCCAGTATCTGAACAATACCGGGAGGGTGATGATAACGTATTCGATCTCGATGATCGAGCTGATGAAGTCATGAACTATGATTATGATTATGATGACGCAGACAATGTTTATGATGACACACACAATGTTGATCTTAAAATAACAAAGACTACCGGCGAGGTATATTTATATAAGCAGGCATCTGGTGATCATCACATGTTTTTTTATTTGAAGATATATATATTAACGAATCGATCTTTCTTCTTTCAACCCTCCGGATTGAGCAAATCTGCTTCTATAGACAGCAGGACAAAGCGAGGCCCGGGCAAAAATTTGAAGGAGGGTGTAAAGTACAACATCGACTCCATCAAAACTAGTGGCGAACCCCTCATGCCTAAGAACAATGCGAACAAGTGGACTCGTCAGTGCGGAGTTCTTGTGAGGGACCAACTCCCGATCTCCATTCAAGAATGGAAAGAGCCAAAAACTAAACGTCCAGATGTTACTTGGGTCGATGGCAGAGCAAAACAAAAGCTTTGGGAATCTCTAATGGAACATTTCACCCTACCAGATCATTTCACTGATGCAGATGTGCAGAAAGTCAAGGACGCTGCTCTTAAGAAGATGGCAATTGCATTCAATACCCACAAGAAAACTGTATGGGCCAACTACCTCGCTGTAGAAAGGAAGACTCTAGAATTCAAGGGAACACTGGAGAAGCAAAGAGAACACTGACCCACTTTCGTGAAATTCAAAGAATCAGAATTATCTAAGGAACGGTCGGCAAAAAACAAGGCCAATGCCGCAAAAAAGACGTAGTTCCATAGGCTGGGTCCAGGTGGCTACACGGTGGCAATGCCTAAGTGGGATAAGTCTGAGCAAGAGATGGAGGATGCAGGGGTCACTCCGGTTACTAGGAGCTGCCCCCCCAGGGTGTAGAAGTTGGTTCTATGCGCATGGGGGGCGTTGGACTCGAAGACAGGCTGGTTTCAAAGAAGGCAAGTCTAAAAGGAGCAAGTCAAAAGTTACTTGACACAATAGAAGATGTTAAAAATGGGGTGTTCACGCCCAACAGAGAGAACGACGAGCTTACGCGCGCCCTGGGAAATCCTGAACACCCGGGAAGAACACAAGGCAAGGGCGATATTCCCTGGTATGAGGGCTTTTCAGAATGGAACGATGACTACAGGACCCGTGCAAGAAAGAAGATGGAGGAGGAGACGAAGAGGAAGCTGGAGGAGGAGTAGAGGAAGCAGGACGCGGAACGCCTTCAAGGCCTAGAAGCAAGGCACGCGGACTTGGCACTCAAATTCCAGCAGCAGCAGCAGCAGATCGACTCACTTAGCCAGGAAAGGGGGTCTCAGCAGTGGCAGCAGCAAGCGGATGATCATCCAACATTGGATAGCACCGTCCCATCCATGACGAGAAGCAGCGTTGGTTCCGCCCCGGGCGACGCACTGCTCGATACATACCCTGTGGATGACATCATAGAGAACACTAACTGTGAGCTACACTTCAAAATGAAGAACATATCCATGAAGGTGGCGGACGCAGTTGCTTTTAAAATTACCCCCAAAGCAACCTTCCATTGTGCCCCGATTCTAGCGGGCTATGCTCGTGTCTTGGTTGATGAGGTGGTGGACCCATATTCGGGGCTACAGCTTGACATTCCTGGAGGTGACGACGAGCGCACACTGGGAGAGGCCATACATCGTATCATCCTATGGAGAAAGGATTGCATCATCTTTCGAAGTCCACCGACACCGCGTCTGCCGACTCCTCCTCGAAGTCCGGCACCGAGTCAGCAGAGTCCCGCTCCTCCAAGTCCACGAACGCGTGAGCAGACTCCTGCTTCAAGTCCGGCACAGCCCCAGGCCACTCCTCCCGTTTCAAGCCCGACACCGTGTCAGGCCACACCTCCTGCTTCAAGTCCGGCACAACGTCAGGCTACTCCTCCTGATCCAACTCAACAACGTCAGCCGTCTCCGCCGCCTCAGCAATCGCAGAAGAGACACGCCACAGCTATGGTGCGTAGCGGTACGAGTCAAGGTAGTACAAGAAGTACATGCGGAGACACGAAGCGATATAAATATGGTCCAAGCCTCGCTCCTCTTCCTCAGAGGCCTTACGACATGACCGAGGAGCAAAACAATGCCATAGTGCGGGCAGAAGTGGACGCCCATTTTGGACCGAAACCGGCAACGCCGCCGAGGGAGAAAGTGCCTGAGGAAAAGATTGACCACTTCTTTCGTATGGCTACACCACCAGCTCCCAAGCCTGTTGACTCAGACTATGAGCGCCAAATCAGGAAGGCACATCGAGCACGGCTACAGAAAGAAGCGAGCTCGAGCTCGAGCCAACAAGAAAAATGTGAAAAAATCGTTCCCCAGCTGGGAGAACAGGCGGCGCAATCGATCCCCCCGCTTGTTGTGCCAACAACACGTGAGAGTACGCGCGCCCAATATTATTGTGGGCAAACAGTTTACGTTCCCGAGGTGGGCAATGTGGTAATAACCGAGGAGCATATAACGCAGGCTGAAATTCTCAATATCACTATTGGACAACTCCTCGAGATCTAGGCCATGTCTCCGCTTAGAGAGGAGGAAATAAAACGGAAATATGTCCGGGGCCAACCTTTGGTCGAGCCAGACGAGGTCTAGAACCTCCCAACGAGAATGTATGAATTGCATCAATGATACATGAACATTATCAAGATTTCCAATCGAGAGTCCCTCATGGTGAAAGTCAAGGAAGAGCATTACTTCCATAAGAAAGCTCTGTCCGTTGAGTATTCAGAACTACTTCAGTTATTCAATCAAGATGCACTCGACAAATCTATCGTCAGTTGCTATTGTCTGTAAGTGATTTCTTTCTGTAATTTAAGTCTCAAGCTAGCTCTAGTGCTCATTGATTGATCATTAATTACCTGTAATTATATATCCTTACTATATATTCTTTTCTGTGGTATTATGCAGGATGAAGATGTATGAAATGAAAAAAAGTGGACGCTATGGCATTGGTTCATTGATCCAAATACCGTTAATGAATACACATGGAAATTGAAATACTGTAAACAAGAGGTAGAGAATAGCATGCTAGAGTTCTTGAAGCGCCTCAATAGCAATGAAGATATATTACTTCCTTACAACTTTGAGTGAGTCACACTGTCTTGTACTACAAATTCTGTTTTTGCTTAGTGGCTAGATGTTAATAAGTGTATAGGGTTTAGGGTTATAGTTGATTAGTGTTATGCACATGCCCGCTTAATTTATACATGCAAACGTACGCGCATGCAGGTACCCCTGGATCTGGTTAGACATTAAAGTTGACCATGCAAAAGTTGAAGTACTGGACTCACTACTTAAAAAATATAGTGACTACAACATCGTGAAGGGGATAGTCAACAGGTAATTTCAATCATTATTAACTATATCTCGGCCTATTTAGTTCGTCATTTCCTGATATGAACTATTTTTAATAACCCCTTTATTAATTTTCTTTGCCGGCGGGCAGGGTTGGGCAAAGTACATCAAGGTGACTCCAGGAAAATGGCCACAAAAGCTATTTTGGTATCGACCCAAGGTAAGTAATTAAGTAGCTAGTACTAGCTAGCTAGCTATCATCTCTTTAATTCTTGTTTCAGTACCATTAATTAATTATCATGCTTGATTAATCATTATCTGATTCAATTCCATTCTCGTAAAGGCCCTGAAGCAGGCACCGGGGAATGATCCGTGTGCATACTACGTTTGCGAGAACATTCGCATGATGGCGTCCGAAAAGAGCACATCTGGTAGACAGCAATGGGTACGTTTCACAGAACACTATTCACAATTTTTACATGATTATCAATATTGATCTCCTTCTTAACAGTTCCATGACGTGCGGTTTCTACAGAATTATATATCAAAATGTTCAGCACGAAAATCCGCATCCGATTTTGACTGCCGTAGGCCTGTTTGCAAAATTTTAGAATCCTCAAATTCTAAAAGGAAAATAAGATATACTCAAATTTCAGTTTTTTTTAAATTTTGTTTAAATCTGATCAAACTACTTATTCAAGAAGTATTAGTGTTACTACAGAATTATTCAAGAATATTAGTGTTACTAAATAATTATTTTAATTTTTTTCAATTTTGGTCAAATTGTCGTCAAACTATGGTCAAACTACTTACTCAAGAAATATTAGTGTTACTAAATAATTATTGTTTTTTAGAATAATAGTTTCAAACTCAAACAGTGAAACGTGTGACTTCATGCTCAAGCTAAACTCCCGAGGGTTAGTAGGATTGACATCTTACTATTGTTAGGAAAACAACATGTGTAGACTTAGAAACGAGGTGGAATAGAATCCGGAAGTTAAGCGTGCTCAGGCTGGAGTAGTGAGAGGATGGGTGACCTGCCGGGAAGTTAGATGATTTGGAATGATGAGGGGTGATTAGAGATTAGAGGTTAAATTGAGCATTGATGAGGGGTGATTAGAGATTAAATTGTAAATAATTCAGAAATTTAAAAATCAGAAAAAAAATTAAAAAAAGGAGCTCCAGACAGCAGCCACGTGGAGCGCCTTTAGTTCCGACCCTTTAGTTCCGGTTCCAGAACCGTGACAAATGACCCTTTTTCTACTACTCTCTTTTTGTTTGCAAATAACTTATTAGTACTCGGCCCAAAAGCCCAACATATGTTTGGCATCATCTGATCCTGACGCCCACGATACGATTTCAAAAGATCTTTGGCTTACTCGCTCATAGCGGGCTTAGATTCCTCCATCTGGCGTGACGTTCTGCTTGCAACCCTATGGAAGGTTTGGAACTCCAGGAACGTTGCTACTTTCAGGAATGAAGACCACCCCTCCTTGGTTACTGTTAGAAATATTTGTAATGATTTTAAACTTGGGTGCAACCGGTTCAGACATCCAGTAGATAAGGTATCAAGTACGTCTTGGCTGAATTACCTGTCGTCACGGCTTGCGTGCCCTTGTAAAATCTTATTCTTGGTCTGTGACCAAAGTTTGAGCAATATATATACAGGAGGGGACTCTCCCACCCCCACCTTATTCCTCAATAAAAAAGTGTTTAATATGAAAACGTGATATCTTTTTCTATAATAAAAATTGAATTACCCTTCCAAAGAATTAATGCTTAACTACCACTATGTAAAAGAGCGCATTAGCCTACAACATGACATTGGCTTTCATCTCGTGGAGACGGAATGAATACTTCACCAACTCTCATAGGTGAGTAATGCTCAGTAATCATCTCTCCCTTTACATATACCACTACATCCTGACCAAACTATATACATTGTTCATTCATTTGCACTTCCTACAAGTGATTTTCTTATTGGCCTCTATACTAGCCTATAAGATATGTGGCAACCACATGGACATATGCAACCATCATAAAAGGATTGGAGAAATATATATGGAAATACGGGAATCAGAGATATAGGGACAGTAGCATATCGGCACAGGATCTATCGTTGTTCCAAATTAGTTTCGCATTGGGCTCAATTGGGTCAGGCGGTCAGCAGTACAAAAAGATGCCTCAGCTGGTCCCATTTTATCTGCTGCTAGCTTTTGGTCATGAGAGGTCCTACGGCGTTGGGCTCACACATGTTTGGGCCTGAGCGCAGCTATATATAGGATAAGGATTAATTTCTAGAAAAATAGAACAAATCAGCCAATCAATGACCTGGAGCTAGACAAAGTCACGTCACTGCATGTGGGCATCGAAGTGGACTCCGGGATCGAGCAATACATAACCGAGGCATTGAGTGAGCCAGCGATGTCTCTTCCAGCAGGTCGCCTCTCTCATCTTCACCATGTTGTAATGTAGGATAAACAAGAGTGAAATTAAATGAATCTATCTATGACAATTCAATGGTTGAAATTAACTACTCCCTCCGTCCGAAAAAACTTGTCATCAAAATGGACAAAAAAGGGTGTATCTAAAACTAAAATACATCTAGATACATCCCTTTTTATTCATTTTGATGACAAGTATTTCCGGACGGAGGGAGTACTTAATATTATTTACAGATCTTAAAGAAACTAATTAAGAGTAACTACAAACTTGTCTTTCCAAATACAGAGTACGTCGGAGGTATGAGAGGATAGCCAAATGCAACTTCGTGGCATAAAGAACGGTGAGCTCTCTAGTTTCGATCCATTCCGGCGGAGGCTGGTGATTTGAGAAACCTAGGGTAATGTTAATCATGTCATGCGACTGGTGAACTTATCAGACGTTTTAGAACTGGTGAAATGTGATTCAGGTTAGTACAATCTGATGAGCCGCCTTTCGATCTTCCAGGCACATGCAGGAAGTTGGCCGCATTGAAGGCCATGACGTGCATCTTCGGCATCACTCGCTCCCAGCAGAGCACGCAAAGTCAAGAAGTACTGCATGCCCAAGTCCAGTTGTGCAATCGTGATGAAAAATAATCCAAAACTGGTATCCTAAAGACATACTTCTTTTTTGTGAAAAAAGGTTTAACCCTGGTTCTCTGAATCGATAATTGCAAAACAAAGGGGATAGAAGGATAGGACATACAACACTTCAGAATTACTCCCTCCGTCCCGAAATGTAAGACGTTTTTTGATACTATGATAGTGTCAAAAAGCGTCTTACATTTTGGGACGGAGGGAGTACTAGCTAATCCTGTTACGAGATCGTGATTGAAACCACTTGAAGAACCTATGTACAAACATCTGCAAGTGGTTGCATCCATAGTGACGAATCTCTTAAACTCATACTCTAACACTATTAAACACAATACATTATGTTCGTTCCAAGTTGTCCAACAAAAAGCTGACACACTCCCACTTGGAATTCTATACTTGCGTTTTTTGTTCACCCCATCAAACCATTTCCCCAAACGTACAAATGCTATTTGACCAGGCAGATTATAGGCCACATGGACTATTGTCCACAACAGACGCACAAAAGAACATGAGAGGAACATGTGCTGCTGGCCATAGACGCAGGTAACCATACAGTACAAGTGTACATCACAAAGTTTATAACATAACAGTCACAGAGATAGCGTCAAACTACATGAATTCTGAAAGACGCAATCATAAATCACAATACCAAACCACGTTAATAAGCGAAGAAATGGGATCACTGTGCTTTCAAACTCCAACACACCACAGTGAAACAGCTCAAAGCTTTCAAGAATTGTCTCTGTATTTGTCACCTCGCACAGTGCTTCGCTCATTCCACACCGAATGGAGTGTCTGGCGTAGCCTCTTTTGGTATTTTTCATCATCCAAATGATGAGCTGGACTGTGGTCCTTCTTATCCCTGGGAACTGAGTCGTTGGGGACTTGTGCAAAACTAGCATCTCCTGAAGCTTATGAATAAATGCGGAAGCTTCAAGTTGGGCACTCTTCAGCGCATCCCCGGAAAGAAGATGAGAAGATGTGCACGTCCAGTCCGGCAAAGCTGCGTAGCAGTTTGCTCCGTTTTGGTCAATACATGTATAATGTCAAAACAATATACTTTTGGAAATATAGCGTCTAACAAATATGAGCAGCTGTAGTAAGTCAGTGAGACGTGCAGTGGACTGTGAGCACTTGGAATGGTATACAATGTGACCAATAACACGTTTTTCTTGAGAAGCACGGATGTTGTTTAGAAACTTTGAGAACACCATAGACGTATACACACATACACAGACCACACTCGCACTGACGGTGCGCCTGCTAAAAACGGAGTTCCGGGGCTCATCAGTGAATAGTATACATGTCTCACATGAAAACATATTTACTTCCGGTACAAAATATATAAAGTAATTTTTGGTTGTTACGATACTGTATGTACCCACCATTGTATCAATAAGGTTCAAACAACATACGAGGATTGGATTCCACGGTAGTGGGGTCCGATCCCGGTGGAGATAAGCATGACGGCGAGGGCGGTTGTGAGCGCGTCGGTGGGGGTGGGGGGGGGGGGTCATGGTTAATGTTGTGCGAGACCGCTACACGAGATGACACGCCGGCGAGTTTGGCCGGAGGCCGTTGTGGGGCGGGGCAGAATACTGGCGGACAGAGAGTTGTGGCATGAGCACCAGCGAGGTCAGATGGGGGCGGTAGAGATGGGAAAAGGGGGAGGCGGTTGGGTCGTGGGTAATTAATTCGTGGCAATAAAAAACATATGACGAGAGATTATTGGAGACGCGGATCTCAGCCGTGAGATGAAAATCTATATCTATACCTACTAATAAAGCAAGGTGCGTTTCTCCAATTTTTTCATCCATTTATCGCCGAAAAGTTTTTTTCCCTATCCGAGGTGGTACTAAATTCTAATGCGTTCGTCTGCAAAAAAAAAGGCTTTTCCAGATTTTCGTACGTGGGCCGCGCGCTGTGGCCCAGCAAAACCAGCCAACTTATTTTTTAAGCCCACGCAGCAGGGAAATTCTATTTTCCGCACAGGGCGATAAATAGTAGGACTTTCGCACAGGACAACCGATAATGAGCTGACCCAGTTTTCTTTGTTTCTATGTTTTATTTCTATTTTTATTCTTCTTTCCGTATATATTTTTTCCCTTCCAATTTTAGTTTTTTTATAGAATTTATTTCGGAAATTCAAAATTCTCAAAAAACGTTCAGAATTAAGAAAAAACAAATTACAGAAAATGTTTGGAATGCCAACATTTTGTTGCTATTTTGAAAAATATTCAGAACTTGAAAAATTTCCCATATTTTCAAAAAAATTATTGTTTTTCAGAATTGTTTGAGATTTCTAAAATCAAAATGGAATTTTATAAAATGCTCCAAATTCAAAAAATATTCTTGTTTCAGTGAAAATTTCACAATTCAAAATAATGTTAAAAGGTACACATTTACGAAAATCTTACGAATTTTCAACACATGTTCCCGTGCTAAAAAAATGCTCACAAATTCAAATAATGGTCATGTTTTTATAAAAAATTGGTGTTTTAATAAATGTTTGTGAATTTCAAAATATTTACATGTTTCAAATTTGTAGCCGTTTATCTACAATTCAAAATAATGTTAAAAGATACACATTTTCGAAAATGTGGTGTTTAATTTTCGCATTTATTCACAAGCTAAAAAAATAATGTTCCCATGCTAAATAATGTTAAAAGATACACATTTTCAACACATGTTCCCATGCTAAAAAAATTGTTCATGTTTTATAAAAAAATGTGGTGTTTTCAAAAAATATTTGTGAATTTTAAAAGATGTTCATGTTTCAAATTTTGTTTACGTTTTTTAAAAGTATATATAATTTTCAGAAAACTGTTCAGGATTTAGAAAATGGTTCATATTTCCTAATTAGGAAACTTCATACCTTAAAATCTCCTGGATTGAAAGGAAAAGTAGATTGAATAATTCATGGGCCTTCTCTGGCGTACGATGACGTAATAAAACTATTAAATGCCCTTGATCAATGAATGGAAAAGTAGCGGATTCGTTACTTCACACCCGGCGAAACCGAGAAGCTACATATTTCTTTTTCATGTGCACACAGGGTTTTGCTTGCACATATAATTCTCACTAATTTTAAATGCATGCTATTTTTTCTTCCGTTGCAACGCACGGGCATATGTGCTAGTAAGATAAACGTATCGCAAGTAGTATGATGATGGTTTCCTTTCAGACTACTGATAGGAAGAGTTTCCCTCCAAGATAAACGTATCGCAAGTAGTCTGATGATGGTTTCCTTTCAGACTACTGATAGGAAGAGTTTCCCTCCAAGAGTTTCCAAGAGTCTCCCTCGCCGCCACCAAAGGACGCGGCCGGGCAAAGCCTGGCCGGCGGCGGCGGTGGCGGGGCCTTTCGCCTTCTCGCGCAGGGCCTCCGCCACAGGGCGGCACGGCAGGGCCGGGACACCGCGATGGCGAGGGTCGCGGTGGTGTGACATCGGATCCCCACAACGGCGGCGCTCGGGGCCGGTGGCACACGACGGGCTTCGAAGTGGTGGATCATGCAGGCGAGGGGATGTCGGCGGTTCGGGATCCACCCTGATCTAGCGTCCGTCTTCAGCCTGCGGCACGGGCTGTGGGCAGCGATAGCCGGTGTCCTCTGCCATGGTGGAGGCAGCGGTGTGGTGGTGATCTTAGTGCTCTTCTCGCATCACAACAACCATCTGCATGATCATTCCTCCTCGATCTGGCCATCGACGTGTTTCCAGAATTGCTACCAGAGATCTTGCCCAACGATATCTGGGTCGGATAGATTCCGATCGTGCGCGTCCATATCAGCCTACGCAGTCTAGAAGGGCGCGACGCGAAGCTCTACTGTTTGTCGACACCATGGGACATGTCGGTATCTCGATTTCCATGGCATACACAGCGATGGAGAAAGTCATGGCGGCTGAGATCGGAAGATCAGTAAGGCGGGCGGGCCTTGGAGGCGATGGAGTCAGCCACGTGTTTGATAAATTTCAGAAGCAGCAGTGAAAGTGGGGGCGGCAACACTGGAGGATTTCATTTTTATGGTGCTCTTCGCGTGCTGAGTCGTGACTTTCAGGGTAAAAATCTAAGGTCTGGCCTTAATTGGTTGTGCATGGCGATGGCCTTGCTGAAGGTATTGTTTTGAGAGCTCGGACTTCTCCAGGGGAAAACCTAAGATCTTGGATGTGGCAACGACGGCGCTTGTGCACTGTTTCCTTCTTGAAGGCGTCGCTTTTGGAGACCTTTTATGTTTTCTGGGTGTTGTCATAGGTGGTGGTTTGTGTGCTGCTACTGAGAGGAGTTGATCACTATGGCGAGGCCTTTGTTTTTCCTCTCTATTCTGTTTTCTTTTCGGGTTGTGTGCATCTGGGATATCTTTGAGGCATCTTATTGGTGTAGAAGCTGGGTGTAATTGGTATCTTCATGATATTAATACATTCCCCTTCCAAAAATAATCAAAAAAACAATTAGTATATTTGCTTAACAGTGTTCGTCAGCTTAGTATTCTCCTCAGAAAATGACCATTCTCAGCACTTATCGATTTATTGATTTTTTATATGTTGGTCAATAACTTAGCACATGGATCAACCATGAGTTCACATGGTTGATACCCAAATTCCACACCATGATGGCGAAAAGCCATTTTATATTTTCGTAGATATTGTCCAACTCACAACGTACTTTTACGGGATCCTAGTAGCATGTATTTCATTTTCTTCATTGGTATTTAAAAGTGTCCGTCCAATGAATATGAACATGATTAACTTGTGTAGTTTCAGAAAACTTTAAATCAAGCGATGAAAATGATCATTTTTCATAACATGCAAGTGCCACAATATTCTTGCATCATTGCTTTTATACAATCTTTTGGTTAGCTTTTTTCAGTCTCCTTTTATGCTCATCAATTTGGGCCACGGAAAAGAAGTACATTATCCCGCCCGACCCCAAGGGGTAAGAAACAAAGTAGGCATACTATCATGCGAAATTGCAATAATCTGACTAACACGAACAAGATTATTCATGAGCATTATTCAGAGGGGTATCACAACATCGGTTATTCATGATCCACGAACAAGACCAAAATAAGTAACATACATAAGAATGTGAGACTACTCACTGCTCACTGATATGATTCTAGTTCGACCCACTTAAACAAACACAATTTTAAAGTTGATAATAGAACCGCAGTTTAACTAGCAAAACAACCACAAGCTTACATGATGCATTATCTTATTTGGCACAAGTAAAATAGGTTATTTCGTTCCATCATTGATCTTTTTTTTTGGAAATGGAAGTATACCCCCGGCCTCTGCATCATGATCTACAAAATATTTATTGACTGCTTACATTATTTCACCAACTTGTCCACTATTGGAGAACATCGAGATCATAGACATAATAATGCTTAGTAGCAACAACAACTGGAGACTGCACTTGCTTGCCTTTCCATGCAGAATAAAATTGTTGACCAATAAAGAAATCATTTATCCATAATTACAGATATTCACGTATGTGGAATACATGGACCACTCCATTTATATTTGGAAATTATATAACACTAGCAAGAGCAAGGGCATTCTTACTATTGTAGACCTACAATACATCTTCAAAAGTGACCACTACGTAAAAACCACGAAATAGCTAAACATATAAGGGAGGATGATTTGACACCCGGGACCAGGTGATCCCGAAATCTGGGCCGCCCAAAATAGTTGTTGGATCTGTGCTGTGTATTATTGAGTTAGGCTAGCAAATATGCCCGTGAGTTGCAACGGGAGATAAACTATCACATCATGCGGGTGTGGTAGATATTAAAAAAAGTTTGAATCAAATGCAAGGATGAGATAAGGACTTTTAAAATATGATTTGAAAAATTATGTCTGAGTAATATCATGATGAGATAAGGGACTTTTTAAAATCCATTTCCAAAACCAAAAATGTGATGGTCTCATCACGACTTGATTTCCTAAGTGGTCACAACATAATATTTTTTGGCTGGGCAAACTACATCGATGGACCCTGCCTAAGTTAGACTGATGAATGTTGTGTTACAATCTGTGGTACCAAAATAAACATAGTTGTCTATGGACGCAAAATAGACATTTAGTCATTTTCACATGGCTTACAAAAACTAACCCATAGCAAGTTGTGTCATTTTTTTTGCGCTCGGCGCTGTACAAAACATGAAACCCTTTATTTTACCCGATGCGGTGGACAAAATAAAGTTATAAAATGACATCTACAGATCCCCTAATAAAACTTCTACGTAAGCGACTATTCATTTTGTTCATTATTTACGGACCTATTCTACTTTTTGTGAACATTTCCTAAAAGTCCATGGACTTCTTTTTCAAATTCCCAACAATGTTTTGAATATTATATCATTTTCAAAAAATGATGAAAATTTTTTATTTCATGAAAAATTATTTGAAATCATGCCTTTTTTAGAATATGCAAACATTTTTTACAATTATGAACATCTTATGATTTTTTGTGATTTTTCGAATGTTTTTTGAATTGACAAAACACTTTATGAATTTTCAAAAAATGCACCTTTTTATCTATTGTTCATTGCAGTGCGCATATCATGACAAATCATGCCAGGTCCTAACTAACAAGTACTGCCATCGAAAAACACCGAGCCTAATTGGACTGTTGTCCGCTGCCAAACACAAGAAAGACACACACAGATTGGCTCCCAAACTCATTGCGGAATATCTAAAACCGTTCTAAACTCATCTCACATACTAAAACACCTGAAATCCCAAAGTAACAAAAAGCACATGCAAACCAACTATAGATCTTAAAGAGTACCGAACTAACGGGGAGTTCTTTTTTCCACATTCACATCCATACATATGTTTTAGCAAAAAGCACATGCAAACCCACATCCGTCACCAAACACTGTGGCCATGGCTAACGCATTTGAAGGTGTTGACAAAGTTCCCCTCCTTGATAGCATTGGACACCTTGTTGAACAGCTCATGTGCCTAATCTAGTGTTTTCTGCTTCTCTCCCCCCTTCTCATCACCTGCCTCCGCACTAGGGATTGATGGCAGGTGATCATGATGCTTGCCTCGGGGCACAGGGGTGTAGAAGCTGACAACTGGAATCAAATTACAGAAGCCACGATTATCACACACCTTATTCACCCACTCCGACTATAGCTCGATTGTGAACAGGCCGACAGCCGTGTTAACAAAAATGATATTTGCTCCATCGGCAAAGCCTAGCACTTGCACTCTGTCTGCATCCTCAAGAGCACCAATTTCAGCACCCACTGTGCATCAGTGCGATCATTCGTCTACCTTGACCAGAATTTTAGATGCTGATCCAGGGCTTTGCAAACCCGCAGTTCACCATCCTCCGACAGCACCAGGTTAAAACTATCCTTTCTAGATCGGTTTGGTGTGCCGGATACTGCCAAGGCGTGCCTTGCTAGATCAGGAAAATATATCCTGCTAGATCATACTTCAGAATCAACCCATCGTCCGACAGGAAGTAAAGCAGAGACTTCCCAACAAACACGCTGGAATAGTATGTAAGGGCCATGTCGAAGTTGCCGCGCATCGAGGCCAGCTCACCCCAGGCGGCCGTCTCCGATGAGTATACGCACGCGGATGTGAGAAAGTTCTCGTCAACAGTGTCTTGCTGGAGGATGTCGGTGTGCACGATTGCACGAAGACCAAGTGGAAAGGACCCCCGAGGCAGTCACGGTGGACGTCGCACCCGTCGGTTGCGCAGAACACGGCAGCGGTCGAGCAAAGCCTCACCAATGCTATGGGAACCCTCACACGCTGGCGGGCGCCAGTGGCTGGCTCCCACAGGAGGAGCTCCTGGGTACATACCCCTGTCCTCGGAGAGGAAGAGGGCGCGGCCGTGGCGGCAGTCGAGGGCCCGCCAGGGGCGGTGGTGGGCACGAAACTGGGGATACGGTCGTCGTCCCAGCTGTGGAGGAACCCGAGCACCGGGGGCACCCAATGAAGCTCGTGCAGGCGGCGGCGGAAGCTGCGGTCGGAGAAGGCGAGGGACCAGGTGGTGCAGACGAGGGATGCGCGGAGGAGTCGGGTCGAGTCGTTCGGCGGGATGCGGAGGAGGATCACCTCGAAGAGCTCGTCCGGTAGCGCCGGCACCGGCCGCGCCACTGCTGCCATAGAGCATCTCCAGCCGGCCCCCCTAAAAAGCCCCCTAGGAGCACTTTTTCAGTGCCTGCGCACAAAAAAAGTTCCAGTCATGCCTTCACGACCTCACTTTTCACCGAATTAGTGCAAAAATACGGCCGGCGAGACCAAGCGAAACCCACAATCCCGGGGGCAGCTGGGAGGCACCGGCGCTTTTTTCTTCGCCTCTCTGGCCCACTGTCGGCGACTTTCCCAGGACGGCCCCACCACGTTCTCTCTCTCCCACGTTCTCTCTCTCGCTTTATCTCTTTCTCTCATCCTCTTCCTGCTAGTGCTCCCGATCCATCGCGCCGCCTTTCCTTTGTCGTCTGCTCCGCCCCGGTGCTAGCTGCGGCCTCGCAGCCGGCCTCCCCTGCCGCCTGTTGCTCCGCTCCTCTCATGTGTCGCGCGTCTGGCTGCGCTGGCGCGGGCGTCCGCCTGGTCGCCGCTCTGGCTGGCCATTCCGCGCGTCCGGCCTCCGACCACGCCCCGCAAGTGGTACGAGAGCATATGCTTGGCCGGCTACGCTACATGCATGCCTCGTACCCTGGTGCTTGGCCGCGTGCATGGCCACATGCGTACGCGCATGTTTCATGGCTGGCCGCTGGGCCGAGCTCGCGTGGCCACGCCTTCCGCCCTCGCCGTACACGCATGTTTCATGGCTGACCGCTGGGCCGAGCTCGCGTGGCCGCGCCTCCGCGCCTTCCGCCCTCGCTGCGCACGGCTCTCCCCCCAGGCGCGCCGCCGTGCTGGCCTGCCTCCGCTCAGCGAGCCCCTGCTCCGCCTCCACGCTTCCCCCGGCCTCGCTCGTCCCGCTGGCGAGGTCTACGACCTGCCCGCCGCGAGCCCGCCCGTGCCCACGGTGCCCACGAGCTCCGCCATGGTTTGCCGGCACGCCGCGCCCCGCGCAGCCCCGGGCGAGGTTCCATGCAGGGGAGGTCATCGTGGACGAGCGACAACTCGACGGCACAGGCGACGGGCTCGGGCCGGCCTCGTCGCCGCCCACCAGCTCGCACGTGGCTCGTGGGAGGCACAACGAGTGGGGAATTTTTGCCCCCAGGTCAAAAATTTCGCCGGCAGCCCCCTAGGCGGCGAAAAATATGCCGTCTCTCTAACCATCCAACCACATGTTGGTTCGCAAATGTTGCTTTGCTTTTGTGGACTATTTCCTATTTAACTCTTTGGTTTCATTCAAGGCCTTTTTTGATTCAAAATGCAAACCTGGCCATATAGAGGTTGGCAAGGCACGCAAATAAAAGGGTCAAGCTGACCTTCGGCCCGAACAAGTCTGATCTCCGAAACCAGGCCTTAAGGCCAGGCACGACACAACCCTTTTACACTTTCTATATATTTTTACATCTGTATATATTTATTTTCTAAAAAAATGATATTTCTAAAAAAATATTTTTATTTTTTCTTACTTCTCGAGATTTTTCTATATTTTTCCTTAATTTTCATACTAAATCGGGTTAGAAGGTCGAAACACAACGTGGGCTGCCAGTCCCTGACTCCATATAGTTGTTACAATAATTCGAGGCACATCATGGATCCGTCAAGGAAAAATAATCACACAAGCACGATCATGACATTGAGATATGTTAATGAGTTTCATTAATATGACAACATCCACAGAGCATGATTATGGACGCACCTTCCCATGTACCCTATCACATGATACTATTGTTGATAAGCCCACCGAGATCGTCACACATTGCTTCTATCACCATGCCATGGCCTGTCTGGCCACCCCTACCACGGGCACACGAACCATCCTTCTGGTGATCTCTATCTTAGCCTAGAACTTATATCTAGTCTATTTGGCTACTCGCGATGACATTATATGATAGTCCCAAGTTACACGTATCCGACTCAAACACCTAAGTATCTACAACTTACGAGTCCAATTGTAACACAATTAGTACACATATTCAACACATGTTTTAATACTCCACCTTGATGAATATGTCTTGGCTACTCGCGATGACATTATATGATAGTCCTGAGTTACACGTATCCGACTCAAACACCTAAGTATCTACAACTTACGAATCCAATTGTAACACAATTAGTACACATATTCAACACATGTTTTAATACTCCACCTTGACGAATATGTCTTGGCCTTCTTGAAGCCTTCATGTGTGTCGGGTTACAAATGAGGGGTTGGCCCAAGTATACGAATGGCACATCTTAAGCCCATAGACCATCCAGGACTCTGCCCAATAGACCATGGGCCATGGACCATAATCATCAACCCATCAAAAATAAGGAGGGCAGCTTAGGAACGCACAAAGACCCTACAGTCAGATACTGAGGCAGTCGACATGCGACAACCGGTAGCCAACAATAGGCTAGGGAGGAGAAGGAAGCAGTCGACTAGAACATTAGTCGATGGCTACCTAGGATACCTCTCGCCCATGATGCCTGAAATGATGGCAGTTACCCAATGATGGTATAATTCAGTTAAATATGACAGCTACCAGTTGTAAATGACATGGAGCAGTCAGCCACCCATGTTGCCATGAACAACATTAATACTAGCCCATAATGTACCCCCTCCTAGCACACTCTATATAACACGGGAGCGGAGCTCCATGCTGATGGTTGAACATCCACACATTGTACATCAGCGCAGCTGCCACCATCCCCACCCCTCTTCTTCTCGTCCCCGTCGTCTTCCTCCCACCCCTCCTCAATAATTCTCCTTTTCTTGCTTCTTCCAGAGGGGCGCAACCGCTGCTCACACCACTAAAGGAGCAATGCGCGCAGGGGAAGTTGCAGGCCAAGGTGCGCTCGCCAGCCCCGCCCGCTGACCGGAGGATCAAGGCTCACCCTCTCAGTGCGCGTAGGGAGGGTGGCGGGATGTGGTGTGGTCGCTAGCGGGTCAAGGGTTGTTGTGATCCAAGGCCCAACATAGTGGGGATTCGAATTTAGTGACATTGTTATCCATCAACCACAACATTTAAGTGAAGCTTGCGAAAAAGATTTTGGCCGTAGGAATAATCACTTCAAGTTGGTATGTCGAAAGGATGCAAAATAATTTACATGTCTTCCCATCTTCTATTGTGTTAGTAATCTTCATTGACCTGTGTCGTACCGTTGATTGTAATCATAGTATAGTTATATTGTTGCTTCACGGTGCTTTCCATCAAGATGTTTGCTATATGCTCATCTCGTGCAATTTAATTTTTATCTAATTACCTAATTGTCTTTTCTTCGGTGTTGTCTAGTGATGGACGAGCTTCTAATGGTCCACTAGCTAGGAGAAAAGTAATCTCACACAAATATGAGCCAGGTAACCATGATCTGCTCGTGGCAAATATGATTATTTTTGTGCACTTGGGGAATATTTTTTTTCAGATGTTGCTTATCCCTTTGTACCGAAGAACATGCATTATTGAATCCAAAGGTAGCTATAAAATTGCATTTTAATCTACAATGAAGGTGGACATGGTATAACAGATTGTGTGTTGATTATTATTCTTTATCGCAATTTATAAATTATCCTTAGAACTAATCTTTACCTAATATTAAAGGACGGAGGCTTTCATAGTTCTCCATACGTCACCTCTTTGTATCCATTGATTTTATATTAACCATCAAGATTAATGGCTGAGATTTAAAATTAGATCTGTAAAAAAAAGCAGTTTGGACACGTAGGTGAAAGGAAAGAAAATCCAATTCCTACACTGATTCCACCATGGGCTTAGCAGATTTGTCCTGACCCGCACACATATATCTCTCCTTGCCTTTTGGACTATGATGTGTGTATTAAATTAAATTAAATTAAAACCCGGCCAAAAACAAAACGAATACAAAGCGTACTGCAAGCCGCTTCTCTCCATCCCCAGGCCATCGTGGATCTTGCACTGCTGTAGTTGGCCGTTGTGGTGGCCATGGCAGGCTTGCCAACCACCGTTGGAGCCCACATCCCCTAGCTTGACAGGATTGCCAGTCACCTTTCCGAGGTTCTCGCCATGGCCCCTACCGACAGCCGGTCGGCAGCCGTCCATCATGATGTTGTCATCGCCATCCTGCTTGCCGAGAGTCCATCACGTCCGCCCTGTTACCAGAAAAACCCAAGGTCGGGGGAGGCGGCGCTGCAGGGGCAACAGCTGCTGCAAGAGGCCGTGGCGTCTCTATCGTGTGGCCATGCAGCGTACATGACCAAACCACCACCGGAGCCCACATCTCCTAGCTCGACAGGATCGCGAGCCGCCTATCCGAGGTTCTTGCCACGGCCCTATACCGGCAGCCGCTCGCCTGCCGCCGCTGGACCCGCTTGCGCAGGGGGATTCCATTGTGATGTTGTTGTCGTCATCCTGCTTGCGGAGAGTCCATCACATCGGCCTTGTTGCCAAGGAAAATCCAAGGTCGTTAGAGGCGGCGCTGCAGGAGCAGCTGCTGACGTAAGAGGAGGCCATGTTGTCCCTGTCGTGCGGCCATGCAGCGTACGTACAAGACGAACCGACGCACTGCAGCGCAAGATTGGCAACGCCAGGTGATGGCATGAGCGGTAATGGTGCAACACGCCACCGGGAAGTCAGAGCAACGCGTAGCCAGATAGATCAACGTGGGGACCCGGCGAGCATGACCAACGGAGTTGCAGCGGGCGTGAGTGCGTGACAATGGTCATCCTATGAAGCGATGGTCTTATGCATTTCAACATCGTTCGACTAGAAATTCTTAATTCTTTTTGCGGCTTAACTTGTGAGGGACGAGATGTGGAAGTGGCTAGTAGGATCGATCTATTACAACTCTCCGAAGTAGTAGCTGATACAGATCGAATTACAGGGTATGAATGTTCTAGCGATATGAACTAGGTCAGGTAGCCGCCGCCGCCGGGTTTGGGTGATCCACTGGATGCCTTTGCTGGAGAGCGAGATGCGCTTAAGTAGTGGAGGTAGACTTGGGCTGGGTGGTCTTCCATTCCGGGCCGAAGTATCTGCTGTTGGGCTTGTGGGCGCGGCTGGGCCGCGCCGGGTCAGTCTGGGCCGCAACTGCTGGTGGGGTTGTGTCATCAGGGGCGCTGACATCCCCCTTCTTTGCGTGAGGCTTGTCCCCAAGCCTCTGCCTGCGGGAAACGGTGCTGGAGCGCTTCCTTGTCCTCCCACGTGTGCCCGAGACCAGCGCCTGGCGACCACTCCACTTGTACTTGCTCGCACATCGTCCCGTGTTTCTTGCGCCAACGAGTTTGCAGAATCTTGACAGGAATAGCGAGATCATCAGTACAAAGAGGAAGCTCAGACAGAACTTGCGTACCAGGAAGAAGTGCTTTGCGGAGCTGCGAGACGTGGAAGACAGGATGCACAGTTGCTTGCGGTGGTAATTGAATCTTGTAAGCCACTTCATTGATGCGCTGAATGATCGGAAATGGACCATAATACTTGAAAGCTAACTTGTGATTTGCTCGTGGAGCAACCGATGATTGAAGTTGTAGCTTCAGGAAAACTTGCTCTCCCACTTCAAATGTGCGCTCGGATCTTCGCTTATCAGCTTGCATCTTCATGCATTGCCTTGCTCGGTTGAGGTGTTGCTGTATCAGTTCTTGCATCACAGATCGCTCCTCCAGCCATGCTTGGAGCGATGGTACTGAGCAAGAATCAGTAGCTGACAGACCCCATTGACGTGGCTCATGGCCAAACATAGCCTTGAAAGGGCTCATACCAATAGCTGAATGTAGAGATGTGTTGTACCAGAATTGAGCAAGAGGTGTCCAAAAACTCCAGTGTTTCGGACACGCGTGCGTGAAACAGCGGAGGAAGGTCTGGAGACATTGGTTAACCCTCTCCGTTTGTCCGTCAGTTTGAGGATGGTTGGCTGTGCTCAAGCGGAGTTCTGTCCCTGCATACTTGAAAAGCTCTTGCCAAAAATGGCTTGTAAACACTGGGTCACGATCCGAGACTATAGCTTGAGGGAACCCATGGATCTTGTATATCTGACTCATGTAAATTTTAGCTACTTTGGCAGCAGTGTATGGATGCGCTAAGGGCAAGAAATGGGCAAACCTTGTTCTTTTGTCCACTATAACCCAAAGGCAATTGTAAGTGCCTGATTGCGGCAGACCACTAATAAAGTCCATCGATATCAGCTCCTACGGTTGAGAAGGAATTGTCAGAGGTAGCAAAAGCCCCGGTGACGCCGAGCGATCTGGTTTGGCTTGCTGACAAGTGGTGCAACATTTGATGTACTGTGAAACATGCGCTTTCATCTTGGGCCATGCAAAGAGACGTCGCACTCGAGAATAAGTTGCGGGGAATCCCGAATGACCTCCAAGTGCACTGTCATGAAAAGCTCGAATGATGCGCTGCTGTAACTCCGTGGATCCGCCCAACCATATACGATCTCTGAATCGTATAATTCCTTGCTGCAGAGAGAAGCGCTCTTTTGGATCCTTGCGAATAGCCAACTGTTCCAATAAACGAAGTGCTTGAGGATACGAATTATAACTGGCGAGAAGTTCGTCCAGCCATGCTGGCTGACATGAGGTTACTGCCGTCAGAATTTTGACAGGCCGTGCCCGGGATAATGCATCCTCGACACTATTTTCAGATCCTTTGCGGTACCGAATTTGGTAGCGCAAACCCAGCAATTTCGTGAAAGCCTTCTGTTGCCAGGGCGTAGTCAGCCTCTGCTCCTCCAAATGCACCAAACTGCGCTGATCCGTGAGGATAATGAATTCAGCATGCTGAAGATATGGCCTCCATTGTTCCACTGCCACTAAGATCGCCAAGTACTCTTTTTCATAAGTAGATAACCCACGGTACCTTGGTGAAAGGGCCTTGCTGATGAAGGCTATTGGATGGCCTTGTTGCTGCAGAACAGCCCCAATTCCTGACTCACTGGCATCTGTCTCAACTGTGAACTGCTGATTGAAATTAGGCAAGGCGAGAACTAGAGCTGAAACAAGTTGTTGTTGCAAGGGTCTGAAGGCTGTTTCCGTGGTGGGTGTCCAGACGAAGGGCACCCCTTTCTTGAGCAGGTTAAAGAGCGGCCGGGCGATGATCCCAAAGTTCTTGACAAAACGGCGATAGTAGCCGGCCAAACCCAAGAAACTCGCACTGCCTTGACATATGTGGGCACTGCCCAGTTGGACACTGCCTTGATCTTCACTGGATCCGTGGCCACTCCAGCAGGGCTGATCACATGACCCAGGTAAGAGATTTGCTGCTGACCGAATGCACATTTGGATAATTTCACTTTCCAGCTGTCGCGACGCAGAAGAGTAAGCACTTCTCGGAGTTTTTGCACGTGCTCACGAAGAGTTTTACTGTGTACCAAGATGTCGTCGAAGAAACAAAGCACTCCCTTGCGATACACAGGTTTCAAAGTACCGTTCATAGCGCCATTGAAAGTGCCAGGTCCTCCAGCCAACCCAAACGACAGAACCTTGAATTCGTAATGGCCCGAGTGCGTTTGGAAGGCAGTTTTGTACTCTTCGCCTTCGGCCAAACGGATCTGATGGTACCCCGCACGCAGATCTAGCTTTGTGAACCAACATGATCCAAACAGCTCGTCCAACAGCTCTTCTATGACAGGTACCGGGTATTTGGCAACATTGGTCAAGGCATTGAGGTGCCTATAGTCGACACATAGTCGCCAAGTACCGTCCTTCTTCTTCACAAGTATCACCGGAGAGGAAAAGGCACTCGTGCTTGGTTGTATGATCCCAGCTTTGAGTAGTTCTTCCACTTGCTTTTCAATTTCATCCTTGTGATCCGGCTTGTGACGGTAAGGTCGAATGTTAACGGGTTGTGCTCCTGGAATCAACGGGATACGATGGTCGCAAGCTCTATGAGGTGGCAGTCCTTGTGGTTCTCCAAACACCTCTGAGAATTCAGACAACAGTTGCTGAATAGGTTCTGGTACAGGTTGTTGCTGTTCCTCCCCCATGGTGACTGAGCAGATTTGAACAATATGTGAGACCGCTCCTTGTTTACAGAGTGCTTGCAATTGAACACTGTTGATGGTCAGACAAGTGGATGATGACGCCTCATGGCCTTTGAGAACCACAACTCTATCAGCCGACTGAAACTCCAGAGTTTTGGCTCGCCAATCTAATGTCATAGGACTGTGAGCTTCCAGCCAATCCATTCCCAAAATCGCGTCATAAGTGCCCAAAGCGAGTATCTTCATATCTGTAGCAAACTCCTGCCCTTGTGAAAACCGCGCACATTGGCGCACCACTGAAGTGCAAAAGAGTTCACCTCCATCAGCCACCTTAACCCGAAAAGGTGTGCTTAATGGCTGCACTCCTATGAGTTGCTTGGCGAGCTCTTGGTTGACAAAAGACGTTGAGCTGCCCGAATCCACCAGCATCAAAACCTCATGACCCTGTATCCATGCCTGAAGCTGAAATGCTTTGGCTGACACACCCCCGGTCAGAGCAGTGCGTGAGATGGCACAAACTGTTTCTGATGCTGTTTCAGCTGATCCAGGTTCATCATCCCCGCAGACTGTGTTGATGCCGAACAACTCCAATAGTTCCTCGACTACGTGCAATTGTACTGACGTGGGGCAGACATGTTCACGGCCCCAACATTCACCACACTTGAAACAGAGCCCCCGCACGCGTCGATAATCGCGGAGGGCTTTAACCTTGGCGAGATCCGAGCGTGGTTCGCTCTGACGCCCTCCGTCTGCTCGGGCTCCTTCCACGCCGCGCCGATCGGTAGCCGTTGCTGGTGTAGGTAGCCGATGCGGTGGAGGAGGTAGCGGCAACGGCGTAGGGCCACATGATGGGATATCAGGTGGTCGCGACGAAGACGCTTGCCGTGCATCGCCGAACGCCCCGTGGATGACCTCTTCCTGGAGCAAGGCAAGGGAGCACGCCGTATCCAAGTCGGGTGGTCGCTGCACCAAGACCACCGTCCGGATGTCCGCCCGTAACCCTTCCACAAAATGGGTGAGGAAATAATAAGGATGAATTGAATCTGAATAAGAGCTTATATTGTTGATGATGGATTCGAACTGCTCAATATAATCAGTAACGGTAGATGTTTGTCTTATGGTGTAAAACTGGCGAATGAGCAACTGGTGCCGATCGCGACCGAAACGAGTGCAAAGCAAGGCAGTAAAAGACTCCCAATCGAACTGTGAAATTTTTTCCTGAATAGTTTGCAACCACACGGACGCTGCTCCAGAGAAATTGAGCGAGGCAATGGGCACCCAAAACGACTGGTGTATGCCAAACATGTCAAAGTACTGCTCGCACAAGACCTTCCAGAGGCGTGGGTTGTCCCCAGCGAACACGGGAAACACAATCGAAGGGTGAGCCTGGCCCAATCCCGTGAGTAACTGACTAGCATGCGTGAAGGGCGAAGAAATGGTAAACTGAGGACTGTGAGTGATCTGACCGTTGTTCGGGAGCGGCGGCGGGGTCATGAAAGACGCCGCCAATGGCTCCCGTTGTTGATTGGCAACGCCGTGGTCATCAGACCCATGGAGAAGATCCGCCGCGCCAGCTGCGGAGTCCGGAAGGGCTCCGAGCGTCGCAGGTTGCTGCAGAGGTGCGGTGCCCGAGTGGTTGTCGCCGCCCTCCTTCGGTAGCACGGGCCGCGCTTGTTGGAGAACCGCCACCGCGTCGCTCAGATCCGCGACCCGGCTCTCCAGATCGGGGCGCCAAGAGAGGAGATCATCGATCTTCACGTTGGTCACCTTGCTAGCCGCCGTGTTCGCCTCGAGAGTGGCATCGAGCTTGTCCGAAAACGCTTTGATGGCCGGATCCATCGAAGCGAGTTGTTGCCTGGCCAGATGCGAGCTCCGGGTATGGATAAATTACGCCAGATTGAACGCGAGGAAGAGGTGGTGGATGTCTCTGATACCAGATGTGAGGGACGAGATGTGGAAGTGGTTAGTAGGATCGATCTATTACAACTCTCCGAAGTAGTAGCTGATACAGATTGAATTACAGGGTATGAATGTTCTAGCGATATGAACTAGGTCAGGTAGCCGCCGCCGCCGGGTTCGGGTGATCCACTGGATGCCTTTGCTGGAGAGCGAGATGCGCTTAAGTAGTGGAGGTAGACTTGGGCTGGGTGGTCTTCCATTCCGGGCCGAAGTATCTGCTGTTGGGCTTGTGGGCGCGGCTGGGCCGCGCCGGGTCAGTCTGGGCCGCAACTGCTGGTGGGGTTGCGTCGTCAGGGGCGCTGACATCCCCCCTTCTTTGCGTGAGGCTTGTCCCCAAGCCTCTGCCTGCGGGAAACGGTGCTGGAGCGTTCCTTGTCCTCCCACGTGTGCCCGAGACCAGCGCCTGGCAACCACTCCACTTGTACTTGCTCGCACATCGTCCCGTGTTTCTTGCGCCAACGAGTTTGCAGAATCTTGACAGGAATAGCGAGATCATCAGTACAAAGAGGAAGCTCAGACTGAACTTGCGTACCAGGAAGAAGTGCTTTGCGGAGCTGCGAGACGTGGAAGACAGGATGCACAGTTGCTTGCGGTGGTAATTGAATCTTGTAAGCCACTTCATTGATGCGCTGAATGATCGGAAATGGACCATAATACTTGAAAGCTAACTTGTGATTTGCTCGTGGACATGGCCGCAACTGCTGGTGGGGTTGCGTGTAACACCCCGGATATAACTTTCCCAATTTGTACTCCAACTCTTGCCGTTTCCGGCGTTAAGTTATATTTATTTCTCGGGTTCGGGTCTTTGTCTCCGTGTGTTGTTTTCGTTTTCATGCATCTCATATCATGTCATCATGTGCATTGCATTTGCATACGTGTTCATCTCATGCATTCGAGCATTTTCCCCGTTGTCCGTTTTGCATTCCGACGCTTCGTTCTCCTCCGGTGGCCATTTCTAGCTTTCTTTCGTGTGTGGGGATTAAATATCTCCGGATTGGACCGAGAATTTCCATGCGGCCTTGGTTTACTACCGGTAGACCACCTGTCAAGTTTCGTATCAATTGGACTTCGTTTGATACTCCAACGGTTAACCGAGGGACCGAAAAGGCCTCGTGTGTGTTGCAGCCCAACACCCCTCAAATTTAGCCCAAAACCCACCAAACTCTGCTCCATGTCCTAGAGCGTTCGATCACGATCGCGTGGCCGAAAACCGCACCTCATTTGGACTCTCCTAGCTCCACTTATGCCTATATATACCCCCTCCATTTTTCGGATCTCGTCTTCCTCCTCCAAACCCTAAAAAAAAATTCAGATCTGCCGCCGACGGACGTGTCCGGTGCGGACCGGACAACGTCTGCCCCGTCGCGCCTAGCCACTCCCGTCCTGCCATCTGTCCCCGGGCGGTGCCCACATCGCCGCCGGCCCGCAGGCCCGTGCGGGGCCCTCCCGGCCCGGAGCCGCCGCCGCCGCCCAGCACCCGCGCCCCGCCTCCTTCGTCTTCGAGCCCGGCCGCCCCGCCGACGTGCCAACTCCGGTGGCCGGCCGCCGCCTCGCCCCTCGCCGCACCATCGCCGCCCGCGCTGCTCCGGCGGGCCACCGCCGCCGTCCGCGCCCGCCGGCGCCGCCGCACCACGCCCCGGCCTCTCCCTCCAAGTACCACGCCGCCCCGGCCTCTCCCCGCGGGCTCCAACTCCGGCCAGTTCGAGCTCAACTCCGGCGAACTCCTCGAGAAACGCGCCAGATCTAGATCCAAACTTCTCCTCGGTTGACTTTTTCCCTCTCCTTCCAGATTTTTATGCCTACTTTGACCGCCCGTAACTTTGCATCCGTAGCTTCGTTTTGGGCATATAATATATCAAGATGTTCGTCTCAACGAGTACATCATTTCATTCCATTGCATCATTTTCATTTGAGCTCATCTTGATGCCCGAAATGCTGTTAGAAGGAGGCTTCGTGAGTTAATTGTCAGATCTGCTAGTTCATCTTAGACTTTTGTCATTTTTGTCATGATTAATGTGTGCATGCTATGCCTGTGAGTCCTTCATATATTTTGTTAAGGATTTTGTCTTCTTTCCAAAGGTGCAACCCATGCATTTTTAGGATGTGTGTGGTGACTTGTGCAAGCTTGCAAAGAGAGGCACCTGGTAAATCTGTTTTCAGGGACTTAGTTGTTTTCACTAAGTCTGGGATATTTTAGTTCATGATGCCATATGTTCAGCTTGTTTCCTAATGATCCGTGCCTCTTTTGAGGATGATCAGTAAGGGACTTTTGTTATCCATGTTATGCTCTATCCATCCATGTCTTTGTTTGCACCCTAGCTTGAGTCAATCGAGCTCTACTTTTGCTTGGTGGTGCATCTGGGCAGATCGTCAACTCGTTTGCAATTTTGCCGGCGTTGTTGTAGTTGATCCGTGCATGCTATGCCATTGTTCTTGCCATGTCTAGCTTGTATTTTGTGCCTTCTTAATAGATGTATGCTTGCCTTGCTGTGATTTGCACCGTGGTGAGTGCATCGAGCTCGTTTACATGCCTTCGTGAGTTATATTTCAGCATGCCTCAGTTTTCACTAAGTCTGAAAACTGATTGTGTTTTAGCTATGTTCGTGTGCCCGTTAATATATTTTGTGATCCCTTTTGGCCCAGGTCACTTTGGGACTTTTGTTAAGCTTGTTGAGTAGCTCCATGCCATGTTATTACTTGTCATGTTCAGGTCATTTATCATATTGTTTTGCTGCTCCGAAGAGGGCTTCGTGATCTGAAATTTCAGACAAGTGTTAATTTCACTAAGTCTAGAATCTGTTTTGCATTTTGCGTTTTTGCCATGCTTGTTTGAACCTCTTAATGGATGATTTGGCCGTGGCTCAGTGCGAGTCTTTTGTTAAGCATCTTGTGGGCATCCCTGACATGTATTTTGTTGTCATGTTTGGTGGCTGTAGCATGTTCATTTCGTTGCATTTAGATGCCTACTTGCTGTAAATCGCAGACCGGTGTCATATCTTAAAACGCTTGCCATTTCTAAACCGTAACTCCGATTCCAATGATCTTTATATCGTTTTCAAGCGATTTCATCCCCTCTATCCAGTGGCACCCTTGGAATTCCATGTTGAGTCCAGGTTCATGCATTTCCTGTTATACCTTGCATTTTGCATCCCGCATCGCATCCCGCATAGCATATCATCATTTCATCATATTGCTTGGTCTTGCACGTGGTTGATTGTATCCTTGTTGCTTGTTTGTCTTGTTGGGTAGAGCCGGGAGACGAGTTCGCTACCGAGGAGCCCGTTGAGTGTGCTTGTGAGGATCCAATCAACTCTGACAACTGTGTAGGCAAGATGATCATACCCTCGAAATCACTACTATCTTTGCTATGCTAGTTTGCTCGCTTTTGCTATGCCAATGCTACGATGCCTACCTTTTGCTTGTCAGCCTCCCAATTGCCATGTTGAACCTCTAACCCACCCTGTCCTAGCAAACCGTTGATTGGCTATGTTACCGCTTTGCTCAGCCCCTCTTATAGCGTTGCTAGTTGCAGGTGAAGATTGGAGGCCGTTCCTTATTGGAATATTTATTTACTTGTTGGGATATCAATATATTGCTATGTTATCTTAATGCATCTATATACTTGGTAAAGAGTGGAAGGCTCGGCCTCTCGCCTAGTGTTTTGTTCCACTCTTGCCGCCCTAGTTTCCGTCATATCGGTGTTATGTTCCCGGATTTTGCGTTCCTTACGCGGTTGGGTTATAATGGGAAACCCCTTGATATTTCGCCTTGTTTAAAGCTTTTCCAGCAATGCCCAACCTTGGTTTTACCATTTTCCACCTTGCCTTTCCTTTCCCTTGGGTTCTGCAGACTCAAGGGTCATCTTATTTTAACCCCCCCCCCCGGGCCAGTGCTCCTCTGAGTGTTGGTCCAAACCGTCAGCCGCCGGTGGCTACCAGGGGCAACTCTGGGCTGGCCTACCAGAAGTTTGGACAATCTGAGTGTGCCCTGAGAAAGAGATATGTGCATCTCCTATCGGGATTTGTCGGCACATTCGGGCGGTGTTGCTGGTCTTGTTTTAACCTGTCGAATTGTCTTGTTGTACCGGGTTACCGAGTCTGATCGGTGTGTCTCGGGTGGAGGTCTATTCCTTCGTTGACCGTGAGAGCTTGTCATGGGCTAAGTTGGGACTTCCTGCAGGGATTGAACTTTCGAAAGCCGTGCCCGCGGTTATGGGCAGATGGGAATTTGTTAATGTCCGGTTATAGATAACTTAAACCTTAATTAACTAAAATGAATCAACTAAGTGTGTTGCCGTGATGGCCTCTTCTCGGTGGAGTCCGGGAAGTGGACACGGTGTTGGAGTAATGCTTGCGCAGGTTGTTCCTCTAGATTCTCGCTCGCGCCTTGCCTCCTCCTCTCGCTCTCTTTTGCGGATAAATTAGCCACCACATATGCTAGACGCTTGCTGCAGCTCCACATATATTTTTGCCTCATCCATTCCTATAAGCTTAAATAGTCTTGATCGCGAGGGTGCGAGATTGCTGAGTCCCTGTGGCTCACAGATACTATAATTCCAGATGCAGGTCCAGGTGATGTCGCTCCAGGTGACGAGTACGAGCTCAAGTGGGAGTTCGACGAGGACTCTCAGCGTTATTATGTTTCGTTTCCCGATGATCAGTAGTGCTGCCTAGTTGGGGTTTGATTCAGGGCCTTGTCGCATGTTGGGTTCTTTTCCATTTTGGCGCCGTAGTCGGGCCATGAGTGTTTGTCTGATGGATGTTATTTATGTACTTTGATGTGACGTGGCGAGTGTAAGCCAACTATGTTCTTCCCCTTTTATTATATATTACATGGGTTGTTGTAATGATTGCCTGACTTGCGACATTGCTTTCAATGCGGTTATGTCTCTAAGTCGTGCCTCGACACGTGGGAGCTATAGCCGCATCGAGGGCGTTACAAGTTGGTATCAGAGCCATCCCCGACCTTAGGAGCCCCATTGCTTGATCGTCTTAGCAGCCGAGTTGTGTCTAGAAAAATGTTTTGAGTCACTTAGGAATTATATATCGGAGAGCTTAGGAATTCTTTTTACTTCCCAGTCTCCTCATCGCTCTGGTAAGGCATCCTGATGTAGAGTTTTGACTCTTCTCTTCTCAAATTTCACTAAATTTTTTTTAGGATCACGCGAGTATCTTGGATTTGTTCCGATGGCTTATGATGAGAATACTGTCTTGGTGCCTCCTGTCAGGGGTTTAGTGGAAGTGTCCCGGGGAGTTGAGCTCTGAGGTGTTGTCATCATAATTTTATCGTTGCAATTCTGGAATACTTGAGATATGTTCGCCGACATCGAAAATCTCTTTTATGCAGTTCGTTGGTGAGATAACCTCGACGCCACCCAGTACTGGGGCGGGAGTTCGGGAGTATCGCCATAACTTGTATAACGGATGCTTTTCGAAGGTTGAGGTAGATGGTTTCCGAAGTTTTCTTGGTTACGTGTTGAAGGATGGATACAGCTGGATGTAGGATTTGCTAGTTTGGGTGAGATATTGTGCTTCCCCTGTATCCCCAACACCTGATTGCATAACCGGAAAGGTTCGGGAGTTTCATAGGTGGGAATTCTAGTAGCTCTAGTTCTTCTTCCACGGATATTGGTTTGAGATTGGGATTTCTTACCGATTATTCGTTCTTGATCCGTACCTTGTTGATTTATTTCTCTACCTTAATTCTACGTGGCTTCTCAATTTATGGATATGTGACCATTTGAAGAGGAATGCATTCGTTCATTTTGTTCGGATGTGAAGACTATATGTTGCAATTTTCATTCCGTTGGATTCAGCTTCAATATTTATCTGTCATGTGCTAATGGTGGTCAACCTCTTCAGGATGGCTCCTCCAACGCGCACGACTCCGAATCCTGATCCGCCACCACCTCCACCTCCTCCAGAGGCATGGCAAGCTGTGATGGCCGCAACCAATGCAAACACTCAGCTGATCATGCAAATTCTCCAAGAGCGCAATCAAGGCAGTCAAGGGAATCAAGGCAGCAATCAGAGTCACTTTGCTACACTCAACCAGTTCCTTGCTAACGGGCCAAAGACTTTCAGTAATTGTGTTGAGGCAACCGATGCTGACGATTGGCTTGTGGATCTGTGTAAGCATTTCGAGTGCAGCAACGTCAGGCCTGAGGACTTTGTCAAGTTCGCTTCCTTTCAACTCAAAGATCAAGCTGCAGAATGGTTCCAGCAGTACAAGGATTCCATAGGTGGACGTGTTATCACTTGGGATGATTTCCGTCGAGATTTCCGAGCTCATCACATTCCGCAGAGCGTGGTTGAAAGCAAGCGTGAGGAATTCCGCAATCTGAAGCAAGGCTCTTTGTCTGTCTATGACTACAACAAATTGTTCCAGAAGCTCGCCCGTTTTGCCAAGCAGGATGTTCCTGATGAGAAGAGCATGATCTATTAGTTCAGGGGTGGTCTTCGTGAAGAAATTCAGCTCGCTCTTGTCCTCTTTGAGCCCTTGAGATACGATGAGTTCTACAACATGGCACTGAAGCAAGAGGCTGCTCAGTTGAGGTGTGATGGTTCCAGGAAGCGAGTCAGAGATGTTACTCCTTCTTCCTCTACTCAAGTGGCCAAGCAGCAGAAGTTTTGGCTTCCTCCTCCTCCGTTCCGTCAGCCATATCAGCAGAAGAGCAAAGGTGGCAGTGGTTCTTCCCACCCACCCAACCCAGGCTTTCAGAACAAGGCTTCGTCTCAAGCTCCAAGATCGAGTGCTCCGTATCACCGTCCGCTTTCAGAGGTCACATGCAACAAGTGCCAACAGAAGGGTCACTATGCCAACAAGTGTTTCAACCAGAGGCGTCTTCCTCCTCCTCCTCCTGTCAGGTCGGCAAGTACAGCTATGGTCAAGCATAACCCCAAGCATGCCAAGGTGAATTTGATGAATGCAGCTCAGGCAGAGGACTCGTCAGATGTGATCATGGGTAACCTTCCTGTTAACGATGTTCCTGCAAAAGTTCTTTTTGACACTGGTGCATCGCATTGCTTCATCTCGAAACCTTTTGCATCTAAGCATGAGTTGACTTCCCAAGTTATGCATAAACCGTTAGCAGTCGTCTCTCCGGGTAAATGTTTGCTTGCTAATCACGAGATTCCGGATATTTCTATCATGATGGGTGATTTCAAGTTTTTGGCTTCTCCAATGGTTCTTGGTAACTCGGATATTGATCTTATTCTCGGGATGGATTGGCTTTCTAAGCACAAGGCCAAGCTTGATTGTGCTGCCAGGCAGATTCAATTGACTCATTCGTCTGAGGATGTAATTGTTTTTGCCGCCCGGGATAATACCATCCGTCTGTTTTCTCTCAATGAGAAGGGTGAATTGGATGCCATCTCGCAAATTCCAGTCGTTTGCGAATATCAAGACGTCTTTCCAGAAGAGCTCCCAGGAATGCCTCCGCACCGGCCAGTGGAATTCGTTATTGAACTTGAGCCTGGCACGGAACCTGTGTGCAAACGTCCTTACAAGCTCGGACCTGAAGAATTGAAGGAGGTGAAGAAGCAACTCGATGAGCAAGAAAGATTGGGTCTCATCCGGCCTAGTACTTCTCCGTGGGGTTGTGGTGTTCTTTTTGTGAAGAAGAAGGATGGAACGGACCGACTTTGTGTTGATTACCGTCCAGTGAACAAGAAGACCATCAAGAACAAATACCCACTTCCCAACATCAATGAGCTGTTCGAACAACTCAAAGGTGCCCAAGTATTCTCCAAGCTTGATCTCCGTATGGGTTATCACCAGATTCGCATTCGTGAAGAAGATATTCCCAAGACAGCATTCAGAACAAGCTTTGGTTCATATGAATACACTGTCATGTCTTTTGGCCTCGCCAACGCTCCTCCGACGTTCTCTCGCATGATGAACTTCATCTTCAACACCTACACCAATGACTTCGTTTTGTTCTATCTCGATGACATCCTGGTTTTCTCCAAGAACAAGGAAGATCATGCCAAGCACTTGCGTTTGGTTCTAGATAAGCTCAGGGAACATCAGTTCTATGCCAAGTTCTCCAAGTGTGAATTTTGGCTCGATGAGGTTCTTTATCTTGGTCATATCATCTCTGCCAAGGGCATTTCCGTGAATCCCGAGAAGGTATCCGCAATTGTGAATTGGGAACCTCCTCAGAATGTGAAGCAACTCCGCAGTTTTCTCGGTCTCGCAAGTTATTGCCAAAGATTCGTTGAAAACTTTTCCAAGATCGCGAAGCCTCTCTCAAATCTTCTTCAGAAGCACGTCAAGTACGTTTGGTCTCCGGAGTGTGATATTGCTTTCAACACTTTGAAAGAGAAGTTGATCACTGCTCCAATTCTGACTCCACCTGATGAATCCAAGCCGTACGAGGTCTTTTGTGATGCCTCTCTCCAAGGTCTTGGCGCAGTATTGATGCATGAGAAGAAAGTTGTTGCTTATACATCTCGCCAGTTGAAGCCTAATGAGAAGAACTACCCCACTCATGATCTAGAGTTGGCGGCAGTTGTCCATGCTCTTTTGACTTGGAGACATCTTCTATTGCGAAGAAAAGTGGACATTTTCACTGATCACAAGAGTCTCAAGTACATCTTCACTCAGCCTAATCTCAACCTAAGGCAAACTCGATGGGTCGAAATGATTCAAGAGTATAATCCGAGTATTGAGTATACTCCAGGCAAGGCCAATGTGATTGCTGACGCTTTGAGCAGAAAGGCCTATTGCAGCAGTCTAATTCTCAAGCCCTATCAACCCGAGCTTTGTGAAGCTTTCCGTAAGCTTAATCTGCAAGTTGTTCCTCAAGGTTTCCTCGCCAACCTTCAACTCTCTCCTACCTTAGAAGACTAGATTCGCCAAGCACAGCTTCTTGATGCTATGATGAAAAAGGTGAAGATTGGGATTGCCAAGAGTCAGTCCAAGTACAAGTGCTACCGCCTTGATGACAAGGACACTCTCTTCCTCGAGGATCGTATTGTTGTGCCCAATGGTGAACTTCGTAAAGTGATCATGAACGAGGCTCACAATTCTCTCCTCTCCATCCACCCTGGGAGCACGAAGATGTATCAGGACCTCAAGCAAGCTTATTGGTGGACTCGAATGAAGCGCGAGATCGCTCAATTCGTGAACGAATGTGATGTCTGCAGAAGAGTGAAGGCAGAACACCAAAGGCCAGCTGGTCTCCTCCAACCTCTTGCCATTCCAGAATGGAAGTTTGACCACATTGAAATGGACTTCGTGACTGGGTTTCCAAAGTCCAAGCGTGGCAATGATGCTATATTTGTTGTCATCGACAAGCTCACCAAAGTGGCTCACTTTCTGCCTATCAAAGAGTCGATCACTGCAGCTCAATTGGCGGAACTCTATACCTCTCGCATTGTCTTTCTGCACGGTATTCCTCAAGTGATCTCTTCAGACCGTGGCAGCATCTTTACCTCGAAGTTTTGGGATTCTTTTCAGAAGGCCATGGGCACTAACATCCGCTTCAGCACTGCTTTCCATCCTCAAACTAGCGGTCAAGTCGAGCGTGTCAACCAGATTCTTGAAGATATGCTCAGGGCTTGTGTGATCTCCTTCGGCATGAAGTGGGAGGATTGTCTTCCTTATGCTGAATTCTCCTATAACAACAGTTTTCAAGCAAGCTCGGGCAAAGCCCCATTTGAAATTCTGTATGGCAGGAAGTGCCGTACCCCTCTCAACTGGTCTGAAACCGGTGAACGTCAGCTGCTTGGTAATGACTTAATCACAGAAGCAGAAGAAATGTGCAAAGTCATTCGTGATAACCTCAAAGCAGCCCAATCCCGCCAAAAGAGCTACTATGATAGTAAGCACCGTGATTTGGCTTTCGAGATCGGAGATCATGTTTACCTCCGTGTCTCTCCTATGAAAGGTACTCGTCGCTTCGGTATCAAAGGGAAGCTTGCCCCTAGATACGTGGGACCTTTCAAGATTGTCAGCAAGAGAGGCGACCTCGCCTATCAACTCGAGCTTCCTTCAAACTTTGCAGATGTTCATGATGTGTTCCATGTCTCTCAGCTTCGAAAGTGCTTCAAGACTCCTGACCGCACCGTCAACTTCGAGGACATTGAGCTCCAAGAAGATCTCTCCTATCGTGAGCACCCAGTTGCTATTCTTGAAGAGACTGAACGCAAGACTCGCAACAAGTCAATCAAATTTCTCAAAGTCAAGTCGTCACACCATTCCGACCGTGAAGCTACCTGGGAACGCGAGGATCACCTCCATTCTGAGTACCCGGAGTTCTTTCAGTCCTAGATCTCGGGACGAGATCTTTTCGTAGTGGTGGAGTGTTGTAACACCCCGGATATAACTTTCCCAATTTGTACTCCAACTCTTGCCGTTTCCGGCGTTAAGTTATATTTATTTCTCGGGTTCGGGTCTTTGTCTCCGTGTGTTGTTTTCGTTTTCATGCATCTCATATCATGTCATCATGTGCATTGCATTTGCATACGTGTTCATCTCATGCATTCGAGCATTTTCCCCGTTGTCCGTTTTGCATTCCGACGCTTCGTTCTCCTCCGGTGGCCATTTCTAGCTTTCTTTCGTGTGTGGGGATTAAACATCTCCGGATTGGACCGAGACTTGCCATGCGGCCTTGGTTTACTACCAGTAGACCTCCTGTCAAGTTTCGTATCAATTGGACTTCGTTTGATACTCCAACGGTTAACCGAGGGACCGAAAAGGCCTCGTGTGTGTTGCAGCCCAACACCCCTCAAATTTGGCCCAAAACCCACCAAACTCTGCTCCATGTCCTAGAGCGTTCGATCACGATCACGTGGCCGAAAACCGCACCTCATTTGGACTCTCCTAGCTCCACTTATGCCTATATATACCCCCTCCATTTTTCGGATCTCGTCTTCCTCCTCCAAACCCTAAAAAAAAGTTTCAGATCTGCCGCCGACGGACGTGTCCGGTGCGGACCGGACAACGTCCGCCCCGTCGCGCCCAGCCACTCCCGTCCTGCCATCTGTCCCCGGGCGGTGCCCACATCGCAGCCGGCCCGCAGGCCCGTGCGCGGCCCTCCCGGCCCAGAGCCGCCGCCGCCCAGCACCCGCGCCCCGCCGCCTTCGTCTTCGAGCCCGGCCGCCCCACCGACGTGCCAACTCCGGTGGCCGGCCGCCGCCTCGCCCCTCGCCGCACCATCGCCGCCCGCGCCGCTCCGGCGGGCCACCGCCGCCGTCCGCGCCCGCCGGCGCCGCCGCACCACGCCCCGGCCTCTCCCTCCAAGTACCACGCCGCCCCGGCCTCTCCTCGCGGGCTCCAACTCCGGCCAGCTCGAGCTCAACTCCGGCGAACTCCTCGGGAAACGCGCCAGATCTAGATCCAAACTTCTCCTCGGTTGACTTTTTCCCTCTCCTTCCAGATTTTTATGCCTACTTTGACCGCCCGTAACTTTGCATCCGTAGCTCCGTTTTGGGCATATAATATATCAAGATGTTCGCCTCGACGAGTACATCGTTTCATCCCATTGCATCATTTTCATTTGATCTCATCTTGATGCCCGAAATGATGTTAGAAGGAGGCTTCGTGAGTTAATTGTCAGATCTGCTAGTTCATCTTAGACTTTTGTCATTTTTGCCATGATTAATGTGTGCATGCTATGCCTGTGAGTCCTTCATATGTTTTGTTAAGAATTTTGTCTTCTTTCCATAGGTGCAAGCCATGCATTTTTAGGATGTGTGTTGTGACTTGTGCAAGCTTGCAAAGAGAGGCACCCGGTAAATCAGTTTTCAGGGACTTAGTTGTTTTCACTAAGTCTGGGATATTTTAGTTCATGATGCCATATGTTCAGCTTGTTTCCTAATGATCCGTGCCTCTTTTGAGGATGATCAGTACGGGACTTTTGTTGTCCATGTTATGCTCTATCCATCCATGTCTTTGTCTGAAATTATGGTGCACCCTAGCTTGAGTCAATCGAGCTCTTCTTTTGCTTCGTGGTGAATCTGGGCAGATCGTCAACTCGTTTGCGATTTTGCCGGCGTTGTTGTAGTTGATCCGTGCATGCTATACCATTGTTCTTGCCATGTCTAGCTTGTATTTTGTGCCTTCTTAATAGATGTATGCTTGCCTTGCTGTGATTTGCACCGTGGTGAGTGCATCGAGCTCGTTTACATGCCTTCGTGAGTTATATTTCAGCATGCCTCAGTTTTCACTAAGTCTGAAAACTGATTGTGTTTTAGCTATGTTCGTGTGCCCGTTAATATATTTTGTGATCCCTTTTGGCCCCAGGTCACTTTGGGACTTTTGTTAATCTTATTGAGTAGCTCCAAGCCATGTTCTTACTTGTCATGTTCAGGTCATTTATCATATTGTTTTGCTGCTCCGAAGAGGGCTTCGTGATCTGAAATTTCAGACAAGTGTTAATTTCACTAAGTCTAGAATCTGTTTTGCATTTTGCGTTTTTGCCATGCTTGTTCGAACCTCTTAATGGATGATTTGGCCGTGGCTCAGTGCTAGTCTTTTGTTAAGCATCTTGTGGGCATTCCTTCCATGTATTTTTTTGTCATGTTTGGTGGCTGTAGCATTTTCATTTCGTTGCATTTATATGCCTACTTGTTGTAAATCGCAGACCGGTGTCATATCTTAAAACGCTTGCCATTTCTAAACCGTAACTCCGATTCCAATGATCTTTATATCGTTTTCAAGAGATTTCATCCCCTCTATCCAGTGGCACCCTTGGAATTCCAAGTTGAGTCCAGGTTCATGCATTTCCTGTTATACCTTGCATTTTGCATCCCGCATCGCATCCCGCATAGCATATCATCATTTCATCATATTGATTGGTCTTGCACGTGGTTGATTGTATCCTTGTTGCTTGTTTGTCTTGTTGGGTAGAGCCGGGAGACGAGTTCGCTACCGAGGAGCCCGTTGAGTGTGCTTGTGAGGATCCAGTCAACTCTGACAACTGTGCAGGCAAGATGATCATACCCTCGAAATCACTACTATCTTTGCTATGCTAGTTTGCTCGCTCTTGCTATGCCAATGCTACGATGCCTACCTTTTGCTTGTCAGCCTCCCAATTGCCATGTTGAACCTCTAACCCACCATGTCCTAGCAAACCGTTGATTGGCTATGTTACCGCTTTGCTCAGCCCCTCTTATAGCGTTGCTAGTTGCAGGTGAAGATTGGAGGCCGTTCCTTATTGGAACATTTATTTACTTGTTGGGATATCACTATATTGCTATGTTATCTTAATGCATCTATATACTTGGTAAAGAGTGGAAGGCTCGGCCTCTCGCCTAGTGTTTTGTTCCACTCTTGCCGCCCTAGTTTTCGTCATATCGGTGTTATGTTCCCGGATTTTGCGTTCCTTACGCGGTTGGGTTATAATGGGAAACCCCTTGATATTTCGCCTTGATTAAAGCTTTTCCAGCAATGCCTAACCTTGGTTTTACCATTTTCCACCTAGCCTTTCCTTTCCCTTGGGTTCTGCAGACTCAAGGGTCATCTTATTTTAACCCCCCCCCCCCCGGGCCAGTGCTCCTCTGAGTGTTGGTCCAAACCGTCAGCCGCCGGTGGCTACCAGGGGCAACTCTGGGCTGGCCTACCAGAAGTTTGGACAATCTGAGTGTGCCCTGAGAAAGAGATATGTGCAGCTCCTATCGGGATTTGTCGGCACATTCGGGCGGTGTTGCTGGTCTTGTTTTAACCTGTCAAATTGTCTTGTTGTACCGGGTTACCGAGTCTGATCGGTGTGTCTCGGTGGAGGTCTATTCCTTCGTTGACCGTGAGAGCTTGTCATGGGCTAAGTTGGGACTTCCTGCAGGGATTGAACTTTCGAAAGCCGTGCCCGCGGTTATGGGCAGATGGGAATTTGTTAATGTCCGGTTGTAGATAACTTAAACCTTAATTAACTAAAATGAATCAACTGAGTGTGTTGCCGTGATGGCCTCTTCTCGGCGGAGTCCGGGAAGTGGACACGGTGTTGGAGTAATGCTTGCGCAGGTTGTTCCTCTAGATTCTCGCTCGCGCCTTGCCTCCTCCTCTCGCTCTCTTTTGCGGATAAATTAGCCACCACATATGCTAGACGCTTGCTGCAGCTCCACATATATTTTTGCCTCATCCATTCCTATAAGCTTAAATAGTCTTGATCGCGAGGGTGCGAGATTGCTGAGTCCCTGTGGCTCACAGATACTATAATTCCAGATGTAGGTCCAGGTGATGTCGCTCCAGGTGACGAGTACGAGCTCAAGTGGGAGTTCGACGAGGACTCTCAGCGTTATTATGTTTCCTTTCCCGATGATCAGTAGTGGTGCCTAGTTGGGGTTTGATTCAGGGCCTTGTCGCATGTTGGGTTCTTTTCCATTTTGGCGCCGTAGTCGGGCCATGAGTGTTTGTCTGATGGATGTTATTTATGTACTTTGATGTGACGTGGCGAGTGTAAGCCAACTATGTTCTTCCCCTTTTATTATATATTACATGGGTTGTTGTAATGATTGCCTGACTTGCGACATTGCTTTCAATGCGGTTATGTCTCTAAGTCGTGCCTCGACACGTGGGAGCTATAGCCGCATCGAGGGCGTTACATTGCGTCACCAGGGGCGCTGACATAACTAAACATTCTTAATTTGTTATTATATGCATGATTTGTAGATCAATTACCTGCCAGCGTCTTTATTTATGCAGCACGCAAGCAAGTTTCAGCGACGTGATGCACACAGATATACTCAAACTAGCGAGCAAGCACATACGTAACGTGCCTATGATAACTTCCTGCATGCATCAAGGGACACCTCAGAACATCTTGAAAAATCTGGTCAGCATGGCTTTATTCACTACCAAAGTGCTCCACCCGTTAATGAAGCCACTGTTATCCCTACACAGGTAAGGCTATTCATCAAGCTCTTGAATTAGCTTTCCGAAGTTACTGGAATATGACAATTGTCGATCCATGGCAAGTACACTCTATAGCTCTACAAGCGGCCGAGGTAACTTATTGGTCTATTGTGAATGTAAACAGCACTTTAGATATTTAAATTAATCAATTCTTTATAAAAACATTAAACATTTTCATTAATAAACAGTGCTATATGAATATAGCTCTTCTTTTCCTTTTGTCCAGTGTCTGAAGAGATGAACGTGGGCCGTCTTTGTTTCGCCGGACGACTGAAAAGCTGATTCTGAAGCAGGCTTCTTAGCTCGTAGCAACTCACTCGGATCTGCAGTCTTCTGTTACTCTTGCAGCTCAACAACTGCCATCTGAGCGTCTGCAATCTTTGAGCCTTTCTGAAAACACTCTTCTGCCTTCTTCCGATTGCCTGTAACGGTGATCACACCTTTGGGACCAGGCATCTTTAATTTGAGATACACATAACATGGTCGAGCCATGAAGCGTGCGTAAGCTGGCCTACCCAGAATGGCATGATAAGCACTTTGGAAGTCCACAACCTCGAATGTCAACTTTTCCTTGCGGTAATTCTTTGAATCACCGAAAACCACATCAAGAGCAATCTGGTCGAGTGATTCGGCCTTCTTCCCGGGAATGACTCCGTGGAAGCTCATGTTACTGGTACTGAGCCTGGACATCGGAATGCCCACCCCTTTCAATGTTTCCGCATACAGTATGTTCAGGCCACTGCCACCATCCATCAGGACTTTGGTCAGTCGAGTGCCTTCGACAACTGGGTCGACCACCAAAGCTTGCCTCCTAGGGGTGGCAATGTGCGTAGGGTGATCAGACTGGTCGAATGTGATGGCAGTCTGAGACCACTTCAGATAACTGGGTGTTGCCGGAGCAACCATATTCACCTCACGGTTAGTGACTTTCAGTCGACTTTTGCTTTCGACATCAGCAAAAATCATCAGGGTGTAATTGACTTGGGGGTATCCATCGTCACTATCTTCCTTGTCCTCAGCCCTGTCCGACTCTTTTTCCTTATCTTTGGACTACTTGCCTTGAAACTGCTGGATTAGGAGCCGGCACTGTCGAGTGGTATGCTTTGGGTAAATAAAATTACCCTCTTCATCTTTCTTGGTGTGGATGTGACATGGCAGATCCAAAACATCATTTCCATCTAGATCTTTGACTTTCTTGGGCTTCCAGGGCCCCTTGGGTTTTCCCTTGAATTTTCCCTGGGTTACGGCCAGGGCCTCCCCAGGGGCGGCTGGCTCGACCTTTCGCTTCTGTTTCTGACTGGAGTTTCCTCCGGTTTCTTGGGCGACTGCCTTGTGCTTGCCACTCCGGAGTCGATCTTCGTCTTCACCATTAGCGTACTTGGTGGTAATCTTCATCATCGGATTCAGAGACATCTCTCCAGTTCGACCGAACTTCAGATTCAATTATCTGTACTTAACGCCTTCCTTAAAGGCACAAACTGCTTGATGGTCTGGCACATTCTCAACTGTGTGATGCAATGTGATCCACCTCTGGATGTAATCCCTCAGAGTTTCATTCGGTTTCTGCACGCAAGACCGCAATTCTGTAAGGCCTGCAGGTCGCTTGCATGTTCCTTCAAAGGTTGTGACAAACACTCGGGAGAGGTCCTCCCAAGTGTAGATGCTGTTGGGTGCCAACTGATTTAGTCACGCTCTGGCTGAGCCCTCTAACATGAGAGGCAAATGCTTCATGGCCACCTCATCATTGCCACCGCCAATCTGTACAACCACTCGGTAATCTTCGAGCCAAGTGTCAGGCTTAGATTCACCGGTGAACTTCCTGACTCCAGTCGCCAGCCTGAAGTTGGGAGGAATCACTGCGGCTCTGATGACTCGACTGAAACACTCTGGCCCCGAAGCATGTACTCTGCTGCTGGCAGGCGCATCTCTGTTGTGGCCTTCTCGATGAGCTCTGTTCCTGTCAACCAAACCTTGAACGAGGATGGATCTCGCATCAAAGCCTGGGTCCCTGGGGTCGACTGGAATCCTCTGCCCAACACTATGAGGGCGTCTGCCATCTTGCCGTCGAGGCGCATACGACCCACTCCTCGGGGGAGGGGTTGGCACTCGACGTCGATCATCACGATCGAATCGGTGATCATACTGCTCATTTCTTCTGTACTGATCGTGCCGGTCTCCACGTCCCTCACGCCTCGGGGGCGATCTCGGGCTGTGAGCCGACTGGACTGTGTCCGTTGCCACGGATCGACTGTGGATCCTATTCCGCGACTGAGAAACAGCGGAATTCTGGTTTCCCGCCGCCCGGAGCAACGCTCTGATCTGCAACAAGCCCCTGCCAGCCTCCGACTGGGAGGGCTGAATTGATTCTGCTATACGGGCCGCAGCGGCCAAATTCTGAACTGGAGTTCGATATACCTGCGGCGGTGGGAAGAGCTGACGCCGACTGGACTCGGGAGCTTGCTGACGTCGACTGGACTCGGGAGCTCGCTGACGCGCTTGCTCGTCGAGTATTCGCTGGAGATTCTCTAGTCGAGTGCGCTCGGCCAGGTTAGCCAAGCGCGCGTCCTCCAAGGCCCGGGCCTCGGGGGTTTCTCCGACAATAGGAGTGTGGAGTGCGTCCATGTTCCGGCGGCGAAGCTCCTCTCGCTGCAATGACGTGAGAGGTTCGGGGAGATACTCATCGTGGGGATGCGACGGGTCGCCCCCACCCGCGCCTCCATCAGCGCGAGGGAAACCGGGAGGACTATGTGTTCCATCGACCGCCAGAACCTCAGCCGCTGGATCGCTGCTGTCGCACTCGGATGCGGTCTCCGCAGAGCCAGTCGACAGGTCGAACAGGCCGCAGAGGGATTCGTCGGGCTTGATTGCCGCGACTTGTGGGGCTGCCGACTGGCGGGCCACGGCATGCCTCACCCACCACTGAAGTCTCGACCGACTGGAGTGCTTGCGCTGGTGGGAGACAGGGCGGGGAGACGACACGGGGACCGACTGATACTGGGTCGACGGCTGCCGCAGGAGGACGCCACGAATGCATGCGCGGAAGTGCGTCGCACCGCGGACGGGGAGCGCGTCGATGTCGAGTGGTGCCTCCTGAAGCCAGGCGGAGTCGTCGGCAATGAACGTGAGCGCGCCGAGACGGATCTCGCGGTCCTCCACCAAAACTCCGCAAGAAACCATGATCAAAGGGATCGGAAAAGATCGCAACTTCTCCAACTAGGCGCTAAGATTCCTGCCCCATGGTGGGCGCCAACTGTCGTGGTTCTAACTCTGACAGTGCTGTAGGGGGCTGTGTATGGAGAGGCTAGATCTTAGCTATGGAGGAGTTGTAAGCACACGAGGATTACGAGTTCAGGCCCTTCTCGGAGGAAGTAACAGCCCTACGTCTCGGTGCCCGGAGGCGATCGATTGAATTATGCGTGTGTGAATAACAGGGGTGCGAACCCTTCATACTGAGGAGGGGGGTGGCTTATATAGAGTTCGCCGGCCCTCTCCTGCCCTCAGTAATGCAGGGTTTAAGGTACATTTAAGGTTGGGCGTTACTGGTAACGCCCCTAATAAAGTGCTATAATGACCATAAAGACTACTTAATAGCCGACCGTTTGCCTGCGGAGTGACTTTAGGTCTCCTGGCAGTCGAGTGGTTGGCTTCATGGTCGAGTGATAGCTTCTTGGTCGAGTGTCTTGAACCCGTCGAGTGGGATACCCTCAAGTCGATTGAAAGGTGACTTCTTCTAGGGATGTCCTTGGCTAGGGCTCTTTGGACAGGTCCGTGCCCCTACCCTAGGTACATATCTTCATCAGTCGCTGCCCCCGGTGAGCTCCTGTGCCCCGCAGCTGCCATGTGTACACACACACACACATACACACACACAAACTAGAAATATTAGAAATGTTAGTTATATAGTAATGTTATAAATTTTTCTGTTTTTCAGTTATAGAAATATTTATAGAAATGTTAGCAATTTTTCTGTTTTTTAGTTATAGAAATATTAGAAATGTTATAAATTTTTCTGTTTTTTAGTTATAGAAATATTTATAGAAATGTTAGCAATTTTTCTTTTTTTAGTTATAGAAATATTTGAAATGTTAGTTATACAGAAATGTTATAAATTTTTCTATTTTTAGTTATATATATAGAAATGTTATAAATTTTAGTTATCACAATCCAATCACATTTAAAAAATGTTACTTTTTGCGGGCATATAGTATTTGTTCTCGACGATGCCCGGCCCGCATCCTCGGCGTCGTCCCGTTCGCCACGGCGTCCGGCTGACCCTTGTCCGGGACTGTGCTCCGCCGGGCTGGCACTGGGAGGTGGTACCTGGAGGGGCGCGCTGCTTGGTAAGGAACCCAGCCTCGGGTCCCGTCATCGACCCTGATATCCTTTGGTGGCGTTCGTGTGGGCCACATTCGGTGCAGAGGGAGTCGGCCCCACCAAAGGTGGTGCGTCATCGTGTCAGGGAGGAGGACGAGCATGTCCATCGCTACATGGCTCCTATGGACATCAGGTTCTCCAATACCTGGCAGGTTCTTTGGGTAGATGACCGGAGATATGATCCTGTGATGGTTCCTTCTCTTTGGGTGTCCACCGCTCGCGCCCCAGGAACCGCGAGTGTCCTAGATTCTTCTATAGTACTCGATCTTTATTAGCTACCTAGCCAGTGATGTATTCGCTATATAATATTCGAGACGATGTATTCGAGATTATATATATTATTCGAGACGATGTACTTGAGATTATATATCATTCGAGACGATGCATATTATGTACTATATATGATTCAGTTTTTCCTTATTGATTGCATCCATGCATTGTAATTTGAATACTAAAATTGTAATTTGAATACCGGCAGAGAGAGAGAAGAGGAATTGTTCGAGATCATACGCAGCCCTCGCAGGCTAGATGATCTGAATGAAACAGATGACGGCTTCCAGTATCTGAACAATACCGGGAGGGTGATGATAACGTATTCGATCTCGATGATCGAGCTGATGAAGTCATGAACTATGATTATGATTATGATGACGCAGACAATGTTTATGATGACACACACAATTTTGATCTTAAAATAACAAAGACTACCGGCGAGGTATATTTATATAAGCAGGCATCTGGTGATCATCACATGTTTTTTTATTTGAAGATATATATATTAACGAATCGATCTTTCTTCTTTCAACCCTCCGGATTGAGCAAATCTGCTTCTATAGACAGCAGGACAAAGCGAGGCCCGGGCAAAAATTTGAAGGAGGGTGTAAAGTACAACATCGACTCCATCAAAACTAGTGGCGAACCCCTCATGCCTAAGAACATTGCGAACAAGTGGACTCGTCAGTGCGGAGTTCCTGTGAGGGACCAACTCCCGATCTCCATTCAAGAATGGAAAGAGCCAAAAACTAAACGTCCAGATGTTACTTGGGTCGATGGCAGAGCAAAACAAAAGCTTTGGGAATCTCTAATGGAACATTTCACCCTACCAGATCATTTCACTGATGCAGATGTGCAGAAAGTCAAGGACGCTGCTCTTAAGAAGATGGCAATTGCATTCAATACCCACAAGAAAACTGTATGGGCCAACTACCTCGCTGTAGAAAGGAAGACTCTAGAATTCAAGGGAACACTGGAGAAGCAAAGAGAACACTGACCCACTTTCGTGAAATTCAAAGAATCAGAATTATCTAAGGAACGGTCGGCAAAAAACAAGGCCAATGCCGCAAAAAAGACGTAGTTCCATAGGCTGGGTCCAGGTGGCTACACGGTGGCAATGCCTAAGTGGGATAAGTCTGAGCAAGAGATGGAGGATGCAGGGGTCACTCCGGTTACTAGGAGCTGCCCCCCCAGGGTGTAGAAGTTGGTTCTATGCGCATGGGGGGCGTTGGACTCGAAGACAGGCTGGTTTCAAAGAAGGCAAGTCTAAAAGGAGCAAGTCAAAAGTTACTTGACGCAATAGAAGATGTTAAAAAGGGGGTGTTCACGCCCAACAGAGAGAACGACGAGCTTACGCGCGCCCTGGGAAATCCTGAACACCCGGGAAGAACACAAGGCAAGGGCGATATTCCCTGGTATGAGGGCTTTTCAGAATGGAACGATGACTACAGGACCCGTGCAAGAAAGAAGATGGAGGAGGAGACGAAGAGGAAGCTGGAGGAGGAGTAGAGGAAGAAGGACGCGGAACGCCTTCAAGGCCTAGAAGCAAGGCACGCGGACTTGGCACTCAAATTCCAGCAGCAGCAGCAGCAGATCGACTCACTTAGCCAGGAAAGGGGGTCTCAGCAGTGGCAGCAGCAAGCGGATGATCATCCAACATTGGATAGCACCGTCCCATCCATGACGAGAAGCAGCGTTGGTTCCGCCCCGGGCGACGCACTGCTCGATACATACCCTGTGGATGACATCATAGAGAACACTAACTGTGAGCTACACTTCAAAATGAAGAACATATCCATGAAGGTGGCGGACGCAGTTGCTTTTAAAATTACCCCCAAAGCAACCTTCCATTGTGCCCCGATTCTAGCGGGCTATGCTCGTGTCTTGGTTGATGAGGTGGTGGACCCATATTCGGGGCTACAGCTTGACATTCCTGGAGGTGACGACGAGCGCACACTCGGAGAGGCCATACATCGTATCATCCTATGGAGAAAGGATTGCATCATCTTTCGAAGTCCACCGACACCGCGTCTGCCGACTCCTCCTCGAAGTCCGGCACCGAGTCAGCAGAGTCCCGCTCCTCCAAGTCCACGAACGCGTGAGCAGACTCCTGCTTCAAGTCCGGCACAGCCCCAGGCCACTCCTCCCGTTTCAAGCCCGACACCGTGTCAGGCCACACCTCCTGCTTCAAGTCCGGCACAGCGTCAGGCTACTCCTCCTGCTCCAACTCAACAACGTCAGCCGTCTCCGCCGCCTCAGCAATCGCAGAAGAGACACGCCACAGCTATGGTGCGTAGCGGTACGAGTCAAGGTAGTACAAGAAGTACATGCGGAGACACGAAGCGATATAAATATGGTCCAAGCCTCGCTCCTCTTCCTCAGAGGCCTTACGACATGACCGAGGAGCAAAACAATGCCATAGTGCAGGCAGAAGTGGACGCCCATTTTGGACCGAAACCGGCAACGCCGCCGAGGGAGAAAGTGCCTGAGGAAAAGATTGACCACTTCTTTCGTATGGCTACACCACCAGCTCCCAAGCCTGTTGACTCAGACTATGAGCGCCAAATCAGGAAGGCACATCGAGCACGGCTACAGAAAGAAGCGAGCTCGAGCTCGAGCCAACAAGAAAAATGTGAAAAAACCGTTCCCCAGCTGGGAGAACAGGCGGCGCAATCGATCCCCCCGCTTGTTGTGCCAACAACACGTGAGAGTACGCGCGCCCAATATTATTGTGGGCAAACAGTTTACGTTCCCGAGGTGGGCAATGTGGTAATAACCGAGGAGCATATAACGCAGGCTGAAATTCTCAATATCACTATTGGACAACTCCTCGAGATCTAGGCCATGTCTCCGCTTAGAGAGGAGGAAATAAAACGGAAATATGTCCGGGGCCAACCTTTGGTCGAGCCAGACGAGGTCTAGAACCTCCCAACGAGAATGTATGAATTGCATCAATGATACATGAACATTATCAAGATTTCCAATCGAGAGTCCCTCATGGTGAAAGTCAAGGAAGAGCATTACTTCCATAAGAAAGCTCTGTCCGTTGAGTATTCAGAACTACTTCAGTTATTCAATCAAGATGCACTCGACAAATCTATCGTCAGTTGCTATTGTCTGTAAGTGATTTCTTTCTGTAATTTAAGTCTCAAGCTAGCTCTAGTGCTCATTGATTGATCATTAATTACCTGTAATTATATATCCTTACTATATATTCTTTTCTGTGGTATTATGCAGGATGAAGATGTATGAAATGAAAAAAAGTGGACGCTATGGCATTGGTTAATTGATCCAAATACCGTTAATGAATACACATGGAAATTGAAATACTGTAAACAAGATGTAGAGAATAGCATGCTAGAGTTCTTGAAGCGCCTCAATAGCAATGAAGATATATTACTTCCTTACATATTTGAGTGAGTCACACTGTCTTGTACTACAAATTCTGTTTTTGCTTAGTGGCTAGATGTTAATAAGTGTATAGGGTTTAGGGTTATAGTTGATTAGTGTTATGCACATGCCCGCTTAATTTATACATGCAAACGTACGCGCATGCAGGTACCCCTGGATCTGGTTAGACATTAAAGTTGACCATGCAAAAGTTGAAGTACTGGACTCACTACTTAAAAAATATAGTGACTACAACATCGTGAAGGGGATAGTCAACAGGTAATTTCAATCATTATTAACTATATCTCGGCCTATTTAGTTCGTCATTTCCTGATATGAACTATTTTTAATAACCCCTTTATTAATTTTCTTTGCCGGCGGGCAGGGTTGGGCAAAGTACATCAAGGTGACTCCAGGAAAATGGCCACAAAAGCTATTTTGGTATCGACCCAAGGTAAGTAATTAAGTAGCTAGTACTAGCTAGCTAGCTATCATCTCTTTAATTCTTGTTTCAGTACCATTAATTAATTATCATGCTTGATTAATCATTATCTGATTCAATTCCATTCTCGTAAAGGCCCTGAAGCAGGCACCGGGGAATGATCCGTGTGCATACTACGTTTGCGAGAACATTCGCATGATGGCGTCCGAAAAGAGCACATCTGGTAGACAGCAATGGGTACGTTTCACAGAACACTATTCACAATTTTTACATGATTATCAATATTGATCTCCTTAACAGTTCCATGACGTGCGGTTTCTACAGAATTATATATCAAAATGTTCAGCACGAAAATCCGCATCCGATTTTGACTGCCGTAGGCCTGTTTGCAAAATTTTAGAATCCTCAAATTCTAAAAGGAAAATAAGATATACTCAAATTTCAGTTTTTTTTAAATTTTGTTTAAATCTGATCAAACTACTTATTCAAGAAGTATTAGTGTTACTACAGAATTATTCAAGAATATTAGTGTTACTAAATAATTATTTTAATTTTTTTCAATTTTGGTCAAATTGTCGTCAAACTATGGTCAAACTACTTACTCAAGAAATATTAGTGTTACTAAATAATTATTGTTTTTTAGAATAATAGTTTCAAACTCAAACAGTGAAACGTGTGACTTCATGCTCAAGCTAAACTCCCGAGGGTTAGTAGGATTGACATCTTACTATTGTTAGGAAAACAACATGTGTAGACTTAGAAACGAGGTGGAATAGAATCCGGAAGTTAAGCGTGCTCAGGCTGGAGTAGTGAGAGGATGGGTGACCTGCCGGGAAGTTAGATGATTTGGAATGACGAGGGGTGATTAGAGATTAGAGGTTAACTTGAGCATTGATGAGGGGTGATTAGAGATTAAATTGTAAATAATTCAGAAATTTAAAAATCAGAAAAAAAATTAAAAAAAGGAGCTCCAGACAGCAGCCACGTGGAGCGCCTTTAGTTCCGACCCTTTAGTTCCGGTTCCAGAACCGTGACAAATGACCCTTTTTCTACTACTCTCTTTTTGTTTGCAAATAACTTATTAGTACTCGGCCCAAAAGCCCAACATATGTTTGGCATCATCTGATCCTGACGCCCACGATACGATTTCAAAAGATCTTTGGCTTACTCGCTCATAGCGGGCTTAGATTCCTCCATCTGGCGTGACGTTCTGCTTGCAACCCTATGGAAGGTTTGGAACTCCAGGAACGTTGCTACTTTCAGGAATGAAGACCACCCCTCCTTGGTTACTGTTAGAAATATTTGTAATGATTTTAAACTTGGGTGCAACCGGTTCAGACATGCAGTAGATAAGGTATCAAGTACGTCTTGGCTGAATTACCTGTCGTCACGGCTTGCGTGCCCTTGTAAAATCTTATTCTTGGTCTGTGACCAAAGTTTGAGCAATATATATACAGGAGGGGACTCTCCCACCCCCACCTTATTCCTCAATAAAAAAGTGTTTAATATGAAAACGTGATATCTTTTTCTATAATAAAAATTGAATTACCCTTCCAAAGAATTAATGCTTAACTACCACTATGTAAAAGAGCGCATTAGCCTACAACATGACATTGGCTTTCATCTCGTGGAGACGGAATGAATACTTCACCAACTCTCATAGGTGAGTAATGCTCAGTAATCATCTCTCCCTTTACATATACCACTACATCCTGACCAAACTATATACATTGTTCATTCATTTGCACTTCCTACAAGTGATTTTCTTATTGGCCTCTATACTAGCCTATAAGATATGTGGCAACCACATGGACATATGCAACCATCATAAAAGGATTGGAGAAATATATATGGAAATACGGGAATCAGAGATATAGGGACAGTAGCATATCGGCACAGGATCTATCGTTGTTCCAAATTAGTTTCGCATTGGGCTCAATTGGGTCAGGCGGTCAGCAGTACAAAAAGATGGCTCAGCTGGTCCCATTTTATCTGCTGCTAGCTTTTGGTCATGAGAGGTCCTACGGCGTTGGGCTCACACATGTTTGGGCCTGAGCGCAGCTATATATAGGATAAGGATTAATTTCTAGAAAAATAGAACAAATCAGCCAATCAATGACCTGGAGCTAGACAAAGTCACGTCACTGCATGTGGGCATCGAAGTGGACTCCGGGATCGAGCAATACATAACCGAGGCATTGAGTGAGCCAGCGATGTCTCTTCCAGCAGGTCGCCTCTCTCATCTTCACCATGTTGTAATGTAGGATAAACAAGAGTGAAATTAAATGAATCTATCTATGACAATTCAATGGTTGAAATTAACTACTCCCTCCGTCCGAAAAAACTTGTCATCAAAATGGACAAAAAAGGGTGTATCTAAAACTAAAATACATCTAGATACATCCCTTTTTATTCATTTTGATGACAAGTATTTCCGGACGGAGGGAGTACTTAATATTATTTACAGATCTTAAAGAAACTAATTAAGAGTAACTACAAACTTGTCTTTCCAAATACAGAGTACGTCGGAGGTATGAGAGGATAGCCAAATGCAACTTCGTGGCATAAAGAACGGTGAGCTCTCTAGTTTCGATCCATTCCGGCGGAGGCTGGTGATTTGAGAAACCTAGGGTAATGTTAATCATGTCATGCGACTGGTGAACTTATCAGACGTTTTAGAACTGGTGAAATGTGATTCAGGTTAGTACAATCTGATGAGCCGCCTTTCGATCTTCCAGGCACATGCAGGAAGTTGGCCGCATTGAAGGCCATGACGTGCATCTTCGGCATCACTCGCTCCCAGCAGAGCACGCAAAGTCAAGAAGTACTGCATGCCCAAGTCCAGTTGTGCAATCATGATGAAAAATAATCCAAAACTGGTATCCTAAAGACATACTTCTTTTTTGTGAAAAAAGGTTTAACCCTGGTTCTCTGAATCGATAATTGCAAAACAAAGGGGATAGAAGGATAGGACATACAACACTTCAGAATTACTCCCTCCGTCCCGAAATGTAAGACGTTTTTTGATACTATGATAGTGTCAAAGAGCGTCTTACATTTTGGGACGGAGGGAGTACTAGCTAATCCTGTTACGAGATCGTGATTGAAACCACTTGAAGAACCTATGTACAAACATCTGCAAGTGGTTGCATCCATAGTGACGAATCTCTTGAACTCATACTCTAACACTATTAAACACAATACATTATGTTCGTTCCAAGTTGTCCAACAAAAAGCTGACACACTCCCACTTGGAATTTTATACTTGCGTTTTTTGTTCACCCCATCAAACCATTTCCCCAAACGTACAAATGCTATTTGACCAGGCAGATTATAGGCCACATGGACTATTGTCCACAACAGACGCACAAAAGAACATGAGAGGAACATGTGCTGCTGGCCATAGACGCAGGTAACCATACAGTACAAGTGTACATCACAAAGTTTATAACATAACAGTCACAGAGATAGCGTCAAACTACATGAATTCTGAAAGACGCAATCATAAATCACAATACCAAACCACGTTAATAAGCGAAGAAATGGGATCACTTTGCTTTCAAACTCCAACACACCACAGTGAAACAGCTCAAAGCTTTCAAGAATTGTCTCTGTATTTGTCACCTCGCACAGTGCTTCGCTCATTCCACACCCAATGGAGTGTCTGGCGTAGCCTCTTTTGGTATTTTTCATCATCCAAATGATGAGCTGGACTGTGGTCCTTCTTATCCCTGGGAACTGAGTCGTTGGGGACTTGTGCAAAACTAGCATCTCCTGAAGCTTATGAATAAATGCGGAAGCTTCAAGTTGGGCACTCTTCAGCGCATCCCCGGAAAGAAGATGAGAAGATGTGCACGTCCAGTCCGGCAAAGCTGCGTAGCAGTTTGCTCCGTTTTGGTCAATACATGTATAATGTCAAAACAATATACTTTTGGCAATATAGCGTCTAACAAATATGAGCAGCTGTAGTAAGTCAGTGAGACGTGCAGTGGACTGTGAGCACTTGGAATGGTATACAATGTGACCAATAACACGTTTTTCTTGAGAAGCACGGATGTTGTTTAGAAACTTTGAGAACACCATAGACGTATACACACATACACAGACCACACTCGCACTGACGGTGCGCCTGCTAAAAACGGAGTTCCGGGGCTCATCAGTGAATAGTATACATGTCTCACATGAAAACATATTTACTTCCGGTACAAAATATATAAAGTAATTTTTGGTTGTTACGATATTGTATGTACCCACCATTGTATCAATAAGGTTCAAACAACATACGAGGACTGGATTCCACGGTAGTGGGGTCCGATCCCGGTGGAGATAAGCATGACGGCGAGGGCGGTTGTGAGCGCGTCGGTGGGGGTGGGGGGGGGGGGGGTCATGGTTAATGTTGTGCAAGACCGCTACACGAGATGACAAGGGGGAGGCGGTTGGGTCGTGGGTAATTAATTCATGGCAATAAAAAACATATGACGAGAGATTATTGGAGACGCGGATCTCAGCCGTGAGATGAAAATCTATATCTATACCTACTAATAAAGCAAGGTGCGTTTCTCCAATTTTTTCATCCGTTTATCGCCGAAAAGTTTTTTTCCCTATCCGAGGTGGTACTAAATTCTAATGCGTTCGTCTGCAAAAAAAAGGCTTTTCCAGATTTTCGTATGTGGGCCGCGCGCTGTGGCCCAGCGAAACCAGCCAACTTATTTTTTAAGCCCACGCAGCAGGGAAATTCTATTTTCCGCACAGGGCGATAAATAGTAGGACTTTCGCACAGGACAACCGATAATGAGCTGACCCAGTTTTCTTTGTTTCTATGTTTTATTTCTATTTTTATTCTTCTTCCCGTATATATTTTTTCCCTTCCAATTTTAGTTTTTTTATAGAATTTATTTCAGAAATTCAAAATTCTCAGAAAACGTTCAGAATTAAGAAAAAACAAATTACAGAAAATGTTTGGAATGCCAACATTTTGTTGCTATTTTGAAAAATATTCAGAACTTGAAAATTTTCCCATATTTTCAAAACAATTATTGTTTTTCAGAATTGTTTGAGATTTCTAAAATCAAAATGGAATTTTATAAAATGCTCCAAATTCAAAAAATATTCTTGTTTTAGTGAAATTTTCACAATTCAAACTAATGTTAAAAGGTACACATTTTCGAAAATCTTACGAATTTTCAACACATGTTCCCGTGCTAAAAAAATGCTCACAAATTCAAATAATGGTCATGTTTTTATAAAAAAAATTGGTGTTTTAATAAATTTTTGTGAATTTCAAAATATTTCCATGTTTCAAATTTGTAGCCGTTTATCTACAATTCAAAATAATGTTAAAAGAGACACATTTTCGAAAATGTGGTGTTTAATTTTCGCACTTATTCACAAGCTAAAAAAATAATGTTCCCATGCTAAATAATGTTAAAAGATACACATTTTCAACACATGTTCCCATGCTAAAAAAATTGTTCAGGTTTTATAAAAAAATGTGGTGTTTTCAAAAAATATTTGTGAATTTTAAAAGATGTTCATGTTTCAAATTTTGTTTACGTTTTTTAAAAGTATATATAATTTTCAGAAAACTGTTCAGGATTTAGAAAATGGTTCATATTTCCTAATTAGGAAACTTCATACCTTAAAATCTCCTGGATTGAAAGGAAAAGTAGATTGAATAATTCATGGGCCTTCTCTGGCGTACGATGACGTAATAAAACTATTCAATGCCCTTGATCAATGAATGGAAAAGTAGCGGATTCGTTACTTCACACCCGGCGAAACCGAGAAGCTACATATTTCTTTTTCACGTGCACATAGGGTTTTGCTTGCACATATAATTCTCACTAATTTTAAATGCATGCTATTTTTTCTTCCGTTGCAACGCACGGGCATATGTGCTAGTAAGATAAACGTATCGCAAGTAGTCTGATGATGGTTTCCCTTCAGACTACTGATAGGAAGAGTTTCCCTCCAAGATAATCAACTTTCATTACAACCCATGCGTAAGGAGCTAACATTGACAATCAAGACATTTATTTCTTCCATGATTGCTAAATTTTCTCAACATATTGAATACTCTCTGTACAATAGGATCTGAGATTGGATGCTAAATTTTATGCGAGGGGTCCCAAATTGGATCCCTGCCACATCGCTCCCGTGGGCGACGGTGAGGTCCCTGCCACCGCCGCCATGAACACCCTCCTCTCCATCTCTCCTCCCTCGCCGCCACCAAAGGACGCGGCCGGGCAAAGCCTGGCCGGCGGCGGTGGCGGCGGGGCCTTTCGCCTTCTCGCGCAGGGCCTCCGCCACAGGGCGGCACGGCAGGGCCGGGACACCGCCATGGCGAGGGTCGCGGTGGTGTGACATCGGATCCCCACAACGGCGGCGCTCGGGGCCGGTGGCACACGACGGGCTTTGAAGTGGTGGATCGTGCAGGTGAGGGGATGTCGGCGGTTCGGGATCCACCCCGATCTAGCGTCCGTCTTCAGCCTGCGGCACGGGCTGTGGGCAGCGATAGCCGGTGTCCTCTGTCGTGGTGGAGGCAGCGGTGTGGTGGTGGTCTTAGTGCTCCTCTCGCATCACAACAACCATCTGCATGATTGTTCCTCCTCGATCTGGCCATCGACGTGTTTCCAGAATTGCTACCAGATATCTTGCCCAACGATATCTGGATCGGATAGATTCCGATCGTGCGCGTCCATATCAGCCTACGCAGTCCAGAAGGGTGCGACGCGAAGCTCTACTGTTTGTTGACACCATGGGACATGTCGGTATCTCGATTTCCATGGCATACACAGCGGTGGAGAAAGTCATGGCGGCTGAGATCGGAAGATCAGTAAGGCGGACGGGCCTTGGAGGCGATGGAGTCAGCCACGTGTTTGATAACTTTCAGAAGCAGCAGTGAAAGTGGGGGCGGCAACACTGGAGGATTTCATTTTTATGGTGCTCTTCGCGTGCTGAGTCGTGACTTTCAGGGTAAAAATCTAAGGTCTGGCCTTAATTGGTTGTGCATGGCGATGGCCTTGCTGAAGGTATTGTTTTGAGAGCTCGGACTTCTCCAGGGGAAAACCTAAGATCTTGGATGTGGCAACGACGGCGCTTGTGCACTGTTTCCTTCTTGAAGGCGTCGCTTTTGGAGACCTTTTATGTTTTCTGGGTGTTGTCATAGGTGGTGGTTTGTGTGCTGCTACTGAGAGGAGTTGATCACTATGGCGAGGCCTTTGTTTTTCCTCTCTATTCTGTTTTCTTTTCGGGTTGTGTGCATCTGGGATATCTTTGAGGCATCTTATTGGTGTAGAAGCTGGGTGTAATTGGTATCTTCATGATATTAATACATTCCCCTTCCAAAAATAATCAAAAAAACAATTAGTATATTTGCTTAACAGTGTTCGTCAGCTTAGTATTCTCCTCAGAAAATGACCATTCTCAGCACTTATCGATTTATTGATTTTTTATATGTTGGTCAATAACTTAGCACATGGATCAACCATGAGTTCACATGGTTGATACCCAAATTCCACACCATGATGGCGAAAAGCCATTTTATATTTTCGTAGATATTGTCCAACTCACAACGTACTTTTACGGGATCCTAGTAGCATGTATTTCATTTTCTTCATTGGTATTTAAAAGTGTCCGTCCAATGAATATGAACATGATTAACTTGTGTAGTTTCAGAAAACTTTAAATCAAGCGATGAAAATGATCATTTTTCATAACATGCAAGTGCCACAATATTCTTGCATCATTGCTTTTATACAATCTTTTGGTTAGCTTTTTTCAGTCTCCTTTTATGCTCATCAATTTGGGCCACGGAAAAGAAGTACATTATCCCGCCCGACCCCAAGGGGTAAGAAACAAAGTAGGCATACTATCATGCGAAATTGCAATAATCTGACTAACACGAACAAGATTATTCATGAGCATTATTCAGAGGGGTATCACAACATCGGTTATTCATGATCCACGAACAAGACCAAAATAAGTAACATACATAAGAATGTGAGACTACTCACTGCTCACTGATATGATTCTAGTTCGACCCACTTAAACAAACACAATTTTAAAGTTGATAATAGAACCGCAGTGTAACTAGCAAAACAACCACAAGCTTACATGATGCATTATCTTATTTGGCACAAGTAAAATAGGTTATTTCGTTCCATCATTGATCTTTTTTTTGGAAATGGAAGTATACCCCCGGCCTCTGCATCATGATCTACAAAATATTTATTGACTGCTTACATTATTTCACCAACTTGTCCACTATTGGAGAACATCGAGATCATAGACATAATAATGCTTAGTAGCAACAACAACTGGAGACTGCACTTGCTTGCCTTTCCATGCAGAATAAAATTGTTGACCAATAAAGAAATCATTTATCCATAATTACAGATATTCACGTATGTGGAATACATGGACCACTCCATTTATATTTGGAAATTATATAACACTAGCAAGAGCAAGGGCATTCTTACTATTGTAGACCTACAATACATCTTCAAAAGTGACCACTACGTAAAAACCACAAAATAGCTAAACATATAAGGGAGGATGATTTGACACCCGGGACCAGGTGATCCCGAAATCTAGGCCGCCCAAAATAGTTGTTGGATCTGTGCTGTGTATTATTGAGTTAGGCTAGCAAATATGCCTGTGAGTTGCAACGGGAGATAAACTATCACATCATGCGGGTGTGGTAGATATTAAAAAAAGTTTGAATCAAATGCAAGGATGAGATAAGGACTTTTAAAATATGATTTGAAAAATTATGTCTGAGTAATATCATGATGAGATAAGGGACTTTTTAAAATCCATTTCCAAAACCAAAAATGTGATGGTCTCATCACGACTTGATTTCCTAAGTGGTCACAACATAATATTTTTTGGCTGGGCAAACTACATCGATGGACCCTGCCTAAGTTAGACTGATGAATGTTGTGTTACAATCTGTGGTACCAAAATAAACATAGTTGTCTATGGACGCAAAATAGACATTTAGTCATTTTCACATGGCTTACAAAAACTAACCCATAGCAAGTTGTGTCATTTTTTTTGCGCTCGGCGCTGTACAAAACATGAAACTCTTTATTTTACCCGATGCGGTGGACAAAATAAAGTTATAAAATGACCTCTACAGATCCCCTAATAAAACTCCTACGTAAGCGACTATTCATTTTGTTCATTATTTACGGACCTATTCTAATTTTTGTGAACATTTCCTAAAAGTCCATGGACTTCTTTTTCAAATTCCCAACAATGTTTTGAATATTATATCATTTTCAAAAAATGATGAAATTTTTTTATTTCATGAAAAATTATTTGAAATCATGCCTTTTTTAGAATATGCAAACATTTTTTACAATTATGAACATCTTATGATTTTTTGTGATTTTTCGAATGTTTTTTGAATTGACAAAACACTTTATGAATTTTCAATAAATGCACCTTTTTATCTATTGTTCATTGCAGTGCGCATATCATGACAAATCATGCCAGGTCCTAACTAACAAGTACTGCCATCGAAAAACACCGAGCCTAATTGGACTGTTGTCCGCTGCCAAACACAAGAAAGACACACACAGATTGGCTCCCAAACTCATTGCGGAATATCTAAAACCGTTCTAAACTCATCTCACATACTAAAACACCTGAAATCCCAAAGTAACAAAAAGCACATGCAAACCAACTATAGATCTTAAAGAGTACCGAACTAATGGGGAGTTCTTATTTCCACATTCACATACATACATATGTTTTAGCAAAAAGCACATGCAAACCCACATCCGTCACCAAACACTGTGGCCATGGCTAACGCATTTGAAGGTGTTGACAAAGTTCCCCTCCTTGATAGCATTGGACACCTTGTTGAACAGCTCATGTGCCTAATCTAGTGTTTTCTGCTTCTCTCCCCCCTTCTCATCACCTGCCTCCGCACTAGGGATTGATGGCAGGTGATCATGATGCTTGCCTCGGGGCACAGGGGTGTAGAAGCTGACAACTGGAATCAAATTATAGAAGCCACGATTATCACACACCTTATTCACCCACTCCGACTATAGCTCGATTGTGAACAGGCCGACAGCCGTGTTAACAAAAATGATATTTGCTCCATCGGCAAAGCCTAGCACTTGCACTCTGTCTGCATCCTCAAGAGCACCAATCGAAAGCCAATTGCCCAGGTAGATGGAACGGTTCAGCACCCACTGTGCATCAGTGCGATCATTCGTCTACCTTGAACAGAATTTTAGATGCTGATCCAGGGCTTTGCAAACCCGCAGTTCACCATCCTCCGACAGCACCATGTTAAAACTATCCTTTCTAGATCGGTTTGGTGTTCCGGATACTGCCAAGGCGTGCCTTGCTAGATCAGGAAAATATATCCTGCTAGATCATACTTCAGAATCAACCCATCGTCCGACAGGAAGTAAAGCAGAGACTTCCCAACAAGCACGCTGGAATAGTATGTAAGGGCCATGTCGAAGTTGCCGCGCATCGAGGCCAGCTCACTCCAGGCGGCCGTCTCCGATGAGTATACGCACGCGGACGTGAGAAAGTTCTCGTCAACAGTGTCTTCCTGGAGGATGTCGGTGTGCACGATTGCACGAAGACCAAGTGGAAAGGACCCCCGAGGCAGTCACGGTGGACGTCGCACCCGTCCGTTGCGCAGAACACAGCAGCGGTCGAGCAAAGCCTCACCAATGCTATGGGAACCCTCACACGCTGGCGGGCGCCAGTGGCTGGCTCCCACAGGAGGAGCTCCTGGGTACGTACCCCTGTCCTCAGAGAGGAAGAGGGCGCGGCCGTGGCGGCAGTCGAGGGCCCGCCAGGGGTGGTGGTGGGCACGAAACTGGGGATACGGTCGTCGTCCCAGCTGTGGAGGAACCCGAGCACCGGGGGCACCCAATGAAGCTCGTGCAGGCGGCGGCGGAAGCTGCGGTCGGAGAAGGCGAGGGACCAGGTGGTGCAGACGAGGGATGCGTGGAGGAGTCGGGTCGAGTCGTTCGGCGGGATGCGGAGGAGGATCACCTCGAAGAGCTCGTCCGGGAGCGCCGGCACCGGCCGCGCCGCTGCTGCCATAGAGCATCTCCAGCCGGCCCCCTAAAAAGCCCCCTAGGAGCACTTTTTCAGTGCCGTCGCACAAAAAAAGTTCCAGTCATGCCTTCACGACCTCACTTTTCGCCGAATTAGTGCAAAAATACGGCTGGCGAGACCAGGCGAAACCCACAATCCCGGGGGCAGCTGGGAGGCACCGGCGCTTTTTTCTTCGCCTCTCTGGCCCACTATCGGCGACTTTCCCAGGCCGGCCCCACCACGTTCTCTCTCTCCCACGTTCTCTCTCTCTCGCTTTATCTCTTTCTCTCATCCTCTCCCTGCTAGTGCTCCCGATCCATCGCGCCGCCTTTCCTTCATCGTCTGCTCCGCCCCGGTGCTAGCTGCGGCCTCGTAGCCGGCCTCCGCTGCCGCCGGTTGCTCCGCTCCTCTCATGTGCCGCGCGTCCGGCTGCGCTGGCGCGGGCGTCCGCCTGGTCGCCGCTCTGGCTGGCCATTCCGCGCGTCCGGCCTCCGACCACGCCCCGCAAGTGGTACGAGAGCATATGCTTGGCCGGCTACGCTACATGCATGCCTCGTACCCTGGTGCTTGGCCGCGTGCATGGCCACATGCGTACGCGCATGTTTCATGGCTGGCCGCTGGGCCGAGCTCGCGTGGCCGCGCCTTCCGCCCTCGCCGTACACGCATGTTTCATGGCTGACCGCTGGGCCGAGCTCGCGTGGCCGCGCCTCCGCGCCTTCCGCCCTCGCTGCGCACGGCTCTCCACCCAGGCGCGCCGCCGTGCTGGCCTGCCTCCGCTCAGCGAGCCCCTGCTCCGCCTCCACGCTTCCCCCGGCCTCGCTCGTCCCGCTGGCGAGGTCTACGACCTGCCCCGCCGCGAGCCCGCCCGTGCCCACGGTGCCCACGAGCTCCTCCATGGTTTGCCGGCACGCCGCGCCCCGCGCAGCCCCGGGCGAGGTTCCATGCAGGGGAGGTCGTCGTGGACGAGCGACAACTCGACGGCACAGGCGACGGGCTCGGGCCGGCCTCGTCGCCGCCCACCAGCTCGCACGTGGCTCGTGGGAGGCACAACGAGTGGGGAATTTTTGCCCCCGGTCAAAAATGTCCTCGGCAGCCCCTTAGGCGGCGAAAAATATGCCGTCTCTCTAACCATCCAACCACATGTTGGTTCGCAAATGTTGCTTTGCTTTTGTGGACTATTTCGTATTTAACTCTTTGGTTTCATTCAAGGCCTTTTTTGATTCAAAATGCAAACCTGGCCATATAGAGGTTTGCAAGGCACGCAAATAAAAGGGTCAAGCTGACCTTCGGCCCGAACAAGTCTGATCTCCGAAACCAGGCCTTAAGGCCAGGCACGACACGACCCTTTTACACTTTCTATATATTTTTACATCTGTATATATTTATTTTCTAAAAAAATGATATTTCTAAAAAAATATTTTTATTTTTTCTTACTTCTCGAGATTTTTCTGTATTTTTCCTTAATTTTCATACTAAATCGGGTTAGAAGGTCGAAACACAACGTGGGCTGCCAGTCCCTGACTCCATATAGTTGTTACAATAATTCGAGGCACATCATGGATCCGTCAAGGACAAATAATCACACAAGCACGATCATGACACTGAGATATGTTAATGAGTTTCATTAATATGACAACATCCACAGAGCATGATTATGGACGCACCTTCCCATGTACCCTATCACATGATACTATTGTTGATAAGCCCACCGAGATCGTCACACATTGCTTCTATCACCATGCCATGGCCTGTCTGGCCACCCCTACCACGGGCACACGGACCATCCTTCTGGTGATCTCTATCTTAGCCTAGAACTTATATCTAGTCTATTTGGCTACTCGCGATGACATTATATGATAGTCCCAAGTTACACGTATCCGACTCAAACACCTAAGTATCTACAACTTACGAGTCCAATTGTAACACAATTAGTACACATATTCAACACATGTTTTAATACTCCACCTTGACGAATATGTCTTGGCCTTCTTGAAGCCTTCATGTGTGTCGGGTTACAAATGAGGGGTTGGCCCAAGTATACGAATGGCACATCTTAAGCCCATAGACCATCCAGGACTCTGCCCAATAGACCATGGGCCATGGACCATAATCATCAACCCATCAAAAATAAGGAGGGCAGCTTAGGAACGCACAAAGACCCTACAGTCAGATACTGAGGCAGTCGACATGCGACAACCGGTAGCCAACAATAGGCTAGGGAGGAGAAGGAAGCAGTCGACTAGAACATTAGTCGATGGCTACCTAGGACACCTCTCGCCCATGATGCCTGAAATGATGGCAGTTACCCAATGATGGTATAATTCAGTTAAATATGACAGCTACCAGTTGTAAATGACATGGAGCAGTCAGCCACCCATGTTGCCATGAACAACATTAATACTAGCCCATAATGTACCCCCTCCTAGCACACTCTATATAACACGGGAGCGGAGCTCCATGCTGATGGTTGAACATCCACACATTGTACATCAGCGCAGCTGCCACCATCCCCGCCCCTCTTCTTCTCGTCCCCGTCGTCTTCCTCCCACCCCTCCTCAATAATTCTCCTTTTCTTGCTTCTTCCGGAGGGGCGCAACGGCTGCTCACACCACTAAAGGAGCAATGCGCGCAGGGGAAGTTGCAGGCCAAGGTGCGCTCGCCAGCCCCGCCCCTGACCGGAGGATCAAGGCTCACCCTCTCAGTGCGCGTAGGGAGGGTGGCGGGATGTGGTGTGCTCGCTAGCGGGTCAAGGGTTGTTGTGATCCAAGGCCCAACATAGTGGGGATTCGAATTTAGTGACATTGTTATCCATCAACCACAACATTTAAGTGAAGCTTGCGAAAAAGATTTTGGCCGTAGGAATAATCACTTCAAGTTGGTATGTCGAAAGGATGCAAAATAATTTACATGTCTTCCCATCTTCTATTGTGTTAGTAATCTTCATTGACCTGTGTCGTACCGTTGATTGTAATCATAGTATAGTTATATTGTTGCTTCACGGTGCTTTCCATCAAGATGTTTGCTATATGCTCATCTCGTGCAATTTAATTTTTATCTAATTACCTAATTGTCTTTTCTTCGGCGTTGTCTAGTGATGGACGAGCTTCTAATGGTCCACTAGCTAGGAGAAAAGTAATCTCACACAAATATGAGCCAGGTAACCATGATCTGCTCGTGGCAAATATGATTATTTTTGTGCACTTGGGGAATATTTTTTTTCAGATGTTGCTTATCCCTTTGTACCGAACAACATGCATTATTGAATCCAAAGGTAGCTATAAAATTGCATTTTAATCTACAATGAAGGTGGACATGGTATAACAGATTGTGTGTTGATTATTATTCTTTATCGCAATTTATAAATTATCCTTAGAACTAATCTTTACCTAATATTAAAGGACGGAGGCTTTCATAGTTCTCCATACGTCACCTCTTTGTATCCATTGATTTTATATTAACCATCAAGATTAATGGCTGAGATTTAAAATTAGATCTGTAAAAAAAAGCAGTTTGGACACGTAGGTGAAAGGAAAGAAAATCCAATTCCTACACTGATTCCACCATGGGCTTAGCAGATTTGTCCTGACCCGCACACATATATCTCTCCTTGCCTTTTGGACTATGATGTGTGTATTAAATTAAATTAAATTAAAACCCGGCCAAAAACAAAACGAATACAAAGCGTACTGCAAGCCGCTTCTCTCCATCCCCAGGCCATCGTGGATCTTGCACTGCTGTAGTTGGCCGTTGTGGTGGCCATGGCAGGCTTGCCAACCACCGTTGGAGCCCACATCCCCTAGCTTGACAGGATTGCCAGTCACCTTTCCGAGGTTCTCGCCATGGCCCCTACCGACAGCCGGTCGGCAGCCGTCCATCATGATGTTGTCATCGCCGTCCTGCTTGCCGAGAGTCCATCACGTCCGCCCTGTTACCAGAAAAACCCAAGGTCGGGGGAGGCGGCGCTGCAGGGGCAACAGCTGCTGCAAGAGGCCATGGCGTCCCTATCGTGTGGCCATGCAGGGTACATGACCAAACAACCACCGGATCCCACATCTCCTAGCTCGACAGGATCACGAGCCGCCTATCCGAGGTTCTTGCCACGGCCCTATACCGGCAGCCGCTCGCCTGCCGCCGCTGGACCCGCTTGCGCAGGGGGATTCCATTGTGATGTTGTTGTCGTCATCCTGCTTGCGGAGAGTCCATCACATCGGCCTTGTTGCCAAGGAAAATCCAAGGTCGTTAGAGGCGGCGCTGCAGGAGCAGCTGCTGACGTAAGAGGAGGCCATGTTGTCCCTGTCGTGCGGCCATGCAGCGTACGTACAAGACGAACCGACGCACTGCAGCGCAAGATTGGCAACGCCAGGTGATGGCATGAGCGGTAATGGTGCAACACGCCACCGGGAAGTCAGAGCAACGCGTAGCCAGATAGATCAACGTGGGGACCCGGCGAGCATGACCAACGGAGTTGCAGCGGGCGTGAGTGCGTGACAATGGTCATCCTATGAAGCGATGGTCTTATGCACTTCAACATCGTTCGACTAGACATTCTTAATTCTTTTTGCGGCTTAACTTGTGAGGGACGAGATGTGGAAGTGGCTAGTAGGATCGATCTATTACAACTCTCCGAAGTAGTAGCTGATACAGATCGAATTACAGGGTATGAATGTTCTAGCGATATGAACTAGGTCAGGTAGCCGCCGCCGCCGGGTTCGGGTGATCCACTAGATGCCTTTGCTGGAGAGCGAGATGCGCTTAAGTAGTGGAGGTAGACTTGGGCTGGGTGGTCTTCCATTCCGGGCTGAAGTATCTGCTGTTGGGCTTGTGGGCGCGGCTGGGCCGCGCCGGGTCAGTCTGGGCCGCAACTGCTGGTGGGGTTGTGTCGTCAGGGGCGCTGACATCCCCCTTCTTTGCGTGAGGCTTGTCCCCAAGCCTCTGCCTGCGGGAAACGGTGCTGGAGCGCTTCCTTGTCCTCCCACGTGTGCCCGAGACCAGCGCCTGGCGACCACTCCACTTGTACTTGCTCGCACATCGTCCCGTGTTTCTTGCGCCAACGAGTTTGCAGAATCTTGACAGGAATAGCGAGATCATCAGTACAAAGAGGAAGCTCAGACAGAACTTGCGTACCAGGAAGAAGTGCTTTGCGGAGCTGCGAGACGTGGAAGACAGGATGCACAGTTGCTTGCGGTGGTAATTGAATCTTGTAAGCCACTTCATTGATGCGCTGAATGATCGGAAATGGACCATAATACTTGAAAGCTAACTTGTGATTTGCTCGTGGAGCAACCGATGATTGAAGTTGTAGCTTCAGGAAAACTTGCTCTCCCACTTCAAATGTGCGCTCGGATCTTCGCTTATCAGCTTGCATCTTCATGCATTGCTTGCTCGGTTGAGGTGTTGCTGTATCAGTTCTTGCATCACAGATCGCTCCTCCAGCCATGCTTGGAGCGATGGTACTGAGCAAGAATCAGTAGCTGACAGCCCCCATTGATGTGGCTCATGGCCAAACATAGCCTTCAAAGGGCTCATACCAATAGCTGAATGTAGAGACGTGTTGTACCAGAATTGAGCAAGAGGTGTCCAAAAACTCCAGTGTTTCGGACACGCGTGCTGAAACAGCGGAGGAAGGTCTTGAGACATTGGTTAACCCTCTCCGTTTGTCCGTAAGTTTGAGGATGGTTGGCTGTGCTCAAGCGGAGTTCTGTCCCTGCATACTTGAAAAGCTCTTGCCAAAAATGGCTTGTAAACACTGGGTCATGATCCGAGACTATAGCTTGAGGGAACCCATGGATCTTGTATATCTGACTCATGTAAATTTGAGCTACTTTGGCAGCAGTGTATGGATGCGCTAAGGGCAAGAAATGGGAAAATCTTGTTCTTTTGTCCACTATAACCCAAAGGCAATTGTAAGCGCCTGATTGCGGCAGACCATCAATGAAGTCCATTGATATCAGCTCCCACAGTTGAGAAGGAATTGTCAGAGGTAGCAAAAGCCCCGGTGACGCCGAGCGATCTGGTTTGGCTTGCTGACAAGTGGTGCAACATTTGATGTACTGTGAAACATGCGCTTTCATCTTGGGCCATGCAAAGAGACGTCGCACTCGAGAATAAGTTGCGGGGAATCCCGAATGACCTCCAAGTGCAATGTCATGAAAAGCTCGAATGATGCGCTGCTGTAACTCCGTGGATCCGCCCAACCATATACGATCTCTGAATCGTATAATCCCTTGCTGCAGAGAGAAGCGCTCTTTTGGATCCTTGCGAATAGCCAACTGTTCCAATAAACGAAGTGATTGAGGATTCGAATTATAACTGGCGAGAAGTTCGTCCAGCCATGCTGGCTGACACGAGGTTACTGCCGTCAGAATTTTGACAGGCCGTGCCCGGGATAATGCATCCTCGACACTATTTTCAGATCCTTTGCGGTACCGAATTTGGTAGCGTAAACCCAGCAATTTCGTGAAAGCCTTCTGTTGCCAGGGCGTAGTCAGCCTCTGCTCCTCCAAATGCACCAAACTGCGCTGATCCGTGAGGATAATGAATTCAGCATGCTGAAGATATGGCCTCCATTGTTCCACTACCACTAAGATCGCCAAGTACTCTTTTTCATAAGTAGATAACCCACGGTATCTTGGTGAAAGGGCCTTGCTGATGAAGGCTATTGGATGGCCTTGTTGCTGCAGAACAGCCCCAATTCCTGACTCACTGGCATCGGTCTCAACTGTGAACTGCTGATTGAAATTAGGCAAGGCGAGAACTGGAGCTGAAACAAGTTGTTGTTGCAAGGGTCTGAAGGCTGTTTCCGTGGTGGGTGTCCAGACGAAGGGCACCCCTTTCTTGAGCAGGTTAAAGAGCGGCCGGGCGATGATCCCAAAGTTCTTGACAAAACGGCGATAGTAGCCGGCCAAACCCAAGAAACTCGCACTGCCTTGACATCTGTGGGCACTGCCCAGTTGGACACTGCCTTGATCTTCACTGGATCCGTGGCCACTCCAGCAGGGCTGATCACATGACCCAGGTAAGAGATTTGCTGCTGACCGAATGCACATTTGGATAATTTCACTTTCCAGCTGTCGCGACGCAGAAGAGTAAGCACTTCTCGGAGTTTTTGCACGTGGTCACGAAGAGTTTTACTATGTACCAAGATGTCGTCGAAGAAACAAAGCGCTCCCTTGCGAGACACAGGTTTCAAAGTACCGTTCATAGCGCCATTGAAAGTGCTAGGTCCTCCAGCCAACCCAAACGACAGAACCTTGAATTCGTAATGGCCCGAGTGCGTTTGGAAGGCAGTTTCGTACTCTTCGCCTTCGGCCAAACGGATCTGATGGTACCCCGCACGTAGATCTAGCTTTGTGAACCAACATGATCCAAACAGCTCGTCCAACAGCTCTTCTATGACAGGTACCGGGTATTTGGCAACATTGGTCAAGGCATTGAGGTGCCTATAGTCGACACATAGTCGCCAAGTACCGTCCTTCTTCTTCACAAGTATCACCGGAGAGGAAAAGGCACTCGTGCTTGGTTGTATGATCCCAGCTTTGAGTAGTTCTTCCACTTGCTTTTCAATTTCATCCTTGTGATCCGGCTTGTGACGGTAAGGTCGAATGTTAACGGGTTGTGCTCCTGGAATCAACGGGATACGATGGTCACAAGCTCTACGAGGTGGCAGTCCTTGTGGTTCTCCAAACACCTCTGAGAATTCAGACAACAGTTGCTGAATAGGTTATGGTACAGGTTGTTGCTGTTCCTCCCCCATGGTGACTGAGCAGATTTGAACAATATGTGAGACCGCCCCTTGTTTACAGAGTGCTTGCAATTGAACACTGTTGATGGTCAGACAAGTGGATGATGACGCGTCATGGCCTTTGAGAACCACAACTCTATCAGCCGACTGAAACTCCAGAGTTTTGGCTCGCCAATCCAATGTCATAGGACTGTGAGCTTCCAGCCAATCCATTCCCAAAATCGCGTCATAAGTGCCCAAAGCGAGTATCTTCATATCTGTAGCAAACTCCTACCCTTGTGAAAACCGCGCACATTGGCGCACCACTGAAGTGCAAAAGAGTTCACCTCCATCAGCCACCTTAACCCGACAAGGTGTGCTTAATGGCTGCACTCCTGTGAGTTGCTTGGCGAGCTCTTGGTTGACAAAAGACGTTGAGCTGCCCGAATCCACCAGCATCAAAACCTCATGACCCTGTATCCATGCCTGAAGCTGAAATGCTTTGGCTGACACACCCCCGGTCAGAGCAGTGCGTGAGATGGCACAAACTGTTTCTGATGCTGTTTCAGCTGATCCAAGTTCATCATCCCCGCAGACTGTGTTGATGCCGAACAACTCCAAGAGTTCCTCGACTACGTGCAATTGTACTGACATGGGGCAGACATGTTCACGGCCCCAACATTCACCACACTTGAAACAGAGCCCCCGCGCGCGTCGATAATCGCGGAGGGCTTTAACCTTGGCGAGATCCGAGCGTGGTTCGCTCTGACGCCCTCCGTCTGCTCGGGCTCCTTCCACGCTGCGCCGATCGGTAGCCGTTGCTGGTGTAGGTAGCCGATGCGGTGGAGGAGGTAGCGGCAACGGCGTAGGGCCACATGATGGGATATCAGGTGGTCGCGACGAAGACGCTTGCCGTGCATCACCGAACTCCCCGTGGATGACCTCTTCCTGGAGCAAGGCAAGGGAGCACGCCGTATCCAAGTCGGGTGGTCGCTGCACCAAGACCACCATCCGGATGTCCGCCCGTAACCCTTCCACAAAACGGGTGAGGAAATAATAAGGATGAATTGAATCTGAATAAGAGCTTATATAGTTGATGATGGATTCGAACTGCTCAATATAATCAGTAACGGTAGATGTTTGTCTTATGGTGTAAAACTGGCGAATGAGCAACTGGTGCCGATCGCGACCGAAACGAGTGCAAAGCAAGGCAGTAAAAGACTCCCAATCGAACTGTGAAATTTTTTCCTGAATAGTTTGCAACCACACGGACGCTGCTCCAGAGAAATTGAGCGAGGCCATGGGCACCCAAAACGACTGGTGTATGCCAAACATGTCAAAGTACTGCTCGCACAAGACCTTCCAGAGGCGTGGGTTGTCCCCAGCGAACACGGGAAACACAATCGAAGGGTGGGCCTGGCCCAATCCCGTGAGTAACTGACTAGCATGCGTGAAGGGCGAAGAAATGGTAAACTAAGGACTGTGAGTGATTTGACCGTTGTTCGGGAGCGGCGGCGGGGTCATGAAAGACGCCGCCAACGGCTCCCGTTGTTGATTGGCAACGCCATGGTCATCAGACCCATGGAGAAGATCCGCCGCGCTAGCTGCGGAGTCCGGAAGGGCTCCGAGCGTCGTAGGCTACTGTAGAGGCGCGGTGCCCGAGTGGTTGTCGCCGCCCTCCTTCGGTAGCGCGGGCCGCGCTTTTTGGAGAACCGCCACCGCGTCACTCAGATCCGCGACCCGGCGATCCAGATCGGGGCGCCAAGAGAGGAGATCATCGATCTTCGCGTTGGTCACCTTGCTAGCCGCCGTGTTCGCCTCGAGAGTGGCATCGAGCTTGTCCGAAAACGCTTTGATGGCCGGATCCATCGAAGCGAGTTGTTGCCTGGCCAGATGCGAGCTCCGGGTATGGATAAATTACGCCAGATTGAACGCGAGGAAGAGGTGGTGGATGTCTCTGATACCAGATGTGAGGGACGAGATGTGGAAGTGGCTAGTAGGATCGATCTATTACAACTCTCCGAAGTAGTAGCTGATACAGATCGAATTACAGGGTATGAATGTTCTAGCGATATGAACTAGGTCAGGTAGCCGCCGCCGCCGGGTTCGGGTGATCCACTGGATGCCTTTGCTGGAGAGCGAGATGCGCTTAAGTAGTGGAGGTAGACTTGGGCTGGGTGGTCTTCCATTCCGGGCCAAAGTATCTGCTGTTGGGCTTGTGGGCGCCGCTGGGCCGCGCCGGGTCAGTCTGGGCCGCAACTGCTGGTGGGGTTGTGTCGTCAGGGGCGCTGACATCCCCCTTCTTTGCGTGAGGCTTGTCCCCAAGCCTCTGCCTGCGGGAAATGGTGCTGGAGCGCTTCCTTGTCCTCCCACGTGTGCCCGAGACCAGCGCCTGGCGACCACTCCACTTGTACTTGCTCGCACATCGTCCCGTGTTTCTTGCGCCAACGAGTTTGCAGAATCTTGACAGGAATAGCGAGATCATCAGTACAAAGAGGAAGCTCAGACTGAACTTGCGTACCAGGAAGAAGTGCTTTGCGGAGCTGCGAAACGTGGAAGACAGGATGCATAGTTGCTTGCGGTGGTAATTGAATCTTGTAAGCCACTTCATTGATGCGCTGAATGATCGGAAATGGACCATAATACTTGAAAGCTAACTTGTGATTTTCTCGAGGACATGGCCGCAACTGCTGGTGGGGTTGCGTCACCAGGGGCGCTGACATAACTAGACATTCTTAATTTGTTATTATATGCATGATTTGCAGATCAATTACCTGCCAGCGCCTTTATTTATGCAGCGCGCAAGCAAGTTTCAGCGACGTGATGCACACAGATATACTCGAACTAGCGAGCAAGCACATACGTAACGTGCCTATGATAACTTCAGGCATGCATCAAGGGACACCTCAGAACATCTTGAAAAATCTGGTCAGCATGGCTTTATTCACTACCAAAGTGCTCCACCCGTTAATGAAGCCACTGTTATCCCTACACAGGTAAGGCTATTCATCAAGCTCTTGAATTAGCTTTCCGAAGTTACTGGAATATGACAATTGTCGATCCATGGCAAGTACACTCTATAGCTCTACAAGCGGCCGAGTTAACTTATTGGTCTATTGTGAATGTAAACAACACTTTAGATATTTAAATTAATCAATTATTTATAAAAAACATTGAACATTTTCATTAATAAACAGTGCTATATGAATATAGCTCTTCTTTTCCTTCTGTCCAGTGTCTGAAGAGATGAACGTGGGCCGTCTTTGTTTCGCCGGACGACTGAAAAGCTGATTCTGAAGCAGGCTTCTTAGCTCGTAGCAACTCACTCGGATCTGCAGTCTTCTGATACTCTTGCAGCTCAACAACCGCCATCTGAGCGTCTGCAATCTTTGAGCCTTTCTGAAAACACTCTTCTGCCTTCTTCCGATTGCCTGTAACGGGGATCACACCTTTGGGACCAGGCATCTTCAATTTGAGATACACATAACATGGTCGAGCCATGAAGCGTGCGTAAGCTGGCCTGCCCAGAATGGCATGATAAGCACTTTGGAAGTCCACAACCTCGAATGTCAACTTTTCCTTGCGGTAATTCTTTGAATCACCGAAAACCACATCAAGAGCAATCTGGCCGAGTGATTCGGCCTTCTTCCCGGGAATGACTCCGTGGAAGCTCATGTTACTGGTACTGAGCCTGGACATCGGAATGCCCATCCCTTTCAATGTTTCCGCATACAGTATGTTCAGGCCACTGCCACCATCCATCAGGACTTTGGTCAGTCGAGTGCGTTCGACAACTGGGTCGACCACCAAAGCTTGCCTCCCAGGGGTGGCAATGTGCGTAGGGTGATCAGACTGGTCGAATGTGATGGCAGTCTGAGACCACTTCAGATAACTGGGTGTTGCCGGAGCAACCATATTCACCTCACGGTTAATGACTTTCAGTCGACTTTTGCTTTCGACATCAGCAAAAATCATCAGGGTGGAATTGACTTGGGGGTATCCATCGTCACTATCTTCCTTGTCCTCAGCCCTGTCCGACTCTTTTTCCTTATCTTTGGACTACTTGCCTTGAAACTGCTGGATTAGGAGCCGGCACTGTCGAGTGGTATGCTTTGGGTAAATAAAATTACCCTCTTCATCTTTCTTGGTGTGGATGTGACATGGCAGATCCAAAACATCATTTCCATCTAGATCTTTGACTTTCTTGGGCTTCCAGGGCCCCTTGGGTTTTCCCTTGAATTTTCCCTGGGTTACGGCCAGGGCCTCCCCAGGGGCGGCTGGCTCGGCCTTTCGCTTCTGTTTCTGACTGGAGTTTCCTCTGGTTTCTTGGGCGACTGCCTTGTGCTTGCCACTCTGGAGTCGATCTTCGTCTTCACCATTAGCGTACTTGGTGGCAATCTTCATCATCGGATTCAGAGACATCTCTCCAGTTCGACCGAACTTCAGATTCAATTCTCTGTACTTAACGCCTTCCTTAAAGGCACAAGCTGCTTGATGGTCTGGCACATTCTCAACTGTGTGATGCAATGTGATCCACCTCTGGATGTAATCCCTCAGAGTTTCATTTGGTTTCTGCACGCAAGACCGCAATTCTGTAAGTCCTGCAGGTCGCTTGCATGTTCCTTCAAAGGTTGTGACAAACACTCGGGAGAGGTCCTCCCAAGTGTAGATGCTGCTGGGTGCCAACTGATTTAGTCACGCTCTGGCTGAGCCCTCTAACATGAGAGGCAAATGCTTCATGGCCACCTCATCATTGCCACCGCCAATCTGTACAGCCACTCGGTAATCTTCGAGCCAAGTGTCAGGCTTAGATTCACCGGTGAACTTGCTGACTCCAGTCGCCAGCCTGAAGTTGGGAGGAATCACTGCGGCTCTGATGACTCGACTGAAACACTCTGGCCCCGAAGCATGTACTCTGCTGCTGGCAGGCGCATCTCTGTTGTGGCCTTCTCGATGAGCTCTATTCCTGTCAACCAAACCTTGAACGAGGATGGATCTCGCATCAAAGCCTGGGTCCCTGGGGTCGACTGGAATCCTCTGCCCAACACTATGAGGGCGCCTGTCATCTTGCCATCGAGGCGCATACGACCCACTCCTCGGGGGAGGGGTTGGCACTCGACGTCGATCATCACGATCGAATCGGTGATCATACTGCTCATTTCTTCTGTACTGATCGTGCCGGTCTCCACGTCCCTCACGCCTCGGGGGCGATCTCGGGCTGTGAGCCGACTGGACTGTGTCCGTTGCCACGGATCGACTGTGGATCCTATTCCGCGACTGAGAAACAGCGAAATTCTGGTTTCTCGCCGCCCGGAGCAACGCTCTGATCTGCAACAAGCCCCTGCCAGCCTCTGACTGGGAGGGCTGAATTGATTCTGCTATACGGGCCGCAGCGGCCAAATTCTGAACTGGGGTTCGATATACCTGCGGCGGCGGGAAGAGCTGACGCCGACTGGACTCGGGAGCTTGCTGACGTCGACTGGACTCGGGAGCTCGCTGACGCGCTTGCTCGTAGAGTATTCGCTAGAGATTCTCTAGTCGAGTGCGCTCGGCCAGGTTAGCCAAGCGCGCGTCCTCCAAGGCCCGGGCCTCGGGGGTTTCTCCGACAATAGGAGTGTGGAGTGCGTCCATGTTCTGGCGGAGAAGCTCCTCTCGCTGCAATGACGTGAGAGGTTCGGGGAGATACTCATCGTGGGGATGCGACGGGTCGCCCCCACCCGCGCCTCCATCAGCGCGAGGGAAACCGGGAGGACTGTGTGTTCCATCGACCGCCAGAACCTCAGCCGCTGGATCGCTGCTGTCGCACTCGGATGCGGTCTCCGCAGAGCCAGTCGACAGGTCGAACAGGCCGCAGAGGGATTCGTCGGGCTCGATTGCCGCGACTTGTGGGGTTGTCGACTGGCGGGCCACGGCATGCCTCACCCACCGCTGAAGTCTCGACCGACCGGAGCGCTTGCGCTGGTGGGAGACAGGGCGGGGAGACCACACGGGGACCGACTGATACTGGGTCGACGGCTGCCGCAGGAGGACGCCACGAATGCATGCGCGGAAGTGCGTTGCACCGCGGACGGGGAGCGCGTCGATGTCGAGTGGTGCCTCCTGAAGCCAGGCGGAGTCGTCGGCAATGAATGTGAGCGCGCCGAGACGGATCTCGCGGTCCTCCACCAAAACTCCGCAAGAAACCATGATCAAAGGGATCGGAAAAGATCGCAACTTCTCCAACTAGGCGCTAAGATTCCTGCCCCATGGTGGGCGCCAACTGTCGTGGTTCTAACTCTGACAGTGCTGTAGGGGGGTGTGTATGGAGAGGCTAGATCTTAGCTATGGAGGAGTTGTAAGCACACGAGGATTACGAGTTCAGGCCCTTCTCGGAGGAAGTAACAGCCCTACGTCTCGGTGCCCGGAGGCGATCGATTGAATTATGCGTGTGTGAATAACAGGGGTGCGAACCCTTCATACTGAGGAGGGGGGTGGCTTATATAGAGTTCGCCGGCCCTCTCCTGCCCTCAGTAATGCAGGGTTTAAGGTACATTTAAGGTTGGGCGTTACTGGTAACGCCCCTAATAAAGTGCTATAATGACCATAAAGACTACTTAATAGCCAACCGTTTGCCTGTGGAGTGACTTTAGGTCTCCTGGCAGTCGAGTGGTTGGCTTCATGGTCGAGTGATAGCTTCTTGGTCGAGTGTCTTGAACCCGTCGAGTGGGATACCCTCAAGTCGATTGAAAGGTGACTTCTTCTAGGGATGTCCTTGGCTAGGGCTCTTTGGACAGGTCCGTGCCCCTACCCTAGGTACATATCTTCATCAGTCGCCGCCCCCGGTGAGCTCCTGTGCCCCGCAGCTGCCATGTGTACACACACACACACATACACACACACAAACTAGAAATATTAGAAATGTTAGTTATATAGTAATGTTATAAATTTTTCTGTTTTTCAGTTATAGAAATATTTATAGAAATGTTAGCAATTTTTCTGTTTTTTAGTTATAGAAATATTAGAAATGTTATAAATTTTTCTGTTTTTTAGTTATAGAAATATTTATAGAAATGTTAGCAATTTTTCTTTTTTTTAGTTATAGAAATATTTGAAATGTTAGTTATATAGAAATGTTATAAATTTTTCTATTTTTAGTTATATATATAGAAATGTTATAAATTTTAGTTATCACAATCCAATCACATTTAAAAAATGTTACTTTTTGCGGGCATATAGTATTTGTTCTCGACGATGCCCGGCCCGCATCCTCGCCGTCGTCCCGTTCGCCACGACGTCCGGCTGACCCTTGTCCGGGACTGGGCTCCGCCGGGCTGGCACTGGGAGGTGGTACCTGGAGGGGCGCGCCGCTTGGTGAGGAACCCAGCCTCGGGTCCCGTCATCGACCCTGATATCCTTTGGTGGCGTTCGTGTGGGCCACATTCGGTGCAGAGGGAGTCGGCCCCACCGAAGGTGGTGCGTCATCGTGTCAGGGAGGAGGACGAGCACGTCCATCGCTACATGGCTCCTATGGACATCAGGTTCTCCAATACCTGGCAGGTTCTTTGTGTAGATGACCGGAGATATGATCCTGTGATGGTTCCTTCTCTTTGGGTGTCCACCGCTCGCGCCCCAGGAACCGCGAGTGGCCTAGATTCTTCTGTAGTACTCGATCTTTATTAGCTACCTAGCTAGTGATGTATTCGCTATATAATATTCGAGACGATGTATTTGAGATTATATATATTATTCGAGACGATGTACTTGAGATTATATATCATTCGAGACGATGCATATTATGTACTATATATGATTCAGTTTTTCCTTATTGATTGCATCCATGCATTGTAATTTGAATACTAAAATTGTAATTTGAATACCGGCAGAGAGAGAGAAGAGGAATTGTTTGAGATCATACGCAGCCCTCGCAGGCTAGATGATCTGAATGAAACAGATGACGGCTCCCAGTATCTGAACAATACCGGGAGGGTGATGATAACGTATTCGATCTCGATGATCGAGCTGATGAAGTCATGAACTATGATTATGATTATGATGACGCAGACAATGTTTATGATGACACACACAATGTTGATCTTAAAATAACAAAGACTACCGGCGAGGTATATTTATATAAGCAGGCATCTGGTGATCATCACATGTTTTTTTATTTGAAGATATATATATTAACGAATCGATCTTTCCTCTTTCAACCCTCCGGATTGAGCAAATCTGCTTCTATAGACAGCAGGACAAAGCGAGGCCCGGGCAAAAATTTGAAGGAGGGTGTAAAGTACAACATTGACTCCATCAAAACTAGTGGCGAACCCCTCACGCCTAAGAACATTGCGAACAAGTGGACTCGTCAGTGCGGAGTTCTTGTGAGGGACCAACTCCCGATCTCCATTCAAGAATGGAAAGAGCCAAAAACTAAACGTCCAGATGTTACTTGGGTCGATGACAGAGCAAAACAAAAGCTTTGGGAATCTCTAATGGAACATTTCACCCTACCAGATCATTTCACTGATGCAGATGTGCAGAAAGTTAAGGACGCTGCTCTTAAGAAGATGGCAATTGCATTCAATACCCACAAGAAAACTGTATGGGCCAACTACCTCGCTGCAGAAAGGAAGACTCCAGAATTCAAGGGAACACTGGAGAAGCAAAGAGAACACTGACCCACTTTCGTGAAATTCAAAGAATCAGAATTATCTAAGGAACGGTCGGCAAAAAACAAGGCCAATGCCGCAAAAAAGACGTAGTTCCATAGGCTGGGTCCAGGTGGCTACACGGTGGCAATGCCTAAGTGGGATAAGTCTGAGCAAGAGATGGAGGATGCAGGGGTCACTCCGGTTACTAGGAGCTGCCCCCCCCCCCAGGGTGTAGAAGTTGGTTCTATGCGCATGGGGGGCGTTGGACTCGAAGACAGGCCTGGTTTCAAAGAAGGCAAGTCTAAAAGGAGCAAGTCAAAAGTTACTTGACGCAATAGAAGATGTTAAAAAGGGTGTGTTCACGCCCAACAGAGAGAACGACGAGCTTACGCGCGCCCTGGGAAATCCTGAACACCCGGGAAGAACACAAGGCAAGGGCGTTATTCCCTGGTATGAGGGCTTTTCAGAATGGAACGATGACTATAGGACCCGTGCAAGAAAGAAGATGGAGGAGGAGACGAAGAGGAAGTTGGAGGAGGAGTAGAGGAATCAGGACGCGGAACGCCTTCAAGGCCTAGAAGCAAGGCACGCGGACTTGGCACTCAAATTCCAGCAGCAGCAGCAGCAGATCGACTCACTTAGAAAGGAAAGGGGGTCTCAACAGTGGCAGCAGCAAGCGGATGATCATCCAACATTGGATAGCACCATCCCATCCATGCCGAGAAGCAGCGTTGGTTCCGCCCCGGGCGACGCACTGCTCGATACATACCCTGTGGATGACATCATAGAGAACACTAACTGTGAGCTACACTTCAAAATGAAGAACATATCCATGAAGGTGGCGGACGCAGTTGCTTTTAAAATTACCCCCAAAGCAACCTTCCATTGTGCCCCGATTCTAGCGGGCTATGCTCGTGTCTTGGTTGATGAGGTGGTGGACCCATATTCGGGGCTACAGCTTGACATTCCTGGAGGTGACGACGAGTGCACACTGGGAGAGGCCATACATCGTATCATCCTATGGAGAAAGGATTGCATCATCTTTCGAAGTCCACCGACACCGCGTCTGCCGACTCCTCCTCAAAGTCCGCCACCGAGTCAGCAGAGTCCCGCTCCTCCAAGCCCACGAACGCGTGAGCAGACTCCTGCTTCAAGTCCGGCACAGCCTCAGGCCACTCCTCCCGTTTCAAGCCCGACACCGTGTCAGGCCACACCTCCTGCTTCAAGTCCGGCACAGCGTCAGGCTACTCCTCCTGCTCCAACTCAACAACGTCAGCCGTCTCCGCCGCCTCAGCAATTGCAGAAGAGACACGCCACAGCTATGGTGCGTAGCGGTACGAGTCGAGGTAGTACAAGAAGTACAGGCGGAGACACGAAGCGATATAAATATGGTCCAAGCCTCGCTCCTCTTCCTCAGAGGCCTTACGACATGACCGAGGAGCAAAACAATGCCATAGTGCGGGCAGAAGTGGACGCCCATTTTGGACCGAAACCGGCAACGCCGCCGAGGGAGAAAGTGCCTGAGGAAAAGATTGACCACTTCTTTCGTATGGCTACACCACCAGCTCCCAAGCCTGTTGACTCAGACTATGAGCGCCAAGTCAGGAAGGCACATCGAGCACGGCTACAGAAAGAAGCGAGCTCGAGCTCGAGCCAACAAGAAAAATGCGAAAAAACGTTCCCCAGCTGGGAGAACAGGCGGCGCAATCGATCCCCCCGCTTGTTGTGCCAACAACACGTGAGAGTACGCGCGCCCAATATTATTGTGGGCAAACAGTTTACGTTCCCGAGGTGGGCAATGTGGTAATAACCGAGGAGCATATAACGCAGGCTGAAATTATCAATATCACTATTGGACAACACCTCGAGATCTAGCCCATGTCTCCTCTTAGAGAGGAGGAAATAAAACGGAAATATGTCCGGGGCCAACCTTTGGTCGAGCCAGACGAGGTCTAGAACCTCCCAACGAGAATGTATGAATTGCATCAATGATACATGAACATTATCAAGATTTCCAATCGAGAGTCCCTCATGGTGAAAGTCAAGGAAGAGCATTACTTCCATAAGAAAGCTCTGTCCGTTGAGTATTCAGAACTATTTCAGTTATTCAATCAAGATGCACTCGACAAATCTATCGTCAGTTGCTATTATCTGTAAGTGATTTCTTTCTGTAATTTAAGTCTCAAGCTAGCTCTAGTGCTCATTGATTGATCATTAATTACCTGTAATTATATATCCTTACTATATATTCTTTTCTGTGGTATTATGCAGGATGAAGATGTATGAAATGAAAAAAAGTGGACGCTATGGCATTGGGTTCATTGATCCAAATACCGTTAATGAATACACATGGAAATTGAAATACTGTAAACAAGATGTAGAGAATAGCATGCTAGAGTTCTTGAAGCGCCTCAATAGCAATGAAGATATATTACTTCCTTACAACTTTGAGTGAGTAACACTGTCTTGTACTACGAATTCTGTTTTTGCTTAGTAGCTAGATGTTAATAAGTGTATAGGGTTTAGGGTTATAGTTGATTAGTGTTATGCACATGCCCGCTTAATTTATACATGCAAACGTACGCGCATGCAGGTACCCCTGGATCTTGTTAGACATTAAAGTTGACCATGCAAAAGTTGAAGTACTTGACTCACTACTTAAAAAATATAGTGACTACAACATCGTGAAGGGGATAGTCAACAGGTAATTTCAATCATTATTAACTATATCTCGGCCTATTTAGTTCGTCATTTCCTGATATGAACTATTTTTAATAACCCCTTTATTAATTTTCTTTGCCGGCGGGCAGGGTTTGGGCAAAGTACATCAAGGTGACTCCAGGAAAATGGCCACAAAAGCTATTTTGGTATCGACCCAAGGTAAGTAATTAAGTAGCTAGTACTAGCTAGCTAGCTATCATCTCTTTAATTCTTGTTTCAGTACCATTAATTAATTATCATGCTTGATTAATCATTATCTGATTCAATTCCATTCTCGTAAAGGCCCTGAAGCAGGCACCGGGGAATGATCCGTGTGCATACTACGTTTGCGAGAACATTCGCATGATGGCGTCCGAAAATAGCACATCTGGTAGACAGCAATGGGTACGTTTCACAGAACACTATTCACAATTTTTACATGATTATCAATATTGATCTCCTTCTTAACAGTTCCATGACGTGCGGGAGAAGCTCCTAACAACGGAGCGCATATGAGCACTTCAAGAGAAAATAGCAGGATTTTTGCTCGACCAGGTCATAGATCCCAAAGGAGAATACTATTACCCGCTACCGCCCCCATGAACCACTTGTCATCATGCTCCGAAGGCACCAAGGCAACATGTAGGAGAAATTGTATATATATATATATATATGTGTGTGTGTGTGTGTGTGTGTGTGTGTGTGTGTGTGAATAACTAATGGTGGTGGTTGTGAGACATTCCCTGATATATATTTATATATATGCGGTTCTACGAGAAAATCTATTTATATATATGCATAATGTGTACAATATGTAGTATCGTAAAATACCAGCAAACTAAAAATATTTAAATGGAAAGCACAAAATTAATGAAAAAAAAACCAAAACCCCCCCAAACATTTACTACCGATTGGTGTTACCAACCGGTACTAATGGTCTACCAGCACCAGGGCCTGGCTCCTGCCACGTGGTGGCCCTTTAGCGCCGGTTCGTGATGAACCGGTACTAAGGGGGGGGGGGGCTTTAGTCCCCACTCTTTAGTGCCGGTTACAGAACCATCACTAAAGGCCCTTACGAACCGGCGCTAAAGCCCGGTTCTGCACTAGTGTCACACTACTCCAGCCCGAGCACGCTTAAGTTCGTAGTTCTATCCAACCCCAGCACGAGCTCACTTAACAGGCACTTGTTAATATATCTATCATATCAATCCTATTAAACCTTGTTGATTTCTATGACTTTGTTCATGTTCATGAGTGTGATGAAATTTTGAAAAAATATTTCAAACTTCCCGGTCATATTAAGTATCATATTTTGAACATTTGTTTCAAAAAAAATTCAAAACCAATTTTTTTTCCTGTTACTAGTGGCGCACCTAGCAAATGGTGCGCCACTACTAAGTTTGATTTTTTTTCCATTCCCCCCCACCCTCTAGATGATGCAACCCAACGTTCGTCCGCCCGCGGGGACCCCAAGCTTGATCTCATCCTTGATGGCATTAAACAAAATAGGTGAAAGTTGGCGCTTGTGTCTAAAAGCTCGGGGTTTTCTTTCATTCTAAATGGTCAACTAATGAACATCATAAGCGATGCCACCGCCTTCTGGTTGGGGACGTTCCTTCCTAAAAGGTTTACCCACCAGTTTTGATGGAAGACTCAAGATGCCAAATGGAAGTGTTGAAATTTTTGAGGTGCAGCCGCTCATACTAGTAGAAAACATGGTTTTGGTCACAGCACAATATACACAATAGTCCCGGTTGCATTATGAACCGGGACTAATGTGAGCATTAGTCCCGGACCGAGCGGCTAAAGGCATTAGTCCCGGTTCAAATGGGCCCTTTAGTCCCGGTTTGAGACACGAACCGGGACAAAAGGGCATCGCACCCTTCAGTCCCGGTTCGTGTCTCGAACCGGGACTAAAGATTACACCTTTAGTCCCGGTTTGAGATATGAACCGGGACTAAAGGCTGCGATGCCCTTTAGTCCCGGTTCGTGTCTCAAACGGGACTAAAGGGCCCATTTCTCAAACTCTACCCCCCCCCATCGCCATTTCAGTATAAAAAAAACAAAATAAAATGATAAAAACTTCAAAAAAAAAGAAAATCCTTCGAGATGTAGTTATATTACTACATCTACTAGTTAGCAAAATTAAAAAACTTGAATTTGGACATGACATGTTTCGTAAAAAAGTGTCATGAAGAAGTAAAACGGCTATAACTTTTGCATACGATGTCGGGAAAAATAATATATCAAAATGTTCAGCACGAAAATCCGCATCCGATTTTGACTGCCGTAGGCCTGTTTGCAAAATTTTAGAATCCTCAAATTCTAAAAGGAAAATAAGATATACTCAAATTTCAGTTTTTTTAAATTTTGTTTAAATCTGGTCAAACTACTTATTCAAGAAGTATTAGTGTTACTACAGAATTATTCAAGAATATTAGTGTTACTAAGTAATTATTTTAATTTTTTTCAATTTTGGTCAAATTGTCGTCAAACTATGGTCAAACTACTTACTCAAGAAATATTAGTGTTACTAAATAATTATTGTTTTTTAGAATAATAGTTTCAAACTCAAACAGTGAAACGTGTGACTTCATGCTCAAGCTAAACTCCCGAGGGTTAATAGGATTGACATCTTACTATTGTTAGGAAAACAACATGTGTAGACTTAGAAACGAGGTGGAATAGAATCCGGAAGTTAAGCGTGCTCAGGCTGGAGTAGTGAGAGGATGGGTGACCGGCCGGGAAGTTAGATGATTTGGAATGATGAGGGGTGATTAGAGATTAGAGGTTAAATTGAGCATTGATGACGGGTGATTAGAGATTAAATTGTAAATAATTCAGAAATTTAAAAATCAGAAAAAAATTAAAAAAAGGAGCTCCAGACAGCAGCCACGTGGAGCGCCTTTAGTTCCGACCCTTTAGTTCCGGTTCCAGAACCGTGACAAATGACCCTTTTTCTACTACTCTCTTTTTGTTTGCAAATAACTTATTAGTACTCGGCCCAAAAGCCCAACATATGTTTGGCATCATCTGATCCTGACGCCCACGATACGATTTCAAAAGATCTTTGGCTTACTCGCTCATAGCGGGCTTAGATTCCTCCATCTGGCGTGACGTTCTGCTTGCAACCCTATGGAAGGTTTGGAACTCCAGGAACGTTGCTACTTTCAGGAATGAAGACCACCCCTCCTTGGTTACTGTTAGAAATATTTGTAATGATTTTAAACTTGGGTGCAACCGGTTCAGACATCCAGTAGATAAGGTATCAAGTACGTCTTGGCTGAATTACCTGTCGTCACGGCTTGCGTGCCCTTGTAAAATCTTATTCTTGGTCTGTGACCAAAGTTTGAGCAATATATATACAGGAGGGGACTCTCCCACCCCCACCTTATTCCTCAATAAAAAAGTGTTTAATATGAAAACGTGATATCTTTTTCTATAATAAAAATTGAATTACCCTTCCAAAGAATTAATGCTTAACTACCACTATGTAAAAGAGCGCATTAGCCTACAACATGACATTGGCTTTCATCTCGTGGAGACGGAATGAATACTTCACCAACTCTCATAGGTGAGTAATGCTCAGTAATCATCTCTCCCTTTACATATACCACTACATCCTGACCAAACTATATACATTGTTCATTCATTTGCACTTCCTACAAGTGATTTTCTTATTGGCCTCTATACTAGCCTATAAGATATGTGGCAACCACATGGACATATGCAACCATCATAAAAGGATTGGAGAAATATATATGGAAATACGGGAATCAGAGATATAGGGACAGTAGCATATCGGCACAGGATCTATCGTTGTTCCAAATTAGTTTCGCATTGGGCTCAATTGGGTCAGGCGGTCAGCAGTACAAAAAGATGGCTCAGCTGGTCCCATTTTATCTGCTGCTAGCTTTTGGTCATGAGAGGTCCTACGGCGTTGGGCTCACACATGTTTGGGCCTGAGCGCAGCTATATATAGGATAAGGATTAATTTCTAGAAAAATAGAACAAATCAGCCAATCAATGACCTGGAGCTAGACAAAGTCACGTCACTGCATGTGGGCATCGAAGTGGACTCCGGGATCGAGCAATACATAACCGAGGCATTGAGTGAGCCAGCGGTGTCTCTTCCAGCAGGTCGCCTCTCTCATCTTCACCATGTTGTAATGTAGGATAAACAAGAGTGAAATTAAATGAATCTATCTATGACAATTCAATGGTTGAAATTAACTACTCCCTCCGTCCGAAAAAACTTGTCATCAAAATGGACAAAAAAGGGTGTATCTAAAACTAAAATACATCTAGATACATCCCTTTTTATTCATTTTGATGACAAGTATTTCCGGACGGAGGGAGTACTTAATATTATTTATAGATCTTAAATAAACTAATTAAGAGTAACTACAAACTTGTCTTTCCAAATACAGAGTACGTCGGAGGTATGAGAGGATAGCCAAATGCAACTTCGTGGCATAAAGAACGGTGAGCTCTCTAGTTTCGATCCATTCCGGCGGAGGCTGGTGATTTGAGAAACCTAGGGTAATGTTAATCATGTCATGCGACTGGTGAACTTATCAGACGTTTTAGAACTGGTGAAATGTGATTCAGGTTAGTACAATCTGATGAGCCGCCTTTCGATCTTCCAGGCACATGCAGGAAGTTGGCCGCATTGAAGGCCATGACGTGCATCTTCGGCATCACTCGCTCCCAGCAGAGCACGCAAAGTCAAGAAGTACTGCATGCCCAAGTCCAGTTGTGCAATCGTGATGAAAAATAATCCAAAACTGGTATCCTAAAGACATACTTCTTTTTTGTGAAAAAAGGTTTAACCCTGGTTCTCTGAATCGATAATTGCAAAACAAAGGGGATAGAAGGATAGGACATACAACACTTCAGAATTACTCCCTCCGTCCCGAAATGTAAGACGTTTTTTGATACTATGATAGTGTCAAAAAGCGTCTTACATTTTGGGACGGAGGGAGTACTAGCTAATCCTGTTACGAGATCGTGATTGAAACCACTTGAAGAACCTATGTACAAACATCTGCAAGTGGTTGCATCCATAGTGACGAATCTCTTGAACTCATACTCTAACACTATTAAACACAATACATTATGTTCGTTCCAAGTTGTCCAACAAAAAGCTGACACACTCCCACTTGGAATTTTATACTTGCGTTTTTTGTTCACCCCATCAAACCATTTCCCCAAACGTACAAATGCTATTTGACCAGGCAGATTATAGGCCACATGGACTATTGTCCACAACAGACGCACAAAAGAACATGAGAGGAACATGTGCTGCTGGCCATAGACGCAGGTAACCATACAGTACAAGTGTACATCACAAAGTTTATAACATAACAGTCACAGAGATAGCGTCAAACTACATGAATTCTGAAAGACGCAATCATAAATCACAATACCAAACCACGTTAATAAGCGAAGAAATGGGATCACTTTGCTTTCAAACTCCAACACACCACAGTGAAACAGCTCAAAGCTTTCAAGAATTGTCTCTGTATTTGTCACCTCGCACAGTGCTTCGCTCATTCCACACCCAATGGAGTGTCTGGCGTAGCCTCTTTTGGTATTTTTCATCATCCAAATGATGAGCTGGACTGTGGTCCTTCTTATCCCTGGGAACTGAGTCGTTGGGGACTTGTGCAAAACTAGCATCTCCTGAAGCTTATGAATAAATGCGGAAGCTTCAAGTTGGGCACTCTTCAGCGCATCCCCGGAAAGAAGATGAGAAGATGTGCACGTCCAGTCCGGCAAAGCTGCGTAGCAGTTTGCTCCGTTTTGGTCAATACATGTATAATGTCAAAACAATATACTTTTGGCAATATAGCGTCTAACAAATATGAGCAGCTGTAGTAAGTCAGTGAGACGTGCAGTGGACTGTGAGCACTTGGAATGGTATACAATGTGACCAATAACACGTTTTTCTTGAGAAGCACGGATGTTGTTTAGAAACTTTGAGAACACCATAGACGTATACACACATACACAGACCACACTCGCACTGACGGTGCGCCTGCTAAAAACGGAGTTCCGGGGCTCATCAGTGAATAGTATACATGTCTCACATGAAAACATATTTACTTCCGGTACAAAATATATAAAGTAATTTTTGGTTGTTACGATATTGTATGTACCCACCATTGTATCAATAAGGTTCAAACAACATACGAGGACTGGATTCCACGGTAGTGGGGTCCGATCCCGGTGGAGATAAGCATGACGGCGAGGGCGGTTGTGAGCGCGTCGGTGGGGGTGGGGGGGGGGGGGGGTCATGGTTAATGTTGTGCGAGACCGCTACACGAGATGACACGCCGGCGAGTTTGGCCGGAGGCCGTTGTGGGGCGGGGCAGAATACTGGCGGCAGAGAGTTGTGGCATGAGCACCAGCGAGGTCAGATGGGGGCGGTAGAGATGGGAAAAGGGGGAGGCGGTTGGGTCGTGGGTAATTAATTCGTGGCAATAAAAAACATATGACGAGAGATTATTGGAGACGCGGATCTCAGCCGTGAGATGAAAATCTATATCTATACCTACTAATAAAGCAAGGTGCGTTTCTCCAATTTTTTCATCCGTTTATCGCCGAAAAGTTTTTTTCCCTATCCGAGGTGATACTAAATTCTAATGCGTTCGTCTGCAAAAAAAAAGGCTTTTCCAGATTTTCGTACGTGGGCCGCGCGCTGTGGCCCAGTGAAACCAGCCAACTTATTTTTTAAGCCCACGCAGCAGGGAAATTCTATTTTCCACACAGGGCGATAAATAGTAGGACTTTCGCACAGGACAACCGATAATGAGCTGACCCAGTTTTCTTTGTTTCTATGTTTTATTTCTATTTTTATTCTTCTTCCCGTATATATTTTTTCCCTTCCAATTTTAGTTTTTTTATAGAATTTATTTCAGAAATTCAAAATTCTCAAAAAACGTTCAGAATTAAGAAAAAACAAATTACAGAAAATGTTTGGAATGCCAACATTTTGTTGCTATTTTGAAAAATATTCAGAACTTGAAAATTTTCCCATATTTTCAAAAAAAATATTGTTTTTCAGAATTGTTTGAGATTTCTAAAATCAAAATGGAATTTTATAAAATGCTCCAAATTCAAAAAATATTCTTGTTTTAGTGAAATTTTCACAATTCAAAATAATGTTAAAAGGTACACATTTTCGAAAATCTTACGAATTTTCAACACATGTTCCCGTGCTAAAAAAATGCTCACAAATTCAAATAATGGTCATGTTTTTATAAAAAAAATTGGTGTTTTAATAAATGTTTGTGAATTTCAAAATATTTCCATGTTTCAAATTTGTAGCCGTTTATCTACAATTCAAAATAATGTTAAAAGATACACATTTTCGAAAATGTGGTGTTCAATTTTCGCATTTATTCACAAGCTAAAAAAATAATGTTCCCATGCTAAATAATGTTAAAAGATACACATTTTCAACTCATGTTCCCATGCTAAAAAAATTGTTCATGTTTTATAAAAAAATGTGGTGTTTTCAAAAAATATTTGTGAATTTTAAAAGATGTTCATGTTTCAAATTTTGTTTACGTTTTTTAAAAGTATATATAATTTTCAGAAAACTGTTCAGGATTTAGAAAATGGTTCATATTTCCTAATTAGGAAACTTCATACCTTAAAATCTCCTGGATTGAAAGGAAAAGTAGATTGAATAATTCATGGGCCTTCTCTGGCGTACGATGATGTAATAAAACTATTAAATGCCCTTGATCAATGAATGGAAAAGTAGCGGATTCGTTACTTCACACCCGGCGAAACCGAGAAGCTACATATTTCTTTTTCACGTGCACACAGGGTTTTGCTTGCACATATAATTCTCACTAATTTTAAATGCATGCTATTTTTTCTTCCGTTGCAACGCACGGGCATATGTGCTAGTAAGATAAACGTATCGCAAGTAGTCTGATGATGGTTTCCCTTCAGACTAGACGACTGATAGGAAGAGTTTCCCTCCAAGATAATCAACTTTCATTACAACCCATGCGTAAGGAGCTAACATTGACAATCAAGGCATTTATTTCTTCCATGATTGCTAAATTTTCTCAACATATTGAATACTCTCTGTACAATAGGATCTGAGATTGGATGCTAAATTTTATGCGAGGGGTCCCAAATTGGATCCCTGCCACATCGCTCCCGTGGGCGACGGTGAGGTCCCTGCCTCCGCCGCCATGAACACCCTCCTCTCCATCTCTCCTCCCTCGCCGCCACCAAAGGACGCGGCTGGGCAAAGCCTGGCCGGCGGCGGTGGCGGCGGGGCCTTTCGCCTTCTCGCGCAGGGCCTCCGCCATAGGGCGGCACCGCAGGGCCGGGACACCGCGATGGCGAGGGTCGCGGTGGTGTGACATCGGATCCCCACAACGGCGGCGCTCGGGGCCGGTGGCACACGACGGGCATCGAAGTGGTGGATCGTGCAGGCGAGGGGATGTCGGCGGTTCGGGATCCACCCCGATCTAGCGTCCGTCTTCAGCCTGCGGCACGGGCTGTGGGCAGCGATAGCCGGTGTCCTCTGCCGTGGTGGAGGCAGCGGTGTGGTGGTGGTCTTAGTGCTCTTCTCGCATCACAACAACCATCTGCATGATCGTTCCTCCTCGATCTGGCCATCGACGTGTTTCCAGAATTGCTACTAGAGATCTTGCCCAACGATATCTGGATCGGATAGATTCCGATCGTGCGCATCCATATCAGCCTACGCAGTCCAGAAGGGCGCGACGCGAAGCTCTACTGTTTGTCGACACCATGGGACATGTCGGTATCTCGATTTCCATGGCATACACAGCGGTGGAGAAAGTCATGGCGGCTGAGATCGGAAGATCAGTAAGGCGGACGGGCCTTGGAGGCGATGGAGTCAGCCACGTGTTTGATAACTTTCAGAAGCAGCAGTGAAAGTGGGGGCGGCAACACTGGAGGATTTCATTTTTATGGTGCTCTTCGCGTGCTGAGTCGTGACTTTTAGGGTAAAAATCTAAGGTCTGGCCTTAATTGGTTGTGCATGGCGATGGCCTTGCTGAAGGTATTGTTTTGAGAGCTCGGACTTCTCCAGGGGAAAACCTAAGATCTTGGATGTGGCAACGACGGCGCTTGTGCACTGTTACCTTCTTGAAGGTGTCGCTTTTGGAGACCTTTTATGTTTTCTGGGTGTTGTCATAGGTGGTGGTTTGTGTGCTGCTACTGAGAGGAGTTGATCACTATGGCGAGGCCTTTGTTTTTCCTCTCTATTCTGTTTTCTTTTCGGGTTGTGTGCATCTGGGATATCTTTGAGGCATCTTATTGGTGTAGAAGCTGGGTGTAATTGGTATCTTCATGATATTAATACATTCCCCTTCCAAAAATAATCAAAAAAACAATTAGTATATTTGCTTAACAGTGTTCGTCAGCTTAGTATTCTCCTCAGAAAATGACCATTCTCAGCACTTATCGATTTATTGATTTTTTATATGTTGGTCAATAACTTAGCACATGGATCAACCATGAGTTCACATGGTTGATACCCAAATTCCACACCATGATGGCGAAAAGCCATTTTATATTTTCGTAGATATTGTCCAACTCACAACGTACTTTTACGGGATCCTAGTAGCATGTATTTCATTTTCTTTATTGGTATTTAAAAGTGTCCGTCCAATGAATATGAACATGATTAACTTGTGTAGTTTCAGAAAACTTTAAATCAAGCGATGAAAATGATCATTTTTCATAACATGCAAGTGCCACAATATTCTTGCATCATTGCTTTTATACAATCTTTTGGTTAGCTTTTTTCAGTCTCCTTTTATGCTCATCAATTTGGGCCACGGAAAAGAAGTACATTATCCCGCCCGACCCCAAGGGGTAAGAAACAAAGTAGGCATACTATCATGCGAAATTGCAATAATCTGACTAACACGAACAAGATTATTCATGAGCATTATTCAGAGGGGTATCACAACATCGGTTATTCATGATCCACGAACAAGACCAAAATAAGTAACATACATAAGAATGTGAGACTACTCACTGCTCACTGATATGATTCTAGTTCGACCCACTTAAACAAACACAATTTTAAAGTTGATAATAGAACCGCAGTTTAACTAGCAAAACAACCACAAGCTTACATGATGCATTATCTTATTTGGCACAAGTAAAATAGGTTATTTCGTTCCATCATTGATCTTTTTTTTTGGAAATGGAAGTATACCCCCGGCCTCTGCATCATGATCTACAAAATATTTATTGACTGCTTACATTATTTCACCAACTTGTCCACTATTGGAGAACATCGAGATCATAGACATAATAATGCTTAGTAGCAACAACAACTGGAGACTGCACTTGCTTGCCTTTCCATGCAGAATAAAATTGTTGACCAATAAAGAAATCATTTATCCATAATTACAGATATTCACGTATGTGGAATACATGGACCACTCCATTTATATTTGGAAATTATATAACACTAGCAAGAGCAAGGGCATTCTTACTATTGTAGACCTACAATACATCTTCAAAAGTGACCACTACGTAAAAACCACGAAATAGCTAAACATATAAGGGAGGATGATTTGACACCCGGGACCAGGTGATCCCGAAATCTGGGCCGCCCAAAATAGTTGTTGGATCTGTGCTGTGTATTATTGAGTTAGGCTAGCAAATATGCCCGTGAGTTGCAACGGGAGATAAACTATCACATCATGCGGGTGTGGTAGATATTAAAAAAAGTTTGAATCAAATGCAAGGATGAGATAAGGACTTTTAAAATATGATTTGAAAAATTATGCCTGAGTAATATCATGATGAGATAAGGGACTTTTTAAAATCCATTTCCACAACCAAAAATGTGATGGTCTCATCACGACTTGATTTCCTAAGTGGTCACAACATAATATTTTTTGGCTGGGCAAACTACATCGATGGACCCTGCCTAAGTTAGACTGATGAATGTTGTGTTACAATCTGTGGTAGCAAAATAAACATAGTTGTCTATGGACGCAAAATAGACATTTAGTCATTTTCACATGGCTTACAAAAACTAACCCATAGCAAGTTGTGTCATTTTTTTTGCGCTCGGCGCTGTACAAAACATGAAACCCTTTATTTTACCCGATGCGGTGGACAAAATAAAGTTATAAAATGACCTCTACAGATCCCCTAATAAAACTTCTACGTAAGCGACTATTCATTTTGTTCATTATTTACGGACCTATTCTAATTTTTGTGAACATTTCCTAAAAGTCCATGGACTTCTTTTTCAAATTCCCAACAATGTTTTGAATATTATATCATTTTCAAAAAATGATGAAATTTTTTTATTTCATGAAAAATTATTTGAAATCATGCCTTTTTTAGAATATGCAAACATTTTTTACAATTATGAACATCTTATGATTTTTTGTGATTTTTCGAGTGTTTTTTGAATTGACAAAACACTTTATGAATTTTCAATAAATGCACCTTTTTATCTATTGTTCATTGCAGTGCGCATATCATGACAAATCATGCCAGGTCCTAACTAACAAGTACTGCCATCGAAAAACACCGAGCCTAATTGGACTGTTGTCCGCTGCCAAACACAAGAAAGACACACACAGATTGGCTCCCAAACTCATTGCGGAATATCTAAAACCGTTCTAAACTCATCTCACATACTAAAACACCTGAAATCCCAAAGTAACAAAAAGCACATGCAAACCAACTGTAGATCTTAAAGAGTACCGAACTAATGGGGAGTTCTTTTTTCCACATTCACATCCATACATATGTTTTAGCAAAAAGCACATGCAAACCCACATCCGTCACCAAACACTGTGGCCATGGCTAATGCATTTGAAGGTGTTGACAAAGTTCCCCTCCTTGATAGCATTGGACATCTTGTTGAACAGCTCATGTGCCTAATCTAGTGTTTTCTGCTTCTTCCCCCCCCCCCCCTTCTCATCACCTGCCTCCGCACTAGGGATTGATGGCAGGTGATCATGATGCTTGCCTCAGGGCACAGGGGTGTAGAAGCTGACAACTGGAATCAAATTACAGAAGCCACGATTATCACACACCTTATTCACCCACTCCGACTATAGCTCGATTGTGAACAGGCCGACAGCCGTGTTAACAAAATGGATATTTGCTCCATCGGCAAAGCCTAGCACTTGCACTCTGTCTGCATCCTCAAGAGCACCAATCGAAAGCCAATTGCCCAGGTAGATGGAACGGTTCAGCACCCACTGTGCATCAGTGCGATCATTCGTCTACCTTGACCAGAATTTTAGATGCTGATCCAGGGCTTTGCAAACCCGCAGTTCACCATCCTCCGACAGCACCAGGTTAAAACTATCCTTTCTAGATCGGTTTGGTGTGCCGGATACTGCCAAGGCGTGCCTTGCTAGATCAGGAAAATATATCCTGCTAGATCATACTTCAGAATCAACCCATCGTCCGACAGGAAGTAAAGCAGAGACTTCCCAACAAGCACGCTGGAATAGTATGTAAGGGCCATGTCGAAGTTGCCGCGCATCGAGGCCAGCTCACCCCAGGCGGCCGTCTCCGATGAGTATACGCACGCGGACGTGAGAAAGTTCTCGTCAACAGTGTCTTCCTGGAGGATGTCGGTGTGCACGATTGCACGAAGACCAAGCGGAAAGGACACCCGAGGCAGTCACGGTGGACGTCGCACCCGTCCGTTGCGCAGAACACGATAGCGGTCGAGCAAAGCCTCACCAATGCTATGGGAACCCTCACACGCTGGCGGGCGCCAGTGGCTGGCTCCCACAGGAGGAGCTCCTGGGTACGTACCCCTGTCCTCGGAGAGGAAGAGGGCGCGGCCGTGGCGGCAGTCGAGGGCCCGCCAGGGGCGGTGGTGGGCACGAAACTGGGGATACGGTCGTCGTCCCAGCTGTGGAGGAACCCGAGCACCGGGGGCACCCAATGAAGCTCGTGCAGGCGGCGGCAGAAGCTGCGGTCGGAGAAGGCGAGGGACCAGGTGGTGCAGACGAGGGATGCGCGGAGGAGTCGGGTCGAGTCGTTCGGCGGGATGCGGAGGAGGATCACCTCGAAGAGCTCGTCCGGGACCGCCGGCACCGGCCGCGCCGCTGCTGCCATAGAGCATCTCCAGCTGGCCCCCTAAAAAGCCCCCTAGGAGCACTTTTTCAGTGCCGGCGCACAAAAAAAGTTCCAGTCATGCCTCCACGACCTCACTTTTCGCCAAATTAGTGCAAAAATACGGCCGGCGAGACCAGGAGAAACCCACAATCCCAGGGGGCAGCTGGGAGGCACCGGCGCTTTTTTCTTCGCCTCTCTGGCCCACTGTCAGCAACTTTCCCAGGCCGGCCCCACCACGTTCTCTCTCTCTCCCACGTTCTCTCTCTCTCGCTTTATCTCTTTCTCTCATCCTCTCCTTGCTAGTGCTCCCGATCCATCGTGCCGCCTTTCCTTCGTCGTCTGCTCCGCCCTGGTGCTAGCTGCGGCCTCGCAGCCGGCCTCCCCTGCCGCCGGTTGCTCCGCTCCTCTCATTTGCCGCGCGTCCGGCTGCGCTGGCGCGGGCGTCCGCCTGGTCGCTGCTCTGGCTGGCCATTCCGCGCGTCCGGCCTCCGACCACGCCCCGCAAATGGTACGAGAGCATATGCTTAGCCGGCTACGCTACATGCATGCCTCGTACCCTGGTGCTTGGCCGCGTGCATGGCCACATGAGTACGCACATGTTTCATGGCTGGCCGCTGGGCCGAGCTCGCGTGGCCGCGCCTTCCGCCCTCGCCGTACACGCATGTTTCATGGCTGACCGCTGGGCCGAGCTCGCGTGGCCGCGCCTCCGCGCCTTCCGCCCTCGCTGCGCACGGCTCTCCACCCAGGCGCGCCGCCGTGCTGGCCTGCCTCCGCTCAGCGAGCCCCTGCTCCGCCTCCACGCTTCCCCCGGCCTCGCTCGTCCCGCTGGCGAGGTCTACGACCTGCCCCGCCGCGAGCCCGCCCGTGCCCACGGTGCCAACGAGCTCCGCCATGGTTTGCCGGCACGCCGCGCCCCGCGCAGCCCCGGGCGAGGTTCCATGCAGGGGAGGTCGTCGTGGACGAGCGACAACTCGACGGCACAGGCGACGGGCTCGGGCCGGCCTCGTCGCCGCCCACCAGCTCGCACGTGGCTCGTGGGAGGCACAACGAGCGGGGAATTTTTGCCCCCAGGTCAAAAATTTCGCCGGCAGCCCCCTAGGCGGCGAAAAATATGCCGTCTCTCTAACCATCCAACCACATGTTGGTTCGCAAATGTTGCTTTGCTTTTGTGGACTATTTCGTATTTAACTCTTTGGTGTCATTCAAGGCCTTTTTTGATTCAAAATGCAAACCTGGCCATATAGAGGTTGGCAAGGCACGCAAATAAAAGGGCCAAGCTGACCTTCGGCCCGAACAAGTCTGATCTCCGAAACCAGGCCTTAAGGCCAGGCACGACACGACCCTTTTACACTTTCTATATATTTTTACATCTGTATATATTTATTTTCTAAAAAAATGATATTTCTAAAAAAATATTTTTATTTTTTCTTACTTCTCGAGGTTTTTCTGTATTTTTCCTTAATTTTCATACTAAATCGGGTTAGAAGGTCGAAACACAACGTGGGCTGCCAGTCCCTGACTCCATATAGTTGTTACAATAATTCGAGGCACATCATGGATCCGTCAAGGACAAATAATCACACAAGCACGATCATGACACTGAGATATGTTAATGAGTTTCATTAATATGACAACATCCACAGAGCATGATTATGGACGCACCTTCCCATGTACCCTATCACATGATACTATTGTTGATAAGCCCACCGAGATCGTCACACATTGCTTCTATCACCATGCCATGGCCTGTCTGGCCACCCCTACCACGGGCACACGGACCATCCTTCTGGTGATCTCTATCTTAGCCTAGAACTTATATCTAGTCTATTTGGCTACTCGCGATGACATTATATGATAGTCCCGAGTTACACGTATCCGACTCAAACACCTAAGTATCTACAACTTACGAGTCCAATTGTAACACAATTAGTACACATATTCAACACATGTTTTAATACTCCACCTTGACGAATATGTCTTGGCTACTCGCGATGACATTATATGATAGTCCCGAGTTACACGTATCCGACTCAAACACCTAAGTATCTACAACTTACGAGTCCAATTGTAACACAATTAGTACACATATTCAACACATGTTTTAATACTCCACCTTGACGAATATGTCTTGGCCTTCTTGAAGCCTTCATGTGTGTCGGGTTACAAATGAGGGGTTGGCCCAAGTATACGAATGGCACATCTTAAGCCCATAGACCATCCAGGACTCTGCCCAATAGACCATGGGCGATGGACCATAATCATCAACCCATCAAAAATAAGGAGGGCAGCTTAGGAACGCACAAAGACCCTACAGTCAGATACTGAGGCAGTCGACATGCGACAACCGGTAGCCAACAATAGGCTAGGGAGGAGAAGGAAGCAGTCGACTAGAACATTAGTCCATGGCTACCTAGGATACCTCTCGCCCATGATGCCTGAAATGATGGCAGTTACCCAATGATGGTATAATTCAGTTAAATATGACAGCTACCAGTTGTAAATGACATGGAGCAGTCAGCCACCCATGTTGCCATGAACAACATTAATACTAGCCCATAATGTACCCCCTCCTAGCACACTCTATATAACACGGGAGCGGAGCTCCATGCTGATGGTTGAACATCCACACATTGTACATCAGCGCAGCTGCCACCATCCCCGCCCCTCTTTTTCTCGTCCCCGTCGTCTTCCTCCCACCCCTCCTCAATAATTCTCCTTTTCTTGCTTCTTCCGGAGGGGCGCAACCGCTGCTCACACCACTAAAGGAGCAATGCGCGCAGGGGAAGTTGCAGGCCAAGGTGCGCTCGCCAGCCCCGCCCGCTGACCGGAGGATCAAGGCTCACCCTCTCAGTGCGCGTAGGGAGGGTGGCGGGATGTGGTGTGCTCACTAGCGGGTCAAGGGTTGTTGTGATCCAAGGCCCAACATAGTGGGGATTCGAATTTAGTGACATTGTTATCCATCAACCACAACATTTAAGTGAAGCTTGCGAAAAAGATTTTAGCCATAGGAATAATCACTTCAAGTTGGTATGTCGAAAGGATGCAAAATAATTTACATGTCTTCCCATCTTCTATTGTGTTAGTAATCTTCATTGACCTGTGTCGTACCGTTGATTGTAATCATAGTATAGTTATATTGTTGCTTCACGGTGCTTTCCATCAAGATGTTTGCTATATGCTCATCTCGTGCAATTTAATTTTTATCTAATTACCTAATTGTCTTTTCTTCGGTGTTGTCTAGTGATGGACGAGCTTCTAATGGTCCACTAGCTAGGAGAAAAGTAATCTCACACAAATATGAGCCAGGTAACCATGATCTGCTCGTGGCAAATATGATTATTTTTGTGCACTTGGGGAATATTTTTTTTCAGATGTTGCTTATCCCTTTGTACCGAAGAACATGCATTATTGAATCCAAAGGTAGCTATAAAATTGCATTTTAATCTACAATGAAGGTGGACATGGTATAACAGATTATGTGTTGATTATTATTCTTTATCGCAATTTATAAATTATCCTTAGAACTAATCTTTACCTAATATTAAAGGACGGAGGCTTTCATAGTTCTCCATACGTCACCTCTTTGTATCCATTGATTTTATATTAACCATCAAGATTAATGGCTGAGATTTAAAATTAGATCTGTAAAAAAAAGCAGTTTGGACACGTAGGTGAAAGGAAAGAAAATCCAATTCCTACACTGATTCCACCATGGGCTTAGCAGATTTGTCCTGACCCGCACACATATATCTCTCCTTGCCTTTTGGACTATGATGTGTGTATTAAATTAAATTAAATTAAAACCCGGCCAAAAACAAAACGAATACAAAGCGTACTGCAAGCCGCTTCTCTCCATCCCCAGGCCATCGTGGATCTTGCACTGCTGTAGTTGGCCGTTGTGGTGGCCATGGCAGGCTTGCCAACCACCGTTGGAGCCCACATCCCCTAGCTTGACAGGATTGCCAGTCACCTTTCCGAGGTTCTCGCCATGGCCCTTACCGACAGCCGGTCGGCAGCCGTCCATCATGATGTTGTCATCGCCGTCCTGCTTGCCGAGAGTCCATCACGTCCGCCCTGTTACCAGAAAAACCCAAGGTTGGGGGAGGCGGCGCTGCAGGGGCAACAACTGCTGCAAGAGGCCGTGGCGTCCCTATCGTGTGGCCATGCAGCGTACATGACCAAACCACCACCGGAGCCCACATCTCCTAGCTCGACAGGATCACGAGCCGCCTATCCGAGGTTCTTGCCACGGCCCTATACCGGCAGCCGCTCGCCTGCCGCCGCTGGACCCGCTTGCGCAGGGGGATTCCATTGTGATGTTGTTGTCGTCATCCTGCTTGCGGAGAGTCCATCACATCGGCCTTGTTGCCAAGCAAAATTCAAGGTCGTTAGAGGCGGCGCTGCAGGAGCAGCTGCTGACGTAAGAGGAGGCCATGTTGTCCCTGTCGTTCGGCCATGCAGTGTACGTACAAGACGAACCGACGCACTGCAGCGCAAGATTGGCAACGCCAGGTGATGGCATGAGCGGTAATGGTGCAACACGCCACCGGGAAGTCAGAGCAACGCGTAGCCAGATAGATCAACGTGGGGACCCGGCGAGCATGACCAACGGAGTTGCAGCGGGCGTGAGTGCGTGACAATGGTCATCCTATGAAGCGATGGTCTTATGCACTTCAACATCGTTCGACTAGACATTCTTAATTCTTTTTGCGGCTTAACTTGTGAGGGACGAGATGTGGAAGTGGCTAGTAGGATCGATCTATTACAACTCTCCGAAGTAGTAGCCGATACAGATCGAATTACAGGGTATGAATGTTCTAGCGATATGAACTAGGTCAGGTAGCCGCCGCCGCCGGGCTCGGGTGATCCACTGGATGCCTTTGCTGGAGAGCGAGATGCGCTTAAGTAGTGGAGGTAGACTTGGGCTGGGTGGTCTTCCATTCCGGGCCGAAGTATCTGCTGTTGGGCTTGTGGGCGCGGCTGGGCCGCGCCGGGTCAGTCTGGGCCGCAACTGCTGGTGGGGTTGCGTCGTCAGGGGCGCTGACATCCCCCCTTCTTTGCGTGAGGCTTGTCCCCAAGCCTCTGCCTGCGGGAAACGGTGTTGGAGCGCTTCCTTGTCCTCCCACGTGTGCCCGAGACCAGCGCCTGGCGACCACTCCACTTGTACTTGCTCGCACATCGTCCCGTGTTTCTTGCGCCAACGAGTTTGCAGAATCTTGACAGGAATAGCGAGATCATCAGTACAAAGAGGAAGCTCAGACTGAACTTGCGTACCAGGAAGAAGTGCTTTGCGGAGCTGCGAGACGTGGAAGACAGGATGCACAGTTGCTTGCGGTGGTAATTGAATCTTGTAAGCCACTTCATTGATGCGCTGAATGATCGGAAATGGACCATAATACTTGAAAGCTAACTTGTGATTTGCTCGTGGAGCAACTGATGATTGAAGTTGTAGCTTCAGGAAAACTTGCTCTCCCACTTCAAATGTGCGCTCGGATCTTCGCTTATCAGCTTGCATCTTCATGCATTGCCTTGCTCGGTTGAGGTGTTGCTGTATCAGTTCTTGCATCACAAATCGCTCCTCCAGCCATGCTTGGAGCGATGGTACTGAGCAAGAATCAGTAGCTGACAGCCCCCATTGACGTGGCTCATGGCCAAACATAGCCTTGAAAGGGCTCATACCAATAGCTGAATGCAGATATGTGTTGTACCAGAATTGAGCAAGAGGTGTCCAAAAACTCCAGCGTTTCGGACACGCGTGCGTGAAACAGCGGAGGAAGGTCTCGAGACATTGGTTAACCCTCTCCGTTTGTCCGTAAGTTTGAGGATGGTTGGCTGTGCTCAAGCGGAGTTCTGTCCCTGCATACTTGAAAAGCTCTTGCCAAAAATGGCTTGTAAACACTGGGTCACGATCCGAGACTATAGCTTGAGGGAACCCATGGATCTTGTATATCTGACTCATGTAAATTTGAGCTACTTTGGCAGCAGTGTATGGATGCGCTAAGGGCAAGAAATGGGAAAATCTTGTTCTTTTGTCCACTATAACCCAAAGGCAATTGTAAGCGCCTGATTGCGGCAGACCATCAATGAAGTCCATCGATATCAGCTCCCACGGTTGAGAAGGAATTGTCAGAGGTAGCAAAAGCCCCGGTGACGCCGAGCGATCTGGTTTGGCTTGCTGACAAGTGGTGCAACATTTGATGTACTGTGAAACATGCGCTTTCATCTTGGGCCATGCAAAGAGACGTCGCACTCAAGAATAAGTTGCGGGGAATCCCGAATGACCTCCAAGTGCACTGTCATGAAAAGCTCGAATGATGCGCTGCTGTAACTCCGTGGATCCGCCCAACCATATACGATCTCTGAATCGTATAATCCCTTGCTGCAGAGGGAAGCGCTCTTTTGGATCCTTGCGAATAGCCAACTGTTCCAATAAATGAAGTGCTTGAGGATTCGAATTATGACTGGCGAGAAGTTCGTCCAGCCATGCTGGCTGACACGAGGTTACTGCCGTCAGAATTTTGACAGGTCGTGCCCGGGATAATGCATCCTCGACACTGTTTTCAGATCCTTTGCGGTACCGAATTTGGTAGCGCAAACCCAGCAATTTCATGAAAGCCTTCTGTTGCCAGGGCGTAGTCAGCCTCTGCTCCTCCAAATGCACCAAACTGCGCTGATCCGTGAGGATAATGAATTCAGCATGCTGAAGATATGGCCTCTATTGTTCCACTGCCACTAAGATCGCCAAGTACTCTTTTTCATAAGTAGATAACCCACGGTACCTTGGTGAAAGGGCCTTGCTGATGAAGGCTATTGGATGGCCTTGTTGCTGCAGAACAGCCCCAATTCCTGACTCACTGGCATCTGTCTCAACTGTGAACTGCTGATTGAAATTAGGCAAGGCGAGAACTGGAGCTGAAACAAGTTGTTGTTGCAAGGGTCTGAAGGCTGTTTCCGTGGTGGGTGTCCAGACGAAGGGCACCCCTTTCTTGAGCAGGTTAAAGAGCGGCCGGGCGATGATCCCAAAGTTCTTGACAAAACGGCGATAGTAGCCGGCCAAACCCAAGAAACTCGCACTGCCTTGACATCTGTGGGCACTGCCCAGTTGGACACTGCCTTGATCTTCACTGGATCCGTGGCCACTCCAGCAGGGCTGATCACATGACCCAGGTAGGAGATTTGCTGCTGACCGAATGCACATTTGGATAATTTCACTTTCCAGCTGTCGCGACGCAGAAGAGTAAGCACTTCTCGGAGTTTTTGCACGTGCTCACGAAGAGTTTTACTGTGTACCAAGATGTCGTCGAAGAAACAAAGCACTCCCTTGCGAGACACAGGTTTCAAAGTACCGTTCATAGCGCCATTGAAAGTGCTAGGTCCTCCAGCCAACCCAAACGACAGAACCTTGAATTCGTAATGGCCCGAGTGCGTTTGGAAGGCAGTTTTGTACTCTTCGCCTTCGGCCAAACGGATCTGATGGTACCCCGCACGTAGATCTAGCTTTGTGAACCAACATGATCCAAACAGCTCGTCCAACAGCTCTTCTATGACAGGTACCGGGTATTTGGCAACATTGGTCAAGGCATTGAGGTGCCTATAGTCGACACATAGTCGCCAAGTACCGTCCTTCTTCTTCACAAGTATCACCGGAGAGGAAAAGGCACTCGTGCTTGGTTGTATGATCCCAGCTTTGAGTAGTTCTTCCACTTGCTTTTCAATTTCATCCTTGTGATCCGGCTTGTGACGGTAAGGTCGAATGTTAACGGGTTGTGCTCCTGGAATCAACGGGATACGATGGTCGCAAGCTCTACGAGGTGGCAGTCCTTGTGGTTCTCCAAACACCTCTGAGAATTCAGACAACAGTTGCTGAATAGGTTCTGGTACAGGTTGTTGCTGTTCCTCCCCCATGGTGACTGAGCAGATATGAACAATATGTGAGACCGCTCCTTGTTTACAGAGTGCTTGCAATTGAACACTGTTGATGGTCAGACAAGTGGATGATGACGCCTCATGGCCTTTGAGAACCATAACTCTATCAGCCGACTGAAACTCCAGAGTTTTGGCTCGCCAATCCAATGTCATAGGACTGTGAGCTTCCAGCCAATCCATTCCCAAAATCGCGTCATAAGTGCCCAAAGCGAGTATCTTCATATCTGTAGCAAACTCCTGCCCTTGTGAAAACCGCACACATTGGCGCACCACTGAAGTGCAAAAGAGTTCACCTCCATCGGCCACCTTAACCCGACAAGGTGTGCTTAATGGCTGCACTCCTGTGAGTTGCTTGGCGAGCTCTTGGTTGACAAAAGACGTTGAGCTGCCCGAATCCACCAGCATCAAAGCCATATGACCCTGTATCCATGCCTGAAGCTGAAATGCTTTGGCTGACACACCCCCGGTCAGAGCAGTGCGTGAGATGGCACAAACTGTTTCTGATGCTGTTTCAGCTGATCCAGGTTCATCATCCCCGCAGACTGTGTTGATGCCGAACAACTCCAAGAGTTCCTCGACTACGTGCAATTGTACTGACGTGGGGCAGACATGTTCACGGCCCCAACGTTCACCACACTTGAAACAGAGCCCCCGCGCGCATCGATAATCGCGGAGGGCTTTATCCTTGGCGAGATCCGAGCGTGGTTCGCTCTGACGCCCTCCGTCTGCTCGGGCTCCTTCCACGCCGCGCCGATCGGTAGCCGTTGCTGGTGTAGGTAGCCGATGCGGTGGAGGAGGTAGTGGCAACGGCGTAGGGCCACATGATGGGATATCAGGTGGTCGCGACGAAGACGCTTGCCGTGCATCGACGAACGCCCCGTGGATGACCTCTTCCTGGAGCAAGGCAAGGGAGCACGCCGTATCCAAGTCGGGTGGTCGCTGCACCAAGACCACCGTCCGGATGTCTGCCCGTAACCCTTCCACAAAACGGGTGAGGAAATAATAAGGATGAATTGAATCTGAATAAGATCTTAAATTGTTGATGATGGATTCGAACTGCTCAATATAGTCAGTAACGGTAGATGTTTGTCTTATGGTGTAAAACTGGCGAATGAGCAACTGGTGCCGATCGCGACCGAAACGAGTGCAAAGCAAGGCAGTAAAAGACTCCCAATCGAACTGTGACAATTTTTTCTGAATAGTTTGCAACCACACGGACACTGATCCAGAGAAATTGAGCGAGGCCATGGGCACCCAAAACGACTGGTGTATGCCAAACATGTCAAAGTACTGCTCGCACAAGACCTTCCAGAGGCGTGGGTTGTCCCCAGCGAACACGGGAAACACAATCGAAGGGTGAGCCTAGCCCAATCCCGTGAGTAACTGACTAGCATGCGTGAAGGGCGAAGAAATGGTAAACTGAGGACTGTGAGTGATCTGACCGTTGTTCGGGAGCGGCGGCGGGGTCATGAAAGACGCCGCCAACGGCTCCCGTTGTTGATTGGCAACGCCGTGGTCATCAGACCCATGGAGAAGATCCACCGCGCCAGCTGCGGAGTCCAGAAGGGCTCCGAGCGTCGCAGGCTGCTGCAGAGGCGCGGTGCCCGAGTGGTTGTCGTCGCCCTCCTTCGGTAGCGCGGGCCGCGCTTGTTGGAGAACCGCCACCGCGTCGCTCAGATCCGCGACCCGGCGCTCCAGATCGGGGCGCCAAGAGAGGAGATCATCGATCTTCGCGTTGGTCACCTTGCTAGCCGCCGTGTTCGCCTCGAGAGTGGCATCGAGCTTGTCCGAAAACGCTTTGATGGCCGGATCCATCGAAGCGAGTTGTTGCCTGGCCAGATGCGAGCTCCGGGTATGGATGAATTACGCCAGATTGAACGCGAGGAAGAGGTGGTGGATGTCTCTGATACCAGATGTGAGGGACGAGATGTGGAAGTGGCTAGTAGGATCGATCTATTACAACTCTCCGAAGTAGTAGCCGATACAGATCGAATTACAGGGTATGAATGTTCTAGCGATATGATCTAGGTCAGGTAGCCGCCGCCGCCGGGTTCGGGTGATCCACTGGATGCCTTTGCTGGAGAGCGAGATGCGCTTAAGTAGTGGAGGTAGACTTGGGCTGGGTGGTCTTCCATTCTGGGCCGAAGTATCTGCTGTTGGGCTTGTGGGTGCGGCTGGGCCGCGCCGGGTCAGTCTGGGCCGCAACTGCTGGTGGGGTTGCGTCGTCAGGGGCGCTGACATCCCCCCTTCTTTGCGTGAGGCTTGTCCCCAAGCCTCTGCCTGCGGGAAACGGTGCTGGAGCGCTTCCTTGTCCTCCCACGTGTGCCCGAGACCAGCGCCTGGCGACCACTCCACTTGTACTTGCTCGCACATCGTCCCGTGTTTCTTGCGCCAACGAGTTTGCAGAATCTTGACAGGAATAGCGAGATCATCAGTACAAAGAGGAAGCTCAGACTGAACTTGCGTACCAGGAAGAAGTGCTTTGCGGAGCTGCGAGACGTGGAAGACAGGATGCACAGTTGCTTGCGGTGGTAATTGAATCTTGTAAGCCACTTCATTGATGCGCTGAATGATCGGAAATGGACCATAATACTTGAAAGCTAACTTGTGATTTGCTCGTGGACATGGCCGCAACTGCTGGTGGGGTTGCGTCACCAGGGGCGCTGACATAACTAGACATTCTTAATTTGTTATTATATGCATGATTTGCAGATCAATTACCTGCCAGCGTCTTTATTTATGCAGCACGCAAGCAAGTTTCAACGACGTGATGCACACAGATATACTCGAACTAGCGAGCAAGCACATACGTAACGTGCCTATGATAACTTCAGGCATGCATCAAGGGACACCTCAGAACATCTTGAAAAATCTGGTCAGCATGGCTTTATTCACTACCAAAGTGCTCCGCCCGTTAATGAAGCCACTGTTATCCCTACACAGGTAAGGCTATTCATCAAGCTCTTAAATTAGCTTTCCGAAATTACTGGAATATGACAATTGTCGATCCATGGCAAGTACACTCTATAGCTCTACAAGCGGCCGAGGTAACTTATTGGTCTATTGTGAATGTAAACAGCACTTTAGATATTTAAATTAATCAATTCTTTATAAAAAACATTGAACATTTTCATTAATAAACAGTGCTATATGAATATAGCTCTTCTTTTCCTTCTGTCCAGTGTCTGAAGAGATGAACTTGTCTCGGGAGAAAAAAAAACACTATAAAGACACAAATACACTGCTTCGAGGTCAGTTATTCCATCCTTTTAGGATTAAAGTGTAGCACTTCATACATCGATTATGCATGTTTAAGATTGTCGGCAAATACATTACAGGGCTGATGCTACGAAAAATGCCTCAGTCACACATACACACACACATGTGCATGACACACACACACGTGCTCGAATGTGACTGTGTGAAATATAGTCTAGAGCCATTATGCTTGGGGAGTATTTTTTTGTTTCTCCCGTTGCAACGCACGGACCTTTTTGCTAGTAAATTATAATTATTAGATCCAATAAATGATTTATCCTTCTCATTTTTTGTCCAGGTTTTTCTTAGAGATAATAAATTATAATACTTGTTGTCCATTAGACACACTGTGAATTTTTGTTTCTCCATGAATCTCCATCAGCAGATTCTTAGATCGCAACACGCACGGTGAGCCAAATGGCAAGGCGTTCAAACAAAGCCATCTTTTTATTTCGTCTACTATTTATAGTGTACTACTATCACTAAACGACGATGAACCATACTGAAGAAGGCTTTCGCCCGCTTTATATATAAAGCAACGATCATTAACAGCCTAGAACAAACGCACGCCACTGTAACACACACACACCCAAGGCAGGATACATAGACGCTGAGCACAGCGACACCACCCCTACCAACAAAGAGATGCGATGAACCGTGGACTCCAAGGCGGCGCCTTCAGGAAGGAAACGACACCGGAGCGCCGCCACCGCCCGATCTGAGAATCAGAGTTTCCCCTGGAGCAACACGACAGGCAATGAGTCGCGACAATGCCTTCAAGAAGGGAACGATCTTTGCTGCTGCCGGTTCGTCCAAAGATAGAGTAGGTTTTCACCACGGCAACACTCAACGCCATCGAATGTCACACCCCGGCTACCACTCCGCCCACACGGCCATGGCCATCGGGAAGCACAGAGCCACGTGTTCTGTCCATGAGCACCGCACAACCACCACCAGGGCCGTCGCCCAAGCATCCAAGACCTTGACACCACCTCACCCGAGACACGCCGCTACCCCAACCAAAGATATGAGCGGAAAGGTCCCACCTTCCGCACCCCTGGGCGGCCCCCCTGCGCCGATACCCAATAGGCTGGCCAGAACTGGCCTCCATAGCTCCGTCTTGCAGCCCCGAGCGCGAGACGAGCTTAGTCCTGCTGCCGGGCGCGAGATCAGCTCGGTGCCCAGGGCGCGAGACAAGCGAGAACCGCAACTAGGATATGGCCACCCCTTCGACAAACGTAGCGCCCGGACAATGAGGAGAGGGATCGAAGGCCGACACAAGCCGCCTACGGCGAGCCGACACCTGACCATGCCAGCCGCAACCGACCTGTCAAGCTACCATGGAGCCACCCACGACTGAAGCAACAACCACACGGGGCCACTGCTCAACCCCCGCCGCCCCGCGAGGTCCAAACGTCGAAGCCACCGAGCACATACCCGCACCACCAGCCAACAGGGGCGCGGCTTAACGTCAGCACAACGTCCATCCACAACCCGCTCTCACCTGACGCACCCAATCCCGACGCCGCACACGCGCGCGCCGTGACACCGGCGACCGCCTCCGAGCACTTGTACTAGATCAAGGTCGAAGCCCCGGCCACCCCCACGCGACCCTGCCGCATAGCCGCCAAGCCCGGAATCACAGTGGGGGCAGCCACCACGGCGCTGCAGAGCAGGCCCAAAGCGATGACCGAACCTGGCCGACACCACCACCTCGCGCCGCCAGCCATATTCAGATGCAGAGGACCACCAACCAGGGGTGGACGCAGCACGCCACTACCAGCCGCTCCATGCAGCCCATAACGAAGCCGACGCGCTGCTAATGGATCCCCACGCTAGCGTGGCGCCCCGCCGCGTCACCCTGCAACAGCGTCGCATCCCAATGAAGCCATGACAGCCCACGCCGCCCCACTGCACAGGAAGGTGAGGAGGCCCCGCTGCCGCCGGCGATGGTCGGGCTTTGTCAGGTCGTGCCCTCTTGTTGCGAAGAGGAACGAAGGAGGGTAAGGCTGATGGCTGACGATTTGGGGGCGCTGTTAGGCAATCCGATCAGATCATACCCTGCCATATTTAGTGCTCCTATATTTGCATATAAATCGGGCCATTATGGTTAGGATTGTATTGATTTGTTTCCATGGTTATCTTGTAATCTGTCCATATATATGAGGTAACACGGAACCCACAATTGTGTGGTCAAACATTCTCTCTCTCTCTAGTTCTATCATGGTATCAGCCAAACGATTCGCTTCCACCCCTCTCCACTACCGCCGCCGCCCTCGCATTCCACGCTGCAACACCTCTCCCACCCCAGTTGCCGCCATGTCTGACGCCGGCAACCTTCCCCATCCCCACGCCGCCCTTTGGGCTCAGGCCATGGCCATCCAAAACATCAAGAGCCTCATCCCTGTCACTCTCGACATCAAAGCCTCGAACTTCACCAAGTGGCGGTACTACCTCACCATCGCGGTCACCCAATTCGCCCTCGCCGATCATCTCGACACGGCGACTCCTCTGGCCGACGCAGAGTGGCTGCGGATGGATTTCATGGTCCTTCGCTGGCTGTACGGCTCCATCACCTCCGAGATCGCCGACATAGTCATGGCAGCGGGCACCACCGCCTACGCTGTCCTCGGCGGCATCACTGCTCTCTTCCGGGACAACCAGCAAGCCCGCGCACGCTACCTTGGCCAGAAGTTCCGCAACCTCGAGCAAAGGGACAAAAGCATCACTGCCTACTGTCTCGAACAGAACACGGTCGCCGATGCCCTCGCGGACGTCAATGCCCCCGTCACCGACGACGCCCTGGTGTGGAACACCATCAGGGGCCTCCACGACGACTACAAGGAAATCGGGAACCTCGCGCCCCTCATGAAGCCGTTCCCCACTTTTCTTGAGTTTCGCAACATGCTTCTCCTCCAAGCACTCGAGCCGTCGTCCACACGCTCGTCGTCCGCTGCGGTCTTCTACACCACCACGCCTGCGGGAGGCTCCCGCGGCGGCCCTGCTCCTCCGCCGCAGCAACCGCATGCTGGGCGCCCTGGCTACGGCACCCCCAGCACCCCCAACAACTCCGGCTCGGGCCGGTACAAGGGCAAGAAGAAGCACACGGGTGGCGGTGGCGCCCCGTTCTTCCCCAGCCTGCAAAATCCATGGACTGGCGCTATCCACATGTATCCCATGACGGGTCATGGTGGACCCATCTACCCCGCCATTGGACACGGCCATGCTCCTAGCCTCCTCGGGCCGCACCCTGCCGCATCGCCGTCTCGCCCGGCTCAGGGCTACATGGCCCTGCCAGCTCCGTCGCCCGCGCCTCCATCACCCGCGACCTTCACCTACAGCGGCTACCCCACCTACGGCTCCCCCTCGACACCGACATGGGATCCCTCCGCTCTCGCCAACTACTTCAACACCATGAGTCTGCAGGCTCCTACGGAGTGGATCATGGACACTGGAGCCTCCGCTCACATGTCTTCGTCTGCCGGTAACCTCACCTCTGTTTCCTCTAATCCTCCACATAAACACATCATGTTCGGTGATGGCTCTTCTCTTCCTGTCTCTCACTCCGGCCATGCAACCCTTTCTACTTCTTCCTCTCACAAACTCACTCTTCGTGATGTTCTCGTCACCCCTCGCATCGTTAAAAATTTAATTTCTGTTCGTCAGTTAACTCGTGACAACTTATGCTCGGTTGAATTTGACCCTTGGGGTTTTTCTGTGAAGGATCTCAGGAAAGGAGCCGTGATTCTTCGGTGCAGTAGCTTGGGTGATCTATACCCGACCTCTTCCTTGCCGCACGCCCACACCGCCTTCACCGTTGACTCCAGCCTCTGGCACCGGCGCCTCGGCCACCCTGGTCTCGAAGCATTCCGGCGCCTCGCCTCGTCATTATCACTCCCTATTAATAAAGTGCTCAAGGATCCTAGTTTATGCCATGCTTGTCAACTTGGCCGTCATGTTCGTTTACCTTTTTCTACTTCTACAACAAATACTCATCGTCCGTTTGAATTAATACACTGTGATCTTTGGACTTCACCTGTTGCGAGTGCTTCTAGTTATAAATACTTTCTTGTTATTTTAGATGACTTCACTCACTACCTATGGACGTATCCTCTACGTAAAAAATCTGAAGCTTTTTCCCTACTCTATAACTTTCATGCTTATGTCGCCACGCAGTTCTCTCTCTCTCTCTCTCTCCAAGCTATTCAGTGCAATAACGGACGAGAATTCGAGAACCACGCCCTCCAGAATCTCTCCGCTCACCATGGGATTTAGCTGCGTTTCTCGTGTACCTATACTTCCCCACAAAACGGTAAAGCTGAACGCATCATTCGTACTGTCAACGACATTAAACGCACCCTCCTATTCCAAGCGAGTATGCCTCCAAATTTCTGGGTCGAAGCTCTCCACACCGCCACCTATCTCCTAAACAGACTACCCACCAAAGCACTCGCCGCCCCATGTCCTTTTTCCGCCCTCTTCTCAAAACCACCAGATTATACCCTCCTTCGCACTTTCGGCTGCCTATGCTACCCCAACCTCACCGCCACAATGCCCGACAAACTGTCCCATCGTTCCGCCGCGTGTGTCTTTCTGGGTTATCCCTCCAATGACCGTGGTTACCGTTGCATGGATATTGAGTCTCGTCGCATCATCATCTCCCGCCACGTGATTTTTGATGAAACTCGATTTCCCTTTGCACCCAATTTTTCTGTGTCTAACATGCAGCAGCACGCATCGCCATCAGCTCCGGACGATGATCCGATCGACGTCCCTGCCTCGGTCCCCATGCCTCCCATGCACGCTGGCCCGCGTCGGTCCGCTGGATCCCACTTCGCGCCTACCCCAACCTCCCCGGTACGGTCTCCTTCGTCACCGAGAACGCCGGCCCACTTGCCTGCTACGCCGGCCTAGTCGGCCTCGTCGACCTCGCCGGCCCGCTCGCCGGTCTCTACGGCCCAGCAGGCTTCCATACCGGCTTCTCCCGACAACGGCACTGCATCTGCTGCTGATGTTGAGGACGCGGCCTCTGGCGCTGCGTCTCCCGCGTCGAGCTCATCCACGGCTTCGTCCATGACTCCGCCGACTTCATCATCTCCACCATCCCCGACTCCTGTCATTCCGGTTCATCGCATGGTCACCCGCCGACAGGCTGGCAAGATCATCGGACCTCGCGAGCGCCTCAGCCTTCATGCCGTTGCCGCGGCCGCTCCTGTTGTCACCCCCGCGGTTGCTCCATCGCCAGTTCCCAAGTCTGTTCGTGGTGCTCTCAAAGACCCGAATTGGCTCGCGGCTATGACAGACGAGTTTGGTGCTCTTCTCGCCAACGACACATGGGCTCTTGTGCGTCCTCCAGCCAACGCCAACGTCGTCTCCGAAAAGTGGGTGTTTCGTCACAAGTTCAAACCCGATGGCAGCCTCGACCGCTACAAAGCACATTGGGTCCTCCGTGGTTTCTCCCAGGAGCACGGCATCGACTTCGACGAGACCTTTAACCCGGTGGTTAAACCAGCTACCATCCGGGTCATCCTCTCCATCGCACTCTCCTCCAACTGGAAGATTCGCCAGCTCGATGTCAAGAACGCCTTTCTCCATGGGCTTCTTAACGAGGTGGTCTTTTGTCACCAGCCAACTGGCTTTGTTGACTTTGCTCGTCCTGACCATGTGTGCCGCCTCAACCGAGCTCTCTATGGCCTGAAGCAAGCTCCTCGTGCGTGGTATCACCGCTTTGCGAGCTTCATCACCTCCTTCGGCTTCACCTGCTCCAAGTCGGATACATCGCTATTCACTTTGCATGGTTCCATGGGGACTGCTTATCTTCTCCTCTACGTCGATGACATCATCCTCACGGCTTCTACATCGACTCTACTTGAGCGTGTAATTACCGCTCTCAGCGCCGAGTTTGCCATGACCGACTTGGGCGAGCTACACCACTTCCTCGGCCTTGCTGTTCGTCGTGACTCTTGTGGGATGTTCCTCTCGCAGACCCAGTATGCTCTCGAGATTCTCGAGCATGCTTGCATGAGCTCTTGCCACCCTACCTCAACACCCGTGGACACATCGCCCAAGCTGGCCGCTGCCGTTGGCTCACCTGTTGCTGATCCTTCGGAGTATCGGAGTCTAGCCGGTGCTCTTCAGTACCTGACGTTCACACGTCCTGACATCGCCTACGCTGTCCAGCAGATTTGTCTTCACATGCATGATCCCCGTGACCAGCACTTGACTTTGGTCAAGCGTGTTCTCCGCTACGTCAAGGGTACCCTGCACCATGGCCTTCAGCTCACACCCTCCTCTATGGATCGCCTTGTTTCTTACACTGATGCAGACTGGGCTGGTTGTCCTGACACTCGCCGATCGACATCCGGCTACTGTGTGTTTCTTGGCGACAACCTGGTCTCGTGGTCCTCCAAGCGCCAGCACACCGTCTCCCGCTCTAGCGCAGAGGCAGAGTATCGAGCTGTCGCTAATGCCGTCGCTGAAGCAAGTTGGCTTCGCCAACTCCTCCAGGAGCTTCACCGACCTCTCCCTGCTGCCACAGTTGTTTTTTGCGACAATGTCAGCGCTGTCTACATGTCCATGAATCCTGTTCAGCATCAGCGCACCAAGCACATTGAGATCGATCTTCACTTTGTTCGAGACCGTGTTGCGCTTGGGCACATTCGAGTTCTTCATGTGCCTTCTTCCCGGCAGTTCGCGGACATCTTCACCAAAGGCTTGCCATCGCCATTGTTCTTCGATTTTCGGTCCAGTCTCAGCGTCCGAGAATCTCCCGTTGTGACTGCGGGGGGCTGTTAGGCAATCCGATCAGATCATACCCTGCCATATTTAGTGCTCCTATATTTGCATATAAATCGGGCCATTATGTTTAGGATTGTATTGATTTGTTTCCATGGTTATCTTGTAATCTGTCCATATATATGAGGTAACACGGAACCCACAATTGTGTGGTCAAACATTCTCTCTCTCTAGTTCTATTAGGCGCCTCCCCGTCGCCTCACGGGGGGCGACGAGGGAGGGAGGGGACGGAGACTACTCTAATAGCCCTCTAACCTTCTTATATTTGCAGAAGTCTTTGCGTTACTAAGAGCATCTCCAACAGCCGCTCAAAAACTGGGCCGTCCGCTAAAATCCGGGATTTTTGGGCGCCGGGCAGCTCTAGCAGAAGCTGTAAAGTAGTGCGCGCGCGCTGAAAATGCTAACACGCAATCAAAAGCTGCAAATTTGAGGCGCCGAATTGCGCGCGCTTCACAATTTACACTGCATGTTTTTTTGGACGCGCGTTTCACTAGTAGAAAAAGGGTCAAACGTGAAGCACATTAGTGCCGGTTTGTATTTGAGCCGGCCGGGCCGCTTTCATTAGTACCGGTTCGTGGCAAACCTTTAGCACCGGTTCGTGCCACGAACCGGTACTAATGAGAGTGGTAGCAGGATGTTGTCAGACTGGGGCCCCTCCAGCCCCTTTAGTACCGGTTCTTGGCACAAACCGGTACTAAAGGTCGTCCTACATAAACCCTTCGTCCACCCGAGCTCGCTTTGTTCTTCCCCTTTCCCCTCTCCTCTCTGTTCTTCCCCTCTTCGTCTCGAGCTCATCACACATTTTGCCCAAAATTTGTCAAGATTTCAAGGCCCCCATCCATTCAAATGATCACAAAGGTTAGCAACTTTGTCCTTTCATCTCTCATTGCTAGATTAGCTCTTGCAATGCTTTATATAGTGATTAATTTGCGAGTTTACTTAGTGCCTTGTCCATGTGCTAGTATTTGATTTATATTCAATTTGAGGTAAAAAATAACACTTAGTTTGCATATGTAGGTGTGGTTTACTTAGTGCCTTCTAAATCTCCGTCGTAACCACCGTCGATCGCCCGCACCGTCCCGTCGCCGGCACCACCTTGTGGTGAGCCTCTTGTTCATAAAATTTTATATAAAAATTGATGTGTGTGTGATTTGGATATGTAGTTACTCGTATAATAATCTTACCCGTACGTTGTTTGTTATACATATAGTGCCATGGTTTTGATATCCATCCCCGTCGGCCCTTGTCCTTGTTATGATTCGGATGTGGTATATATATTCTCTTTTAAAACTAGTTGCATTTCGTGTTTATGAATAATTATGCCCATCAAGTTGACATAGAAATTTTTTCTAGGAGGTATGTGAACCGGAAATTCCAACCGACCCTATTGTCGAGAGGTTAAATTTAGTGAAAGAGAAAACGAGTACTTGAAAGAAAAATTGAAAAGAATTGAGGGGGAGAAGATGGAATTGGAGTTTCATGTTGCCGATGTCGTCGATGATCACAAGATCAAGATGGAGAAAATGCGCTTGAAGATTAGAAAGATTAGAAAATATGCCATCGATAGTGAGGCTTGGTATCATTATGCTGTTGGATCAATTGTTACCTTAGTTGCGATCTTGATCGCATTTGTTGTTGCATTTAAATGCTTTAGCTAGAGAGTTATTTGTTTGTTGCATTTAAGTGTTGTATGAACTTTATGTATGAACTTTATGTATGAACTTGTATTAATTTGGTCTATTTGGTGTTGTGTAATGAAGATAAGCCGGCAATGGATGTACGATGACCGATGCTCTCCCCAGTTCGTTGAGGGCGTGCATACTTTTCTGCTTGCGGCTGAGGCAAACAAGCGGGCGGATGGTTTTATGCCTTGTCCATGTACTAGCTGTAAGAATGGTCACAATTACTCTACATCAAGAACCATTCACGTCCACCTGTTTGAGTCCGGTTTCATGCCCCACTATAATGTTTGGACCAAGCACGGAGAAAGAGGGGTTATGATGGAAGACAATGAAGAAGAAGAGGACGACAACAGCTATCCTGGCCATGGGTTCCCTGAATACGATGATACAACAATGGGGGATGAAGATGAGCCGGTAATGCGGGAAGAAGCTGAGCCGGCAATGCGGGAAGAAGCTCAAGAAGAGGCATCAGATGAGCCCGTTGATGATCTAGGTCGGGCCATTGCCGATGTAAAGAGAAACTGCGCAAGTGATTTGGAGAAGAAGAAGTTGCAGCGCATGTTAGAGGATCACAAAAAATTGTTGTACCCGAATTGCGTAGGTGACAAGAAAAAGCTGGGCACCACACTGGAATTGCTGCAATGGAAGGTAGAGAATGGTGTATCTGACAACGGATTTGGAAAGTTGCTGGTAATGATAAAGGATATGCTTCCAAAGGACAACGAATTGCCCGAGAGTACGTATGAACCAAAGAAGGCTGTCTGCCCTCTAGGGTTAGAGGTGCAGAAGATACATGCATGCCCTAATGATTGCATCCTCTACCGCAGTGAGTACGAGGATTTGAACGCTTTCCCGGTATGTGGTGCATTGCGCCATAAGATCAGCCGCGATGACCCTGGTGATGTCGAGGGCGAGAGCCCCAGGAAGAAGATTCCTGCCAAGGTGATGTGGTATGCTCCTATAATACCACGGTTGAAACATTTGTTCCAAAACAAAGAGCATGCCAAGGCGATGCGATGGCACAGAGAAGACCGTAAGAAAGACGGAAAGTTGAGAGTACCCGCTGACGGGTCGCAGTGGAGAAAAATCGAAAGAAAGTACAGGAAGGAGTTTGCAGATGACGCAAGGAGCGTATGGTTTGGTCTAAGCGCAGATGGCATTAATCCTTTTGGGGAGCAGAGCAGCAACCATAGCAGCTGGCCTGTGACTCTATGTTTGTATAACCTTCCTCCTTGGTTGTGCATGAAGCAGAAGTTCATTATGATGCCAGTGCTCATCCAAGGCCCTAAGCAACCCGGCAACGACATTGATGTGTACCTAAGGCCATTAGTTGAAGAACTCTTACAACTGTGGAATGGAACAGGTGTACGTGCGTGGGATGAGCACATGGGGGAAGAATTTGACCTAAAGGCGTTGCTGTTCGTGACCATCAATGATTGGCCTGCTCTCAGTAACCTTTCAGGACAGACAAACAAGGGATACCGCGCATGCACGCACTGTTTGGACGATACCGACAGTATATATTTGGCTAATTGTAAGAAGAATGTGTACCTGGGACATCGTCGATTTCTTCCGAGCAGGCATCCCGTAAGAAAGAAAGGCAAGCATTTCAAAGGTGAGGCGGATCACCGGACGAAGCCTCTGTTGGAAATATTCCCTAGAGGCAATAATAAAAGCATTATTATTATATTTCCTTGTTCATGATAATTGTCTTTATTCATGCTATAATTGTGTTATCCGGAAATCGTAATACATGTGTGAATAACAGACACCAACATGTCCCTAGTAAGCCTCTAGTTGACTAGCTCATTGATCAACAGATAGTCATGGTTTCCTGACTATGGACATTGGATGTCATTGATAACGAGATCACATCATTAGGAGAATGATGTGATGGACAAGACCCAATCCTAAACATAGCACAAGATCATATAGTTCGTTTGCTAGAGTTTTCCAATGTCAAGTATCTTTTCCTTAGACCATGAGATCGTGTAACTCCCGGATACCGTAGGAGTGCTTTGGGTATACCAAACGTCACAACGTAATTGGGTGACTATAAAGGTAGACTACGGGTATCTCCGGAAGTGTCTGTTGGGTTGACACGGATCAAGACTGGGATTTGTCACTCCGTATGACGGAGAGGTATCACCGGGCCCACTCGGTAATGCATCATCATAATGAGCTCAAAGTGACCAAGTGTCTGGTCACGGGATCATGCATTATGGTACGAGTAAAGTGACTTGCCGGTAACGAGATTGAACGAGGTATTGGGATACCAACGATCGAATCTTGGGCAAGTAACATATCGATTGACAAAGGGAATTGCATACGGGGTTGATTGAATCCTCGACATCGTGGTTCATCCGATGAAATCATCGTGGAGCATGTGGGAGCCAACATGGGTATCCAGATCCCGCTGTTGGTTATTGACCGGAGAGTCGTCTCGGTCATGTCTGCTTGTCTCCCAAACCCGTAGGGTCTACACACTTAAGGTTCGGTGACGCTAGGGTTGTGAAGATATGTATATGCAGTAACCCGAATGTTGTTCGGGGTCCCGGATGAGATCCGGACATCACGAGGAGTTCCGGAATGGTCCGGAGGTAAAGAAATATATATAGGAAGTGCCGTTTCGGCCATCGGGACAAGTTTTGGGGTCACCGGTATTGTACCGGGACCACCGGAAGGGTCCCGGGGGTCCACCGGGTGGGGCCACCTATCTCGGAGGACCCCATGGGCTGAAGTGGGAGGGAACCCAGCCCATAGTGGGCTGGGGCGCCAACCCCTAGGGCCCATGCGGCTAGGGTTGAGGGGAAACCCTAAAGGGGGGCGCCCCCTTGCTTGGGGGGCAAGCCCCCCACCCTAGGCCGCCGCCCCCCTAGTAGATTCCATCTACTAGGGCCGGCGCCCCCCCTAGTAGATTCCATCTACTAGGGCCCGCGCCCCCCCTAGCACCCCTATATATAGTGGGGGAGAGGAGGGACTTCATACCCCAGCCCCTGGCGCCTCCCTCTCTCCCCGTTACGTCTCTCTCTCGTAGTATAGGCGAAGCCCTGCTACTGTGACGCCCTGCATCCATCACCACGCCGTTGTGCTGCTGGATCTTCATCAACCTCTCCTTCCCCCTTGCTGGATCAAGAAGGAGGAGACGTCTCCCGTCCCGTACGTGTGTTGAACGCGGAGGTGCCGTCCGTTCGGCGCTTGGTCATCGGTGATTTGAATCACGTCGTGTTCGACTACATCATCACCGTTCTTTGAACGCTTCCGCACGCGATCTACAAAGGTATGTAGATGCATCCGATGACTCGTTGCTAGATGAACTCCTAGATGGATCTTGGTGAAACGAGTAGGAAAATTTTTGTTTTCTGCAACGTTCCCCAACAGTGGCATCATGAGCTAGGTCTATGCGTAGTTCTTCTTGCGCGAGTAGAACACAATTTGTTGTGGGCGTAGATTTGTCAACTTTCTTGCCGCTACTAGTCTTTTCTTGCTTCATCGGTATTGTGGGATGAAGCGGCCCGGACCAACCTTACACGTACGCTTACGTGAGACCGGTTCCACCGACTAACATGCACTAGTTGCATAAGGTGGCTGGCGGGTGTCTGTCTCTCCCACTTTAGTTGGAGCGGATTCGATGAACAGGGTCCTTATGAAGGGTAAATAGAAGTTGAAAAATCACGTTGTGGCTTTAACGTAGGTAAGAAGTCGTTCTTGCTAGAACCCTAATTCAGCCACGTAAAACTTGCAACAACAATTAGAGGACGTCTAACTTGTTTTTGCAGCAAGTGGTTTGTGATATGATATGGCCAAAGTTGTGATGAATGATGAATGATCTATATGTGATGTATGAGATGCTCATGCTATTGTAATAGGAATCACGACTTGCATGTCGATGAGTATGACAACCGGCAGGAGCCATAGGAGTTGTCTTTATTCTTTTATATGACCTGCGTGTCATTGAGAAACGCCATGTAAATTACTTTACTTTATTGCTAAACACGTTAGCCATAGTAGTAGAAGTAATATTTGGCGAGCAACTTCATGGAGACACGATGATGGAGATCATGATGATGGAGATCATGGTGTCAAGCCGGTGACAAGATGATCATGGAGCCCCAAGATGGAGATCAAAGGAGCTATGTGATATTGGCCATATCATGTCACGTTTATTATTTGATTGCATGTGATGTTTATCATGTTTTGCATCTTGTTTACTTAGAACGACGGTAGTAAATAAGATGATCCCTCATAATAATTTCAAGAAGTGTTCCCCCAAACTATGCACCGTTGCGACAGTTCGCTGTTTCAAAACACCACGTGATGATCGGGTGTTTTATTCAGACGTTCACATACAACGGGTGTAAGACAGATTTACACATGCAAACACTTAGGTTGACTTGACGAGCCTAGCATGTACAGACATGGCCTCGGAACACAGAAGACTGAAAGGTCGAGCATGAGTCGTATAGAAGATACGATCAACATGAAGATGTTCACCGATGTTGACTAGTCCGTCTCACGTGATGATCGGACACGGCCTAGTCAACTCGGATCATGTAATACTTAGATGACTTGAGGGATGTCTAATCTAAGTGGGAGTTCATTAATAATTTGATTAGATGAACTTAATTATCATGAACTTAGTCTAAAATATTTTACAATATGTCTTGTAGATCAAATGGCCAACGTAGTCCTCAACTTCAACGCGTTCCTAGAGAAAACCAAGCTGAAAGACGATGGCAGCAACTATACGGACTGGGTCCGGAACCTGAGGATCATCCTCATAGCTGCCAAGAAAGATTATGTCCTACAAGCACCGCTAGGTGATCCACCCGTCCCACAGAACCAAGATGTTTTGAACACTTGGCAGACACGTGTTGACGACTACTCCCTCGTTCAGTGCGGCATGCTATACAGCTTAGAGCCGGGGCTCCAAAAGCGTTTTGAGAGACATGGAGCATATGAGATGTTCGAAGAGCTGAAAATGGTTTTTCAAGCTCATGCCCGGATCGAGAGATATGAAGTCTCCGATAAGTTCTTCAGCTGTAAGATGGAGGAAAATAGTTCTGTCAGTGAGCACATACTCACTATGTCTGGGTTACATAACCGCTTGTCTCAGCTGGGAGTTAATCTCCCGGATGATGCGGTCATTGACAGAATCCTCCAGTCGCTTCCACCAAGCTACAAGAGCTTTGTGATGAACTTCAACATGCAGGGGATGCAAAAGACCATTCCTGAGTTGTTCTCAATGCTGAAATCAGCGGAGGTAGAAGTCAAGAAGGAACATCAAGTGTTGATGGTCAATAAAACCACTAAGTTCAAGAAAGGCAAGGGTAAAAAGAACTTCAAGAAGGATGGCAAGGAGGTTGCCGCGCCCGGCAAGCAAGCTGCCGGGAAGAAGCCAAAGAATGGACCCAAGCCCGAGACTGAGTGCTTTTATTGCAAGGGAAGCGATCACTGGAAGCAGAACTGCCCTAAATACTTAGCAGACAAGAAGGCCGGCAAAACAAAAGGTATATGTGATATACATGTAATTGATGTGTACCTTACTAGTGTCCGTAGTAGCTCCTGGGTATTTGATACCGGTGCAGTTGCTCACATTTGTAACTCAAAGCAGGGGCTGCGGAATAAGCGGAAACTGGCAAAGGACGAGGTGACGATGCGCGTCGGGAATGGTTCCAAGGTCAATGTGACCGCCGTCGGCACGCTGCCTCTATATCTACCTTCGGGATTAGTTTTAAACCTTAATAATTGTTATTTAGTGCCAGCTTTGAGCATGAACATTGTATCGGGATCTCGTTTAATTCGAGATGGTTACTTATTTAAATCCGAGAATAATGGTTGTTCCATTTATATGAGAGATATGTTTTATGGTCATGCTCCTATGGTGAATGGTTTATTCTTTATGAATCTCGAACGTAATACTACACATGCTCATAATGTGAGTACCAAAAGATGTAAGGTTGATAATGATAGTCCCACATACTTGTGGCACTGCCGCCTTGGAAACATAGGTGTCAAACGCATGAAGAAGCTCCATGCAGATGGACTTTTGGAGTCTCTTGATTATGAATCATTTGACACGTGCGAACCATGCCTCATGGGTAAGATGACCAAGACTCCGTTCTCAGGAACAATGGAGCGAGCAACCAACTTATTGGAAATCATACATACTGATGTGTGCGGTCCAATAAGTGTTGAGGCTCGCGGTGGCTATCGTTATGTTTTCATGCTCACTGATGATTTAAGTAGATATGGGTATATCTACTTAATGAAACACAAGTCTGAAACCTTTGAAAAGTTCAAGGAATTTCAGAGTGAGGTTGAAAATCAACGTGACAGGAAAATCAAGTTTCTACGATCAGATCGTGGAGGAGAATACTTGAGTCACGAGTTTGGCACACACTTAAGAAAATGTGGAATAGTTTCACAACTCACGCCGCCTGGAACACCACAGCGTAACGGTGTGTCCGAACATCGTAATCGCACTCTATTAGATATGGTGCGATCTATGATGTCTCTTACCGATTTACCGCTATCTTTTTGGGGCTATGCTTTAGAGACTGCCGCATTCACTTTAAATAGGGCTCCGTCGAAATCCGTTGAGACGACACCGTATGAATTATGGTTTGGGAAGAAACCTAAGCTATTGTTTCTAAAAGTTTGGGGATGCGATGCTTATGTTAAGAAACTTCAACCTGAAAAGCTCGAACCCAAGTCGGAAAAATGCGTCTTCATAGGATACCCAAAAGAAACTATTGGGTACACCTTCTACCTCAGATCCGAAGGCAAGATCTTTGTTGCCAAGAATGTGTCCTTTCTAGTGAAAGAGTTTCTCTCGAAAGAAGTAAGTGGGAGGAAAGTAGAGCTTGATGAAGTATTGCCTCTTGAACCGGAAAATGGCGCAACTCAAGAAAATGTTCCTGAGGTGCCTGCACCGACTAGAGAGGAGGTTAATGATAATGATCAAGATACTTCTGATCAAGCTCCTACTAAAATTCGAAGGTCCACAAGGACACGTTCCGCACCAGAGTGGTACGGCAACCCTGTCTTGGAAATCATGTTGTTAGACAACGGTGAACCTTCGAACTGTGAAGAAGCGATGGCGGGCCCGGATTCCGACAAATGGCTAGAAGCCATGAAATCCGAGATAGGATCCATGTATGAAAATGAAGTATGGACTTTGACTGACTTTCCCGTTGAACGGCGAGCCATAGAAAATAAATGGATCTTCAAGAAGAAGACAGACGCAGATGGTAATGTGACCATCTATAAAGCTCGACTTGTCGCTAAGGGTTATCGACAAGCTCAAGGGGTTGACTACGATGAGACTTTCTCACCGGTAGCGAAGCTAAAGTCCGTCCGAATCATGTTAGCAATTGCCGCATTCTACGATTATGAGATATGGCAAATGGACGTCAAAACGGCATTCCTTAATGGTTTCCTTAAGGAAGAATTGTATATGATGCAGCCGGAAGGTTTTGTCAATCCTAAGTATGCTGACAAGGTATGCAAGCTCCAATGCTCGATTTATGGGCTGGTGCAAGCATCTCGGAGTTGGAACATTCGCTTTGATGAGATGATCAAAGCGTTTGGGTTTACACAGACTTATGGAGAAGCCTGCGTTTACAAGAAAGTGAGTGGGAGCTCTGTAGCATTTCTCATATTATATGTAGATGACATACTTTTGATGGGAAATGATATAGAACTCTTGGACAGCATCAAGGCCTACTTGAATAAGAGTTTTTCAATGAAGGACCTTGGAGAAGCTGCTTATATATTAGGCATCAAAATCTATAGAGATAGATCGAGACGCCTCATAGGTCTTTCACAAAGTACATACCTTGATAAGATATTGAAGAAGTTCAATATGGATCAATCTAAGAAGGGGTTCTTGCCTATGTTACAAGGTATGAAATTGAGCTCAGCTCAATGTCCGACCACGGCAGAAGATATAGAAGAGATGAGCGTCATCCCCTATGCATCAGCTATAGGTTCTATTATGTATGCCATGCTGTGTACCAGACCTGATGTAAACCTTGCCGTAAGTTTGGTAGGAAGGTACCAAAGTAATCCCAGCAAGGAACACTGGACAGCGGTCAAGAATATCCTGAAGTACCTGAAAAGGAGTAAGGAAATGTTTCTCGTTTATGGAGGTGACGAAAAGCTCGTCGTAAAGGGTTACGTCGACGCTAGCTTCGACACAGATCTGGATGACTCTAAGTCACAGACCGGATACGTGTATATTTTGAATGGTGGGGCAGTAAGCTGGTGCAGTTGCAAGCAGAGCGTCGTGGTGGGATCTACATGTGAAGCAGAGTACATGGCAGCCTCGGAGGCAGCACATGAAGCAATATGGGTGAAGGGGTTCATCACCGACCTAGGAGTCATACCCAATGCGTCGGGGCCGATCAAGCTCTTCTGTGACAACACTGGAGCTATTGCTCTTGCCAAGGATCCCAGGTTTCACAAGAAGACAAGGCACATCAAGCGTCGCTTCAACTCCATTCGTGAAAATGTTCAAGATGGAGACATAGAGATTTGTAAAGTACATGCGGACCTGAATGTAGCAGATCCGTTGACTAAACCTCTCCCTAGGGCAAAACATGATCAACACTAGAATTCCATGGGTGTTCGATTCATCACAATGTAACTAGATTATTGACTCTAGTGCAAGTGGGAGACTGTTGGAAATATGCCCTAGAGGCAATAATAAAAGCATTATTATTATATTTCCTTGTTCATGATAATTGTCTTTATTCATGCTATAATTGTGTTATCCGGAAATCGTAATACATGTGTGAATAACAGACACCAACATGTCCCTAGTAAGCCTCTAGTTGACTAGCTCGTTGATAAACAGATAGTCATGGTTTCCTGACTATGGACATTGGATGTCATTGATAACGAGATCACATCATTAGGAGAATGATGTGATGGACAAGACCCAATCCTAAACATAGCACAAGATCGTATAGTTCGTTTGCTAGAGTTTTCCAATGTCAAGTATCTTTTCCTTAGACCATGAGATCGTGTAACTCCCGGATACCGTAGGAGTGCTTTGGGTATACCAAACGTCACAACGTAACTGGGTGACTATAAAGGTAGACTACGGGTATCTCCGAAAGTGTCTGTTGGGTTGAAACGGATCAAGACTGGGATTTGTCACTCCGTATGACAGAGAGGTATCACCGGGCCCACTCGGTAATGCATCATCATAATGAGCTCAAAGTGACCAAGTTTCTGGTCACGGGATCATGCATTACGGTACGAGTAAAGTGACTTGCCGGTAACGAGATTGAACGAGGTATTGGGATACCGACGATCGAATCTCGGGCAAGTAACATATCGATTGACAAAGGGAATTGCATACGGGGTTGATTGAATCCTCGACATCGTGGTTCATCCGATGAAATCATCGTGGAGCATGTGGGAGCCAACATGGGTATCCAGATCCCGCTGTTGGTTATTGACCGGAGAGTCGTCTCGGTCATGTCTGCTTGTCTCCCGAACCCGTAGGGTCTACACACTTAAGGTTCGGTGACGCTAGGGTTGTGAAGATATGTATATGCAGTAACCCGAATGTTGTTCGGGGTCCCGGATGAGATCCCGGACGTCACGAGGAGTTCTGGAATGGTCCGGAGGTAAAGAATTATATATAGGAAGTGCTGTTTCGGCCATCGGGACAAGTTTTGGGGTCACCGGTATTGTACCGGGACCACCGGAAGGGTCCCGGGGGTCCACCGGGTGGGGCCACCTATCCCGGAGGGCCCCATGGGCTGAAGTGGGAGGGAACCCAGCCCATAGTGGGTTGGGGCGCCAACCCCTAGGGCCCATGCGGCTAGGGTTGAGGGGAAACCCTAAAGGGGGGCACCCCCTTGCTTGGGGGGCAAGCCCCCCACCCTAGGCCGCCGCCCCCCCTAGTAGATTCCATCTACTAGGGACGGCGCTCCCCCTAGCACCCCTATATATAGTGGGGGAGAGGAGGGACTTCATACCCCAGCCCCTGGCGCCTCCCTCTCTCCCCGTTACGTCTCTCTCTTGTAGTATAGGCGAAGCGCTGCTACTGTGACGCCCTGCATCCATCACCACGCCGTCGTGCTGCTGGATCTTCATCAACCTCTCCTTCCCCCTTGCTGGATCAAGAAGGAGGAGACGTCTCCCGTCCCGTACGTGTGTTGAACGCGGAGGTGCCGTCCGTTCGGCGCTTGGTCATCGGTGATTTGAATCACGTCGTGTTCGACTACATCATCACCGTTCTTTGAACGCTTCCGCACGGGATCTACAAAGGTATGTAGATGCATCCGATGACTCGTTGCTAGATGAACTCCTAGATGGATCTTGGTGAAACGAGTAGGAAAATTTTTGTTTTCTGCAACGTTCCCCAACAGCCTCGCCACCGTACTGGTGCTGATGTACATGATATGGTCAAGAATTTGAAGGTGGTCTTTGGAAAGGGTCCTGGTGGACAACCTGTTCCGAATGACGCTTACGGACGCGCACCCATGTGGAAGAAGAAATCTATATTTTGGGACCTGCCCTATTGGAAAGATCTAGAGGTCCGCTCCGCAATCGACGTGATGCACGTGATGAAGAATCTTTGTGTGACCCTGCTTGGCTTCTTGGGCATGTATGGGAAGACAAAAGATACACCTGAGGCACGGGAGGACCAGCAACGTATGCACGGAAAAGACGGCATACATCAGGGTCATGCAAGCTACGCTCTTACCAAAGAAGAGAAGGAAATCTTCTTTGAATGTCTGCTCAGTATTAAGGTACCGTCTGGCTTCTCATCTAATATAAAGGGAATAATAAACATGGCAGAGAAAAAGTTCCAGAACCTAAAGTCTCATGACTGCCACGTGATTATGACGCAACTGCTTCCGGTTGCATTGAGGGGGCTTCTACCGGAAAACGTTCGATTAGCCATTGTGAAGCTATGTGCATTTCTCAGTGCAATCTCTCAGAAGGTAATCGATCCAGAAATCATACCAAGGTTAGACAATGATTTGGTGCAATGTCTTGTCAGTTTCGAGTTGGTGTTCCGACCATCCTTGTTCAACATCATGACGCACGTCCTAGTTCACCTATGCGAAGAGATTAGCATTTTGGGTTCTGTATTTCTACACAATATGTTCCCCTTTGAGAGGTTCATGGGAGTCTTAAAGAAATATGTTCATAACCGTGCTAGGCCAGAAGGAAGCATCTCCAAGGGTCGTCAAAATGAGGAGGTCATTGAGTTTTGTATTGACTTTATTCCTGACCTTAAGCCGATTGGTGTTCCTGAATCGCGGCATAAGGGCAGACTGGATGGAAAAGGCATGCTAGGAGGGGAACAAATAATATGTATGGACGGACATTCTCTCACTGAAGCACACTACACAGTTCTACAGAATTCCGCCTTGGTGGCTCCGTATATGGATGAACACAAGAATTTTCTACGCTCCAAACACCCGGAGCGGTCTGATGACTGGATTACACGTGAACAAACCAGGAGTTTCGCCAGCTGGTTGCAGACACGTACCATGCATGACACCTCTATTGAAGATGACCTGTACTTGCTGTCCCAGTTACCATCTTCGAATATAATGACTTCCAAAGGGTACGAGATAAATGGTAATACATTTTACACGATCGCCCAAGATAAGAAGAGCACCAACAAAAACAGTGGTGTCCGCTTTGATGCAGAAACCAAGACGGAAAAGGAAACATATTATGGTTATATACAGGACATATGGGAACTTGACTATCGACGTGGTTTGAAGGTCCCTTTGTTTCGGTGCAAATGGGTCAATATGACACGAGGCGGGGTAACGGAAGACCCGCAGTACGGAATGACAACAGTGGATCTCAACAATCTTGCGTATGCAGACGAACCATTCGTCCTAGCCAATGATGTGGCACAGGTTTTCTATGTGAAGGACATGTCTACCAAGCCAAGAAAGAGAAAAGATAAGGAAGCGAATGCATCGTACGATGAGCCAAAGCGGCACATAGTTCTTTCTGGGAAGAGAAACATCGTGGGAGTGGATGAGAAGACAGACAAGTCAGAAGATTATGAAAAGTTTGATGAAATTGCTCCATTCACAGTGAATATTGACCCGAGCATCCCGTTAAATGATGAAGATTTTCCATGGTTACGGCGCAAAAGGACACACGCGAAGAAAAAGTTTCACACCAAAAGATCTGGGATGTGATCGGCTTCACTATCATCACTTTCTTCTGTGTTTCACACCCAGAAGGGAATCTCTGTAATAGTTAGGGTAGTTAATTATGTGTTTTGGCATTTGAAATGCGAAGAAATTTTATGTGCAAACAAATTCTTTCATGCCTTTACTGATTTCAAATAATTCAAAATTTAAACTATTCAAATTTGAAAACTACGGGCACTAACAGAAAGTTTGTAATTTTTTGTACCTAAAGCAAAAATATTCACAAAGAAACTCTAAATACACAAAAAAACAACTCAAAAATAAATAAAGGAAAAAAATAAAAAAGCCCGCCTACTAGGCCAGAGCGGCCTGCATACGACTAGAAACCCAACCTGTTGTTGGGCCAGGATGCAGGCCCGCAAAGGCCGAGTAGGCCCACAGGGCAGGACAGAACATGTAGGCCCAGTAGGCCTGCTTTGGAGAGGAGCTCGAGAGGGCTACCGCACGGGGGTTTATAAACCAGTGCGGTCGCCCCTCGGCTAGCGAGGTGGGACTAAACTTGCCGCACCGCACCTGCGCCAGCGCACCCCCTTTAGTACCGGTTCGTGGCACCAACCGGTACTAAAGGGGGCGCCTTTAGTACCGGTTGGAGCCACCAACCGGTACTAAAGGGGGTCGCTTCCCGCCGCTTGGCCTGGCCAAAACAGGCCTTTAGTACCGGTTGGTGGCTCCAACCGGTACTAAAGGTGCCTCCTATATAAGCAACACTTACGAAAATTTCAGTTTCTCATCTGGTTCTTCTCCTCTGCACCGTCGACGCCCGCCGCCCCCGTACTCCATCGATCCCTCGTCGCCGCCCCCGTCGCCGCCCCGTCCCCATCGTCGCCGCCCCGTCGTCCCCGTCCCCGTCGTCACCGCCGCCCCATCCCGGCCCGTCCCGCGCCGTCCCCGTCCCCGTCGTCGTCGCCGCCCCGGCCCGTAAGTCCCCGTCCCCGTCATCGCCGCCCCGTCGTCGTCATCCCCGTCGTCGCCATCCCCGTCGCCGCGCGCCCCCCGTCGCCGCCCCCCGTCGCCTCTCGCCTCACCGGTGAGAGCGCGCACACACACACACATACATTTCTGTTTTTTAGAAATTGTTAGAAATTTTTCTGTTTTTTAGAAATAGTTAGAAATGTTAGAATTGTTAGAATAGTTAGAAATGTTAGATAGAATTGTCAGAAATTTTTTCTGTTTTAGTTATAGAAATAGTTATAAAAAAGTTAGAATTGTTAGAAATTTTTTCTGTTTTTTAGTTATAGAAAAAGTTATAAAACAGTTAGAAATTTCTCTTTTTCTTAGTTATAGAAATATTAGAAATGTTATAGAACTGTTAGTTATATATAGCATTGTTAGAAATCTTATAGAAATGTTAGTTATAGAAATGTTAGAAATTTTAGTTATCAAAATCCAATCATTAAAAAATGTTACTTTTTGCAGGCATATAGCTAGTATTTGTTCTCGACGATGCCCGGCCCGCATCCTCGCCGTCGACCCGTCCGCGACGACGTCCTGCTGACCCATGTCCGGGAATGGGCTCTGCCGGGCTGGCACTGGGAGGTGCTGCCTGGAGGGGCGCGCCGCTTGATGAGGAACCCGGCCCCGGGTCCCGTCGTCGACCCTGATCTCGTTTGGTGGCGTTCGCGTGGGCCAGTTTTGGTGCGGAGGGAGCCGGCCCCACCGGAGGTGGTACGTCGCCGTGTCAGGGAGGAGGACGAGCACGCCCATCGCTACATGGTTGCGTTAGAGGGTGGCAGGTTCTCCAATACCTGTCAGTTTCTTCAGGGATCTCACTTCAGCTATGATCCTGTGAGGGTTCCTTCTCTTTGGGTGTCCACCGCCCGCGCCGCAGGAATCGCGAGTGTCCTAAATTCTTCTGTAGTATTTGATCTTTAATTAGCTACCTAGCCAGTGATGTACTATTCAATATTATATATTATTCGAGACGATGTATTCGAGATTATATCTATTATTCGAGACGATGTATTCGAGATTATATCTATTATTCGAGATGATGTAATTTGAATACTAAATTGTTTTATATTTCTTTTGGATTAGTTAAATAAAAGCTTTGGCGGACAATACCGACAGAGAGGGAGAACAGACCATGTTCGATATGATACGCGGGCCAGATGATGATCAGAATGAAGAAGATTATGACGGCTCCGAATTTCTAAACAACACCGGAGAGAGGGTGATATGATATTCGATCGCGAGGACCGAATTGATGAAGTCATGAACTACGATTATGACGATGACGAAGAACATGTTGATCCTGAAACAACAAAGACCGGCGAGGTATATATATTTATATAAGCAGGCATCTGGTGATCATCACATGTTTTAAATGAGTTGAAGATATATTAACGAATCGATCTTTCTTCTTTCAGCCATCCGGATCGAGAAAATCTTCAGACAACAGGACGAAACGAGGCCCGAACAAAAAGTTGAAGGAGGGCGTAAAGTACAATATCGAGGCAATCAGACCTAATGGCGAACCATTAGCGCCTAAGAAGATTGCGGACAAGTTCGTTCGTCAGTGCGGAGTTCTTGTGAAGGACCAACTCCCGATCTCCCTTCAAGAATGGAGAGAGCCAGCAAAGCCACGTCCAAATATTACTTTTGTCGACGACAGACAAAAAAACTGCTTTGGGATACTCTCATGGAACATTTCACCCTACCAGATCATTTCACAGATGTAGATGTGGAGAAAGTCAAGGACGCCGCTCTTAGGAAGATGGCAGTTGCATTCAAGAACCACAAGAACAAAGTATGGGACAAGTAAATCAAGGATGGAAGGAAGACTCCAGTATTCGAGGGAACACTAGAGAATCAAAGTGCTCATTGGGACGATTTTGTGAAATTCAAGGATTCAGAATTAGCTAAGGAACGGTCGAGAATAAACAAGAAGAATGCCGAAAAAAAGGATAAGTTCCATAAGCTGGGGCCAGGTGGCTACGCGGTGGCAATGCCTAAGTGGGATAAATCTGAAAAAGAGATGGAGGATGCAGGTGTCACTCCGCTTACTAAGAGCTGGCCCCCCAGGTGCAGGAGTTGGTTCTATGAGCATGGGGGGAGTTGGACCCGAAGACAGGCAAAGTTTCGACGAAGGCATGTCTGAACGGAGCCGACGATAATATACTTGCTTCAATAGAAGAGGCTCGAACGGGGGTGTTCCAGCCCAACAGAGAGAACGACGAGCTTATGCGTGCCCTGGGAAATCCTGAACACCCGGGAAGAACACGAGGCAAGGGCGCTATTCCGTGGTATGAGGGGTTTTCGGACTGGAACGCCGACTACAGAACCCGTGCGAGAAGGAAGATTGCGGAGGAGAAGCAGAGGAAGATGGAGGAGGAGAAGAGGAAGCTGGACTATGAACGCCTTCAAGGCCTAGAATCAGCGCACGCGGACTTGGCAGTCAAATTCCAGCGGCAGCAGGAGCAGATCGACTCACTTAGCCAGCAAAGGGGGTCTCAGCAGCTGCAGCAGCTAGCGGATGATCCAGCATTGGATACCACCGCCCCATCCATGCCGAGAAGCAGCGTGGGTTCCGCCCCGTTTGACGCAATGCTGGATAGATACCCCGTGGATGACATCACAGATAACACTAACTGCGAGCTACACTTCAAAATTAAGAACATATCTTTGAAGGTGGCGGACGGCGTTGCTTATACAAATTCCCCCGATGCAACCTTCCATTGCAACCCGATTCCAGCAGGCTATACTCGTGTCATGGTTGATGGGGTGGTGGACCAATATTCGGGGCTAGAGCTTGACATTCCTGGAGGTGACGAGGAGCACACACTCGGAGAGGCCAAACATCGTATCATCCTATGGAGAAAGGATTGCATCATCTTTCGAAGGCCACCGACAACGCGTCACCCGACTCCTCGTCGAAGTCCGCCACCGATTCAGTAGACTCCCGCTCCTCCAAGTCCACCAATGCGTGAGGCCACTCCTCTTCCTCCAAGTCCGGCAAAGTGTCAGGCCACTTCTCCTCCAAGTCCGACACAGCGTCAGACGTCCACTCCTCCAAGTCCGGCACAACCTCAGGCCACTCCTCCTCCAAGTCCGGCACAGCTTCAGGCCACTCCTCCTCGTCCAACTCAGCCCCGTCAGCCATCTCCGCCGCCTAAGCAATCACAGAAGAGACACCCCGCAGCTATGGTGCGTAGCGGTACGAGTCGAGGTCATAGTACAGGAAGTACAGGCGGAGGCAAGCGATATAAATATGGTCCAAACCTCAATACTCCTCTTCCTGAGAGGCCTTACGACAGGACCAAGGAGCAAACCAATGCCATAGTGCGGGCAGAAGTCGACGCCCATTTTGGACCGAAAACCGCCACCGCCGCCAAGGGAGAAAGTGCCTGTGGAAGTAGTTGACCACTTCATTCGTATGGCTCAACCACCAGCTCCTAAGCCTGTTGACACAGACTATGAGCGCCACATCAGGAAGTTACATCGACAACGTCTACAGAAGGAGGCGAGCTCGAGCTCGAGCAAACAACAAGCAGCTGTCAAAAAATGCGGGAAAACCATTGCCCAGCTGGGAGAACAGGCGGCGCAATCGATCGAACCGCTTGTTGTGCCGCCAACAACACGTGACAGTACGCGCGCCCAATATTATTGTGGGCAAACAATTTACGTTCCCGAGGTGGGCGATGTGGTAATAACCCAGGAGCATATAATGCAGGCTGAAACTCTCAACATCACTGTTGGACAACTCCTCGAGATCGAGGACATGCCTGTGCTTACAGAGGAGGAAATAAAACGGAAATATGCCGAGGGCCAACCTTTGGTCAAGCCAGAAGAGGTCAGGAAGCTCCCAACGAGAATGTATGAATTGCATCAATGGTACATGGACATTACCAAGAGATCCGATCGAGAGTCCCTCATGGTGCAAGTCAACAAGGATCATTACTACCATGAGAAAGCTGTGGCCGTTGAGTATTCTGAACTATTTTTGTTATACAATCAAGACGCACTCGACAAATATATCGTCAGTTGCTATTGTCTGTAAGTGATTTCTTTCTGTAATTTAAGTCTAAAGCTAGCTGTAGTGATCCTTTTGATCAATCATTACCTGTAATTATCCTCACTATATTCTTTTCTGTGGTATTATGCAGGATGAAGATGTATGAAATGAAAAATGGTGGACGCTATGGCATTGGGTTCATTGACCCAAACACCGTTAATGAATACACATGGAAAATAGATCGATATCATGAAAAGCATGTAGAGGACAGCATGCTAGAGTTCTTGAAGCGCCTCAAATACAATGAAGATATACTACTTCCTTACAACTTCCAATGAGTCACACTGTCTTGTACTACAAATTCTCTGTTTTTGCCTACTAGCTAGCTACATGTTTTTGCTTACATATGCCCGCTTAATTAAGACATGCAAACATGTGTGCATGTAAATTTCACTGGATCTTGTGTATCATTAAAGTTGACGCCGGAACAGTTGAAATACTGGACTCACTACTCAAAGCAAATAGTGACTATAACATCTTGTTTGGGATAGTCAACAGGTAATTTCAATCATTATTAACTATATATCTCGGCCTATTTAGTTCGTCATTTCATGATATGAACTATTTAATAACCCCTTTATTCATTTTCTTTGTCGGCGGGCAGGGCTTGGCCAAGGTTCATCAGCGTCACTGGCTCCGAAGGCAACATGCATATGTAGGAGAAATTGTATATAGCTATACATGTGTGTATGTGTGAATTAATATGGTGGTTTGTGAGACATTGATGATATATATATGATTAGTTCTACTAGAAGTTCTATATATATATATATATATGCATAACGTGTACAATGTGTAGTATCGTAAAATACCAGCAAACGAAAAAGAATTAAAATGGAAAACACAAAATTAAATGTAAAAGAAATCATAAAACCAAAAACCCCCCAAACATTTTAGTATCGGTTGGTGTTACCAACCGGTACTGAAGGGCTCCCGGCCCCCGGAGCTGGCTCGTGCCACGTGGTTGCCCTTTAGCACCGGTTCGTGCTGAACCGGTACTAAAGGGGGGGCCTTTAGTGCCCACACTTTAGTGCCGGTTATGGAACCGACACTAAAGGGCCTTACGAACCGGTGCTATTGTCCGGTTCTGCACTAGTATGTGTAACCGATGCTAAGGGAAACATTGACAGCCACGCCGCATTCACTAGAACTCGGTCGAGTCTACATCTTGTATAAGTTTCTCCTGTTACTTTCTTCTCCAAGGTCCAAAAATTTCCTTTATAGCCTAAGTCGAGCAGCATGCAAACATCTAAAACATCACAAAAAGCTTGGATTTGAGCATTACTCCGCTGTCCAATACCATGATGTTCATCCGGACATAAAACTTTATTAAAATCAACCAAACAGAGCCAAGGAAGGGTGCTCAAAGTACTGACATTTTTCAAAGTTGTCCAAGTTTGATGCCTCAAGTGTGTCTGTGCCTCCCCATATACACATGTCATCCTCCACTTCTCTTTGCCTTGTTCCTCGATGGATACATCTAGATGATAATCAGAGTAACCAAGAATTTCAACATTTATTAATAAGTTGTTCCAAAACAAGGCAATACCTCCACTTCTTCCTCGACTACTTACAACATAAGAGCTATCAAAACCCAACGTGCCAGCTAATGCTTCTACGCTAGCACTTTCCAACTGTGTTTCAACAATGCATAAAAGGGTAGGGGCAAATTGCCTCGCGAAATCATGAAGCTCTCGAACTGTCACAACTTTGCCCGCACCACGACAGTTCCAACAGAAGATATTCATTGGGCCCGGCGGCGCCCCTCGAAGGAGCCCGCCAATGAAGCGACGATCTTGCCAAGACTGGCACTGTTTTCCAAATCATCCTCCCCTGCATCTGTGCTCATCTTAGTCCTTTTTGGGTCTTGTTTACTGCTCAGACTGGATGGAACCGTTGAGGGCGCTGGAAGCAAAAGCATCGCCTCCTGGCTTGTACCGCTTCGCTCGTTGTTCACTGGCTGTATCACATGTTGCGTTTGGGCCGGCGCCCTCTTCCTGTTATTGTCTGCAACCGCCATGACTGTATCTCCACTTTCATGGATTGCGTTCATTTGGTGTATCTCCACTTCCATGGCTGTATCACATGTTGCGTTTGGGCCGGCGCCCTCTTCTTGGGCTCGATTGGGCCCTTCGATGGATCCATTTTCTATTGGACTTAATTACCAAGATTAACCCATGTTTTTTCTGCCCCTAAATTTTTTTTTCCTTATAGCTTGAAAGAACACTGTAGTATCAATATGGTTTTGGATTGGATTACCAATTTTGACTTGACCACAGTTAATAAAGGAGCTCTCATTCCAGTGAGGTGTTTGATTATGAATTTGGTTCACAGTTTTGACTAGTCAATGATTTCTTGAATCAATAGGCAACAACCATCTTATAAAAATACACCAGTCTTGCACACCCTCTCATCACCTGGCAAAAGAATAAATGCGAGCATGTGACATTGTAGCACCCGTATAATACATGCAGTCAAGAAACTCTCCTACATACGTGCAGGTTAATTTGCGGATAACACATAATTATACTCCAAGAAAGACCTCATCAAAATACCGCTTTATAAAAAAAACACTTCATCATCTCTTTCACATGCCAAACCATTTTTCTTATGAATCCCAATAGCACCATCTGTGCAGCGAAGCGCGCTAAATCCTTCTAGTTTGAAACTAAACCCCATGTTAATAGACGATCGCGATAAACTTTTTCCGATGTGAGTTGTATTTTGTAAAGTGCCTACGTTTACTTCTTCTGTTAGTACGTGTGTACTTTCCATGTTAGTGTAAGCACTTTGTAGCAGCAAGAATTTGGTGCGTGTCACTAGGGGTCTACCCAATTTAACCTAGCCCATGAGTAGTAGCTGTTTGTAACAACGTTTTCTGCAACAGAGTAAAGAGGTTTAAACATTTTGTAATTGAGAACTCCTTCCACCTCTTTAAATTACACTCAACAACTTAATTTGAATGTATTTTATTAATGATCTTCCTTTTGGGCTAAAAGAGTAATTAATTGACAATGTGTTTACCTATCTTTCACAAAATCTGCTACATTTGAATTGTTGGGACAGAGGCCTCAACATGAACAAATTAGTTAGCCTAAAACCTGAATAACATAAATGGCTGTGTATTCTGCCAGAGTATCAAAAGGATACATCTAATTTTATGCATAGAATAATAAATATTATTCTAACAGTTGTGTAGCGCATTCTAATTTCCTGTTAGAATGGTATATTTACCATACATGGGATTTCCGTACATCTTCGCACTGCTTTGAAATGGGTGTCACATTTTTCTAATTTTTTTATATAATGCCACGGAACAAAACACTATGATACATGAGTCAAAACAAATTTAGTAAAAACCTAGAAAAAATGTTACGAATATCAAAGCTACGACGGACGATGGATACATACATGGGTATTCTGATTATCATTCTCTCATATATTGTTTTCGTTGCTTTTTCGTTAAGATAAAAAGGGTTCTGTTTAGGACACATGTGTCATTGCACACATAGGTGACTCAATCAATCATAAAAATGAAAAGAAAATAGAAAAATGAAAATACCCGCACAAATCTTCACGTAAAATAAATGACATAGAACTTAGATGTGAAATACTTGGGGCACATTTAGATGTGCTTTAACAAAACCGATAAAAAAAATGGGCGACGCTACCTGTTGGCCAGCAGATAACCAGAAAAGATCCGCCGCCTCGCTAACCATTAGATGGACACGCTAATGGCCGTTTTATCTACCCACGTAAGCAACCACCCCTTTGTAACAAACGTGATGCTGCAGAATGCTCTCTACAACAAGATGCTTGTTGTAATCACCTTGAAGTGTTTATTTTTCTTCTGAAAATTCTTTGCAACAAAGGTAATGTTGCAGAAAATTTTGCAACAGAGCATGTGCTGCAGAAAACGTTGTTGATCGTTTTCTACCATAATTTTTTCAACAAAGCTCGTGTTACAGAAAACCTTTTGCAACATCAGACATGTTGCAGAGAGCATTATAGTGGTAGTTGTGTGCAGCTCGTCGGAGAATCTTACTAGAGAAGCCCGCCGGAGAAACTCGTCGGCGTGCTTGCCGGCACCAAGCACCGATGGCAGCGGTCTGGTTGCACGCCATGCAACAGTGTGCAGCTCGCCAGAAAAGCTCGTCGGTGTCGAGTGCCGGTGGCGGCAGTTGGAACAGTTCGGGGAGGCAGCGACTCGACGGGAGCTCAAGAGGAGCACGAGAGACGACTTCCCTCGAGGATCCAGATCCTGCAGCAACGGGAAGTTCAAAACACTGGTGGTGTGGCCACGGGGCATGTGGCGTGCAGAGAAGGCGGCGGACATGGGCCTACGATCCGCCGGGCGATCTAAAGCGTTCCCTAAAAAGGGGTCTTCTCTGATTAGCCATCACCGATGTGCCATTGCAAAGCCTATCAAAAGATTGCACTCCGCATCACTTGATATCATGAGATGGTGTGTGGAATTATAGAATATTTTGGTCCTAGACTCAACCAGATGCTTATTGTTTGAGCTTCACAGGGGATTTGAGCTATCTATCCAAGTGTCGCTCACGACTATAATAATCCAGAAACTTTGAGTGGACATGTGTATGTTTTACGCCTTTTTCTACGTACCCAATCTTTTTTTACAAAAGTAACTATAATGAAAATTTGCAGCAGTTTAGTAGAAGAAAATCCTGCTGATATGAAAGGTAACTCCTTGCAGTATGACCAGACCACCAATGAATTTAATGTGTTATTTGCCTAACGTCTGCTAGCAAATGTGGATGTTGCAGCCTCAAAATCCTGGTTATGCAATAGCAATTCTATAGTGGTAATGTTAAACTCGAGCCTTGCGGTCGGAGCAGCACGTGAATGCGATAACTCAAAGGTGGAGCTCACTCTCTCTGGTTGCACGCCTTGTAACAGTGTGCAGCTCACCAGAGAAGCTCGTCGGCGGAGAGTGCCAGTGGCGGCAGTTGGACTAGTGTGGGGAGGCGGCGACTCCACGGGACCTCGAGGAGCACGAGAGACGACTTCCCTCGAGGATCCAGATCCGGCAGCAACGACCAGCTGTAAAAACTAGTGGTGTGGTCACGGGGCACATGGCGTGCAGACAAGGCGCCGGTCGCGGGCATGCGATTCGCTGGGTGATTTAAAGCGTTCCCTAAAAATCCACGAGACAACAATTTTAGGCACACGGAGCAGGGATGCTCGGCAGGGAAGGTGGAGACGACGATGCCATGGTACTTCACGAGATTCCCTTCCACCTCCAACTCCCATCTTTGGTTAGGCCGGTTTGCTGTTTAAGCTCATCCCTTTTAAAGGGAAGGGGTTGGAGTCGCGGAACGCCACCCACGCGAGCCACGGCCATGGATCGCCGCTTGCGCCAGCACGGCGAGGAGGACACCTCGTCCCTTAGATTCAATTACAGGCTCTAAGTACTCTATGTGCAGGATCTCTGTGCTAATCACTAGACGTTGAAGAGGCGTAGATCCAAAAAGCTATCATTGGAGAATCTCCCCAAACTGAAATATCCATGAACATAACGTACCCTCCGGTTACGCGGGCGCTACTAGGAAAAACCCTTGTACTAGCGCAGGGTGAAGGGCTAGCAGTACATGGGCCCCGCGCTACTGCAAGGGTGCTATAACTAAATGTTAGTTGTAGCGCGGGTATGACCCCACGCTACTACTACTTGTGTCTAACTCTAGAGTTGGGTCGGAAGCACCGCGTGTTGTTGCCCCTCACCACTACTATTCATGCGTATTTCACTTCTTTGTGTTTATTCATCATTATACAAACTTTTATACAGTAGCAATGAATAAGTTGTGGAAGAAACAGATTAGATTAAAGCAGATGGATCCACGAATTAGTAGGACTATATGATGTTGGGAGGCACACAAGTGTGATGAAGGCAATGCCTATCAATTTCAATTTGCATTGGGGGCGCATATAAGGAGGTTGTTGCATCCTCGAAAGTCAAATCATTCCAAGTGTTTGCAATTAAGGTGCTCACTGCTCCTCTCAACATGAAAGAGAGGAGAGATAGGAGCCTTGACCACCTTAGTTGCAAACACTTCGAGTGATTTGATTTCCGAGATGCAAATTGGACTTGATAGGAATTGCCTTCATTCCACACTTGTGTGCCGGCCCCACATCATATCGTCCTACTAATTCAACTTGGTCCACTTCATCCGTCCACTTTAATCTAATCCATGTTTCTTTCACCCCAATGATATAACAACTCATCATTATCATAATAATATAAGAATTCATCATTATCGTAGTCATATAACAACTCATCATCCATAGTCATATAATAACTCATCATCATTCTAGCACATGACAAGTATTCCGCCTACTCATCATCATCATCATAGTCATATAACAACTCATCATCATCGTAATCATCCGTAGTCACATGTTATTTTCATATCCTCCTGAAATACGTAGGCATTGCATACTCCTCTCCAATTTGAACAACCAAAATGTGTGTGATTTATTGCATTGAAGAGCTTATATTAACCGCAAAAACGAGACCATGTTTCTTCTTTAGGTGAGCTTTCTTGGTCTCCATACTCTCCCTATCTTCGAAACCGAGCTTCTCTAAGACATACTAGTCGAATTGTAAAAAACAGAAAGTACATGTAAAAGAAAAAAAAAGTCATTTTAACTGCGAAAAAATACTTGTGATCGTTACATACTGTAAAATGTTCGAATGCATCCTTCAGCGTGAGGGTGAAGCACCTATCGTTGTCCAGGTGAAGCATGTCGCACATACCCCCATCGTCGCTGCAGTAATCGCACTCAAGGATCCTATCGTCCTCAGACATTTCCTGTATTCATAATTCAAGACTAAAAATTGACGGCAAATACCAGAAACTGAACACACAGATCACTATTCGGCATGGGTTGACTTTTGGTCTGTGGAGTCTTCCTTGAAAAACTCTCATCTCTCGTGGTGTATATGGTGGGCACCCCTCTCTGATTTTTCTACTGTTGGTGATGGTCGCTCCTTCCTTCTTTCCCGGGTGCATTAATATAAATACCTATTTTTTATAGTTTATTCCATACCTAAAACATTTCTATATTAAAAAAACCTATTTTATACCTAAATAATTTAAAGGAATTTTCTATTCTATTACTAACTTTTTTACTGGAATTTTCTATTCTATTACTAATTTATTTTACTGAAAATTTTCTATTCTATTACTAGTTTTCATATTATGTTCTATTACTAGTTTTTATAATTTCTATTCTATTCTATTACTAGTTAAATCAAAGTGTCCAATACATTTTTCTACCTACTAAATTTTTAACTAGTTTAGTAAACTAGAAACTAGAAACTAATTCAGTAAACTACAACTATAACTAATTAAGTTAAATGAGGGAGGAGAATAGGGAGGAGGGCCGGCGGCTGGAGGAGGGAGGAGTTGCGGCGACTGGAGGAGGGAGGAGGGGTGGCGACTGGAGGAGGATGGAGGCGGGAGGATGAGTCTTACCCAGGCAGGGGACCGCGACAATGGTGGAAGGTGGCGCGCGGCGACTGCGGGAGGAAGAACGTCGGTCAGAGAGAGTAAGCACAGGGAGAGTGAGGTGGACAGTCCGTGGGAGGATAAGTCTGGCTTAGCATTTGTGTGGGGCGAGGGTCGGCTCTACTGCTAAGCCCGTTAGGTCTAACGCGGGCCACGCACCAAGCACCACTACTAAGGCGGGCCCTCTGTGCCATTAGTGGCCCCCGGGGCTAGCCATAGTGACCCACACTACTACTAAGCATCTATACCTATAGCATTTTCCCAAGTAGTGGCGGCAGCGGAGGAGGAGGAGCACGCGTGTACCACTTCTCTTCCTAAGCTCCCAATGGCAACCCCAATCCATACCGACGCGGCGGCGGTGCTCGCCGGAGGAGCGGGCGCAGGACCAAGTCCGCGCGCTCTCCCGTCGAGCATGGCGGCCGGGTCGTGTCCGGCCTTCTGAACGGCGACGTCGAGGCACGGCGGCTCACGGCGTCCTACCGCATGGTCTCTCTGTTGGGAGGGAGCGGCGTGGCGTTCCGCACGCCGACCCAAGGGACGGCGGCGTCGCGGCGTCTCCGCCCTCGCACCGCAGTGGATGCAGTGCGGGCCCCGAAGGGAAAAGGCGGCTACGCGGTGCATTAGGTGAGGATTCTCCTCATTTCTTCTCCAATTCATGTACATTAGTGATTGATTTGGGGAAAACAATCCTAATTTCAGAATTAGGGTTCTACCGAATTGGGGAAAACAAAAAACTAGGGTTCTTGCACTAGTAGAAAACGGACCATTAGTACCGGTTTGTAAGGGCCTTTAGTGCCGGTTATGGAACCGGCACTAAAGTTTCGGCACTAAAGCCCCCCCCCTTTAGTACCGGTTCGACACGAACCGGTGCTACCTTTAGTACCGGTTGGTGTTACCAACCGGTACTAAAGGTTTTTTTTTGAATTATTTTTTTGAAAATTTTGGAATTTTTTTTGTTTTTTTTATTTTTATTTTTTCTGAATTATTTGATGATTTAGTCTCTAATCACCTCTCTTAACTGCTCAAGTGTGGATCACTCATTCCAAATCATCTAACTTCCCGACCGGTCACCCATCCCTCTCACTACTCCAACCCGAGCACGCTTAACTTTCAGGTTCTATTTTTTCTGAATTATTTGATGATTTAGTCTCTAATCACCTCTCTTAACTGCTCAAGTGTGGATCACTCATTCCAAATCATCTAACTTCCCGACCGGTCACCCATCCCTCTCACTACTCCAACCCGAGCACGCTTAACTTTCAGGTTCTATGCTCCTTCGTTTCCGAGTCTGCACTTGTTGTTTTTCTGACAATAGCAAGATGTCAATCCTATTAACCTTCAGGAATTTTGCTTGAGCATGAAGTGACACATTTCACTGTTTGAGTTTGAAACTATTGTTTTAAAAAACAATAATTATTTAGTAACACTAATATTTCTTGAATAATTAGCTTGACCATTGTTTGACCATAGTTTGACCAGATTTGACCAAAATTGAAATAACTAAAATAATTATTTAGTAACACTAATATTCTAGAATAATTAGTTTGACCATTGTTTGACCACAGTTTGCCCACTGTTTGAATATTTTTCAATTTTTTCCACTCTAGATCTTAAAAGCCCCGTAACTTTTTTCTATTAGGTTTTTGAGGATTTTGCAAATGTTTAACGGGGTAGTATGATTTTTCGAGTAGATGATTTTTCATATAAAATTTTTTTTCATCCGAGTTAGTATGCAAAAGTTATGCCCATTTTTACAAATTTCAGAGAGATTTTGCAAATAAAGTCAAAATTCACATTTGCAAAATTTCCCAACAACTAGACCACATATCACATGAGAAACTTATTTTCTTTTATTTTTTTGACATTTCCATTATTTTCTTTTATATTTTTTAAACTGAAAAGGCGATCCGGGGGGGGGGGGGGGGGGGGGGTTAGAGTTTGAAAATGGGACCTTTAGTACCGGTTCGTGCCACGAACCGGTACTAAAGGTGATCGTGGGGCCCCGGCCTGACGCCAGCCTGCCACAACCCCTTTAGTGCCGGTTCGTGCCACGAACCGGTACTAAAGGTTCAACACGAACCGGCATTAATGCAAATCCGTTCGAACCGGCACTAATGGTACCATTAGTACCGGCTCAAATACAAACCGGCACTAATGTGCTTCATGTTTGACCATTTTTCTACTAGTGTTGAACAAGGGGTTTGCTACTGTTGGCGTACATGTATCCCTCTGCCTTCTAACTTGCTAATCCAAACGGAATCAACACTTAAAAAACGATCAATTTCAATTAACAGAAACTTAATCATGAGCATGAATGATTCAGAAGCATAAGTAAATCTGATTAGGCATAATAGGCAGTAGAGATCCGTGGCAAATTAGTATATAACATGATGATTTCCAGAGGGCATCAAGACAGTAGCATGCATATATGGGCTAACCAGGGGCTAAAACTTTCAATTTTGATCATGAACCCTAAACCTGACATTGAACTAAACATGATAGTGATCTACTGATCAACAAGAAAGGGATCTATTGCAATCAAGATTGGCGACTGATACCATTGTTGGAGTAATTATGCATCTATAGGATGCCATTAGTACGAATTGATTGCAACTAGAACACCTAATTGACATGAACAGAGAAGGGTTTAGGGATCCTTTACATGTCACGGGAGTGGACATGATCGCCTGCTCGGTGTAGGCGTGATGCAGGGGTGATGTAGTCGAAGCAGAGGTTCTCCTTGACATCATGTTTCCTTCAAGACGCCACCGGCACTGGCCAGGGACAGCAGCGGCGGCTGGCTTGGGTCTTCCCGTCGCTGCAGCGCTCCCCCTGATCGGATGGGGTGAGAATATCGGGAGGAGAGTAAACCTTACGTGAATTGTGATCTAGCAGGCGGCCAGCTCTCTCCCGTATCCTTTTATATGGCGCTGGCGACAGGGGACCCAAAACCTGAGTTGATTTTTGGGCGCCCCCGATCAAGGCGCGTTAGTTCTGATCGAGGCTCGCGTACGTTGGTACGTGGACCCCTTCACTTATCGTTATCTCCTTATTATTATTTTTTTCTGTTAGACTAACAGATCTAACTGCCTGTTAAGCCGTCAGATCAAAACCAACAGTTTATACTCCACAGGGGATTTGAGCTATCTATCCACGGCGTTGCTCACGACTATAATAATCCAGAAACTTTCAGTGGACATGTGTATGTTTTACGCCTTTTTATCCGTACCCAATCCCTTTTTACAAAAATAACAATAATGAAAAGTTGCAGCAGTTTAGTAGAAGAAAATCCTTCTTATTTGAAAGGAAACTCCTTGCAGTACGACCAGACCATGAACGTACTTAATGTGTTATTTATTCACACGTTTGACTAACCTCTGCTCGCAAATGTGGATCTTGCAGCCTCAAAATTCTCGTTATCCAATAACAACTAGTGGCAATGTTAAACTCGAGCCTTGCGGTCAGAGAAGTACGCGGATGCGACAACTCAATGGTGGAGCTCCTCTGGTTGCACGCCTTGCAACAGTGTGCAGCTCACGAGTGAAGCTCGTCGGCGACGAGTGCCGGTGGCGGCAGTTGGAGAAGTGCGGGGACGCGGCGACACGACGGGAGCTCAAGAGGAGAACGAGAGATGACTTCCCTCGAGAATCCAGATCCTGCAGCAATCGGCAATTGCAAAAACTAGTGGTGTGGCCACGGGGCACGTGGCGTGCAGAGAAGGCGGCGGATGCAGACCTGCGTTTCGTCGGGTGATTTAAAGTGTTCCTGAAAAAATCCACAAGACATCAGTTTTAGGCATGCGGAGCAGCAATGCTCGGCGGGGAAGACGGAGACAACGATGCCATGGTACTTCACAAGTTTCCCCTCCAACTCCGACTCCCATATTTGGTTAGGCCGGTTTACTGTTTAACCTCATCGCTTTTAAAGGGGAGGGGGTGGAGTCACCGAACCCCACCCACGCGAGCTACGGCTATGGACCGCCACCTCTGCCATCACGGCAAGGAGGACACCTCATGCCTCAAATCCAATTAGAGGCGCTAAGGACTCCGCGTGCAGGATCTCTGTGCTAGTCGCTGGACCTTGAAGAGGCGCAGATCCAAAAACCTATCATAGGAGAATCTCCCTGAACCGAAAGATCTATGAACATAACATACCCTCAGGTTGCGCGTGGTGGCAGAGGAGGAGCGTGCGTGTATCACTCCTCTTTGTAAGCTCGCAATGACAAGTGAAAGAGCAGCCCTTATAAAAGGATCTCAACTCTCTTCAACTAGTAAGATGGTACTGAACTTCCCACCATCTGCCATACACCCACATTTGCCTTAGAGATTAACCATAAATTAGTTTTTTTATATGGGCCAAAGCCCATCTGTAATTCAATAGTACCAACACCGACCACTTCACTCGCTAAATCCATCGTCTCAAAGTTTTCTTGTCACTGTTAGAACTTCTCTTTTTTCTTGAAAAAACGACAAATTCAGAATGGTCTGTTGAATTGGGAATCTGTTTTCAGACAAAAAGGGGGTCTTCTCTGATTAGCCATCACCGTTTCTACCATCGTAAAGCCTATCAAAAGATTGCACTCCGCGGCACTTGATATCATGAGATGGTGTGTGCAATTACGTAAACTTTTGGTCTTAGCCTCAACCAGTTGTTTATTGTTTAAACTTCACAGGGGATTTGAGCTATGTATCCACAGTGTCGCTCACGACTATAATAATCCAGAAACTTTGAGTGTACATGTGTATGTTTTATGCCTTTTTCTCCGTGCCCAATCCCTTTTTAGAAAATAATAATAATGAAAATTTGTAGCAGTTTAGGTGAAGAAAATCCTGCTTATATATATGAAAGGAAACTCCTTGCAGTATGACCAGGCCACCAATGAATTTAGTGTGTTATTTATTAACACGTTTGCCTACGTCTTCTAGCAAATGTGGATCTTGCAGCCTCGAAATCCTGGTTATGCAATAGTCCATCCATTCCTAAATATAAGTCTGTTTAGAGATTCTCCTAATAAATGACTACGTACGGTGCATAATGAGTGAATTTGCACTCTAAAATATGTCTATATACATCTGTATTTAGTTCATAGTGGAGTCTCTAGAAAGCCTTATGTTTAGGAATAGAGTAGCAACTCTAGTGGCAATATTAAACCCGAGCCTCTGCTTTATGTAAGACTTGCTACATAGCGTAATATCTCAACTCACACTGAAAGAAGCCGGATGGACAAGCATACTCTCTTCTCGGTGGAAGGATCGCTGGACATACCACCCCAATCCCTGCTTCCATAGTCCCAAACATTGAGCACACGACATGGATAGTTTTATCAACAATGTCAACACCATTTTGGAACGGCACAATAATTTGGCGGTCTGTCGCACTCCGGAAGCGGCAAGCCGACCATGTGAGCAGATGGGTTGGCATTACCTCGGTGTTGAGGGTGAAGTACGTCGTCCTCGATCTGAACCCGGCCATGAGCACCCATCACCGGTGCAAAGCACCTAACAGGTAAGAGTTCTGCCCGGCAGGGAACACCTATCACCAATGCTCCGCTGAGGAACAGATACTGCCCAGCTTTTCATGCCAACTACCAGAGTGATTGGAGGCGAATGTTTGAAGAAAAAGAAGTGGGGGCTCAAATTAACAGCCGATGGAGGACGACAAGAGCTTGGACGCTGGACATCGCCGTTCGATTGGTTTAGGGTCGGGTTGGAATGGTTTTGTTTGGTCAAAATGTTTGAAATCTAATAAAAATCCACTGTGCTTGCATAAATGTACTACGGTTTGTATGAAATCCGCCATGTTTGCATTTATTTCGTTCGGTTAGTTGAAATAGTTGTTGAATTGTATGCGGCTACGGTTGGATGGTGGCCTGCCGCATGCGTGCGAACAGCCCCCTGTCTGTAAACGGATGCAGGGATAAATTTGCGGTTGCCGATCGAGATGCCCTAAGGCACTACGTGGGTCTCTCTCTCTCTTTCCATCTCTCTCACACTAATGACAAAATTTCATGTGTGCAGGTGCAAGGCAACCTCTCCTGTGTGCAGCAGTGCTTTCCTTTATCTACCTAACGTAAGGTACTACGTAGGTCTCTCTCTTTCTGTTCCATGCACTGTCTCTCTCTGTTAGATGCTCTCTCTCTCTCTCTCTCTCTCTCTCTCTCTCTCTTCCATGCAGTGTCTCTCTCTGTCTCTGCGCGCATGCTTTTTGACTAACTGCTACTTGATTTGATTTTGATCATGGAGGACAGGATGTCGTTGGATTGTCCCCTCTCCCGCACGTACACGGGTACCTCCCTGTGGGAGAAAGCTACTCCTTGGCAGAAGGCGGAGGCAATATTTGGTGTGGTCGCCTTCAGTGTTGCTGTGATCGTAGCGACATGATACTTCGGCCGCAAGTCTAAGGCTGAGCCGGAGGAGCTGGCGGCGGTGCCCGCGGGTGCGTGCCGGAGCTATGTTGAGGCTAGTGGAGGGGGGCGCTGCCCCCCCCCCCCCCCCCCCCCCCCGCCCGCCCGCCCGCCCGCAAACCCTTGCATCAATTCCTGAAGAAGAAAACTTAAGGGGTTAGATTAGAATATTTTTATTATTTGACCCCCAACCAATGATGATTTGTGTACACCATGGTCCAGCAAGCTAATTTTGATGTATGTACAGTAGTAAATAGAGGACCCGTGCACTATATGGATGACTGATTGTGATAAATTATGATTATGATGGACCATACACACACACTTGATTATTATTATTATTATCTTTTTTTTGCCTTTTAATTTATTGATTTGAAGGCGCTACGATTTTGAATCACTCTTGATTAATCTGTGTGTTGAGGCTGATTTTGTTGTTGGTTTCCTGATGTCATCCTTTGTTGTGTCACATGTTTTTTTACTCCTTCTATTTTGTGCTTGTGAATGCGTGTTGTGTGGTTGATTGGAGTACGTGTCAAGAAGGTTTTACATGACTGCCCCTTATCAATTGTGCCTATTAGATGGTAGACGTATCAGGCAGTAGACTCTAGAGGCCATATTAGATGGTTCTCGTTTAGGAAAGTGCAAGCGAACCAACATGTGGTTGAATGGTTAGAGGGACAGTGGTATCTTGTAGGATCGAAAGTATGTTTAGAAGGGGGTGATTAGACTACTTGACAAAATAAAAATCTATCATTTTCCTAATTTTAGTTGTGGCAGATTTTAGCAATTATGACAAGTCAAGCAATCAACATATACATGCAATTCTAAGAGTATAGCAGCGGAAAGTAAAACACTACACGTGAAGATAAAGGAAAGGGTTTGGAGAAGACAAATGCAATGGAGACATGGATATTTTTGGCGTGGTTCCGATAGGTGGTGCTATAGTACGTCCACGTTGATGGAGACTTCAACCCATGAAGGTTAATGGTTGCGCGAGTCCACGGAGGGCTCCACCCATGAAGGGTCCACGAAGAAGCAACCTTGTCTATCCCACCACAGCCATCGCCCACGAAGGACTTGCCTCACTCGGGCAGATCTTCGCGAAGTAGGCGATCTCCTTTCCCTTACAAAGTTCTTGGTTCAACTCATCATCTTGTCGGAGGATCCAAAGCGACACCAAACCAATTTAGAAGACACCACTCTCCAAAAGATAATAGATGGTGTGTTGATGATAAAATCCTTGCTCTTATGCTTCAAATGATAGTCTCCCCAACACTCAACTCTCTCTCACAGATTTCGCTATGGTGAAAGAAGGATTTGAGTGCAAAGCAATTCGGGGAAGGATAGAAATCAATGTTCAAAATGGTAGGAATGAAATCTCTTAATCTCAACATATGAGTAGGTGGTTCTCTCTCAAAAACTGGATGGTGAAGTGTAGCCACGTTCTGATGGCTCTCTTACTTATAAAGAGAGGGTGGGGAGGTATATATAGCCTCCACATAAAATCTAACTGTTACACACTTTTTACTCATCTCGGTGGCACCGATTGTGAAACTCGGTGGCACCGATCTGTTCAAAAACATGAACGTTAGGAATCTAGGTGGGACCGACTGGAACAACCAGTGGAAACGGTATGCTAGGGCTTAGGGCAAACTTCATCTCGGTGGAGCCGATTGCATCAACTCGATGAGACCAAAGTGAAGCAATAAGCAACAGAGTATCTATCAAGCCAACTCGATGAGACCGATTGCAACATATCGGTGAGACTGAAATAATTAAACAAGTCACAGAGCCCTAGCAAGGCCGTCTCGGTGGGACCAAGATCCATATCATCGTGACCGAACTGTTAGGGTTTCTGGCAGTGGCTATGTCATATGAACTCGGTGGCTCCGGGTAGAAAGTTTCGATGGGGCCGAGATTGAGTTCGAGTTTTGGACATATTTGGATGGAGAAAGTGGCTGAGGGTTTTGGAGTAATATCATTAAGCATTTGAGCAAGTAGACCAATAAGCAACACATCATCCCCTTTTAATAGTTTCAATATGAGTTTGGATCACTTAAACAAAGATGAAGAGTCTTGAGCTTTTGCCAATCCTTGACCTTATCATTTTGAAGGGGTCCACGTCCTCTTATCCATGCCATGCCACTGTTGAGCATCCTGAAATATTTATCTTGAATGGATATTAGTTCAATGAGCTTTATATTGTTATGACTTACGAATTACCAAAACCACACAGAATTAGTTGTACTTTCATATCCCCAACCCACCAGGGTTCAAGTCCTGGTGCTCGCATTATTCCTGGATTTATTTCAGGATTTCCGGCGATGCGCTTTCTATAGAAGGAGACGTTTCCGTCGACGACGAGGCACCTATGGTGACTTCGTAAATCTCAAGATGATATGTCGGCTCGGTCTCTCGAAGGTGCTCATAGGGGTAGGGTGTGAGTGTGTGCGTTTATAGGGGTGACTGTATGCATGTATGTATGAGCGCTTCGTTTGTATTATGTTCAAAAAAAAGTTTAGGAAAGTACGCTAGATTTTTGAGGCTATTTGATTTTTTCTTCGATATATGTCACTTCCCAACCATCTGGAAGGTCCGAACGACTTGCTAGCTCTTTGATCCGCTCGTTCAACACGCATAGCCGCCCGATAAAATCGCTCCCGCTGGGAATCCCGCACGAGAAAAAGGAATCACTCTCGCACAAGGAAAACAAATCACTCCCGGATCATCTTCACTAGCAGGCTGAGGGACAGAACCCAATAATCAACTCGCCCATAGCACCTTTTCTGTTTGATTCCTTCATTTCTACGTTTAGTAGTACACAATTGTTTTTTTCTTTTTTAAAAAGCAAATATTCCAGTTCAGTCACATGCAGGGTATTTTTCTCACAAAACTCTTCACTTAGTGCAAGGTATTTTCAATGGCTGTTAGAAATCAATCACATGCACGATAATTTTTTGTTGCTATTTTCAAGGATTTTGTATCCACATGAACTTTGACCAAGCATAATAAAGTTTGTTTGAAAATACCATGGTAACTTCTGTATGAATAACATGGTAATATACACATTGTCGACATGATAACTTACCAAACACCCATGGTAACTTTTTGAAAGGGGGAGTTGTTGAAAACTTACCCTGGTAAATTCTGTGATACTATCATGATGATTTACGCATCACGGAGCTAATAACTCACATACAAACACCATTGGAAGTTTTGACCTGAAAAAAAATTGTTGAAAACAATACCCCACACTAACTTCAGCGTAAACCTCATGGTAATACACGCACCGCACACCTGATAATTTACGCATAAACACTTCGATAAGTCTTTGAAGGGGGAGTTGTTGAAAACATACCCCTGGTGTATTTGGTGTAACTAGCATGATAATTTATGCATCGCAGCGTTGATAACTCATGTACAAACGCCGTGGTAAGTTTTGACCCGAAAGAATAGTTGTTGAAAAAAATAGTCCACGGCAACTTCTGCTGAAATCACATGGTAATATACTCGCCGCATTCCTGATAACTTAGCCACAGACACCACGGTAACTTTTTGCCGGTGAAAACAGTTGTTGAAATACACACAACGATGACTTATGTATAAATAGCACGATAATATACATATAACAGAGATGATAAATCGCGCACAAACACCGCAATAATGTTTTTGAATGGAAAAAAGGTTGTTGAGAACTATATCCCCATAACTTGTGTCTAAGCAGTATGGTAATATATACACAATAGAAGTGATACATCACATACAAGCCACAGTAACTTTTTGACTCGAGGAAAAAAGATATTGAAATACACACACCCGATTACTTTGTTACTTCTGTGCAAATAACATGGTAATATATGCACAACACATCTGATAACTCATGTACAAACACCATGGCCCAACACACGCCTAAACGAGCATGGCCATGGCAAAGTTCCGTTTATAAGAGGGTCATGCCGCGTCGGCATGTGGACCTCACCCGTCCCAGGCACGACATCGTGGTAACGATGTTATTGCGACCTAATAATTTTACGTACATATTGTTTTGTATGTTTCGACTCAAGCACAAATAAGTAGTAGAAACATAACCCGATAACTTAACTGCAAACAACATGATAAGGTATGTATTCTGTGTGTGATAGTTTACGTAGTCTAGACGTGGTAACTTTTAACCTGAAAAAAAGTCGTCAAAATATACCAACATGGGATCTAGATTCGAAAGTCTCGTCATGACGAATCTTTTATGTAAAGAAAACTTTTCAATCTGGTCGATGATTTGAGCTACAAAATATTTTGCATTCTTAGTTTTTGAAAAGAATACGCTGATATTATCAATTTTGTTTTTTTCCTGCGTGCATCAAATTACGAGCTTCTAACCCTCACATGCATGTAACATAGCAGACGTTTGGTTTTGTGGTAGGAGAGATGCGGGTTGCATGCAACGCGCATATGGAATTAGCGATCGTAGGAAAATCAAGTGTGTGGAAGGATGAAGCAATTCGTTCGGATCTGTGCCTTTAATTAGAACGTTCGGAAGATATAACCATCCTTATTTATTATAAACTGGATTGTTATTTTACTGTTTTCTTTGGGGCTACTAAGGATGGATGGTTCTGGGCCTTATAAATAGCGGCTCGCTATTTTGACTAGCTATGTTTTTTAGTTTCCTTGCTACTATATATAGACTAGCAAAGGAGCCTATGTGTTACAATGGAAGAAGAAATTAGTCAAAATACCGCACGATCCTAACTCAATAACCATGACTAAGATCCCAATAGGTCTTGCCAAGGCATCTCTCTCGGCATAAGATGACAAATCCATTTTTTTTCATGCAAGATTTGTTGAGGCATACATGCACAGTTATCGACAATTTTTTCGTCTCCAATTTGGCTTTGATGAGGTGTTCATTGCAATTCTGGTCGGTGTCGGTACAAACTAAAGATGGATCATACGCTATTGATTAAGGTTGCAGCATACATAGCATTTTAAAAATATTTAACAGCTAAAACAACATCACATTCATATTCTACACATTTTTCTAATCAAATTTCATATATAACATGTTAAAATTAGTGTTGAAGTTTAAAAGATATTGATATTTTAAAAACAATACTATTTGTTCTAGATGGACAGTGGGATAATTTTTGAACGGAGGGGATTTTGCGCTAAAACGCAAAAAAAAAACGATTCGTTTTCTATCACTTAGTGGTTGAGTGCAGGCTATTTACCAAAAAAGGGAGGGGGTTTCTGTAAAACGGTAAAAAATGGCTCGTCTTCTCACTTAAATGTGGATGGCAGGTTAATTAACTGAAGATTCTATGATTTGAAGACTCTATGATTTGAATCACTCTTTATTAATCTGCCCGTGGAGGGTGATTTTGTTGTTTGTTTCCTGAAGTCATCCTTCGATGTGCCATTTGTGTTTTTTTACTCCTTCAGTTATGTGCTTACGAACGAATATTGTGCGGTTGATTGGAGCACTTGACAAGAACGTTTTATTATGACCGCTGCTTATCAGTTGTGTGTATTAGACAGTAGACGTATCATGCAGTAGACTCTAGAGACCATATTAGGCTGTGTCTATTTAGGAAAGTATGATGGATTTTAGAGTTTATTAGATTATTTATTTGATATATGTAATTTAGCATTGAAAGAAACAACAACCAACATTCTTACCCAAGACCAGCACTAGTATTGCTCGACCAAAATACATGCTGCCACTAGCAATACTTAACATGTAAATTCTGCATCAACAAGTCTTTGCTACTAAACAATCATCGGAGTACCCAAAAATAGGCCGTTTAACTTGTACACTTAGGCCACAAAAGACTATAGTTAGCCCCAACTATAGTTAACTCTGTCCAAAATACTGTCTAGAAGACTTGCACATGCTAAAACAAATAATGAACATCACAAGATAGAGTTGAGTTGGGTGAAAGTGAAGATTGCATTGCACTCTTGAAACTCCAAGTTTGCTCCTTTGTTCTTGTCATCCTACTCCACTTCCTTTCTGAGGCCAACAAGTGGCGGGTTTGTGGAAGTCCAAGGTAGTTGTTGTGTTCCAACACAACTTGAGTAATTTCATAACTTTCTGTCGCTCGATCCAATGTAATAACCATCCAAACTAGACAATTAATTCTTGTTTCAGCTCTAAAACGCTTTGGCTCACGTTCATTTCCTTCTAAGACCGTCATTGGAACAAAAAAATCTGCATGAAGTCACCTTTTCATCAAATTTGCTTTTGTTGGTGCATCTTTTCCTCACATCAAAGCCTATGTGACCCCGTATCTACCCAAAACAACCAAGCCTCATCCGAATCTTTGAATCTCATACCAACTTGAGGTATCCTCTTGTCAATTTGTGCCATTTCACAACACTTCCATAATTGCATAATACCCAAATTCTGCCAAAATTCAAAATGACATATATTAGAGAAAAACAAGCACGAATGTGAAACAATGATTAAGAAAACTGAATGTTGTGCACAAATACAATGACATCACTTCAACATCAGGGACCTTGTTCTAACAGTTGTCTTCATTCAAAAGATATAAACAGGATGATACTTTTCGATAGATTACCTCCTCAAGCAACACATATAGTTCTGCTAAATTTTGAACTAAATATGCTTAGACAGAAACATATACGAAACAGAGGAGGATCCGTGCCTTCGTACCTCTGAACCTTCCTGTAGGTTGCTCCTGTTTAGGTGGAGAAGCTCCACGATCTGGAGCGGAGAAGCCCCAAAATCGGCGTTATCGGAGATGTTCGATGCGTCGGCGCGGCACCTCCGCGGCGGCTCAGCCATGACCGCCTCAAGCACCTCCGCGACAGCTTAGCCCCGGCACCCCTCGAGCACATCCGCGGCGGCTCAGCCCCTTCCCCCTCGCTCACCTCGGCGGCCGTGATGCCCCGACCCCGTCGCCGTCCGTGTGGTGCCCGTCCACCCCAACCCCTCATCCAGTCCCTTGCGGCGGCCTGGTGGTGGACCTCGGTGGCCCGGTGGCGGATGCCGGCAGTGATGTAGATGGTTCCCTCAGCGGCGGTGTGGCGCCAATTCCATCTGCTCTATAGCGGGCACGGCAAAGAACTGATGATCACGTATATTCCTATTTTTCACCCGCATCATCTCATCTCCATGCCAAAATTGCTAAGTGTTGGATGGAGAACTAACACCGGATGAGAGGGCGCATGTTACGCCGTGACTGCCAAGAGGCATGTCACTTGATTGGGCCAAAGAAAGAGCCACACAAACAAGAAAGCACAAAACAACCATCTTATCTCCTGGTTCATGACTAGAGTCAGCACCAATTTCGATATAAGAACTGAAACCTAGAGTCAGCACTACAGGCGAATTGCCAAGCTTAAGGGTTAGAGATTAACCAAGCAGTACAATGGGACATATTTTCGAGAGCAGCACTCGGAAACACATCAGCACTTTAACTACTATAGTGACATTCTTTTCTGAGGATACCCGGCAAAAGTACCACTGACATGTGGGACACCAGGGCCCACAAGTCAGGTTCAAAGGTTCCAGTCAACAGTGGTATGCCGAGTGGTACGAGACAGCTCTCAGTAAAGAAAGCGTGTCACATTATTCTTTTTGAAAAAATAACAAATAATTTGAATGTTTCACTGATAACTGGGTCCAGTGGGTCCACATCTCAGGTCAGAAAGTTTCTGTGACAGGTTCTTACTGCAGATATTACAATGACACATGGCATCGATGCTTGACAAAACATGAGGAAGAGGAAGAGATGGCATACATAATATACAAGAGAAATATATATCGGGAACAGACAATGTATATTAGAGTTGTCACTATCAGTGCACATGAGAAGGTGATCCGCACGACCACGTCTCCAATTACAATGCACCATCATACTGAATTCAACCCTTGATTTTCTCAGTAACTATTATACAAATTGTGAAACATGATCTTTAGTCTGTACACAACAGACATGATGGATTTGCAGAATTAATTGCACGAATCTCGTTCTTTGGACATCTATATATAGACGACCAAAGCAGATTGCATTTCTTTGCATCATTGGGAACGTAGAAGAAGCTAGAAGCTGGAAATGCTTACTTTTTGCTGTCAATTAAAGTAGAGATGATCTACTACTTCGACAATCCTAAATGAGTATTTACAGGAAAGAGATGCAGGCGGGTGAGTCGGGAGGGCTCCGCCGCCGCCGTCGGCTAGTCCCTCCAGCGCCCTTCTCCTCCTCCGCCGCTGCCTGGTCGGCGCCGGGCAAAGCCCGTGCGTGCGACGGCGGCGGCGGAGGGTCTCTCCTCTTGTTCCTAGATCCACGGCGGCGCCACTACTACAAAAACAGCTATAGCCAATATGGACACTAATAGCGCACTGTACATGTGGTGCGTTATTACTAAATACTAATGGCGCACCATGTGTTGGTGCGCCATTACTGTGCAAATACTAATGACGCACCACATCCACGGTGTGCCATTAGTAATTATGTTTCAAAAAATTTCTCAATTTTTTTATTTTTAATTTTTAAACTACTAATGGCGCACCGTGGAGTGGTGCGCCACTACTAGTTGAACTAGTAATGGCGCACCATTAGTAATTTGGCCCAAACATTCCCCCGAATGCACCACCACCACCCCCCCCCCCCTCCGTGGATCGTCTTTCCAGTTTCAACAAAAATAAAAGAAAATGATAGAAATGTCAAAAAAAAATAAAAGAAAATAAGATTCCCATGTGATATGTGGTCTAGTTGTTAGCAAAATTTACAAACATGAATTTTCGACTTTTTTGCAAAATCTCTCGAGAATTTGTAAAAATGGGCATAACTTTTGCATACGAACTCGGATGAAAAAGTTTTTTATATAAAAAATCATTTTACTCAAAAAGTTACATCCGAATTTAATCGGGGGAACCTCGTTAAACATTTTCAAAATCCTCAAAAACCTAACAGAAAAATAGATACGGGGCTTTTAAGATCTGGAGAGGCAAAAAAATTGAAAAAAATTCAAACTTACTAATGGCGCACCTGCCCATGGTGCGCCATTACTATCTTCCCGCCTTCAAAATTTAAAATAAATCAAAAAAATAAAAAAAAGTTACTAATGGCGCACCTGCCCATGGTGCGCCATTAGTATCTTCCCGCCTTCAAAATTTAAAATAAATAAAAAAAATAAAAAAAATAGTAATGGCGCACCTGCCCACGGTGCGCCATTACTATGCCTTATATATGGCTGAGCGTGTCCTCTCCTCCTTACCTCTTCATTCTTCTCCTCCACTCCACCTCTCCTTCACTCCATCTCCTCTCCTCCACTCCATCTTCCCTTCTCTCCTCCACCATACTACCCTCCTCCTCTCCGGTGACCTCCTCCTCCTCTCCGGCGACCTCCTCCTCCTCCTCTCCGGCGATCTCCTCCTCCCCCTCCTCTCCGGCGACCTCCTCCTCCTCTCCGGTGACTTCCTCCTCCTCCTCTCCGGCGACCTCCTCCTCCTCTCCGGCGACCTCCTCCTCCTCCTCTCCGGCGACCCCCTCCTCCTCTCCGACGACTTCCTCCTCCTCCTCTCCGGCGACCTCCTCCTCCTCCTCTCCGGCGACCTCCTCCTACCCCCTCTCCTCCCCTCCCCTCCCCTCACGGTTTCTCCTCCCTCCTCTCCGGTGAGCTCCTCCTCCCTCATCTCCGATGAGCTCCTCCTCCCTCCTCTCCTCCCATCCCCTCATGGTTTCTCCTTCCTCCTCTCCGATGCTCCGGTGAACTCCTCTTCGGCGACCTCCTCCTCCTCTCAGGCGATGTAGGCGAGCGCCTCTCCGCTCACCTCCTCCTCCTCCTCTCCGGTGAACTCCTCTCCGGCAAAAGAACACGGCAAAAGAACGTACAAGATCCAAAAACGGGAACAAAATTTGAAATAATATCGTGCAAAAAAAGAGCAAAAAATGGGCAAAAAAATCGCAATCCAGATCCAAATTCAAAATTCAAAAATAGCAATGGCGCACGGTGGGGGTTAGACGGTGCGCCACTACTATTTTCCCGCCTTCAAAATTCAAAAATACTAATGGCTTACCGTGGTCTATACTAATGGCGCATCAGTGGCCTATACTAATGGCGCACCGTGGCCTATACTAATGGCGCACCAGTGGTGCACCATTAGTGTACCAGATACTAATGGCGCACCATTGGTGCGCCATTAGTAAAAAATACTAGTGGCGCACCAGTAGTGCGCCATTAGTAGGCAAAACTGGTGCGCCACTAGTAGGCCTTTTCCTAGTAGTGCGCGGGCGTCCTGATCCTCGGGGTGCGGCCCTTCCGACGGTATGGCGGATCCCGGAGGCGGCTGACTCGCGGTGGTGCACGGGTGCCCAAATCCATGGGTGTGGGACTCCCGGCGGCGGCGGGATCAGTAGACGGCGGGCTTGGGTGATGGCGTCGGCCGCGCGGCCGGATCTCGTACTCACGGCGGATCTCGCCACTCTAGCCTTCGTGGAGGAACCTGGACCAGGGACGGCGGCCCCGTTAGGCATGTCGACGGCGTCCTCAACTGGCAGCGTTCGCGGGGGGTGGATGGACGGCGTCTTGACTACGTGGGCGGTGAGTCGCCGGTGGATCTCCTCTGCGCTGCAGGCTCTCTCCCGCTGCACTTAGTGCCTTACGATCGCGGTCGTCGGCCTCGGTGCGTTCGCGGGGCTGGTAGAGGTGACATTGGACCGGAGGAAACTCTGGATGACTCGTTCATCCCGACGGTGGCGACGACCAGGGTAGCCGTTCTCCTACTTGCAGGCGTCGTCGAGGTCCTTGCCCTCCACCCCGACCCCGTGCCCGGGTGAAAATCCTAAATCTTCTTAGATTGGGCGGCGGCGGCACAGCGTGTGTCGTGCCCTTCTTGGAGGCGCCGCCTGAGGCGATTGGGTGCTCGGTTTGAGGAACCGCTGGCGGAGGGGATGGGACTGTTGGGTTTCGTAGTAATTTCAAAAAATTTCCTATGCACACGCAAGATCATGTGATGCATAGCAACGAGGGGGAGAGTGTTGTCTACGTACCCAACGCAGACCGACTGCGGAAGCGATGACACGACGTAGAGGAAGTAGTCGTACGTCTTCACGATCCAACCGATCAAGCACCGAAACTACGGCACCTCCGAGTTCGAGCACACGTTCAGCTCGATGACGATCCCCGGACTCTGATCCAGCAAAGTGTCGGGGAAGAGTTCCGTCAGCACGACGGCGTGGTGACGATCTTGATGTACCACAGCAACAGGGCTTCGCCTAAACTCCGCTACAGTATTATCGAGGAATATGGTGGCAGGGGGCACCGCACACGGCTAAGGAATAGATCTCAAGGATCAACTTGTGTGTGTTTGGGGTGTCTCTACCTCAGTATATAAAGGAGCAAAGGGGGGAGGGGGCGCCGGCCAAGAGAGAGAGGCGCAGGAGGAGTCCTACTCCTTCCGGGAGTAGGACTCCCCTCCAATCCTATTCCAACTAGGATTCCCCAAGTGGGAAAGAGGGGGAAGGGTGGCCGGCCACCTCTCCTAGTCCTAATAGGACTAGGGGAAGGGGGGAGGCACGCAGCCCTTGTGGGCAGCCCTTTCACCTTTCCACTAAGGCCCATGAAGGCCCATATGGCTCCCGGGGGGTTCCGGTAACCTCCCGGTAACCCGGTAAAAACCCGATTTCACCCGGAACACTTCCGATGTCCAAACATAGGCTTCCAATATATCAATCTTTACGTCTCGACCATTTCGAGACTCCTCGTCATGTCCGTGATCACATCCGGGACTCCGAACAACCTTCGGTACATCAAAATGCATAAACTCATAATGTAACTGTCATCGTAACCTTAAGCGTGCGGACCCTACGGGTTCGAGAACAGTGTAGACATGACCGAGACATGTCTCCGGTCAATAACCAATAGCGGGACCTGGATGCCCATATTGGCTCCTACATATTCTACGAAGATCTTTATCGGTCAGACCGCATAACAACATACGTTGTTCCCTTTGTCATCGGTATGTTACTTGTCCGAGATTCGATCGTCGGTATCCAATACCTAGTTCAATCTCGTTACCGGCAAGTCTCTTTACTCGTTCCGTAATACATCATCTCACAACGAACATATTAGTTGTAATGCTTGCAAGGCTTATGTGATGTGTATTACCGAGAGGGCCCAGAGATACCTCTCCGACAATCGGAGTGACAAATCCTAATCTCGAAATACGCCAACCCAACATCTACCTTTGGAGACACCTGTAATGCTCCTTTATAATCACCCAGTTACGTTGTGACGTTTGGTAGCACCCAAAGTGTTCCTCCGGCAAACGGGAGTTGCATAATCTCATAGTCATAGGAACATGTATAATTCATGAAGAAAAGCAATAGCAATATACTAAACGATCGGGTGCTAAGCTAATGGAATGGGTCATGTCAATAAGATCATTCAACTAATGATGTGACCTCGTTAATCAAATAACAACTCATTGTTCATGGTTAGGAAACATAACCATCTTTGATTAACGAGCTAGTCAAGTAGAGGCATACTAGTGACACTTTGTTTGTCTATGTATTCACACATGTATTATGTTTCCGGTTAATACAATTCTAGCATGAATAATAAACATTTATCATGATTATAAGGAAATAAATAATAACTTTATTATTTCCTCTAGGGCATATTTCCTTCAGGGACCAGTGGCAGCAGGTGGTGTTTCATGTTGGTGGAGCGGCGTGGCATCTGGCACGTCCACAACGGCGGGTCTCAGCGGCATGGAGCAGCGGGGTCTCGCCAGTGGGCGTGTGATGATGGACGAGCGCAGGATGGTGGCATTGTCTGGCGTCGTGGTGGCGTCGACGGCAGCTAGACCGGGCAAGGTAGATGCAGCAGTATAGCACTGAATATAGACTGGTGGCAGGTGGCTGCGGCGGCCTCATACCCGACAGGCGTCTTGGTTGAGGAATGCACCGGACTGATGGGTGCCCCATACCCGGCAGGTGTCCTGGCTGGGACCTCAGGTGTTAGGGCATCTCCAGCCGCGCCCCCAGGAAGGCCTCCCCAGGCGACTTTTTCGCGCTGGCGCCGAAAAAACGGCCCAGTCGCGCCCCCAGGAGCCCGATTTTCGCCGACTTGGGCCAAAAACAGCGCCGGCGGACCCAGACCGAACCCGGCGCGCTGGGGCGCGCCGGAGCGAGCTGTTTTGGCGTGAAAAAGACACGGGCCAGCCGCGTCAGCGACTCGGCGCCTCGTCTTCCCCCAACGGCCTCGGTTCCCGTGGGGAATCAATGGCAAGGCTGCCGCCGGTCAGCCTTGCCATTGATTCCTCATGGGCGGCGCGTTCACGGGACGGCGCACCGACGCCTCCACTCCCTCGCACGCGTACACACGGGCGCGGCCCGGCTATAAAAGCCGGCGGCCTCCGCTCAGCTGCGCCCACACCAGCCCCGCCCCTCGCCGCCGTCCAGCCCTTCCTCTCCCTAGCTCTCCCCGAGCGCCGCCGCCCAGCCCCTCCCTCTACCTCTTCCGAGCCCGCCCAGCCCCGCCTTCGCCATGGCAGAATGCTTCCCCGGAGATACGGCGGCGGCCAACGGCTTCGGCCGCCGTTCGCTGCGCAAACAGGAGTCCTGGCTCCTGTTCCAGGCGAACATCCCGGCGCCGCCGGACATGCGCGCCGGGCCGACGGGGTGGAGACTCAGCGCCGGGGGAGTGCCCATTCCCCCATTGCCCGACACCCCGGCGGACCCGAGGTACTTCGCCGAGGAGGTCGAGATCGTGCGCGCGTCTATCACCGACGCCGAGCTCTCCCTCCCCCAGTACGCCGCCGACAACCACGCGGCCTGGGCGGCATATTTCGAGCGCCGCCAACAGCAGCGCTTGGCGTCCACCAACGGCGCGCCGGTGGTCGGCAGCCGGCAGAACAGCGAGGGACGCTACCTCTGGTGGGGCGTCCCCGGCCGCACACTCGAGAGCGTGCTCACGTACCTAGAGGGCGGCAACGACCCGCCGTTGGCGTACCCCCCGGCGAGGGTGGCCGCCCCGGCGCAGCACCGACGCGCCGGGCCATGGGCTCGAAGGAGGTTCGGCGCCTCCTCTTCTTCCTCCTCATCTTCCCGTTCTTCTTCACACTCCTCCGGCTCTCCGGCGCTGCTCGGCGTCAAGGCCGAGCCCGCGGCGGAGACGCCGCTCGGCCAGCGCACTCGCAGCGCCGGCATCGTCATCAACCAGGGCGGCCGGCGCGCCCCCTCGTCGGCTCCTCCGCGCTTCGTCAAGCCAAAGACGGAGCCGGGGCTGGTGCCGGTGAAGACGGAGCCGGGGCCGGCGCCGGTGAAGACGGAGCCGAGGCTGGCGCCGGTGAAGGCCGAGTTCGTCGACGACGGCGACGCCGCCCTAGAATGGGCGCGCCAGGACTCCATTGCGATGGAGAAGGCGCGCCGCGAGAAGGAGAAGGAGCGCCGCGCTACTCCGCTTCAAGGAGCGCCGACGCGGCCGCGAGGAAGGCGGGGTCGTCGTCTTATGCGACAGCAGCGACGACGACGATGCGCCGCCGCCTGTTCGCCATGGCGACGCCGGGCAGGGGTCCAGCAGGGGCGCCCGCGTCAAGGAGGAGAAGGCCGACGACGACGATGGCGGCGACGGCGGCGACGACTTCCCCCTTTCTTTTTTTTAGATTAGGTTAATGTAATGTTTGGACGAATTTCGCCGAAATTTGCCATGTTTGGCCGTAATTTAACTAGCTTTTATCATAACTTCGCCGAACGTTCTTTTTTTTGTTTTTTAATACGCGCCTGGGGGCGGCCCTGGGGGCCGACGGCTGGGGACTGACTCGCCCCCAGGGCCATTTTTTGCGCCGGCTCACCCCCAGGCGGCGCTTTTAGACGCCCCCTGGGGGGCCAACGGCTGGAGATGCCCTTAGATGTTAGGTTTGACTGCGAGGTCTGTTTGGTATTAGGCCCAGACTATCAGCATCCCTACATCAACTAGATAGGAATAGCGACAAATGTTGCCTAAAAGGTGGCTTTAGTCTTACTGTTGTATGACTCTGTAAGGTATTGTGTGAATAATTAATAAAGTGGCTGCATGCATTATCTAGATGCTGAAGCCGGGGGTCGTCCATTTCTAAAAAAAAAAAAAAAGAGATGCCACCTGCAAATCAGTCAAATTATAACTCGCAGACACGAATATACCTAGCATACTGTTTTTCTTTCCACGCGAACTCCCTGCTCAGCATGCTTCAGTTAAAGTGGATAAAGCTCCGCCTCATTCTCGCAACAGCAAGTGAAGAAGTGCTGCAGAAACTATTTGTTTGCAAATAAAACACTCATAGTAATAGTGGAATCCACTGTAGCAAATCCACTAAATTATATACCTCGGCGAAGAGAACCCTATATAGAGCTTACTTTTTTCAGAACCAGGCACACCGCACGTCAGATCGTCATTTATACCATTTTTATGCAAGCATTCCTTTTCTTTTTATCAACAACACTAAGCTGCTGAAACATAAAAATACTGACTAACTGCCATGGAGCAATCTGCTCTCTCAAGGTTACAAAATATGAGCGATTTGAGGGCTAAAAGAACGGATCAAACCAACTCTAATTCATGGTCATTTAGATTAATGCTTCTGGAAATCTTGGTCAAACACATGCATGGTATGCACAAACTGGACTCGAATACTTGATGCATAACTAATTAATAGGAAAAGGAGTTTAACCTACTACTTATAGAACAGTGGTACCCATGTATCTTAATTATATTGATACATGCAGATGCGTATAAATATCATCAAGAATGCCATACATTTTACCATAGCAAAATACAGAAGCAGAGAAGGGAAGTGAGAGAGGAATTACTGTACTTCTATCGCCATCTTGGCACTAACTATATGCAGCAACCTGCATGGATTCGAGGATCTCGCTTAAATGTCATCGACCCAGCATTTCCAAAGGTATCTCTCCTTCTTGCTGATACAAGATATAAGACAAAACATTGATGTTCACAATACATGCCTTGATGACTAAAATACTAAGTTACTAACTCGTGATCTGCACCACATTTGCAGGAAAGATGACAGAAAGCATGGCAGCACCAGAAAAACAAGGGATGGATGCGCTTTTAGACTGAATAAATCCAAAATTTGATGGCTGTGATGGTTGGCACCGGTCTTCAATAGTTCTCTGTTAATTTACATTTCCCTATCTTAATCCAAGCCACACTTGGGTTTCAAGTTGTTAAATCTCCTTTTTATGTAACCTTGTGTTTCGGTTCAATTTCCTTACTTCTATTTATGTCCAACACCAGCAGGAATATATGCAATAATATAAAGCTATTCAGTGAGCAAGCTATAAAACTGTTTTTGCATTGTGAATTTGTGATGCAATAATATATTGCTCATTCGGAAATGCGATGACTCATTAGTTCACCACTGAGTGGCAAACTGGCATAGGAAAACAAGTTTCTACTTAAGGACAAGGCATCATCCAGGTACAGTACTTCAACCGATTTACAGAACATGGATGAATTTTTGTAAAGTTCTGCTAACTACAGAACCTCATAACTGCAATGCCAAAAATGACTAGACAGAACATGGATGAATGTTTGTAAAGGTCCGGTATCTCTACAACAAAACCTCAATGTTTGTAACTACAAAACCTCACGAGAAAGACAAAAATGTACACAGGAGTTCAACTATAACAAAACTTTGTTCTAATCAACATAACAAACACCTGGGAAAAGTTCAAAATCCAGGGGAAATGTACCTCTCATCACTGAAGTTCCATTTCTTGGGATGATGATATTTGCTATACAAAACATACTCCACTGGAAGGCTACGACTCTAACTGTGCTCAAAGATCAAACAATATCAAGGTGCTCTCATTTGTAGTTAGTAAATTGCACATGCTTGTATGAAACATTTGCTGCTCATGGGTTCCGTTCTCTCTGACGGTATAAGACCAGTCTGTGCTTGGGCATTTCGCTTGCAAGTTCTGCGTATCTTTCAATCTTTATCCCACACATTGTCAATTGATATCACCCATATGTTTGGCTTCCTCGACAGAAAACCCTTTTACACCAGAATTCCACCATTAGTTCTATTAGAAGAATCCATGTGTAACTGCTTCTATCTGGAAGGTACATGCTTCAATCTACCAACCAAAATACCAAACTACCTTGCTGGCAGCATTCTTGCAGTTCTTTGACCACATGTCCTTTACAGAAAACATTAGCAGGTCAGGAATCGTTTCTCTTTGCAACAAGCCCACAACCACCTAATAATGTATGTTCACCTGCAGATGGATGTGTCATGCCTTTATAACAATGTCACTCTTGCTGCATCCACTAGCAGCTGCTTCAGTGAAAGGTATCACCATTCTTTCAACAATGTATATGAGGGGCCTCAAACTTACATACACCAATGACCGGTTAGCAGCACCAAACAACACCTTGTAAGCACTATCCAAGCGGGCCCCTGCGTCATCTTTGAGCCCATCCTCCTCCTTCTTTACATCAACCTCGCCTCTCCTTCTCTTCTTCTCCAAATTCGCAGCACATCGCCCCTGGTTAAATTCGTGCATCAGATCCCTGAGTCTACCCTTTGCCGCCACCCATGGATCCTTCACTCTCAGCTCGGACCGCTCGGTCCGCTCCTAACCCACACGGAGCACCACCATGTGAATCTTGTACAGATTCGACACATAGAAGAGGCACGAATGCCAGAGCCGCAATAGCCATGTCAAACTCCCATCTGAAATGATCTAGCTTTGCTGGCAGCGAACAGGTGAGCCGCGGGAGGGAGTCGCTCGCGGAGGCAGAGACGGCGAGGGAGGGGACGCATCGGGGCAGCTGGAGCTCGACGGCGTTGCGGCCGGCACATATGCGTGGAATAGCTCCGCCATCTGCTTGGTGAGGCTGAATCAGACCTTTCCGCAGCTCCCCGTGTGGCCTTCGCCGGCGAAGAGGTCTGGCCAGCAGTGGTACTTGCGGAGAGAGTTGGCGGCGCGGCCGAGGTGGTCGAGCATTTTGAAGCGGGACTGGAGGAGGCGAACGGCCGCGGTGTGGGACGGGAAGCGGAGGAGCAGCCGCTTGATCCTCCGGAGACGGCCATGCCGCACTTCAACGGTGGCCCTGACGGCAGTAAGGGGTAATGCTGATGCTAGTGGTCTATTTGATCTTTTTTTTCTCTCTCCAGGGAACCGGTGTCTATTTTATCTCCACTTTCATTTTTTTTGAGACAACGTCACGAGGCTTTATTAATTCGCACAATGTTTACAGGGACGGAGGGTAGGTTTCCGGGATGGCCTAACCAGACACGGGGCCACCACCGAGAGGTAAAGCATGCCTCGCTAAGTTGTGAGCTTCATAATTGGAGCTCCTAAATTCATGTTTAAGATTACAAAAATCAAAAGCTGAAGAGTGAGCTATTATTTCATGGACAATTGCACCGTAGCTCGCAAGATTGTCCTTCTGTAAGTTTTCCACCACCACTTTGCAATCGGATGCAACGTCAATCCGCCGCAAATATAGATCATCTGCCAGTGCCAGAGCTTCTCTAATGGCTAGAGCTTCAAGGGTCGGTGGGTCTACAATGTTGCTGAAGCCAAAAGTTGATGCGCGATGAACATGCCTTCATGATTTCTGCAAATCACTCCAATAGAACCGAATCCTTGCCTAGACACAGCCGCATCGACATTTATCTTGGCATTACCCGCCGAGGAGGGCAGCCACCTCCTTAGGCTCGCGGATCTCTGCGTCGTCACAGCAGGAGTTTTGGCATTGATCATCTGCAGATCACCCAAGTAGCTAGATATGAAACTGTCCACTGAGTGGGGAGATTGGAAGATGTTCTCATGGATGGCCTTCCTTCTAACTCCCCATATTGCCCAAAGTGAAACCACCAGTCGATCAAATAGCTCCTTTATTAATATTTCATGTATAGCAAAAAGCCAATCCTTCGGGTCCTCCTCCTCTCGTTCTATCATGTGGTGCACCAACTCGTCAGGTGCCAGCGCCCATATACTCGCAGTCATAGGGCATGTAATCAGTGCATGTTTCCATGTGTCCACGGCTCCGCAAAGTAAGCAAGTGTTTTCTGTTGCCATATGACGATGATTCAACACAGTCCCGGTTGGCATAGACTGTCGGGCTAGTCGCCATAGAAACATCTTGAGTTTCGAGGGTACTTGGATATGCCAAATCATGGACCAGCTGTTGGTCTCGCTGAACTCATATGAGGTGCCTCCCTCCTCATGCAACCATGCTTCCATGTCGAGCTTTGTCTTGATAATCATGTGATAGGCAGACCGAACACTAAATCTTCCCCTAGGATCATGATGCCAAGCCCAGAAGTCCTCAACCCGACGCGTGCACAGTGGGATCTTGAGAATTGCCTCGGCGTCGAAGTGAGTAAAAATCGTTCAGAGCAGACCCTCGTTCCAGCAAGCCGATGTGACCCCGATGAGTTGTGACACTCTGTCAGGAGGATTTTGGACAAGAGTTGTTATAGGGCGCTTGAAGCTATCTCGCGGTATCCAGTTGTATTGCCAAATGTCCGCAGTTGCACCATCGCCTATTCTGCGCACCAAACCTTGTGCTAAGATATCACGCCCGTCCAGTATCACCCTCCATATCTGTGATGGGTGGGCTCCTAGTTCGGCCTGAAGTAGAGAACAATCCGGGAAATACACTGCCTTGAGGATCCGAGCGCTGAGAGACGTACTGTCGGTTAGTGTACGCCATGCCTGCCTTGCTAACAATGCAAGATTGAAATTTTCCATGTCTCGAAACCCCAAACCGCCTAAGATATTTGAACGTACCATTCTTCGAGTGACCAACATGTGTTGGCATACCCAGATAACGTTCACTCAAAGATTCATTTAGGACCTGCAAGTTGTTCTTAATAGTGTCTCTCAATTGTGTTGGGAAACCCTTACTGAACAAAATCAAAGATTTGTCATTGTTGATCCTCTGCCCCGAAGTGTTACAGTAAATATCAAGTAGGTTTGACACCTGAACTGATCCTTCCCCACTGGCCTTGAATAGCAACAGGCTATCATCTGCAAACAGGAGATGGTTAACGGTAGGAGCCGTAGGAGACACCTGAATACCTGCCGGAGATGGCTGAGAACTTGATTTAAGGAGGCACGAAAGGCCCTCTTCTGCAATCAAGAACAAGTAGGGGGAGATCGGGTCTCCCTGCCAGATACCTCGTGTAGGCTTGAACGATTCTAGCCTTTCTCCATTGAAGCAAACCGAAAACGAAACTGAGGAAACCATGCGCATGACAATATCTATTCAGTGGCTGTCAAAACCCAATTTTGTCATGATACCTCGCAAATAGTCCCACTCTAATCTGTCGTATGCCTTCAACATATCCAGTTTTAGAGCACAAAAGTTATTAGACTTAGATCTGGACCTCTTCATGAAGTGCAAACATTCATATGCACATATGATATTATTTGTGATAAGCCTACCAGGGACAAAAGCAGATTGTTCCTCCGATATTATGTTAGGTAAGATCACTTTCAATCTATTAGCTATCACTTGGCTATTTCATACAAAACGTTGCACAGGCTTATAGGACGGAATTGAGGAAGCACCGTAGGATTAGTTACCTTGGGGATTAATACAAGCACGGTGTCATTGATGGATTCTGGGCTCTCCTCACCGCTCACAATTCTCAATACTATACTTGTTACCTCATCTCCACACACGTCCCAATGTCCCTGATAGAAGTGGGCAGGAAAACCATCAGGCCCCAACGCTTTGGTTGGGAACATTTGACACAGAGCAATCTTGACTTCCTCCTTGGTGTATGGTGCACATAGCTCCATGTTCATTGCTGCTATAACCTTGCGTGGCACATGATTTAGTACAGCTGCCATGTCTTGCACCCCCTCGGAGAGATACAAAGAATGATAGAAATTGTGAGCCAACGCCTTTAGCTCTCCAGGATCGGATATATATCTCCACTCCCAGTGAATTCTGAAGCACCTTGATCATATTTTTCTTCCTCCTAAGACTGGCTCGAAGGTGATTTTTTTGTGTTTTTGTCTCCCGCTGAAAGCCACTCAACCCTCGCTCTCTAACGCCACATGATTTCTTCTCTATGGTACATCTCTATCAACCTCTCGTTGATCTTGAGCTCTGCATGTGATGGGCCTGTCCTCAAGGGAACATTCTTTAGTTCATCCAAAGATTTCTTCGAAGATTTTATCTCCTTCCTCACACTCCCAAAAGTGTCACGGCTCCACCTTCTCAAACCGCTTGGAAGGTTCTGTAGTTTCTGACGCAGCTCATCCACCACTAGTAGAAAAAGGGTCAAACGTGAAGCACATTAGTGCCGGTTTGTATTTGAGCCGGCACTAATGTATACATTAGTGCCGGTTCCAACGGCTAGCCGGGCCGCTTTCATTAGTACCGATTCGTGGTGAACCTTTAGCACCGGTTCGTGCCACGAAACGGTACTAATGAGAGTGGTGGCAGGATGTTGTCAGACTGGGGCCCCTCCAGCCCCTTTAGTACCGGTTCTTGGCACGAGCTCGCTCTGTTCTTCCCCTTTCCCCTCTCCTCTCTGTTCTTCCCCTCTTCCTCTCGAGCTCATCACACATTTTGCCCAAAATTTGTCAAGATTTCAAGGCCCCCATCCATTCAAATGATCACAAAGGTTAGCAACTTTGTCCTTTCATCTTTCATTGCTAGATTAGCTCTTGCAATGCTTTATATAGTGATTAATTTGTGAGTTTACTTAGTGCCTTGTCCATGTGCTAGTATTTGATTTATATGCAATTTGAGGTAAAAAAATAACACTTAGTTTGCATATGTAGGTGTGGTTTACTTAGTGCCTTCTAAATCTCCGTCGTAACCACCGTCGATTGCCCGCACCGTCCCGTCGCCGGCACCACCTTGTGGTGAGCCTCTTGTTCATGAAATTTTATATAAAAATTGATGTTTGTGTGATTTGGATATGTATTTACTCGTATAATAATCTTCCCCGTACGTTGTTTGTTATACATATAGTGCCATGGTTTTGATATCCGTCCCCGTCGGCCCTCATCCTTGTTATGATTCGGATGTGGTATATATATTCTCTTTTAAAACTAGTTGCATTTCATGTTTATGACAAATTATGCCCATCAAGTGGACATAGAAATTTTTTCTAGTAGGTATGTGAAACGGAAATTCCAACCGACCCTATTGTCGAGAGGTTAAATTTAGTTGAAAGAGAAAACGAGTACTTGAAAGAAAAATTGAAAAGAATTGAGGGCACTACTAGGAAAAGAGCTATAGATAGGATTGATACTAATGGCGCACCATGGGAGCCGTGCGCCACTAGTATATACTAATGGCCCACCTGTTGGTGATACGCCATTAGCGTGGAAGACACTAATGGCGCACCAGAAACAGGGTGCGCCACTAGTGTTAATTTTTTTCCATTTTTCCATACATACTAATGGCGCATCTGGTCTACAATGCGCCATTACTAGTTCTAACTACTAATGGCGCACCAGGCAGACAGTGCGCCATTACTGCAAAAAAAATTTATTCTTTTTTTTGCAAAACTACTAATGGCGCATCGTCCCACAGTGCGCCATTACTAGTTTAAACTAGTAATGGCGCACTATTAGAAGGTGCGCCATTAGTATATATATATATATATATATATATATATATATATATATATATTACTTTTTTGCAAAACTACTAATGGCGCACCACCTTCTGATGCGCCATTAGTAACCAGGGTTACTAATGGCGCATTTGCAGGTGGTGCGCCATTAGTAACCTGGGACCCCAACAAGATATTTTGGACAGCCCCACACCTACCCACTCACTTTCCCCACTTCATTCCCTCCACATCCTTCTCCAACCTTTTGGCCATCTCCTCCTCCTCACCTCATTTCCACCATAGATTCATCAAAATTAAGTGGTGAAATTACCTTTTTTTGATAGGTAAGTAAGGGAAAGCTATCTTCATGATGTAGATCTACTTTTTTTTCTCCCTTGCTTGCTCCAACAACGTGCACATGCACTTTTTGTGGCCTAGCTAGATCTATGTATGTTTGTGGTGTTGCATGTGTTTGTGGTGTTGCATATATGTTTGTGTTTGAAGGTACCGGTATTTGAAATGCGATAGTTGCCAATATTTTGCCGGAATGTTTTGATTCATTTCCGTTTCGGCGAGAATTTTGGCACTATGCATTCTTTTTGGTCCTATTTTTAGGGAAGGTCATGCCAAATTTTTTCTTGGTTCTAAAATATCGTTTTGCAATTCCCCGCAGGCGACCATGGTCCGCACGATGACTGAAGGCATCGTGAATAGGTTTTTGAGCTCCGCGAAGGCCGAGATGCTTCAAAAGAACAAGACAGAGATAAGATGTCTGTGTCGAAGATGCAAGCTGAAGAGCCTTATTGCGGACCCGGATTCCGGGTAGGTGCGGGACCACCTGCTCTTGCGTGGTTTCATGGATGGCTATCGGTGGCAAGGTGATGAAGATGACTATGAAGTCGTCCATGGCCGACGCCGGGCAAGAAATGAGGAAGGGCAACAAGACAAGTACCACCGCGGTGAGGGCGGGCAAGAAGACGAAGAATCTCCAGGACATGATCACGACGGTGATGCTGTACACAGTCATCATGTAGAAGATGTCGTACATGATGATGAGGAAGATCAAGACGAAGGGCATGATCATAAAGATGAAGATGCCAGAGCAGACGATGATGGAGGCTGGGTGCAGGACCCTCATATTCAAGAGCTGCTTCTCAAGCAGACGGATAACGCAAGAGCTGCCGCCCGAGAGAAAGCCAAGCTGGATCAACTGGAGATAGACGCGGTTACTCCATTGTATGAAGGATGCAGGCCCGAGGATACCCGCCTGAAAGTAACGCTCATGGCTCTGGAGATGAAGGTAAAACACAAAATGACCGATGCATGCTTCGACGAGAACATGTCATTCTGGCACGAACGTCTTCCCAAGGGGAACAAGTGCCCGACCAGTTTCGAGGAGGCGAAGAAAATCGTGTGTCCTCTGGATTTACCGCACGTGAAATACCATGTGTGCATGAACAATTGTATCATTTATCGGGACGAGCATGCGGAGTCTACCATATGTCCGGTGTGCGGCGTCACTCGATACAAGAAGAGGAAGAAAGCTCCTCGAAAATCGGTGTGGTACTTTCCGATCACTCCTCGTCTGCAGCGGTATTTCGCGGACCCTAAGGTAGCAAAGCTCCTGCGTTGGCACGCGGATAGGGAGGAGAAGAAGCGGGAAGATGACGGAAATGATCCGGAGATAAATAAAAAAGACAAGATGCTGAGTCACCCTAAGGATGCGAGCCAGTGGCAAGCGTTGAACTTCGAATACCCAAAATTTGGGAAGGATCCAAGGAACATCGTGCTGGGCGCGAGCACCGATGGAGTCAATCCGTTTGGCAGCCAGAGAAGCACACATAGCACCTGGCCTGTGTTTGTGTGGATGTACAACCTTTCCCCCTGGTTGTGCATGAAGAGGAAGTACATTCACATGAGTATGCTAATTGAAGGGCCGAAACAACCAGGGAACGACATCAATCTATATCTGGGGCTGCTGAAGGAGGCGCTAGACACACTGTGGAAAATGCCAGCCAATACGTGGGACGCCGGAGAGAAAGAATATTTCCCTATGAGAGCCGCACTGCTCACGACGGTGCACGACTATCTCGGTTACGGATATCTCGCGGGGCAGGTAGTCCACGGATTTTTTGGATGCGTAAGGTGCATGGATGACACAACGTATCGCCAGCTAGATAGAGATCCCGGGTCTTCGAAAACCGTGTTCATGGGACATCGAAGGTGGCTTCGCGATGATGACCCGTGGAGGAAACGCAAGGATCTGTTCGATGGTGAAACCGAACCCCGAAAACGCCCGTGTACGAGGAGCGGCGAGGAAATAGACAAGCTGTTGAAAATTTGGAAAGACTGCCCACTGCCGGGAAAGAAGCAAAAGGTGCCAGAGCCGGGAAAGAAGCGAAAGGTGCCAGAGCCGCTGCTGAAGGTATGGAAAACGAGGTCTGTTTTCTAGGACTTGCCGTACTGGAAGATCCACCGTGTGCCTCACAACCTTGATGTCATGCATATCACGAAGAACGTGTGCGAGAGTCTGCTTGGTACCCTGCTCAACATGCCAGAGAGGACCAAAGATGGGCCGAAAGCAAGGGCAGACTTGAAATCAATGGGCATCAGGCAGGAGCTTCACGCTAATGATGATGACGATGATGATGACGATGATGATGACGATGATGATGATGATGATGATGATGATGATGATGATGATGATGATGATGATGATGATGATGATGATGATGAGGCGAAGCAGGACACAGAAAGTCGTCGCAAAGGCAAAAAGGCCAAGAAGACCGGAAATGACTACCCACCCGCGTGCTTCACTCTAAGTCAGGAGGAGATCGAGCAGTTTTTCACCTGCCTCCTAGGAGTAAAACTTCCTTACGGTTACGCGGGGAAGATAAGCAGATACCTAGACCCAGCGAAGCAGAAGTTTAGCGGGATGAAGTCTCACGACTGTCACGTGCTGATGACGCAGATACTTCCAGTTGCAATCCGTGGGATCATGGACGCGCACGTCCGTGAAACGCTATTTGGCCTATGGAACTTTTTCGACGTCATCTCTCGGAAGTCGATTGGCGTGAGGCAACTCAGAAGGCTACAGGAAGAGATCGTGGTGATACTATGCGAGCTTGAGATGTACTTCCCGCCTGCATTCTTCGACGTTATGGTGCATCTGCTGGTCCATATCGTGGAGGATATCATCCAACTCGGGCCGACGTTCCTGCACAGCATGATGCCATTCGAAAGGATGAATGGTGTCATCAAAGGATACGCTCGCAACATGTCACGTCCAGAGGGAAGTATAGCCAGGGGCTTTCTGACCGAAGAGTGCATCTCCTACTGCACGAATTATCTAGGCATCGAGAACCCTGTTGGTCTGCCTATCAACAGGCACCTCGGCAGGCTCGCTGGATGGGGTCACCGTGAGGGTCGCCGCGAAATGCGTGTCGACTTCGAGGGTCGACTCGCCGACTTTGAAAGAGCAAACCTAGTCGCGCTACAACACATAGACGTGGTCGATCCTTGGGTGGTAGAGCACAAAACCTTTATTGAGAAGACGTACAATAACCGAGGCCAACAGAGGACGGACGGAGATATACTCAAAGAGCACAACTCATGTTTCACGCGTTGGTTCAAGCAGAAGCTTCTGTTGTACCCTTTACATGAGGATTCTTGCGCGGAAGAACAACTCATATTCGCCTTGTCACAGGGCGCCGAGCACAACCTGATGACCTATGAGGCGTACGATATCAACGGTTACACATTCTACACCGATGACAAGGACATGAAGAGCGATGGTTATCAGAACTCCGGGGTAACGATGGAATCCTACACCGGCAACGACAAGGACAGATACTACGGAAGGATCGAGGAGATCTGGGAGCTGAGCTACGCTGGAGAGAAGGTCCCGATGTTCCGTGTCAGATGGGCCAAGAGCGTCCTAAAAGAAGACCGGTATTTCACCACCATGGTTATACCCGAAGCCAAATCCAAGACCGCGGGCGCAAACGTCACCGTGAAAAATGAGCCATGGGTACTGGCTTCCCAAGTGGACCAATGCTTCTTCATTACCGACCCGTCAAAGCCCAGTCGTGTTGTCGTGAGGAGAGGCAAAAGGAAGATCATCGGAATGGATGGAGTAGCCAATGAGAAATACTTCGACAAGTACGGCGACCCGAAGATCGAACATGACGACGACGATGAAGTAGCAGCACACACCACAAGAAGAAGCAGGACCACCCTACCTAAAGGACGTCTGTTCCACAGAAGAACTCCATTTGCGAAAAAGAAGGGCAAGAAGATTGTGAACAGATAGCTAGCTAAGATCGATTGTATTTAAATCGTAGTCTTCATTTCTCGGGCACTTTTTGATATCATGAATATTTTTAAATTTCATGGGAACTTTTTGAATTCATGAATATTTTTTGATATTCATGGGCACATTTTAAATTTCATGGGCACAATTTTAAATTTCATGGGCACTTTTTGATATCATGAATTCTCGAGCACCCCCGCACCCTCCCCCTGCTCCACCGCCGCCGACGACCCCCCACACCCTCCCCCGCTCCACCGCTGCCGACGACCCACCGCACCCTCCCCGGCCTGCTCCACCGCCGCCGCCGACACCCCGCACCTTCCCCCGGCCCGCTCCACCACCGCCGCCAACACCCGCACCCTCCCCCACTTTTTGAAGATATTTTTAAATAACAAATTTGATGATATTTTCAAATAAGAAATTTGATGATATCTTCAAATAACAAATTTGATGATATTTTCAATTAAAAATAAAAAAACTAATTTGATGATTTTTTCAAAAAAAATTTTGATGATATGTGATGATATCTTCTGTTCTAGTCCTCATGAAAACAACAAATTTGATAAAAAAACAAATTATTAGATGCAACAAGAAAAATGAAAAAAAAAATGTTACTAATGGCGCACCAGAGGAAGGTGCGCCATTGCTGTCAGAAAAAAAACGTTACTAATGGCGCACCAGAGAAGGGTGCGCCATTGCTATCAGAAAAAAAACTACTAATGGCGCACCAGAGGGTGGTGCGCCATTGCTATAGTGTCTAGCTGGATACCCCTTCGCCCGATCGCCCCTTCGTCCCTCTCCCTCGCCAGATCCCCTTCCCTCCCCCGCCACACCCGCTCCGACGACCCCTGGCCCGCTCCGGCGACCCCCGTGCCCGCTCCACACCCGCTCCGGCTCCCCCGCGCCCGCTCCGACGACCCCGGCACCCGCTCCACACCCTAGGACCTTCCCACTTCCCCTTCCCTCGCGTTGCTTCACCCGACTAGGTCGTCCCCGTCGACAACGCATCGTCCCCGCGACCACCGTCGTCCCCGCACCCCACCAAGGAGTCCAGGAGCTCTGAAGTGTTCTTCTACGTCATCTATGGCCAGCCGTTCGAGCTCGACGACTCTGCATCGTGCGGATCGAGGTCTTCTTCCACCTCCGGCCACCGCGGCCTCACCGTCGATCCGTGTCACCTCGTCAACCCCAGCCCCGCACGAGCTCGCCATCGTCTTCCTCTCGGTGAGCTGCATCGGTTCCCCTCCCCCCCTTCGATTTCGAGTCTTTTTGTGATTGCACTTGCCATGTTTACCATCAGAGTGTTGCTGGTTATGCCGACTGGAGCTTAATATTTGTAAAATGTTACCAGTCTCTTGAATTATGTGTGTATTGTAGAGGGCCTCAAAAGTCATATTTGTAAGCGTAACTGGTTTGGAGTAGATGATGTCCTGCGCGTTGCCAAATTTCATTTCAAGAATGTGAGAAATACTTGGGCCTGATTGCAATAGTATTTGTAATCGTAGTACATTTCATTTGCAATCATACAGCTGAATGGTGGATGCATCATTCGGATCAGGCTACTAAATTCTTTGAAATCATTTGCTGATGCCTGCTGCAACTGTGATGCCTCACTGTCATGTGCTGCCGTGACTTGCTAACCAAATGGGTTTGTGTCAATTTCGTAAACTTGCAGGCTTATAGAATTAGAAATACTACTGTATTAGATACCCTCGCTGTCATGGGCTTTCTATTATTAGTCAAGTAGTATGCTTAGAATCTTGTTGGGAGAGTAAAGCTTTGCTTTCAGTTTTTTCTTATATGTGGGGATTGCTACTGCTCATACAGGAGAAAATTGATAACTACTATGTCATTGTGTACTCCCTCCGTGCCAAGTGTAATGTCAAGTTTAGATTGGTCAATATGGTTCTCGTTTTCAAATTTTTTACATGCTCTCATTTTTTGTGTGGGTAATGTTTTATATGCTCTTTATCTCTTCCCTTGACAGACATTCGACGAGGCAGTGGGCGATATAGCTTTCTAGCTCCTTAGGGGGGTTGTTCCTCTTTATAGGTGTGTTAAACAGGGTTTTATGTGGTCATATGGAGTTTATTAGGTAGAGAAAGTACCTTGTGATTTTTCTAATTTTGGACATATATCAAGTCTCACCAAGACATCTTCATTACAACACTCAGCTTATCCAAGACACCACCGACGGACGCCTCCATCCCCCCTTCCTCCTTCGCCCGACGAGCCTCTTCACTCCGGGAACTTGCTGCTACTGCTAATCCAAGCTGCACCACCTACCTCGCCAAAGCTCTATCCCAGCAGCTCTCTGTGAGGTAAAAAATCTACTTTTCTGATGTACAAATCCTTGTTTGTGCTTGCTTCCATATGTGAGATAGATACCATATTGTTGTTGTGTTTGTGTGAATTATTGCTGCCATATTTGTGTGAATTCTTGCTGCAATAATACAAACTGTGTTGATGTATGTCAAATATATGGTCAGATTAGCCTATATTAGTATATGTGTTGATTGATTAAAGTGTTATGACAACAATGCATGACAGCGGTATGTGCATGAAGTGCTTGACAATTAACCTTAAAATTTATGTTGTGAAATAGATGGAAAATGAAAAGGCTAATTGGGATGCACATCACATAAGTGGAGACACTAATTTTGTCTGACTTGTGGAGGCTCTAATCCTCAGGGATCATGGCTAAAAGAAATTTGCCATGTTGCAAAAATAAAAGAAATTTGCCATGGTGCATATAGTAAAAACAATGCCATGATCTGTAAAGTACATTTGTCATTCTTTCTGTGTTTGTACAGACTTGCTAAACTATTCATGATTTTTTGTTGGGTGACATATTATATCTGGAATGGAAGCTCACATAAGTTGAGCTGATTTTTGTCCATATGAAAGCAGAGGACCATATGGTCTGTGGCTGGGTTTTGTCTCCGATCGTCGTGTCGTGATGATTTTGCAGGTACCCCGAGAGGCCCTTGAGTTTGCCGAAATGTCGATTAACTTCCGTTCCGGCAAATTCGGGTACTCCATATGTCCTATTTTCAGCAAGGGTCATGCTGAAATTTTCCGTGAATTTTAGCATGACTTTGCTAAAAATCGGACATATGAGGTACCTGCTACTAATGCATGGGCCGGGGTATATTAGTACTTAATTAAGTAGGATCAACTGCCCCTTTATTCTTGCAGCATTAAACCATAGGTGGCAATAGAGCCAAGTGATTAGGCCCAACTTAGAATTCTCCTTAGCATCGATAAACCCTAGATGATAAACCCAACATAGGTAGCAATAGAGCCAAGTGATTAGTGCCAAGTGATTAGGCCCAACCTAGGGTGCCTCGGCATCGATAAACCCTAAATGATGAAAACTTAACTTAGCATTTACGGTGCCTCGGCATCGATAAACCCTAAATGATGAAAACTTAACTTGGCTGCCCCGAATGCCTCGGTGTCGATGAGAACCTAAATGATGTACGCTTAGGCTTTTAGGGTGCCTCGGCGTCGACAAACCCTAAATGATGGAAGCTTAGGCTTTTAGGGTGCCTCGATGTCGACAAACCCTAAATGATGAGACCATGATCTTGTTCCTTGACAATAACCAACTTTTTGACCAAACTTTTTTTCTATTTAGAGCGAAACATGGCCCACAACGATGAGGCCGGTGGTTCGGGCGGCAAGCCATTCTAGGAGCTGTCCCAGGAGATGGAGGAACAACCTCACCGCTATGAGGACGCCGCGGAAGACACCGATCCTGGTTACACAACCCCTAGTGGCGTCGGGGATGACAGCACTGATGGTGCCACCGAGGATGCCACCACTGATGATGGCGGCGCACAAACAGATGGCAGCCAACCGAAGAAGCAAGGGAAGGACCGGCGCCCGAATGCGCTCCGCGCCCTCAAGGAGGAATTCACTCAAGTGGACTCCGACGGGAATCCAACGGAGCCCAAACATATAGTCAAGGGGTACTCGCTTCAGCTCGGGTGCATTCTCCGGAGCACCGTCTCGATCAACACCGAGAACCTTAGGCATAAGGACCGAGGGAATTTGCGCAACCTCGTCTTCACGAAGCTGCACGAACGATACAAGTTCCCCGCCGAATTTGAAAACACACGCCTCTCAGGGAATAAAGTGAACAATGCCGCCCTCACGAAGATGAGCACGGCCCTATCTACTTGGAGAAGCGCGGTGAAGAGAATGATTGATAAAGGTGATAGTTATGACAAGATCAAGGCGAAATATCCTTTGATGAGCGAAGATGACTACAACGAGTTCAAGATCAAGTGCGAGAGCCCCGCAACCTCCGAATCAAGTCAGTGGGGAAAAGAAATGCGGGAGTTGAACTTAGGGGAACACAAGCTCGGTCCCGGCGGTTACAGAGTGGCGGAGCCTATATGGGACAAGGAGGATGCGGAGCGTGCCGAGCAAGGCCTACCGCCCCATTTCGAGAAATACAACGGTGACAAGCAGACCAGGAACTATGTCAGGGCTTGGTACAAGGAGGACCCGATAACAAAGGAGCTTACCACGGATCCGAAGACCAGGGCGCTTGAGCTTCTTCTGGTAAGGAATACACCCCCGCGTAATTAGCTCCATATGGTGGCACTCTAATTAATCCCCAATATTTCTAAATGGTTCACGTTCCTTTCACAGGACAATGAAAGCAGTAGCGCGGGGTCGTCTCAGAGCTCCCCTTTCGACACCCCTTTAAATAGGGCGTTGAACGTAATGAAAAACAAGGATAAGCTCACTAAGCCGACGTCAGCTGGTCGTGTGGCCGGCAAAGGCTTGTCCACAAAATGGGGGTCATACTATACCACTGGTGTGCGGAAGGAGAAAAAGGCCAGCTCGGAGAGCCAGACGCGCGAGGTTGAATAACTCAAGGCACATGTGGCGCGGATTCCGGAGCTTGTCCAAGAGCAAGTGCAACAACAACTTGGAACGACGCTCAACGCCATGGTGCCTACGTTGATTCATGGGCTGACGACGTGGATTGCGGGCGGCCAACAGGGGCCTCCCCCGGTTCCCAGCTTCATGGCCAGCAACTCGCACAGCGCGCAGGTGGCGCCATTGGTGTCTCCGGCGGCGCCATTGGTGTCTCCGGTGGCGGCGCCATTGGTGTCTCCGGCGGAGGAGGTATTCGTGTCTCCGGCGCCGGCACGGGCATTGGAGCTTAATGCACCCGGGTGTACGCCGGCCGGCACCTCGCCAGCAAGCACCCCCTCCGTCAGTTGCACGCCCGCCGTTGGCGGTGCCTCGACATTAGCCGAGCTCGACGGCATCACGGTAACTAAGCCTCTCGGCCGATGACTTCATCTCCTTGCCTTTGACTAGGCATCCCTGACTCCCTGTACATGTTTCCGTAGGGCACCGCCGACGTTCCTTGCACTGTTTTGCACTTCGTGGGCGTCGAGTTGGTCGATGTCGCCAAGGGCAGAATCATTCAACCGGGCAACCCCTTGTTCCACGGTAATCCGATGCCACCCACAATGTATAGGGTTGAAGTGGTTCAGGTGCTGCCAGGCTGCGACGAGTTGTTACCTCCGATTCGACCCGCTGGGGCCGACGAAGAAGATGAGATGACCCTCAGCACCTGCGTAAACTGGCCTCTGCTTTGGCCGAAGAGCCAGATTCGTTTGGGGGCGGGGGACACCACCCCACAGACAAGACCGCCAGTCGTGCCGGCGCCAAGCCATGGCAAGAACGCGGCAACGCTACCGGACCTGCGGACATCCCTATGGCACAGGATCCGGACAGCCCTATGACACAGGATCCGGACGGCGACGACAACGACGACGGTACATTTACCAAAGTTGATAAGTACTTTGCCAAACATGGGTACGCTGACGAGTTCTGCGGGCCTCTTTCTCAAGAACCCAACCAAGACGACCGCGATCTAGCTGGTACGGCGGAGAAATCCAATTGCAACAGGCGTCGTCTGGCGTTCAGTTCCCAGGACACGCCTCTAGCTCCCGCCTTCACCGAGCCTCAGATAGCTGAGGTGCGAAATATTATCAGCCCCAACACGCTCAAGAAGGCGGTCTGTGAGCAGAACTCGGTCCCATTACAGGAGATCAAGAAGAAGGGACGGAAACGAAAGACTAACAAGGGCGCCGGTGCGAGCCAGCCGGCACCGAGTTCGATCCGTGCTCAGGACGGGCCACCTTCACCTAAGGATATCTCGAGGAGGGTGCATGTGGCGGGTAGGGCCATGCTACCGCCAAATATGCTGAATGCTGCAACCGGTGCTATGCGGAGTCTGCACGACAGTGTTCTTTCTTTGGAGAAGCGGCGTCTCAGAGAGAAGGATGTGCATACCCAGTTTTCGTGGCCAAGGTGCCAGAGGGCAAGGGCTTTGTGGATGGCGACATCGGGGGTACGATCGTCCTGCGGTTTGATGACATCTTTGCTATGTTTAACCTTCATCCGCTGCACTACACCTTCGTTCGGCTGTTTTCGCTGAGCATGCAGATGCGGATCATTAGAGACAAGACCCCGGACATCGTGATAGTCGACCCCTTCTACATGCGTGCCAAGCACTTGAGCAGCGCTGGGGACCGCCAAGTTGCGAGTTCACACCTCGAAGGCGTCATTCTGGCAAACGCAGATAAGGATAACTTCCTTCTGTCTTACTTTCCCGAGTAAGTCATCCCTTAACCGCCCCGTAACATATGATTTCTTAGATTTCGATCGTTCTTTTTTTTCTAACATTCCGTGTTCTGTGCAGTGACACACATTACACACTCATCCTCTTAAGCCCGAAATATTCCATGGCCACGTATTTCGACCCGAACCGTAACTCCTAGATAGACTACACAAATGTCAAGAAAGTTCTTGATGATGATCTCCCCGGCTACGCCAAATCTGGAGGCACCTTCACCAGGTCAGTTCGTAAGTACGGCAAGCACATGTTCTCACACAATACGAAGTTCTGCTGCGTCAAGCAGCCGCCTGGCGGCCAGAAGGATGCCTACTGCGCCCTCCATCACATGCGGGCGATCGTAAGGGACCATCAACACCTTCTGCCACCAGATAATCTCAAAGATTGGGACGCGAGCTTGTCGGCAGTCCAGGACGCGGACCTCAGACAAGAATTCTTTCGCATCCAGTCGGAGTTTGCGGACATCATCCATCAAGATGTCCTTCATACCGCGGGGCAGTTCTTCCTCAGATATCAACCGTCCAACAGTGAGATACATGAAATGCTACAAATGCAGGGTGACAACGCCCGTGATTTCATGACCATCACGACAGACGGCGGCTTCACCCACGCTCCTGTCCGATGAGTCGAGTCGAAAGTAGTGATGTGTAGTTCTGAAACATTGATTGGCTCATGTTGTAATTAAACTTTAATGAATTCGTATGTCTCTTTGGTTTGGACAGTTGTTCAACTTAGATGTAATCGATGCTATTTATTAGTAGGACCATTAATCGTGCTATTAAAGTCTCGCTTTTCTCTTCCGATCCTTTTGTTGCATACTTACATATTTCTTATGTATTGTCTGCTGTTTGGCTTGTGCATAGAGATGCCGTCGTATGTCGTGTACAAGGGTAAGGTTCCCGGAGTCTACGATGACTGGGAGGAGTGTCGGAGACAGGTTCACCATTTCAGCGGTAACAGTTACAAAGGGTACACCACTAGGGCGGAGGCCGAATCTAGATACGCCCGCTATCTAGCAGGAGAGAGGAGGGAGCGTTGGAGGAACCGGATGAAGACCAGTTTCATCACGATGATGCTCATCGTGATGACCACAGCTCTCTTCTATGTGATGGTAGTTTAGATGATCGATATCGACTTGTAATGTAAAGACAAACTCGATACTCGCGGTCTTGAGACTTGTAATGTTTTATCTTTGTTCGGTCTTTTGAATTCGGAGACTAATATGATGAATTGTATTCGGAGACTAATCTTCTATTGTATTCGATGAATCTGATGTTGCTGTGTGCTGCTGTCTATATTCTGTCTAATAATATATTTTATATTCTGTCTAATAATATATTTTGTAACCTGCAAAAAAATCAGAAAAGGAAAAAATAAACCAAATATTCATACTAATGGCGCATCACCACCAGTTGCGCCATTAGTATGCCAAAGGATACTAATGGCGCATCAGAGGAGAATGCGCCATTAGTATGACAAAGCCATGCTTACGTATGCCCCCCCGGGAGGCACACTAATGGCGCATGCTGTTACATACTAATGGCGCACTAGTGGGTGCGCCATTAGTATACCAGATACTAATGGCGCACCTTTGGTGCGCCATTAGTAAGATATACTAGTGGCGTGCTACTAATGGCGCACTGGTAATGCGCCATTAGTAGGCAAAACCAGTGCGCCATTAGTAGGCTTTTTCCTAGTAGTGGGGGAGAAGATGGAATTGGAGTTGCATGTTGCCGATGTCGTCGATGATCACAAGATCAAGATGGAGAAAATGCGCTTGAAGATTAGAAAGATTAGAAAATACGCCATCGATAGTGAGGCTTGGTATCATTATGCTGTTGGATCAATTGTTACCTTAGTTGCGATCTTGATCGCATTTGTTGTTGCATTTAAATGCTTTAGCTAGAGAGTTATTTGTTTGTTGCATTTAAGTGTTGTATGAACTTTATGTATGAACTTGTATTAATTTGGTCTATTCGGTGTTGTGTAATGAAGATGAGCCGGCAATGGATGTACGATGACCGATGCTCTCCCTAGTTCGTTGAGGGCGTGCATACTTTTCTGCTTGCGGCTGAGGCAAACAAGCAGGCGGATGGTTTTATGCCTTGTCCATGTGCTGGCTGTAAGAATGGTCACAATTACTCTACGTCAAGAACCATTCACATCCACCTGTTTGAGTCTGGTTTCATGCCCCACTATAATGTTTGGACCAAGCACGGAGAAAGAGGGGTTATGATGGAAGACAATGAAGAAGAAGAGGATGACGACAGGTATCCTAGCCATGGGTTCCCTGAATACGATGATACAACAATGGGGGATGAAGATGAGCTGGTAATGCGGGAAGAAGCTGAGCCGGCAATGTGGGAAGAAGCTGAAGAAGAGGCATCAGATGAGCCCATTGATGATCTAGGTCGGGCCATTGCCGATGCAAAGAGAAACTGCGCAAGTGATTTGGAGAAGAAGTTGCAGCGCATGTTAGAGGATAACAGAAAATTGTTGTACCCGAATTGTGTAGGTGACAAGAAAAAGCTGGGCACCACACTGGAATTGCTGCAATGGAAGGCAGAGAATGGTGTATCTGACAAGGGATTTGGAAAGTTGCTGGTAATGATAAAGGATATGCTTCCAAAGGACAACGAATTGCCCGAGAGTATGTACGAAGCAAAGAAGGCTGTCTGCCCTCTAGGGTTAGAGGTGCAGAAGATACATGCATTCCCTAATGATTGCATCCTCTACCGCGGTGAGTACGAGGATTTGAACGCTTGCCCGGTATGTGGTGCATTGCGCTATAAGATCAGCCGCGATGACCCTGGTGATGTCGAGGGCGAGCGCCCCAGGAAGAAGATTCCTGCCAAGGTGATGTGGTATGCTCCTATAATACCATGGTTGAAACGTTTGTTCCAAAACAAAGAGCATGCCAAGGCGATGCGATGGCACAGAGAGGACCATAAGAAAGACGGAAAGTTGAGAGTACCCACTGACGGGTCGCTGTGGAGAAAAATCGAAAGAAAGTACGGGAAGGAGTTTGCAGATGACGCAAGGAGCGTATGGTTTGGTCTAAGCGCAGATGGCATTAATCCTTTTAGGGAGCAGAGCAGCAACCATAGCACCTGTCCTGTGACTCTATGTTTGTATAACCTTCCTCCTTGGTTGTGCATGAAGCGGAAGTTCATTATGATGCCAGTGCTCATCCAAGGCCCTAAGCAACCCGGCAACGACATTGATGTGTACCTAAGGCCATTAGTTGAAGCACTCTTACAACTGTGGAATGGAACAGGTGTACGTGCGTGGGATGAGCACATGGGGGAAGAATTTGACCTAAAGGCGTTGCTGTTCGTGACCATCAATGATTGGCCTGCTCTCAGTAACCTTTCAGGACAGACAAACAAGGGATACTGCGCATGCACGCACTGTTTGGACGATACCGACAGTATATATTTGGCTAATTGTAAGAAGAATGTGTACCTGGGACATCATTGATTTCTTCCGAGCAGGCATCCCGTAAGAAAGAAAGGCAAGCATTTCAAAGGTGAGGCAGATCACCGGACGAAGCCTCGCCACCGTACTAGTGCTGATGTACATGATATGGTCAAGGATTTGAAGGTGGTCTTTGGAAAGGGTCCTGGTGGACAACCTGTTCCGAATGACGCTGACGGACGCGCACCCATGTGGAAGAAGAAATCTATATTTTGGGACCTGCCCTATTGGAAAGACCTAGAGGTCCGCTCCGCAATCGACGTGATGCACGTGACGAAGAATCTTTGTGTGACCCTGCTTGGCTTCTTAGGCGTGTATGGGAAGACAAAAGATACACCTGAGGCATGGAAGGACCAGCAACGTATGGACAGAAAAGACGGCATACATCAGGGTGATGCAAGCTACGCTCTTACCAAAGAAGAGAAAGAAATCTTCTTTGAATGCCTACTCAGTATTAAGGTACCGTCTGGCTTCTCGTCTAATATAAAGGGAATAGTAAACATGGTAGAGAAAAAGTTCCAGAACCTAAAGTCTCATGACTGCCACGTGATTATGACGCAACTGCTTTCGGTTGCATTGAGGGGGCTTCTATCGGAAAACGTTCGATTAGCCATTGTGAAGCTATGTGCATTTCTCAATGCAATCTCTCAGAAGGTAATCGATCCAGAAATCATACCAAGGTTAGACAATGATTTGGTGCAATGTCTTGTCAGTTTCGAGTTGGTGTTCCCACCATCCTTCTTCAACATCATGACGCACGTCCTAGTTCACCTATGCGAAGAGATTAATGTTTTGGGTCCTGTATTTCTACACAATATGTTCCCCTTTGAGAGGTTCATGGGAGTCTTAAAGAAATATGTTCATAACCGTGCTAGGCCAGAAGGAAGCATCTCCAAGGGTCGTCAAAATGAGGAGGTCATTGAGTTTTGTATTGACTTTATTCCTGACCTTAAGCCGATTGGTGTTCCTGAATCGCGGCATAAGGGCAGACTGGATGGAAAAGGCACGCTAGGAGGGGAACAAATAATATGTATGGACGGACATTCTCTCACTGAAACACACTACACAGTTCTACAGAATTCCGCCTTGGTGGCTCCGTATATGGATGAACACAAGAATTTGCTACGCTCCAAACACCCGGAGCGGTCTGATGACTGGATTACACGTGAACAAACCAGGAGTTTCGCCAGCTGGTTGCAGACACGTACCATGCATGACACCTCTATTGAAGATGACATGTACTTGTTGTCCCAGTTACCATCTTCGAATATAATGACTTTCAAAGGGTACGAGATGAATGGTAATACATTTTACACGATCGCCCAAGATAAGAAGAGCACCAACCAAAACAGTGGTGTCCGCTTTGATGCAGAAACCAAGACGGGAAAGGAAACATATTATGGTTATATACAGGACATATGGGAACTTGACTATCGACGTGGTTTGAAGGTCCCTTTGTTTCGGTGCAAATGGGTCAATATGACACGAGGGGGGTAACGGAAGACCCGCAGTACGGAATGACAACAGTGGATCTCAACAATCTTGCGTATGCAGACGAACCATTCGTCCTAGCCAATGATGTGGCACAGGTTTTCTATGTGAAGGACATGTCTACCAAGCCAAGAAAAAGAAAAGATAAGGAAGCGAATGCATCGTACGATGAGCCAAAGTGGTACATAGTTCTTTCTGGGAAGAGAAACATCGTGGGAGTGGATGACAAGACAGACAAGTCAGAAGATTATGAAAAGTTTGATCAAATTGCTCCATTCACAGTGAATATTGACCCGAGCATCCCGTTAAATGATGAAGATTTTCCATGGTTACGGCGCAAAGGGACACACGCGAAGAAAAAGTTTCACACCCAAAGATCTGGGATGTGATCGGCTTCACTATCATCACTTTCTTCTGTGTTTCACACCCAGAAGGGAATCTCTGTAATAGTTAGGGTAGTTAATTATGTGTTTTGGCATTTGAAACGCGAAGAAATTTTATGTGCAAACAAATTCTTTCATGCCTTTACTGATTTCAAATAATTCAAAATTTAAACTATTCAAATTTGAAAACTACGGGCACTAACAGAAAGTTTCTAATTTTTTGTACCTAAAGCAAAAATATTCACAAAGAAACTCTAAATACACAAAAAAAATAAAAATAAAGCAAAAAAAATAAAAATAAAAAGCCCGCCTACTAGGCCAGAGCGGCCTGCATACGACTAGAAACCCAACCTGTTGTTGGGCCAGGATGCAGGCCCGCAAAGGCCGAGTAGGCCCACAGGGAAGGACAGAACATGTAGGCCCAGTAGGCCTGCTTTGGAGAGGAGCTCGAGAGGGCTACCGCACGGGGGTTTATAAACCAGTGCGGTCGCACCTCGGCTAGCGAGGTGGGACTAAACTTGCCGCACCGCACCTGCGCCAGCGCACCCCCTTTAGTACCGGTTGGAGCCACCAACCGGTACTAAAGGGGGTCGCTTCCCGCCGCTTGGCCTGGCCAAAACAGGCCTTTACTACCGCTTGGTGGCTCCAACCGGTACTAAAGGTGCCTCCTATATAAGCAACACTTACGAAAATTTCAGTTTCTCATCTGGTTCTTCTCCTCTGCACCGTCGACGCCCGCCGCCCCCGTACTCCATCAATCCCTCGTCGCCGCCCCCGTCGCCGCCCCGTCCCCGTCGTCGCCGCCCCGTCGTCCCCGTCCCCGTCGTCACCGCCGCCCTGTCCCGGTCCGTCCCGCGTCGTCCCCGTCCCCGTCATCGTCGCCGCCCCGGCCCGTACGTCCCCGTCCCCGTCGTCGCCGCCCCGTCGTTGTCATCCCCGTCGTCGCCGCGCCCGTCGCCGCACGCCCCCCGTCGCCTCTCGCCTTGCCGGTGAGCGCGCGCACACACACACATACATTTCTGTTTTTTAGAAATTGTTAGAAATTTTTCTGTTTTTTAGAAATAGTTAGAAATGTTAGAATAGTTAGAAATGTTAGAATTGTTAGAAATGTTAGAATTGTTAGAAAATTTTCTGTTTTTAGTTATAGAAATAGTTATAAAAAAGTTAGAATTGTTAGAAATTTTTTCTGTTTTTTAGTTATAGAAAAAGTTATAAAAAAGTTAGAAATTTTTCTTTTTTAGTTATAGAAATATTAGAAATGTTATAGAAATGTTAGTTATATATAGCATTGTTAGAAATGTTATAGAAATGTTAATTATATAGAAATGTTAGAAATTTTAGTTATCAAAATCCAATCATTAAAAAACTATTACTTTTTGCGGGCATATAGCTAGTATTTGTTCTCGACGATGCCCGGCCCGCATCCTCGCCGTCGACCCGTCCGCGACGACGTCCTGCTGACCCATGTCCGGGACTGGGCTCCGCCGGGCTGGCACTGGGAGGTGCTGCCTGGAGGGGCGCGCCGCTTGATGAGGAACCCGGCCCCGGGTCCCGTCGTCGACCCTGATCTCGTTTGGTGGCGTTCGCGTGGGCCAGTTTTGGTGCGGAGGGAGCCGGCCCCGCCGGAGGTGGTACGTCGCCGTGTCAGGGAGGAGGACGAGCATGTCCATCGCTAAATGGTTGCATTAGAGGGCGGCAGGTTCTCCAATACCTGGCAGTTTCTTCAGGGATCTCACTTCAGCTATGATCCTGTGAGGGTTCCTTCTCTTTGGGTGTCCACCGCCCGCGCCGCAGGAATCGCGAGTGTCCTAGATTCTTCTGTAGTATTCGATCTTTAATTAGCTACCTAGCTAGTGATGTACTATTCAATATTATATATTATTCGAGACGATGTATTCGAGATTATATCTATTATTCGAGACGATATATTCGAGATTATATCTATTATTCGAGACGACGTAATTTGAATACTAAATTGTTTTATATTTCTTTTGGATTAGTTAAATAAAAGCTATGGCGGACAATACCGACAGAGAGGGAGAACAGACCATGCTCGATATGATACGCGGGCTAGATGATGATCAGAATGAAGAAGATCATGACGGCTCCGAATTTCTAAACAACACCGGAGAGGGCGATATGATATTCGATCGCGACGACCGAATTGATGAAGTCATGAACTACGATTATGACGATGACGAAGAACATGTTGATCCTGAAACAACAAAGACCGGCGAGGTATATATATTTATATGAGCAGGCATCTGGTGATCATCACATGTTTTAAATGAGTTGAAGATATATTAACGAATCGGTCTTTCTTCTTTCATCCATCCAAATCGAGCAAATCTTCAGACAACAGGTCGAAACGAGGCCCGAACAAAAAGTTGAAGGAGGGCGTAAAGTACAATATCGAGGCAATCAGACCTAATGGCGAACCATTAGCGCCTAAGAAGATTGCGGACAAGTTCGTTCGTCAGTGCGGAGTTCTTGTGAAGGACCAACTCCCGATCTCCCTTCAGGAATGGAGAAAGCCAGCAAAGCCACGTCCAAATGTTACTTTTGTCGACGACAGACAAAAATAACCTGCTTTGGGATACTCTCATGGAACATTTCACCCTACCAGATCATTTCACAGATGCAGATGTGGAGAAAGTCAAGGACGCCGCTCTTAGGAAGATGGCGGTTGCATTCAAGAACCACAAGAACAAAGTATGGGACAAGTACATCAAGGATGGAAGGAAGACTCCAGTATTCGAGGGAACACTAGAGAATCAAAGTGCTCATTGGGACGATTTCGTGAAATTCAAGGATTCAGAATTAGCTCAGGAACGGTCGAGAATAAACAAGAAGAATGCCGAAAAAAGGATAAGTTCCATAAGCTGGGGCCAGGTGGCTACGCGGTGGTAATGCCTAAGTGGGATAAGTCTGAGAAAGAGATGGAGGATGCAGGTGTCACTCCGGTTACTAAGAGCTGGCCCCCCAGGTGCAGGAGTTGGTTCTATGCGCATGGGGGGAGTTGGACCCGAAGATAGGCAAAGTTTCGACGAAGGCATGTCTGAATGGAGCCGACGATAATATACTTGTTGCAATAGAAGAGGCTCGAACGGGGGTGTTCCAGCCCAACAGAGAGAATGACGAGCTTACGTGTGCCCTGGGAAATCCTGAACACCCGGGAAGAACACGAGGCAATGGCGCTATTCCGTGGAATGAGGGGTTTTCGGACTGGAACGCCGACTACAGAACCCGTGCGAGAAGGAAGATTGCGGAGGAGAAGCAGAGGAATATGGAGGAGGGGAAGAGGAAGATGGACTATGAACGCCTTCAAGGCCTAGAATCAGCGCACGCGGACTTGGCAGTCAAATTCCAGCGGCAGCAGGAGCAGATCGACTCACTTAGCCAGCAAAGGGGGTCTCAGCAGCTGCAGCAGCTAGCGGATGATCCAGCATTGGATACCACTGCCCCATCCATGCCGAGAAGCAGCGTGGGTTCCGCCCTGTTTGACGCAATGCTGGATAGATACCCCGTGGATGACATCACGGATAACACTAACTGCGAGCTACACTTCAAAATTAAGAACATATCCTTGAAGGTGGCGGACGACGTTGCTTATACAAATTCTCCCGATGCAACCTTCCATTGCAACCCGATTCCAACAGGCTATACTCGTGTCATGGTTGATGAGGTGGTGGACCAATATTCGGGGCTAGAGCTTGACATTCCTGGAGGTGACGAGGAGCACACACTCGAAGAGGCCAAACATCGTATCATCCTATGGAGAAAGGATTGCATCATCTTTCGAAGGCCACCGACACCGCGTCACCCGACTCCTCGTCGAAGTCCGCCACCGATTCAGCAGACTCCCGCTCCTCCAAGTCCACCAACGCGTGAGGCCACTCCTCCTCCTCCAAGTCCGACAAAGTGTCAGGCCACTCCTCCTCCAAGTCCGACACAGCGTCAGACGTCCACTCCTCCTCCAAGTCCGGCACAACCTCAGGCCACTCCTCCTCCAAGTCCGGCACAGCTTCAGGCCAGTCCTCCTCGTCCAACTCAGCCCCGTCAGCCGTCTCCGCCGCCTAAGCAATCGCAGAAGAGACACCCCGCAGCTATGGTGCGTAGCGGTACGAGTCGAGGTCATATTACAGGAAGTACAGCCGGAGGCAAGCGATATAAATATGGTCCAAACCTCAATACTCCTCTTCCTGAGAGGGCTTACGACAGGACCAAGGAGCAAACCAATGCCATAGTGCGGGCAGAAGTCGACGCCCATTTTGGACCGAAACCGCCACCGCCGCCAAGGGAGAAAGTGCCTGTGGAAGTAGTTGACCGCTTCATTCGTATGGCTCAACCACCAGCTCCTAAGCCTGTTGACACAGACTATGAGCGCCACATCAGGAAGTTACATCGACAACGTCTACAGAAGGAGGCGAGCTCGAGCTCGAGCAAACAACAAGCAGCTATCAAAAAATGCGGGAAAACCATTGCCCAGCTGGGAGAACAGGCGGCGCAATTGATCGAACCGCTTGTTGTGCCACCAACAACACGTGACAGTACGCGCGCCCAATATTATTGTGGGCAAACAATTTACGTTCCCGAGGTGGGCGATGTGGTAATAACCCAGGAGCATATAATGCAGGCTGAAACTCTCAACATCACTGTTGGACAACTCCTCGAGATCGAGGACATGCCTGTGCTTACAGAGGAGGAAATAAAACGGAAATATGCCCGGGGCCAACCTTTGGTCAAGCCAGAAGAGGTCAAGAAGCTCCCAACGAGAATGTATGAATTGCATCAATGGTACATGGACATTACCAAGAGATCCGATCGAGAGTCCCTCATGGTGCAAGTCAACAAGGATCATTACTACCATGATAAAGTTGTGGCCGTTGAGTATTCTGAACTGTTTCAGTTATACAATCAAGACGCACTCGACAAATCTATCGTCAGTCGCTATTGTCTGTAAGTGATTTCTTTCTGTAATTTAAGTCTAAAGCTAGCTGTAGTGATCCTTTTGATCAATCATTACCTGTAATTATCCTCACTATATTCTTTTCTATGGTATTATGCAGGATGAAGATGTATGAAATGAAAAAAGGTGGACGCTATGGCATTAGGTTCATTGACCCAAACACCGTTAATGAATACACATGGAAAATAGATCGATATCATGAAAAGCTTGTAGAGGACAGCATGCTAGAGTTCTTGAAGCACCTCAAATACAATGAAGATATACTACTTCCTTACAACTTCCAGTGAGTCACAATGTTTTGTACTACAAATTCTCTGTTTTTGCCTACTAGCTAGCTACATGTTTTTGCTTATATATGCCCGCTTAATTAAGACATGCAAACGTGTGTGCATGTAGATTTCACTGGATCTTGTGTATCATTAAAGTTGACGCCAGAACAGTTGAAATACTGGACTCACTACTCAAAGCAAATAGTGACTATAACATCTTGTTTGGGATAGTCAACAGGTAATTTCAATCGTTATTAACTATATATCTCGGCCTATTTAGTTTGTCATTTCATGATATGAACTATTTAATAACCACTTTATTCATTTTCTTTGTCGGCGGGCAGGGCTTGGCCAAGGTTCATCAGCGTCACTCTAGGCGAATGGAAACGACAGCTGAAATGGTTTCGACCCAAGGTAAGTAATTAAGTAGTACTAGCTAGCTAGCTAGCTAGCTGCCATCTCTTTAATTATCATGCTTGATTAATTATATCTGATCAAATTAAATTCGATTCTCGTAAAGGCCCTGAAGCAGGCGCAGGGGACTGATCTGTGTGCATTCTGCGTTTGCGAGAACATTCGCATGATGGCGTCCGAAAGGAGCAGATCTCAAAGACAGGAATGGGTACACTTGTCAGAACACTATTCACAATTTTTACACCATTATCGATATCTAGTCACACAACTAATACACATGCATATTGATCTCCTTCTTAACAGTTCACAGAGGTGTGGGACAAGCTCCTAGAAACGGAGCGCGTAGAAGCACTTCAAGAGGAAATAGCGGGATTTTTGCTCGACCAGGTCATAAATCCGAAGGGAGAATACTATTACCCGCTACCGCCCCCATCGACCAGGTCATGAACCACTTCCAATTATCATCGTGCTCCGAAGGCACCAATTAGGCTAATGCCACTGGCTCCGAAGGTAACATGCATATGTAGGAGAAATTGTATATAGCTATACATGCGTGTATGTGTGAATTAATATGGTGGTTTGTGAGACATTGATGATATATATATGATTGGTACTACTAGAAATTCTCTCTCTCTCTCTCTATATATATATAGAGTAGCACTATTCTAATCCTGGGATTAGAATAGTTATTTGGATCACGGCACGCTATATAGGGCTGAGGAGGTCCTCCCGAACTTGCCCACTATGCACCTCCCGAACGGCCCATTAGAAAATCCACGACCTTCTCTCCCTGCCTCAACCAAAACAGAAAACGCGACCGTGACCGGCCTCCTACCCGCCGCCGCCACGCCCAGCCTCCACCCGCCGCCGCGCCCTGCCTCCCCCCTGCCGCCGCCGCTCCCTGCCTCCACCTGCACCTTCAACCTCTGCCCCCGACTCCCCCGCAACCTTCCACATCCGACAGGAGCTCCGGTCGCCGCGCAGCCCCCGCCCCAAGAACCGGCAGCCGCGCCACCCCCGCCTAGGGATCTTGCTGCCGCACCGCACCCACCCAGGGATCCATGGTAGGCTGCTGGATCTCGTCGCCTCCTCTCTGTGGAGCCCTACTGGAGGCCCTCCTCCTCGACAGGATGTCGTCCACCTAGGGCCAGTTGGAGCAAGCCGTCGTGGCTCTCCGATGCTCCGGTGAGGTACTCCCAATTATCTCTACTGCTCAGGTGAGGCCACCCTCCTCTCCCTACAGTAGCCTCAAACTTTCCCTCGTCACAGAAGAAGTTGGGTAATGTGGCGCTGCTGTTGATTTTTGGACAGAAGTTCAAGTGGTTCTACTCCTGTAATTTAGAGATATTGATGTTGATAATTATGTAAAAAAAATTAATAGAAGTTCAAAGTTTGAATGAAAAAGGAAAAAGATAGCTCCATTTTAAGAAGAAAACTGGAAAAGGCATTGTCACAGGGCCGACCATGAAGGTCTGATGTTGAGAAGGTCAGGTGCATGATGCATCTCCGGCCATCCCCTTCCCACCTTGGCCTTAGACCAAAAGATGACCTTCTTAGTGGATGATGTTGACCTTCATCATAATTTTTTTTCTCTGTTGTGCGGTGGAAAATTTAATTTTGTTGTTCTGTGCAGCAACTTGAGACTCCCAAGCTCTGCAGATGTCTCTTGGATGTGGCGTTCTTCTATGTGCAGCTGATGGGAACTCTCTGCTACTAGAACAATGGAATTAACCGCGCAGCTAGATCCCAACTTTATGCTCATCCCGTGCGTGTGAGTACATCTGATCGAAGTTTACCTTGTTGTTTCTCTGAGACGTTCAAGTATAATTGTTTAAAAGGTTCAGTTATGACCGCAACTATGGGTTCACATATACTCAGCGACTAGGCTACCGCTACCTATAGCAGAACCTTGACTTGTTGCACATGGGCTGCACTTCGTGTTCACTCCAAAGACAGGATACCATATGTGCAGTGCCTCTTGTGTGTACCAGCTAGCTAATGTTTCTGCAAAAATTAGTGTTTGTATATAGCTTGTATGTACAAATAAGGATTTAGCCCATTTTGGCACTACAAATGCATAGTTTTGGTAGTTCTGCTTGTACATAGTTCATACAATTTGTTTGTTTGTATACTGGTGGCTGTGGCAGATACGATGCTACATGGGAAATTGTGACGCTCCTTCGCTTGGTGCCGCCACAGGACCAGTGTGCCCTCCCGTCCTCTGCTTTTATCTGTGCGCAGCTATGTGTCTCGCACCGTGGCTTGCCCCTGCTGCTGCTGGGAACAGGTAGAAAATTCTGTTAAAGTTTGTTCATGGCTTCAATTCGGGTGTTAGAAGTTCAGTTCAACTTTGTGCATAACTATTGTTTTTGATAGTCAAATTTGTGCTTGGCTTCGGAGACGTTCCATGAAGTCCCACTACATCTATACGTCATGTTCTTCGGAGATGTTCCGTGAAGTTCAACTACTGTTGTGCGACACTGTGGGCTCGTGTGTGTGGGTGCCAGTATGGTGTGCTTGGTTCATGCGTGCCTTGCAAGATGCATGTTTGCCATGCTGGATGCTGGCCAGCTCGCTCTTCATGTGCATCACTGCTGCTCTAACCACACTTGTAAGCAGCTGCTGGTTCTCTCTTCGTGTGTTTATTAAAAAAAGGAAGACCCCAAGTAAATAAAAGAGCATCATGTCCTAGGGCATGCGTGTTGGGTCTGGTGTCTCGTGTGTGCGCGCGCTCACCTTGTGGGAGCTTGTGTTTTGTGCTCCTGTTCCGGTCTGCACGAGGAAGTTTAGCCTTGTCCTTTGTAAAGGTTCAATGTGTATGTATGGGAATGCACATGGGGCACTGTGTTTGCATGAAGGTCACTGAGCACTAGTATGTATATATGTTAACAGTTGGTGTCTAGTGGTTGTTAATTACCACTTTGGCCTGAACATTGCTTCTATGTGTTATTCTTGACAGAGATCAAAATGCTTCTCTGTAAAATATAAATTAGAAATCCTAGTATATGTGTTCTCTTGAAAAAATATATGGATACACACAAAAAATAGTGGACGAGAAATACATAGTTTGTGCCGCACAAAGTTCAAAATGTTTGCTTTTGAAAAAATATACATCTTTGGGGTGCGAATATAAAGAAGCATTTCGAATATAAATTTCTCCATCACTAAAGATTAAATCGAGAAGTTCATATTAAAAAATAGAGAGGTTTGATGTTATACCAAGGAAGAAATCAAAGCGTAACAAAGAAAAATTGTAAACTCTTGAAGTTCAAATTTAATAAATTGGAGAGTTCAAAGAAAATGTTATGGGTGTTCAAAAAAATTCTCCCATGGATTTTCCCATTATTGAAAAGCGATGACAAAAAAATTAAAATTATGTCACAGATAAACTCAAAAAATGTAACAAAAAACATACTTTACACGTTAGAAAAAATCAAAGGTCATATTAAAATAACAGAGCACTGGAAAAACTCTATAAAATACATATTACCCCATTTTTTCCGTTACAAATGAATAACACCAAGAAGTCCAAATTGTAAAAACCAAGAAGTTCACTTTTTAAAAATAGAATAGTTCAATGTATATGAAGAACCCAGATTTTCCTCGTTACTAAATGATAAACCAACAAATTGAAAAAACTCAGATATTCTCACGTAACCGAGAGAAGTTCAGGTTGATAACTGCCAGAAGTTGACGTACTACACGGTGTGCATTTTGTATGGAAAAAAGAATAAAAAACAAAGGCTAAAAAGTTTTTTTGCTAGAAGTTCAAGTGCTCAGCCCGAGAAAGATCAAAAATTCTTGTGAGAGGTTGAATAAAAATACGTGACAGAAGTTCAAGGTGAAAACAACGAGAAGTTCAACTACTGCAAGGGGTGCATTTCAAATGAGAATAAAAGTATAGAAAATTAAAAGCTTAAAAGGTCTATTGAAAGAAGTTCAAGTGCTCTAGCCAGGGAGGTTCAAAAATTCTTGCAAGAGAGGTTCGCCTTGTATTTCCATGCTCGATTTTTTTGTATAAAAATCGAATACAATTCTTTAATCAAAATATAAAAAGGTGAAGTTCAAATTGAAATAACACAGAACTTCAGAGTTTATTAAAACCTAGGATTTACCTTTTCAAAAAAGAAAAAACACAACGCCATTTTTTGCAGTTTTGAAAACAGCTCATAAACGAAAAAAAGGTTGCTAGAAGTTCAAGTGCTCGGCGAGGAAAAGTTCAAAAAATTCTTGTGTGAGAAGTTTACCGTGTATTTAGATGTCCAAAATACATAAATTTTTTGTTTTTTTTGTGTTTTAAAATAACTATCTCAAACTAGAGAGAAGTTCAAAGTGATAACAACCGGAAGTTCACATACTACATGGTGCGTATTTTCTATAAGAAAAATATAATAAATTGAAACAGAGTGAAGTTCAAACGGACATGCCCAGAAGTTCAACTACTTCAAGCAGTGCAAAAAAACAGCACGTTAAAAACAGAGTGAAGTTCAAACAGACATGCCCGAGAAGTCCAATTACTTCACGCAGTGCTTTTCCATTCACGATGAAAGCAGAAATCATGATCTCGTCATTTTATAATTACTTCAAAACAGCAGGAATATTATTTGTGTAATTTCAAGTCCTCGGTCGGAGAAAGTTAAAAAAATTATTGTAAGAGAGATTTCTACAAAAGGAATATCATTTGTGTAATACTGACGAATGAATGAGAAAATTACAAACAAAAATACGTCACAGAAGTTTAACGTGAAAACAACAGGAAGTTCGACTATTATAGTGAATTAATTTGAGATGAAAAACTTTTAAAATAGTCGCGAGTATGAAAACACGATCAACACTGGAAAGTTGCGTGTTTACATCAGCTTTCCGCTGGTATATTATTTGCTTAATTCCGGTGAGTGAATGGAGAGCTACGAGCAGTGGATGTAGAGCTGCGGGCAAATAAAGCACGTGAAAAACAGATTGAAGTTCAGGTACACATGCCGAGAAGGTCAGGTTCTTCACGCGGTGTATTTTCGAATAATCTGTTTCGAAATAAAGGCAGAACAAGTGATCTCGCCGTTTTCAAAATTACATAAAAACGGCTAGGAATCAGAGAAAACTATCAACATAAAAAAGTTTCGCATTTTCTGTAGCTTTTCAGCGGTATATTATTTGCCCCATTCCGATAAAGTTTGTAGAAATTACGGCAAAAATACGGTTTTACCATTTTCAAAACTGACATAAAACAGTAATTAATTAGGAGAAACAATATATACAAAAAAGTTTCACATTTCTTCATGCTTTCCAACGCCATATCATTTGCTGCATTTGGATGTACGGTTAAAAAATTAGCTCGAAAATATGAACTCGGTGGAACTTGTACCTTTTTCTAAATTACTTTTAAACCGTTCAAAATTAGAAAAAACTTTTAACATGAAAAAGTAGCGCATTTTCGTAAGCTTTCCAATGCCATATTATATGCCTCAATGGGATTTGCCGTTTACCAACTCGGGTGATCCGTTTAAGAAATTCTACGATTTTCCAAATTACGCTTTAACCATAGAGAATTAGAGAAAACTTTCATCATATGGAAGGCGCGATTTTGCAGCAGCTTTCCAACGCCATATTATTTGCCTCATTTCGATAAGCGGTTTAAAAATGCGATCGAAAATACGATTCACGTTTTTTGAACGAAGAAAAAACAGTTTTCAAAACTGCTCTTAAACCGCTTACATTTTGCCAAAAAATTAACTTGGATCATGATACTGGTGTTAATAGCTTTTCAACGGTATATCGCAAGCCCCATTTGGACACCTTTTAGCTGAAGTTCAACCTAGTAGTTGGGGAAGGTCAGGCGCGTTACTCGGGAAGTTCGGGTTGTGATCAGAATATTATTCTGATCCCGTGATCAGAATAGTGTTTATGTGTGTATATATATATATATATATATATATATATATATATATATATATATGCATAACGTGTACAATGTGTAGTATCGTAAAATACCAGCAAACGAAAAAGAATTAAAATGAAAAACACAAAATTAAATTTAAAAGAAATCATAAAACCAAAACCCCCCCAAACATTTTAGTACCGGTTGGTGTTACCAACCGATACTAAAGGGCTCCCGGCCCCCGGAGCTGGCTCGTGCCACGTGGTTCCCCTTTAGCACCGGTTCGTGCTGAACCGGTACTAAAGGGGGGGGGGGGGCTTTAGTGCCCACACTTTAGTGCCGGTTATGGAACCGGCACTAAAGGGCCTTACGAGCCGGTGCTATTGCCCGGTTCTGCACTAGTGTTTATAGGCATCTGCTAAAATAATGTTGGGTCCGGCGCACTAAAAGTGCTACAGTGGCGCGATAAAACTATTTTAAGGTGCGGAATTTTTGTGCACATGTTGGAGATGCTCCAAGGCAACCATATAAATCTGTTATCCTGGATCACCGGTATGGCTTGCTTTTGGTATATCAGGACGAAGAAACATATCAAAATATGTAATCGACTTGGCACTACAATTTTCTATGAGAGATGCGTGTATTCTGCTAATCTGCTTGCTCGTACCTATTTCAAATGTTGGATCAGCCTGAGACAGGTAGCGTGCCCGAAAGTAGTATTACTTTCTTGTGCCTATGAGGCTATGACGCAGTGCATAATTTTATATATGTGTGCTTGAACGTAGGGCTGGCCAAACTCCTAATACTAGACACAGCTATAAATTCAAATTCATGCTTCCGTACATTAAAGTGATTCATTCTTAACAACTATTCTGGCAACAATATGTACTTTGTTTACATGCTCGGACAATGAGTTGAGCCAGGCACCACGCGGCAAGGCGTGTTCCCTAACTAGTTAAGTACTAGCTATAGTAGCATCTATGCCTTTAAGGATCTTAGCTATAAGTAATAATCTCTTTGTTGGTTAGTCCTTAGCTCGCTTGGTTCAGCTAGTGAATCATTGTTGCTACAGCAGTACAGTTGTCCCTTCCTTGCTACTGATGACATGGAATATACCGTCTTTCTTTTTATAATTTCCATGTGGGTTTATCGGTATTTTAACTTTTTTCTTCTCAATTTTAAAGGATGCTAGCATGCAAGGAATTTTTCTTCATTGATAATGGAGTTTTTGAAGTGACCCTCAAAAGACGCTTATACCAACATAAAGGAGAACACCTAGACTACAGCAGGCCATGTATGCAGTCAACTCGCCGAGACGGATCTAATAATGCACCAACTCTCACACTTGTGAGTGATGCTCTTCCTTCCCTGTATGTCTCTCCTCTCAACAAGCTGTATTGTTCAGCCATCAGTACTTCTAACCAGTGATTCTCTATTGGCGGGCATGCATATTAGGGCAAAATATAAGTACGTAGCCACCACATAGATGGAGACCATTGTAAAAGAACCCGAGGGACATGCAGGAATTGGAGTCATCGGGACATTAGCAAACAGCCGCTGTATGGCATCTCCAGCCGCGCCCCCAACAGGCCCCCCCAGGCCACTTTTTCGGCGCCGGCGCCGAAAAAACGGCCCAGTCGCGCCCTCAGGACGCCAAAAATCGCCGGTTCGGACCTTTTTTTCGCCCGGCGGTCACAGGCCGAACCCGGCGCGCTGGGGAGCCGTTGGGGGCTCCGGCGCTAGGGGAAAGCACGCCTGGCCCACACCGACAGGGGAAAAGTCAAGGTTTTCTTCCCCCGGCTCGCGTCGTACCCCCCGCACGCCTGGCCACCACTAGCTATATCCCGGCGACGGTCGCCGCCCTACTCCGCTAGATAGCCATTCCCCGCCGGAAAATAGCAGCGCTTCGCCGCGGCAGCCCCTCCCACAGCAGCTGGGCGTTTCCGGCCGCGGAGGCGCGGTTTAACGGCGGGTACACGCCCACCGAGTGCAAGGTGTTCGGCGTTTTGCCTGTCTCGGCGATGGACTCGGATGAGGAGGAAGAGCTCGCCGCGCTGCTGGAGGAGGAAGCCGCGGCCGACGTCCAGGAAGAAGAGCATCTGATGGTGCTCGCCGCCCTCGCCCAGCTGCTGGCGAGCAATGAAAAGCCGCGGCGAGGTGGCTCGGCGCCGGGGCGGGTGAAAGCAAGGAACCGGCATCGTCTGCAAGGCTACTGCATGCTCTACTCCGACTCTTCGCCGATGCTCCACTTCATGGCGAGAGAATATTTCGGCACCGTTATCGGATGAGCCGAAAGCTCTTCCTCAGGATTGTGAATTCCATCCGGGAGTTCGACAACTACTTCACGTGCAAGATGGATTGCACTGGCGCTCTTGGATTCACCTCCATCCAGAAGTGCACGACAGCGATGAGGATGCTTGCATATGGAGCTCCCAGTGATTCACTCGACGACTATGGGCGCATGACCGAGTCCACCAGCATAGAGTGTTTCTACAAGTTCTGTCGGGCAGTGGTGGCAGTGTTTGGGCCACAATACTTGAGAACACCCAATGCGGAAGACACCGCTCGGATCCAAGCCCAGAATGCAGCAAGAGGATTTCCTGGGATGCTTGGAAGCATCGACAGCATGCATTGGAAATGGAAGAACTGCCCATTTGGTTGGCAGGGGATGTACAAAGGCGCCAAAGGCGGTTGCAGTGTGGTGCTTGAGGCGGTAGCCACACAGGCCCTCTGGATTTGGCACTCCTTCTTTGGTATGCCAGGAACTCACAATGACATCAACGTGCTGCAGTGCTCTCCTGTTTTTGCCAAGCTCGTTGAGGGCCATTCTCCTCCGGTGAACTTCGAGATCAATGGGCACCAATACAACAAGGGGTACTACCTAGCAGATGGCATCTATCCGAGATGGTCGACATTTGTGAAGACGATCTCAAACCCTGTGCCAGGAGGCAAGAACGCCTGGTTTGCGAAAGTTCAGGAGGCTTGCCGGAAGGATTTCGAGCGGGCATTTGGTGTGCTCCAATCTCGATTCGTTGTTGTTCGGTACCCCGCTCAGACCTGGTCGAAAGATCAAATGTGGGAGATCATGACTTGCTGTGTCATCTTGCACAACATGATCATCGAGAGCGAGCAAGAAGACCCAGTGTTTGACACTGAACCATACTACAGGCAGGGTCCTCTAGCCGAAGTTGATCACCAGCTACCGGCAACTCGGACTGCCTATCTCAGTATGCGTCAGGAGATCCGAGACCCACAGGTGCATCAGCAACTGCAGAAAGATCTGATTGAGCACCTATGGAGGCTCAAGGGGGACGCCGTGTGATGAAATACGAGTTTTTATTTGTTGAACTATATAATTTATATTGAACTATTTGTTGTTGTACTATTTTGTTGAAGTATTTGATTTTTCTGTGATGAAATATGTGATAAGAAATAATTGTGTTGATAATTGAACGCCGAGACACGGCGAAACCACGCCGAATATGGGCCGTTTATTCGCGGAAATTGGGCTGCAAAGTGGGCCAATTTCGACGCCTGGGGGCGAGCTAGAGGCGACGACTGGGCGCAAAACCGCCCCCAGCACCGAGTGTATCGCCGGCTCGCCCCCAGGGGGCGATTTTTATGCGTCCTGGGAGGGCCAACGGCTGGAGATGCCCTTAGCACCTAGCTCCCTTCTTCCATGCTACTGACGAAAAAGGGTTTTCCCCCGCGCACCAAAGCACGGAAAACAACGCCAATTCAAGGTTCGAAACGAAACAAAGAGTACAATGGAAAATAAAGTACTGTCCGCTGGAGGCACAGCACAATACACACCTGCTCATGAAGGAAAGCTACTAGCTAATCTGGCTCCGGAGGAATATTCCTTGCTACTGCCTCTAACAGCTTGCACAAGAGACACAGGAACACAAGGATTTTCATGGCCGGTGTATCACACAACCGTCCCTTTTCTCTCTATTTCACCAAAGCAAACATGCAGAATGGCACGACGCAGCCGTTCAGCTAACTGACTAGTGCATGCACTAAACTGAGTAGCTCATTCGCTCGGCAAAATTCATGCGTCCCATTTTCTTTGTCCACCAGCACGTGCTGCCCGCTCTGCAGATTCACGCGACAGGTAGCATCTTGCCAGGCACGAAGCTTCTCACGATGTCTTTGGCACCTCGCTGTGCACGCCTCCAATTGACGATTTGCTGGCCTCGAACATATCTCGCGTTCGCATACACCTTCTGGACTACAGCGAGCAACACCTAAATACCTGTAACTACATGCCGTAGGAAAGCAAAATAATATGTGGATACGTGATGAAGATTAAAAGCTAAAAATGATGGATGCCTCCAGTTCCTAGTGCTAACAGATTATCTGTAGATAAACCTTGGTTGCCACACTCGGTTCCTCAGAACATGGTCGGTTATGTTGTGGGAAAAATGGACCTGGTGGCACTACAAGGACCCGGGTCTATTGCAACAACGTTCATCGCAATAACACGTTTTGCCGTGTGTTAGTCTATAGGCCGTGAGCTATTTTTCTGCCACTAGGCTTATGGCTGTCTAAGCCGAGTGCCAACTGAATAACACCCGGCAAACAAGCAACTCTCGGCTTATAGTATCATGTAAACTTATGGTGAGAACATTACATGTAAATATGAAAAAATGTATCATTCTGGGTGTGATAGTTATAAGCGTATTGGATTGCAGAGAGCGGATTGGGGCTGCTGCGCTAGGTAGAGCCCATGCCCTGATAGGATTTCAGCACTAGAAAAACAATCCGGCAATTTGCTGAACAGCCTGATGATAATGTCATCGTGCCGAAGATAGGAACGAGCTTTGACACACATGGAGAGGCCTATGATTTTTACAATTTGTACTCATTGGAGGAAGGATTCGGCATCAGATATGGAAAGAACAGGCTGAATGTAAACCAGACAAAATGCATGCAAAGAGATAGTCCGTGGCTGCGCAGTATGCCCGTTTGTGTGCAACTTTCAGTAGTTTTCTGATTAACCACTTAAATGGTGTGTTGAAGTTGACTGAACTTGATTGATGAAATTATTTACAGGGGAAACCAGTAGTTGAAAAATACTCACTCTTGCCGCTGTGAAACAACTGCAACAAGGCAGTGGAACTTAGACTGTATAACTGATGATTAGAACAACTAGTGGTGGGAATGTTGAGTTAATTTCAGCGTTACATGTTTGTCCCTTTTAGGTTATGTGGTATTTGAATTATTGACTTAGTCTGTAAACCATGGAGACAAAATAATTTATGCGTGCTTACATCCGCTGCTGTGCAAAAGACAACTTCATGCCATGAAAATTCTATGACTGACTTCGGTTTCCTTCAACATGTAGCTGTACGAACGACCTGTGTGGTTTCGACTGTATGAGTTTTTGCATAATAACACCCCTTTAACTATTGTGATTGATATGGTGTTTAAAGACGAACATAAGAATTTGGTCATGTTTAGTTTTACTTGCTGCATCTGCCAAAAAGTTAATGCAGTTCCATCAATGACCAACATTCAGACAGGTGTATCTGTGCTTCTGAATGTGTGCAGACATGTCTAGCCTTGCGTTCAAATTTTGAACATGGGCGAGAGAGCTGTGACGGCTCTATACATATGTACAAAATGATATCGCACTTGTTCGTCTACCTACAGCCAGGCTCTTGTGCAACTGTTGACAAAGAGATGATATGCATTCCTCTGTCTTCTCCAACTCTGGCTCGAAGAGGCATGCCTCTTCCTGAAAGCACGCCGGCTCGGAGTACACAACAAATACACACTAACTGAAGAATGTTCCAGAGGAGGCGTGCTTTCAGTGAAGGTACTATGCATTTGTTGTGTATTTTGCTCTGCTGAATCAATCTGTTATCTTCACTTTGCTCTGCCTCTCAACCTACAACTTGTGCATTATTGATGGTAGAGCCCACATTTGTTGATCCTTATATTATTCATACTTCTTAGCTTCAATTTGAAACTTATATGTTGATTCCTTTTGACTCATGTGCCTTATCGATCGTTTGCAATTTAATTTTGGAAACTTATAGGTCTGCATCGCGGATGCCGTCGACGGTGGGCATACATCCTGCGGTGGAAGCTCATTGCTTATTTTAGGTTGAACTCATGCTTGGTGTGAACCTAAAACTCATGATTTCGTTTGTGAACTCTTGTTGCATATGTACGCATGTTGTTGTGAACCCTTGTTGAATATGTATGCATCTGTGGACTTCGAACTCATGATCCTTTCGATTGTGAACTCTTGTTGCATATGTACGGATGTTGTTGTGAACTTCTGTTGGATATGTATGCATGTGTTGACTTTGAACTCATGGTCTGTTTGTTATAGTTGTCAACTTGTAATATATTGTTGTTGTGATCTTCGCTGGATATATATTGTTGTGTGTGTGTCTATATATATATATATATATATATATATATATATATATATATATATATATATATTAGAAAAGGAGGATGACCCCCGGCCTCTGCATCTAGGCGATGCATACGGCCACTTTATTAATTATTATCACAAAACCTTACAAAGCCATACAACAGCAAGACTAAAGCCACCGTCTAAGCAACATCTGTCGCTACACCTATCCAATTGATGAAGGGCCGCAGATAGTCTGGGCCTAATACGAAACAGACATCGCAGCCAAATCTAAACATCTAAGACCTGAGGTCCCAACCAGCACGCCTGCCGGGTATGGGACACCTACCAGTCCGGCGCACTCCTCAACCAGGACGCCTGCCGGGTATGAGGCTGCCGCAGCCACCTGCCACAAATCCATCTTCAAAGCTGTACTGTTGCATGTACCGTGTGTGTTGTTGCTCCTCCCTGGAGCAAACAAATAAAATGCCATCGGCGGGCTGTAAGCCGTGTGTCGACATATAAGGCATATATGCCAGGATGTAAGCCGTGTGTCCCAAGGCTGGCACACGGCTTATACGGCATTTATGCCACAACCATGCTAAATGTTAGCTGGGAGAAGGGCACACGGTTTATATATAAACCGTGCACCTTGCCTCGACCCTCGGTTTATATATAAACCATGTGACTAGAATCGGCCCTCGGTTTATATATAAACCGTGTGGCATGCTACCGTCCTCGGTTTATATATAAACTGTGCGACAGGCCTAGGCCCTCGGTATATATAGAAAGCATGTGCCCATTGGCCCTCGGTTTACATAGATGGACACGTGGCTTGCCGTTACAGCCGGCAGCCGTCATGTATAAACCATTTGTACGCTGGCACTCGGCATACCCCTAATAAGTAGGTCCTTAGTAAGCCGTGTGGTGTAAGCGGGGAAAACACTCGGCTTATATATAAACCGTGTGCAAATCAACATAAGCCTAGTGTTTCGGGCATTCGGCTTATAAATTTTTTTTCCTGTAGTGATTGTCGCGTTGGTTAGATACACCTCCTCTTCACGCTTCCTTGCTATATGGTTAGATACACCTATGAACTAAATACGGTGGAATAAAAAATTAATATATAATATACGCTGCCAGCCGCCGTCAGGGCCATCAGCCAGCCATCAATCCCTGGGTCGCCAGGGTCGCATATATGACGACGGCCTCTGTATGCCTACTGCCTTTATATGCCTATGGTGGCCGTCGGCATAGATGGAGGTGTGCCGACGGCTTTTCTTTGCCGACTGTTCTTGCCTTCCCGTCGGCATAGCTCCATCTATGCCGACGGAAACCATAGGCATAGAAAAGGCCGTCGGCATATAGGTTTATTCCGGTAGTGATTATTGTAGAGCCCCAATTTCCCATGCCAAAGGCTTATACAGAAGGTCAAAACTATGTTAGGAACACATCAATGCCTATCATAGACAAAAGAAATCATGCATCAGCGATCTCTTCAAAAACACCAACCCATCGCATACGAGTTACAACAAGATCATCTTAGAGGGAAGAAGAGTGCATAAATCATGCAATCTCGTTGCAAAAAATAACACAAAGAAATTAAGATCCACAACTGCCTAATTACCACTTGATTTGACAACATAATAGCACAAGTGTTGATTCTACCACAAGTGCCATAATCAGGTACGCTTCCACTTCATAGAAAGCATGATAGAAATGAAACCCACCATCTTCGGGACTCGGCAGGCTGAGTCGTACATTATACAGTTAGTTCCGCCGGCAGCATCCAAGTCACACTAGCAATGTACATTATATGGTGGATAGCTAGTACATTATACCCGTGCGTTGCTACTGGCTATCCACCATATTATCTTCAACATCCGGGTCCAAAACAAAAACCCCATCCCACGATGCATCTTCCCCTTTTCCTTCGGAACCTCCCCTTCCCACTCGGTTTCCTGTTGTAGCGGGACAATTCTCTGGAGCCATTTCCTTTGAAACCAGATGACGTCCACCTCATCTTCGTCGTGCATTGAACCATGGATGGAATTTTTCATGTTTATAATATAATAGAGTGGGTTAACCTAACACATACTATTGACACAAAACAACAAGAAACTATAGAAATTATTCTCAAAGGTCCATTCAACTTTGCAAATGCACACTGACATCGGAGGCGAGTGGAAATGTGAACATATTCCTAGTCATCAATATGCTCATCCTCCTCCAGCCCACGTACCATTCATTGCTACAATGGATAATTGTCGTTCTTCTCTTTCTCGTCCTTTCCTGCATCTTCTAATTCTAGCCTCTTTGCCAACCAGCAGCACGTCAACATTAGAGTTTTTGTCATCAACGCCTCATCTTCTTCTTTCTCATTCCTTGCCAGCTTTAGTTCTCATTCCCTATTGTTTTCTAGAATATTTTTTCTTTCTTTTCTTTGTTTTATTTCTTGGAACACTATTTATTTCTCCAACTCTGTAGATTACACTAGTAGAAAAGGGGGCAAATGTTCAGGTCGGGTAAGCCCATTAGTCCCGGTTCAGTCCAGAACCGGGACCAATGGGTGCATTGGATCCGATTCGTGAGCCCAGGGGGCCGCCCGGGCCACGTGGGCCATTGGTCCCGGTTCGTCTGGACCTTTTGGTCCTGGTTGGTGGGACGAACCGGGACCAATGGGCCTCGCTCCTGGCCCACCACCATTGGTCCCGGTTGATGGCATGAACCGGGACCAAAGGCTGCCCTTTAGTCCCGGTTCATGCCACCAACCGGGACCAATGGTGGTGCCTATATATACCCCCTCGCCCAAGAGCAGAGCACACTGCTCTGTTTTTTCTGGCCGAGGGGGAGAGGACTTGGTGGTGCTCTAGCTCACCTCCTATGCACACAAGGTGTTCGATGGAATGCCCGAGCCACACTACTTAAGCTTTCTCCTCTCCAAGCTCGACCTCCAAGCTCCATTTTCCTCAATATTTGTCTAGGTTTAGCGGTCCGTCACGCCCCGCCCCCGTCTTCACCGCCGTCGATCACCCGCGCCGATCTCATCACCGACACCACCGTGGTGAGCCTCTTATTCTTATCTTCTTTTTGAAAGGAAAAATATTCTTACTTGTATGTTTAGATAGATACTTGTATCATTTTCTTACTTTTATTATTGCATCTTATATAGTGCGATGGTTTTGGTATCCGCCCCCGTCGGCCCTCGTCCTGTCTATTATTCGGATGTGGTATATATTATCTTTATAACTATTGGTTCATTTATTGTTTATGAAAATTATGCCGACCAACGTGACATAGATTTTATTTATCTAGGATGTATGTGAACCGGAAATTCCAACCGACCCATTGTTGAGAGGTTAAATTTAGTTGAAGAAGAAAACAATTTCTTGAAGGAAAAAATAAAAAAAATTGAGGAGGAGAAGATGATATTGGAGTTGCATGTTGCGGATGTCGTCGATGATCACAAGATCAAGATGGATGCAATGCGCTTGAAGATTAGAAAGATTAGAAAATATGCCGTTCATACCGAGGCTTGGTATCATTACGCCGTTGGATCATTTGTTACCTTGGTTGCGATTATGATCGCGTTTGTTTTCGCATTGAAATGTTTTACATAGTTTCAATGTATGGTTTAATTAATTAGATGCTCTAGAGAGCTATATGTTGTTAGATGAGAACTATGTATGTACTTTGGTTTTAATGTGATGATGAACTTCTATTAATTTGGTCACTTAATTATCTATTCATGATGTTCTGTAATGGTTTTTGACACACTTAATTATATATAATGCACGCAGATGAACCGGCAATGGATGTACGGTGACAGACACACTTCCGAGTACATTAAGGGCGTGCATGAATTTCTCGAAGCGGCTGAGGCAAACAAGCAGAATGATTTTATGTGTTGTCCATGCCCTAATTGTGGGAATACGAAGTCTTACTCTGACCGGAAAATCCTTCACACCCACCTGCTTTACAAGGGTTTCATGCCACACTATAATGTTTGGACAAGGCACGGAGAAATAGGGGTTATGATGGAAGACGACGAAGAAGAAGAGTACGATGACAAGTATGTGCCCCCTGAATACGGTGATGCTGCAACGGGGGGAGCTAGTGAAGATCAAGAGGAACCAGACGATGTGCCCAATGATGCTGCAACAGGTGAAGCTGCTGAAGATCAAGAGGAACCAGACGATGTGCCCGATGATGATGATCTCCGCCGGGTCATTGTCGATGCAAGGACACAATCTGAAAGTCAAAAGGAAAAGCTGAAGTTCGATCGCATGTTAGAGGATCACAAAAAAGGGTTGTACCCCAATTGCGAAGATGGCAACACAAAGCTCGGTACCGTAGTGGAATTGCTGCAGTGGAAGGCAGAGAATGCTGTGCTTGACAAAGGATTTGAGAAGCTACTGAAAATATTGAAGAAGAAGCTTCCAAAGGATAACGAATTGCCCGACAGTACATACGCAGCAAAGAAGGTCGTATGCCCTCTAGGATTGGAGGTGCAGAAGATACATGCATGCCCTAATGACTGCATCCTCTACCGCGGTGCATACAAGGATCTGAACACATGCCCGATATGCGGTGCATTGCGGTATAAGATCAGACGAGATGATCCTGGTGATGTTGACGGCGAGCCCCCCAGGAAGAGGGTTCCTGCGAAGGTGATGTGGTATGCTCCTATAATACCACGGTTGAAACGTCTGTTCAGAAACGGAGAGCATGCCAAGTTGATGCGATGGCACAGTGAGGACCGTAAGAAAGACGGGAAGTTGAGAGCACCCGCTGACGGGTCACAGTGGAGAAAAATCGAGAGAAAGTACTGGGATGAGTTTGCAAAGGACCCAAGGAATGTATGGTTTGCTTTAAGAGCGGATGGCATTAATCCTTTCGGGGAGCAGAGCAGCAATCACAACACCTGGCCCGTGACTCTATGTATGTATAACCTTCCCCCTTGGATGTGCATGAAGCGGAAGTTCATTATGATGCCAGTTCTCATCCAAGGCCCTAAGCAACCCGGCAACGACATTGATGTGTACCTAAGGCCATTAGTTGAAGAACTTTTACAGCTGTGGAATGGAAACAGTGTACGTACGTGGGATGAACAAAGACAGGAGGAATTTAACCTAAAGGCGTTGCTGTTCGTGACCATCAACGATTGACCCGCTCTCAGTAACCTTTTAGGACAGACAAACAAGGGATACCACACATGCACGCACTGTTTGGATGACACCGAAAGTATATACCTGGACAGATGCAGGAAGAATGTGTACGTGGGCCATCGTCGATTTCTCCCGACCAACCATCAATGTCGAAAGAAAGGCAAGCATTTCAAAGGCGAGGCAGATCACGGGAAGAAGCCCGCCATGCGTACCGGTGATCATGTACTTGCTATGGTCAATGATTTACACGTAATCTTTGGAAAGGGTCCCGGCGGACTAGCTGTTCCGAATGACACTGAGGGACGCGCACCCATGTGGAAGAAGAAATCTATATTCTTCGACCTACCCTACTGGAAAGAGCTAGAGGTCCGCTCTTCAATCGACGTGATGCACGTGACGAAGAACCTTTGCGTGAACCTGTTAGGCTTCTTGGGCGTGTATGGGAAGACAAAAGATACACCTGAGGCACGGGAGGACCTGCAACGTTTGCACAAAAAAGACGGCATGCCTCCGAAGCAGTATGAAGGTCCTGCCAGCTACGCTCGTATGAAAGAAGAGAAAGAAATTTTCTTTGAATGCCTGCTCAGTATGAATGTCCCGACTTGTTGGGTTTCGTAGTAATTTCAAAATTTTCCTACGCACACGCAAGATCATGGTGATGCATAGCAACGAGAGGGGAGAGTGCTGTCTACGTACCCACGCAGACCGACTGCGGCAGCGTTGACACAACGTAGAGGAAGTAGTCGTACGTCTTCGCGATCCAACCGATCAAGCACCGAAACTACGGCACCTCCGAGTTCGAGCACACGTTCAGCTCGATGATGATCCCCGGACTCCGATCCAGCAAAGTGTCGGGGAAGAGTTCCGTCAGCACGACGGCGTGGTGACGATCTTGATGTACTACAGCAGCAGGGCTTCGCATAAACTCCGCTACAGTATTATCGAGGAATATGGTGGCTGGGGCACCGCACACGGCTAAGGAATAGATCACGTGGATCAACTTGTGTGTTTCTGGGGTGCCTCTGCCTCAGTATATAAAGGAGCCAAGGGGGAGGGGGGGCTCCGGCTAGGAGGAGGGCGTAGGAGGAGTCCTTCTCCTTCCGGGAGTAGGACTCCCCCCCAATCCTAGTTGGACTAGGATTCCCCGAGGGGGACAGAGAGAGAAGGGGGGCCGGCCACCTCTCCTAGTCCTAATAGGACTAGGGGGGGGGAGGCGCGCGTCCACCTTGGGCTGCCCCTTTCTCCTTTCCACTAAAGCCCATCTAGGCCCATATGGTTCCTAGGGGGTTCCGGTAACCTCCCGGTACTTCGGTAAAATCCCGATTTCACCCGGAACACTTCCGATATCCAAACATAGGCTTCCAATATATCAATCTTTACGTCTCGACCATTTCGAGACTCCTCGTCATGTCTGTGATCACATCCGGGACTCGGAACAACCTTCGGTACATCAAAATGCATAAACTCATAATATAACTGTCATCGTAACCTTAAGCGTGCGGACCCTACGAGTTCGAGAACAATGTAGACATGACCGAGACACGTCTCCGGTCAATAACCAATAGCGGGACCTGGATGCCCATATTGGCTCCTACATATTCTACAAAGATCTTTATCGGTCAGACCGCATAACAACATACGTTGTTCCCTTTGTCATTGGTATGTTACTTGCCCGAGATTCGATCGTCGGTATCCAATACCTAGTTCAATCTCATTACCGGCAAGTCTCTTTACTCGTTCTGTAATACATCATCTTGCAACTAACTCATTAGTTGCAATGCTTGCAAGGCTTATGTGATGTGCATTACCGAGAGGGCCCAGAGATACCTCTCCGACAATCGGAGTGACAAATCCTAATCTCGAAATACGCCAACCCAACATCTACCTTTGGAGACACCTGTAATGCTCCTTTATAATCACCCAGTTACATTGTGACGTTTGGTAGCACCCAAAGTGTTCCTCCGGTAAACGGGAGTTGCATAATCTCATAGTTATAGGAACATGTATAAGTCATGAAGAAAGCAATAGCAACATACTAAACGATCGGGTGCTAAGCTAATGGGATGGGTCATGTCAATCAGATCATTCAACTAATGATGTGACCTCGTTAATCAAATAACAACTCATTGTTCATGGTTAGGAAACATAACCATCTTTGATTAACGAGCTAGTCAAGTAGAGGCATACTAGTGACACTCTGTTTGTCTATGTATTCACACATGTATTATGTTTCCGGTTAATACAATTCTAGCATGAATAATAAACATTTATCATGATATAAGGAAATAAATAATAAATTTATTATTGCCTCTAGGGCATATTTCCTTCACGACTGGCTTCTCCTCGAATAGAAAGGGAATAATAAATATGCTAGAGAAAAAGTTCCGGAACCTAAAGTCTCATGACTGCCACATGATTATGATGCAATTGCTTCCGGTTGCATCGAGGGGGCTTCTACCGGAAAACGTTCGATTAGCCATTGTGAAGCTAAGTGCATTCCTCAATGCAATCTCTCAGAAGGTGATCGATCCAGAAATCATACCAAGGCTAAGGAGTGATGTGGCGCAATGTCTTGTCAGTTTCGAGCTGGTGTTCCCACCATCCTTCTTCAATATCATGACGCACGTCCTAGTTCATCTAGTCGACGAGATTGTCATTCTGGGGCCCCTGTTTCTACACAATATGTTCCCCTTTGAGAGGTTCATGGGAGTCCTAAAGAAATATGTCCGTAACCGCGCTAGGCCAGAAGGAAGCATCTCCATGGGCCATCAAACAGAGGATGTAATCGGGTTTTGTGTTGACTTCATTCCTGGCCTTAAGAAGATAGGTCTCCCTAAATTGTGGTATGAGGCGAGACTGACTGGAAAAGGCACGCTAGGAGCGGACTCAATAATATGTAGGGACGGGCATTCTTGGTCTAAAGCACACTACACAGTTTTACAGAACTCTACCTTGGTGACCCCGTATGTCGATGAACACAAGAACAGTCTGCGCTCCAAACACCCAGAGCAGTGCGACGACTGGATTACATGTGAACACATCAGGACTTTTAGTAGTTGGTTGGAAACACGTCTTAGAGGTGACAGCACTGTTTGTGATGAGCTGTACTTGTTGTCCAGGGGACCATCTTTGACTGTATTGATTTACAAAGGATACGAGATAAATGGGAATACATTTTACACGATTGACCAAGATCAAAAGAGCAGCAACCAAAACAGCGGTGTCCGCTTTGATGCAACAACCGAGAGGGGAAAGGACACATATTATGGTTACATAGTGGACATATGGGAACTTGACTACGGACAAGATTTTAAGGTCCCTTTGTTTAAGTGCAAATGGGTCAATCTGTCAGGAGGCGGGGTACAGGTAGACCCACAGTACGGAATGACAACAGTGGATCTGAAAAATCTTGGGTACACTGACGAACCGTTCGTCCTAAATCATGATGTGGCACAGGTTATCTATGTGAAGGACATGTCTACTAGACCGAGAAAAAGAAAAGATAAGGAAGTGAATACATCATACGATGAGCCAAAGCGCCACATAGTTCTTTTAGGAAAAAGGGACATCGTGGGAGTGGAGGGCAAGACAAACATGTCTGAAGATTATGAAAAGTTTCATGAAATTCCTCCCTTCAAAGTCAAGGCTGACCCAAGCATCCTGATAAATGATGAAGATTATCCATGGTTACGGCGCAATAAGCAAATGACACAAGCGAAGAAAAAGTGAAGCCTTTCTCCCGCAACTATTATGATGATACCATGCCAACTTTGTAACAGACGAGTATGATACCATTCTCCGTTTTGTACATGCACATGCTATGCCAACTTTTTCAGAGTTCATTTCAAATGCTTTAATGTCTTATGGTTTGGCCCTCGTAATACCATTAATCCCGGTTCGCTCCTTGTCAACAATGTTCTCACCCAGAACACTCTCAAGAGGGCAGCCACATGGGCCATTGGTCCCGGTTCGTCTGGACCTTTTGGTCCCGGCTCCACGCACGAACCGGGACCAATGCGCCTCGCCCCTGGCCCATGACCATTAGTCCCGGTTTGTGCCACAAACCGGGACTAAAGGGTTGGTCCTTGTTGCGCTCAGAATTTAGTCCCACCTCGCCAACCAAAGGGCGCTCACACCGGTTTATAAGCCCGTCCCTCTCTGCCTTGTTGAGCTCCTCTCAAAGTGAAAATAGATGCCCCTATACAGGGAATTTGACCTAAATTCATAGTGAATTTCTCTGAAATTCATAGAAATTGATTATAAATTTAGGTTGAATTTTCTCTATAGGCGCATCTATGTTCATTTTTTTAGTAAAGTTAATCACAAACTTGTGATTCACACAAATTTCAAAGAATTCAAATTTTAACTATTCTAATTTGAAAAATAATGGCACTAACAGAAAGTTTATAATTTTTCTAAAACTAAAAGCATAAAGAATTTAAAAATAAAGCAAAAAAACAAAATAAAATAAATAATGTAGAAAACAAAACAAAAAAACTGAAAAAATAGCAACAATAAGTATTTTGTTGTAAGTAGAAACAAAATAAAATAAATAAAGCAACAAAGAAAACAAAAAAACAAAAAAATGTTTTCAAATTTGAAAACTAATGGCATTAACAAAAAGTTTATAATTTTTCTAAAACTAAAAGCATAAAGAATTAAAAAATAAAGCAAAAGCAAAAGAAAATAAATAATGCAGAAAACAAAACAAAAAAACTGGAAAAAAATAAAAATAGCAACAATAAGTATTTTGTTGTAAGTAGAAACAAAATAAAATAAATAAATCAACAAAAAAAACAAAAAAATAAAAAAAAGTGCCACCTACTGGGCCCGCACGGCCTGATTACAACTAGAAACCCATCCATGGGCCAGGATTCAGGCCCGCAGGAGGCCCAGTAGGCCCACATGCATAGCAGTGACAGTTAGGCCCGTAAGCCTGCAATGGAGAGGAGCTCGAGAGGGTTGCGGCAGTGGGGCTTATAAACCACTGTGCACCCCTCTCAACTAGCGAGGCGGGACTAAACTTTTGACGCGGGCGCAGGAGCACAAGGCCTTTGGTCCCGGTTGCTGCCACAAACCGGGACTAAAAGGGGTATTGGTCCCGGTTGGTCGCACCAACCGGGACCAAAGGCCGCCGCTTCCCGCCCTTTGGGCTGCTGAAAAGTGGCCTTTGGTTGGTGGCACCAACCGGGACTAATGCCCACCTTTAGTCCCGGTTGCTTCCACGAACCGGGACTAAAGACTTTGCTATATAAGTTGACACTTAGGAAATTTTCACTCTCATCTCGCAGTTGCCGCCCCCGACGACGCCGACGCCGCCCGCCCCGGCCCGCCCCCGTCGTCGCCGTCTCCCGCGCCCCTGCCCCGACGCGCGCCGCCCCGGCCCGCCCCCGTCGCCGTCGCCCGCGCCCCTGCCCCGACGCGCGCTGCCCCGGCCCGCCCTCACCGTCGCCCGCGCCGGCCCCTTCCCCGACGCGCGCCACCCCGGCCCGCACTCGCCGTCGCCCGCGCCCCCTACCCCGAGCGCGCGCCCACTGCCCCGTCGCCATCCTTGCCGCGGACCCCGCGGTCCTCCTGGTCCGGCCGGCGCCCTACCTAGCTAGCATTTTTATATATATGCTTGTTTTTTATATATATGTATATATGTTCTCTGTGTATATATATGTTCATGTATATATGCAAAAGATAGTTTTTTAGAAAAAATAGGATTTTTTCTGTTCATAGATTTTTTTGGTGATATTAATTATTGTAAATATGCAAATGTTTGTATATTCATATGAACAATGAATTAGGCAATACTACTTCATGTATTTTAAAGAAGGAAGAAGAAGAAAAAGAATGAGACGAAAAAGGAAATAAGAAGAGGAACAAAGGAGAAGAAGAGGGGAGAGGAAGAAGAGGAGAAATAAATAAGAAGAAGAAAAAAGAAGAAAAAGAAGAGGAGAAGAAGAAAGGAATAGAGGAGAAGAAGAGAAAATAGAATATATATTCTATTTTTCTTCTTCTCCTCTATTCCTTTCTTCTTCTCCTCTTTTTTTTCTTCTTTTTTTTCTTCGATCTTCTCCTCTAGCTATTCCTTTCTTCTTCTCCTCTTTTTATTTCTTCTTCATTTTGTTATGTTTTATCGGGTCTGTCGTCGTCGATATACCCCTCCCGATAACTTCAACACGAGGGGGGGGGGGGTTCGATATACCCGCTCCGCGATAACATTATTTTCCCATGTATGTATCTCATCGTTGTCATATACCCCCTCCCGATAACTTCAACACGAGGTGGGTCGATATACCCCCTCCCGCTAACTTCAACACGTGGGGGGGGGGTCGAAATACCCCCTCCCCGATAATATTATTTTCCCATGTACGTATGTCGTTGTTGTCGATATAAACCCCTCCCGATAACTTCAACACGTGGGGGGGGTCGATATACCCGCTCTCCCCGATAACATTATTTTCCCGTGTATGTATCTCATCATTGTCAATATTACCCCCTCCCGGTAACTTCAACACGAGGGGGGTCGATATACCCCCTCCCGATAACTTCAACACGTGGGGGGTCGATATACCCCCTCCCCGATAATATTATTTTCCCATGTACGTATGTCGTCGTTGTCGATATATATAAACCCCTGCCGATAACTTCAACACGTGGGGGGGGTCGATATACCCGCTCCCCCCGATAACATTATTTTCCCGTGTATGTATCTCATCGTTGTCGATATTACCCCCTCCCGGATAACTCCGACAGTGAAAACTCTCGAGGACACCCAAACTAATATATCCACGTGATGTCATGTTTGTGTAATAATTGCCATGTTGTAATATATATTTGAAGAAACAATGGAGCACGGACGAGACAAGGAAGCAGAAGAGAGGTTGCGGGACATAATCTTAGATGGAGGTGATGTCATGTCGTGTTATCTTAACGACAATGATGGTCTAGAAGAACAGCAGGGTGAAGAAGCAGGTCCGGAAGAACAGCAGGGTGAAGAAGCAGGTCCAGAAGAACAGGGTGACGGCTCCGGTGACCGAACAGAGTCCGGCCAGGTAAATATATTAGTTAAGCCTGTGCTAAGACTAGCTAATTGATGCATTCATTGTTTTGGTATGTGCACATATTAATTAACTCTCGTCTTTCTTCTTTTTTCTAGCCCTCCGGATCGAGCACAACTTCGGTAAAGAGACAAGGCCCGAAGAAAAAGTTGCGCGAGGATGAAAGGTTTGAGATCACAGCAATCACGCGCGACGGCCTACCAATTGAACCCATCCGGACAAAGGATGCATTTACTGCTCAGTGCGGGGTTCTTGTTAGGGACAAGATCCCGATCAGCATCCACCAATGGTTTAACCTGGCTAAAGAAGACCCTGAGGTGTCTTATGTCAATGATATGCAGAAAGATGATCTTTGGAATGAGCTGAAGGCAAATTTCACCCTACCGCTAGAGGAGGATCCGGAGAAGCCGGTTATAGAGCAATTAATTAAGTCTGCTGCTCTTAAGAAGATGGCAGAGCTATTCAGGAGGTGGAAGAATGAGCTGAAAAGGTTTGTCGACAAAGAAGAGACACCACAATTCATTGGCAAATATGAGAATATCAGAGATCAATGGCCCGCATTTGTGGCCCACAAGACATCGGATAAGAGTAAGAAGATGTCGGAGAAAAACAAGAAAAATGCTGCGAAGAAGAAGCTTCACCATCGCACGGGGCCAGGTGGCTACCTCAAAGGCCGGCCTAAGTGGGCAAAGGCTGAGACTGATCTGCTTGATAAAGGGATCGAACTAGAGACAATGAACTGGCCAGACTGTTGCCGGACTTGGTTCTTCGGGGCTGGCGGATCCTTGGACCCTGTAACAGGGAAGTGCGTTTGGACGGACGAGCAACTTGACATACCCTTCAAGAACCTTCGGTACTATATCGATGCAGCGCAGAAAGGGACGTTCCTTCCAGACAGAGAGAACGACGAGCTCATAAAGGCCCTCAGAAATCCTGAGCACCCTGGACGGACACGAGGCACGCCTGGCTCCATTCCGTGGAAGGCTGGGTTTCCGGACGCAGGCGGTTACAAATGCCACGAGAGGAGGAAGAAAGTGCAGCAGACCGAACTGTAGGCGCTGCACGCAAGGGTACAAGCGATAGAGGAACGAGAAGCAAATCGCAGCAAACGAACTGCCAAAGCTTCCCCCGAAGCTACCCCGCCATCTAAGCGGAGAAGCAGTGTGGCTTCCACCAAGCTGCTTCAGCTGGAGCATGTCTTGACGGCTCCTGCCAGCTATCCCGTGGATGCTATCACGGAGTCTCAAAATTGCCACCTTATGACGCAATGGATTAATATGAAGGTCAAAGCGGTCGTCGGCTCTGTTTTTCCTACTGAACCCGGCGCAACTTTTCACTGCCGGCCGATTCCAGAAGGATATGCTAAGGTGATGGTGGATGAAATAACGGAGGGATTTGAGGACCTCCAGCTTGACCACCCTACCGGAGAAGGGGAGACTCGGCTGGGTTCTTCTCTGAAGACTCCATGCCTATGGCGGAAGGAGCTCATCAACCTTCCGAACTGGACGCCTCCGCCTCCTCCTCCTCCTCCTCCGGCGATTAAGGGCACTCCGCCTCCTCCACCGCCTCCTCCTCCGGCGAGTGACGATCAGGGCACTCGGTCGGCTCCTTCTCCGGCGCGTGGCGGCGCTCCGCCTCCTTCTCCGCCTGCGCCGGCGCGCCCGAGCAGCCAGCCTCCTCCTTCTCCGCCTCATCAGCAAGGGCGGAAGAGACCCGCCGCCGCTCCGGCAGCTACTCCGGTGCGCCGTAGTCCTTCTCCTCCGCCTCGTAAGCAACTAAAGAAGACAGCCGCTCCGTCTGCTCTGCCGGCGTCTAGCAGTACAGCCAGAGGCGGGAGGACATACAGATTCGGTCCTTCTCTGAAGACTCCAGAGAAGTTACCATACGAGAGGACCCCGGAGGAGAACGCGAAGATCGCGCGAACCGAAGTGGAGGATTGGTTTCAAGGGTTGAAAGCAAAGAGATATCCACCTCCGGAGGAGAAGGTAGATCCGGTGAAAGAGAAGCGCACTCTGGCTGCCCTGAGAAAACCACCCAAGTCTCCGCCGAAAGGCAACTATGAGCGCATTATTAGAAAGACATGGGCCGAAGCGGAGCGGTCGGGAAGTATAGTCAGTGATCAAAGGATGAAAGAACGATGAGCAGATGGGAAACAAATTGCCCAGACCGGCGAACAAGGGAATCAATCGTGCCCCCCGCTCAAGGTGCCTAGCGACATCGTCGATCCGAGGATGGTGCCCGGTTATAGCAATCTTGAAGATTACCTGCCTGATGATGTACATTATGATTTCATGGACGTGCAGATACAGAGATATGAGTACGGGAAGCCTCTCGTCAAAGATGAAAGATCTCTATCAACGATGATGCGAAGATTGCAAGATTGGTACTTGAAAATCTGCAGAGAGTCTGGGGGAGGAGTACTTTGTATGTGAGAGTTAAAAAGGAGCATGACCTCGTTGGAATTGATCTGTTGCCTATTCCATTTGAGGAGTTCTATCAGTTTTTCAATCAATTGGCCCTCGATAAAGCAACGGTCACCTGCTACTGTCTGTAAGTACTACTACTTCTATCATTAAGTCTCTCTATATAGCTCAGCTCTTTCATTAAGTCTCTCTGTGGCTAGGGTTTCAGCCGTGCAAATCTGTTGTCGATTCTGTGATGGAATGCCTGGCTGTGAAGCTAAAAAGCATTTTTAGTGAAAATAACGTGCAAGCTATGGAGGACCCGCAGTTCAAATTCCAGCCGGTTCCAGCTGAATCGGCCGAAGGTGGTCCGAATTGCCGGGAGTAGCTATGAGGGTCGGAAATGCGTGCTTTTTGGCGACCGTCCATAAAATAGGGCCTACTTTGAGATAGACATGGAATGGCGCCGTTTGGGGTGCCCCTCCTTGTAGCCGCTTCACGAAAAACCCATGTCTTTTGCATTCAAAAAATGAAAAATGGTTTTTTTTGTTAAACAAGTTGGAACCTCGCTTTGGCAACATTGTTTTCCATCACAAGACGGAGGCATGCGCCCAATTTGGGCATATTATCAGAAACTATTCAACGGATGCGGCCATATCATTGCTAGTTTGGCTTGAAAGCCATGAATCTTCGTTCGTGGTAGGTCGTTTTTTAGAACACTTTTCCAAGAAAACGCTGGTATTGCAAGTTTAGTATTTTTGCTAGTTGGTAGGCCACATTTGATGATGTGACGCGGAGGTCTCCCATTTTTTTTGATTTTTTTTGAATTTTTTACGGTGTTTTCAAAAACCGGCCGATTTCGTCGCGGCGACCGTCCGTGGCTAGGGTTTGAGCCGTGCAAATCTGTTGTCGATTCTGTGATGGAATGCCTGCCTGTGAAGCTAAAAAGCATTTTTAGTGAAAATAACGTGCAAGCTATGGAGGACCCGCAGTTCAAATTCCAGCCGGTTCCAGCTGAATCGGCCGAAGGTGGTCCGAATTGCCGGGAGTAGCTACGAGGGTCGGAAATGCATGCTTTTTGGCGACCGTCCGTAAAATAGGGCCTACTTTGAGATAGACATGGAATGGCGCCGTTTGGGGTGCCCCTCCTTGTAGCCGCTTCACGAAAAACGCATGTCTTTTGCATTCAAAAAATGAAAAACGGTTTTTTTTGTTAAACAAGTTGGAACCTCGCTTTGGCAACATTGTTTGCCATCACAAGACGGAGGCATGCGCCCAATTTGGGCATATTATCAGAAACTATTCAACGGATGCGGCCATATCATTGCTAGTTTGGCTTGAAAGCCATGAATCTTCGCTCGTGGTAGGTCGTTTTTGAGAACACTTTTTCAAGAAAACGCTGCTATTGCAAGTTTAGTATTTTTTCTAGTTGGTAGGCCACATTTGATGATGTGACGCGGAGGTCTCCCATTTTTTTGATTTTTTTTGAATTTTTTACGGTGTTTTCAAAAACCGGCCGATTTCGTCGCGGCGACCGTCCGTGGCTAGGGTTTGAGCCGTGCAAATCTGTTGTCGATTCTGTGATGGAATGCCTGCCTGTGAAGCTAAAAAGCATTTTTAGTGAAAATAACGGGCAAGCTATGGAGGACCCGTAGTTCAAATTCCAGCCGGTTCCAGCTGAATCGGCCGAAGGTGGTCCGAATTGCCGGGAGTAGCTACGAGGGTCAGAAATGCATGCTTTTTGGCGACTGTCTGTAAAATAGGGCCTACTTTGAGATAGGCATTGATCTTATGTCGAGATTCGTGTGGATATTTCCTTTTTCTTTTTTCTTTTCTCTTTATGCTTGATTCACTCACTTAGATGTGCAATAACTAGAGCACATCTAGATGTGCCCTAGACACACCCTTTGAATTTGTACGGTGTTTTCAAAAACTGGCGGATTTAGTCACGGCGGTCGTCCGTGGCTAGGGTTTGAGTCATGTTTTTAGCATTCAAAAAATGAAACTTATATTGTTTCATACATGAGCATGCACAAAAACCCATAATTTTATCTTTCATCCATGAGCATGCATAAAAAATTTCAATTCCCATCAATTACCAAACTGAATATTCATTGTTAAAAACATGACTTGTTTAGATGACACTGTCATACAGCATCCATGAGCATGCACAAAATTAAACCTGACATACTTAACATTGACATGTTCATATTACACTAACAAGCTTAAACCTAACATGCTGAACACCTTCTTAACACCTTCACTCCTCCTTCTTCTCCTTCATCAACCTGATGCGCTCAGAGTGGCGAATCCCAACGCGGATGTACTCCTCTACCACAATTGGCATGGTCCTGTCGCCAATCTGTGGGATTGCAGGCGCCGCCACCATCGCGAGGTCGTCGTCCGCCACCACCATAGCAAGGTCGTCATCCGCCACCAACATAGCAGGGTCGTCGTCACCACCACCATAGAATGTTCGTCGTCAGCCAGAATAGGCTGCTCCTCGTCATCCCCGCTCTGCTCCTCGTCATCCCCGCTCTGCTCCTCGTCGTCATCCCCGCTCTGCTCCTCGTCATCCCCGCTGCTGCTCCCATTGCCTGGCCAAATGCAACAAAGTGTGAACATGGTGTTGTCATCGTGCAGGTAGAGGAAGCCAAAAGGACAGGAAGAAGAGAGGCAGAGAGCTTACTGGCATCGTCGTCGTGCTGGTAGTACATGCGGCACATGGTGTTGTCGAACATCTTCACGGTGAACATGGCGTTGCTGTCATAGCGGAAGACAAGGAAGTACCCGAGCTGTAGCTCATGGGCGCGGGCGAAATGCTCCCAGCCGGGCCCTATGTACATGTGGCCTTCACTATCAAACACCACCAACACTTTCCACAGCCTGTGAAGCCCGCTGTCGGCCTCCCGCAGCTTCACTTTGTGGGGCTCATGGCCCGCGAGCATCTTCGCAAACTTGTCAGGCGGCCTCTGCAGCGAGGGTCAAGCAGTGGTTAATTGTGGCAATCAAGCACTAGACAGCAGAGTGATGATAAAGAAATGAGTGATGATAAATATACCTGCCTACTGCAAGATTTCTCAATTATGATCTCGAAGAACTCAAAACCATCCAAGCCAGCCATCTCACTTCTACTCTAAACAAGCAATAGGAGAGGAAGAAGCACTTGTGAACAGGACTGGACATAAATAGGAACAGAACCAAGTTTATGATGGCAAAAGTGATAAAAATGAGAAGAGCAATGCACTTGTGGATATTTATGATAGCAAAAGTGAGAAAAAAAGCAATGCACTTGTGAACATTTGGAATACTACTACTCTATCTACAATGGACCATATCTGCCCATGTGCCCATGTCTACTATAAATGGCAAACACAGCATCAGGATCATATCTACTATAAATGGACCATATCTACAATGAACCATATCTACTATGAATGGACCATATCTTCCCATGTGCTACATTTTGTTAGAACCCAGCACTTAAGAACTGAACCCTAGATTCTCAATTTAAACACACCTACCCAATACAGTCATGTACAAAACTGAACAGCTTTATAGTCGTCGATATGCGCATGAAAGCTATTGGCTTGACACCGATATAGTCATGTACAAAACTGAATTTAACACTAGAATTTCAGAGATTCAGAGCTATTGGCTTAATTTGCTTTGCTAGGGTTTATATAGCCAAAGGCCACTAGAGGCTAGATCCCCTACAAGTTTAACTGCTCCAGTGTGCCGTTGCTTCTTTTTAGACAAATATAAACATGTTTATTTTAAAAACAAACAAACAAAATTGGAAAATACTAATACACTTGCAACATTATAAGTGTTGGCATCATTTATCCCCCTTCGGTCTGCCTTTTCTATTTCTGATGAATTCTACGTCACTGTGAAGAGAACCACAGGGAAACTAGCATACCTAGCAAGGTAGCACCACATCAACTGAACATGGCCAAAAGGGACCTAAACCTAAATGCCTAATTCAGTCTGCAAAATCCCTAAATTAGCCATACGCGCAGGCACAATACGAGTAACTCCTAAATCAGCATGCTTGTTGGCCTTGTTGGCCTTGTCGACAAAGAACATGGGGGAAACAAAGCAAATCAAAGAACACGGGGGGAACAGAACGGACCTGGGGGGACGGCGACTGCTTGAGCTTGTTGGCCTTGTCGGTGTCGTGGACGGTGCCTCCTCTTGATCTACTACTCTATCTACAATGGAACCCTAATCAGCATGCGCCAGGGAACCCTAATCTAATCAATAGGAAGAGGAACAGGAAGGACTCGGCAGATTCATACCTTAGGAGGCCGTCGCTGTCGATGGAGGAGTGGTTCGCCAGGGAGGTCGTCACCGTCGATGGAGGAGAAGGGGATGCCAGCGGCGGAGAGGAGGAGTGGGTCGAGTGGATAATGGAGAGGAGGAGCGGGTCAAGTGGACAGGAGGAGTGGGGCAAAGAGTGGGTCCACTTGTCAGCGAGTTCTGTTTTGATATATTGAAAAGGGTTGGCATAGAGTACAAAACCAACAGCCTCTAACTAGCCCAGTTGTAGAAAAACAATGGAATAAGCGACAGGTCGTGGGTTCGAGCCCCCACTCGCCCAATATTTTTTGGTAGCTCAGGGGAAAAGGGTCGAGTGGGTAGAGTAGCAAAATGGCCCACTTGTCAGTGAGTTGGTCGAGTGGCCCACTTGTAAGCGAGGTCTGTGTTTGATACTTAACTGGTTTCATGATTTGAAAAGAGATGGCATAGAGTGGACGACTAGTAGCCTCTTCCTAGCCATTGGTAGAAACACAGTGAAACGAGCGCACGGTCATGGGTTCGAGTCCCCGCTCGCGCATATTTTTTGCTCACAATGAAATGGGGCCGCGCGTGGGATCAGATGGCTGTCTGATGGAGCGCACCCAAAAATTCAGTTAAAACAGCTCTGAAAACATCTTCAGTTCACCAAAAACAACATCTTCAGTTCAAAAAACATCTTCAGTCCAAAAACAACATCATTTTGCAATCTTTTACATCACAACCAAAACTACATGATCACCAAAACTGAGAAAAACAGCTCTAAAAACAACATCTTCAGTTCATCATTTTGCTTCTTCATTCAAAACAACATCTTCATTTTGCATTGTATCTTCCGTCACCAAAACTACATCATTTTGCATTGTATCTTCAACCATCATCTGCCTCTCCATCACTACACAGTCTCATGCATTTTGGTACCTGGAGAGATTTGTAGTACAAAAACTACATCAGGATCACATCAACAACAACTACCAAGGAGACAAAATAGCATTAGATCACCAAGGAGACCAAATTTACCTTCGCTACTCATCGTCGTCGATACGAAAACAAGGAACTCTATGCCCACTCCTGTTTTCCTCATCATCACTACAATATTGCAGCATAGTATGATCAGTTCGGTTTTCCTCATCCTCGCTTTCATGTCCATCCTCTACCACCTTTGTTCTTTTCTTGATGCCTTCAACTGTTGCAGCACCAATGATCACACGTTCCTGGTCCCTTCGCACTCTGCTTTGCACCGGAACTTCCATAGAGTCATCATCAGCTTGCAATGGAACTTCCGTAGAGTCATCATCTTGGTATGTTAGTCCACCATCACCGGGGCCCTTTTCCACTTCAGTTTCAGTCACACTCCACAAGTGTCTATGCTGAAAGTTTTGCACAACTCGCCATTTTCCGTGCAAAAGAGTGTCTGGCAGATAAAACACCATTGTTGCTTGTGTTGTTAGAATAAAGGGATCACTCTTATACCAGCACCTTGCAGTGTTGATGCTTTTGAAGTGGCCATCATATTTGACAAAAGAGTCTCTCCTCTTCTTGCTACCAAGCTCAAACCAGTCACAGCGAAATAAGACAACCGAGCGATGGATGCCTCCACTAGAGTTGTACTGCAACTATACGATGCTTCTCAACTGACCATAGAACTCAATGATCTCACTATCATGTGACCCCTCAGTGATGATTCCACTATTCTGTGTCTTCCTTTTTTCCTCGCGGTCAACGGTGTGGTACCGGACACCATCAGCAATGCATGCTGAATACACTCTCACTCGCTTATCCGGTAAGCATGCCAAAGCAAATAGATCATCACTGACCTTCTTCTCCTCATGCAACTTTCCAATCTGCACAAATAAACCATTTAGCAAACAATGGTATTTAACAATGGGTGAATAACACAGAAAACATAAAACATGTGGCTAAAGATCTCACATGATTCTTAAACCAATTAGCAAACACCTTGGCAACCCTTTTATCAACATTGATATTGCTTTCTTCCTGATTTAACTCTTCCTTGCATTTCCTACAATGCCAACAAAACATGTGAATTAAAACATTAGGCTGGTGCCAACCCAAGCAAAAAATATATATATATATAATGAGTGCACAAGATATAACGTACTCGATATATGGTAGAACCTCGGCGCAATTGCTGAGCACAAACAAAACCATCTTGTCATACTCATCACCAGCCTCCAAGTATTGTGAGGCTCCAAGAAAGTTCACACCATGGTTGAAAACAGAGACAACACCACTTTGCGAATCAGACCGCTCTCTATTTCTGCCCGGCCGGTTCCATCTTGTTTCCACATCACCAAATTATCTAGAGCAAAAAGTCAAGCACTCGTCAACGACATATGCTTCAGCAATAGAACCTTCAGGTCTTGCTGTGTTTCGCACATAATGCTTACAAGTAAGCAGCCTTCTTTCGATTAGGTACATCCAACCGTATTGCACAGGGCCTCTAAGCATTGCCTCTTTGGGTAAGTGCACCGCCAAATGGACCATCACGGTGAAAAAAGCTGGAGGGAAAATCTTCTCGAGCTTGCAAAGAATAATTGGGATTTCTTTTTCAAGTCTTTCCAAGACAGTTAACTTGAGGGTTTTGCAGCACAGTTCTCTAAAGAAATTTCCCAGCTCAGCAACCGCTTCATATATATCCTTGTGCATGATTCCTCGGAGGCCCGCCGGTAAAATCCTTTGGAGGAGGATGTGACAATCATGGGTTTTCAGTACAGAAAGCTTGAATCCATCAAAAGTAACACACTTTGCTAGGTTAGCAGCATAACCATCTGGAAATTTCACCGCTCTTAGGAATTCACAGAATGCAAGCTTTTGTTCTTTATTCATTGTATACCATGCTCGTGGAATTTCAAATGAATCTTCATCTTCATTGTGCTGTAGATGCAAATCTTCTCTTATGCCCATGTCCTCCAAATCAAGCCTAGAACTAACCGTGTCCTTTGTCTTCCCTTCAATGTTCAGAAACATCCCTAGCAGATTCTCGCATATGTTTTTCTCAATGTGCATTACATTGAGATTATGCCTTAATTTTAGATGAGCCCAGTATGGCAGGTCCCACAAACAAGACCTCCGGTTCCAACATTGACCTTCCTCACGCTTTCTTTTCTTCGCCAGCTTTCCTGGTCTCACATCTTTCACCTTTTCAAGTTGCTGCTCCAGCTCTTCTTTAGAGAATTCAACTGGCTTGTCACGGGTTTCATTCTCACCATTAAAATCTTTGCTTCTTCGCCAGCGATGGTTTCGGGGAAGAAAGCGGCGGTGCCCAATATAGCATATCTTGCTCCTTATTCTCTTTGAGCAAGGGTCTTTGTCACAATGGACACAAGCCTGATAACCCGCTGTGATCCTCCCAGACAGAGTGTGCAGAGTCGGGAAATCATGGATGGACCATATGATCGCAGCACGTAGATTGAACTTTTCTTCCGAACTCAAGGCATCGTATGTAGGTACACCAGTCCAGAGCTGGAGCAGTTCTTCTACGAGGGGCTCCATAAAGACATCAAAATCCTTTCCTGGAGAATCTGGACCCGGGATAAGCAATGACATCATGAAGTTGGACTGATCCATGCATGCCCATGGTGGCAGGTTGTACGGCACCACAAAAACTGGCCACATGCTATAAGACGTGCTCATGTTCCCAAACGGATTAAACCCATCTGTGGCAATGCCAAGTTTTATGTTCCTTGGATCTGCAGCAAAATCAAAATGTATACGGTCAAACTCTTTCCATGCCTCTCCATCCGCTGGATGGCTCAGCTCATTATCCACAGGTTGCCGCTTCAGCTTGTGCCACTGTACCTCACGCGATGATTTCTTCGAGATGAACATCCGCTGAAGCCTTGGTATCAAGGGAAAGTGCCTCAGTACCTTCTCCGGTATTGACTTCTTCCCATCAGCATCTTTCCACCTAGATGCATTGCATTTTGGACAGTTGTCATGCTTTGCTAAATCCTTGCGAAACAAGACACAGTTATTTGGGCACACATGTATTGACACATAACCTAACCCCAGCCTGCGGATTATGCTCAATGCTTCATCATAAGATCTGGGAACACAACTATTAGGGAATTGCAAGCTCAAAAGACGGAGTATTGCGTTGAATGCGGCATTGCTAATCCGGTAGAAAGACTTGATGTGGAGTAACTTCACGGTGAAGGTAAATCTTGAAAAATTACCCCCTTCATGAGCTGCGCGCTTCGCCTCCTCTAACACCTCAGCAAACAATGATTTCTGTCCATCAGCACGATCTTCAGCATCGTACAAATCCTTCAATAGGTCAGGAATCCTATCATCTTCATGCCCATCCTCTTCCTCCAAAACAGCATTATCTCGCAAAACCTTTTCCATGAAATCAATGCCAGCATCACCACCACTCATCATATGAGGGGCCTCTGTACCAGCTTCAAAATGTTGAGGTTGTCTGTCTAAAGGTTCTCCATGATATATCCATCTATCATATGTGCTGGACATCCCATTAAGAAGCACACGATCTTCCACTCTTCCTTGAGCCATTCTTGGACGGTTGAGGCATTCACAACATGGGCAAAGAATGTGAGCATCGTTGGCAAAATTTTCCCGAACAAATGCCATGAAATCATCAACTCCTTTCATATGTTCTTTCGAAAACTTTCTAACTCCTTCTCTAATCCAGCTTCTGTCCATCTGCCAAAGACAACAAATTGTTGCAACTTAGCAAATCAATCTAAGTGCATCAACATTAATTAATGAAAATGGATGAAAGTAATGGAAGCTAAAATTCTAGAAAATTTTATATGCTAATTGCCTAACCACAAGGCCTGAAGAATTCTTAACAAACAAGCTGAACAATTCCTAACAACACATCAAGAAAATTCATCTATGCATTATCTACCAAACAAGCAAGCTATCTCCTAACTACTAACAGTGCATCAACAAAATTCATCTATGATGAAGAACATCTGACTGAAATCCATCTCCCACTGCTCGGGTGACGAGAGAGGAGAGGGGGGAAGAGGTGAGGGGTGCATACCGGGAGGTGTGCTTGCGGCGGCGGCGTCCCCCATGCTTGGCGAGCCCCCACCACCGTCGGTCACCTACGCCCCTGCTGCCCCCCACCTCCACGCCCTGCCTCGCCTCCGCCCCTGCCGGCCCCGCCCCCACCTCCGCTGCCGGCCCCGCCCCCGCCTCCGCCCCCTGCTGGTTGCTTCCGCCGTGAGGCCGTGGGCGAGGTCACCTGCGGCGAGGCCGTGGGCGAGGTCACCTGCGGCGAGGCCGTGGGCGAGGTCACCTGGTTGCTTCCGCCGCCGCCCGCCGCCACCTGGTCGGAAGACCTAGAAAAACGCTAAGTGTTGCTCTGTTCGATGCCACCCGCCGCCACCTGGTCGGAAGGTCCCACTTGTCACTAGTACGTGAGAGCCGTGGTTTTATATACTATATGGAAAACTACCCACACATTAGCAACAATCTCTCTCTAGCCCAGCGGTAATGAACGAGCGAACCCAGCGCGAGGTCGTGGGTTCGAGTCCCCGCTAGCGCATACTTTTTAGGGAATTAAACGCTCGCTCAACCACCTGTCAAATGGGTCCCGCCTGTCAGTGTTGCAAATCGTTGCTCTGTTCGATGCCACCTGGTCGGAAGGTCCCACTTGTCAATGATACGAGAGAGCCGTAGTTCTATAGAATGTATAGATAAACTCCCAGATGCGAGCAACTGTCCCTCTCTAGCCCAGCGGTAGCATGCGAGCCAACCAAGCGCGAGGTCGTGGGTTCGAGTCCCGCCTCGTGCATCTTTTTTGGGCGAATTAAGCGCTCGGCCCCATCTGTCAAATGGGTCCCGCCTGTCAATGTGTCCCCCGACATAAGCGAGGTTGCTGAGGTGGCTGCCTAATCATCCTAATTCATTCAAACTCAAGTGTAGTGACCATTTTATATTGGTCGTTATCAGCTACGCATGAGGCAGTGGACAGTGCTACTAGCTTTACGACCATTTCCTCTAATGAAATTATGACCTTTCTAACCAAAATGGTCGTTATGGTTTAGGGTTTAGAGCCCCCCCAGACAGCTTTTGACCAATTGGTCTAAAATGGTCATAATTTATGACCAATTCTTCGAGGGTCACTGACAGAAGGTCATAAGTTGACATATTTCTTGTAGTGACTGTTATATCTTTCACCATTTCCTAAACTGCAATTTCCAGATACTAGGTACTACTAGATATCAATTTCATAAAGCATTATAGGTACTAGGTAGTACTCCCTCGGTTCGAAATTACTCGTCGTGGTTTTAGTTCAAATTTGAACTCAAACCACGACGAGTAATTTGGAACCGAGGGAGCACTAGATAAAAATTTCATATATACTCAACATGCATCCTCAAGTAGTACAAGGTGACATCGATGACAATCATCATATTTAGTTCTAGATGATATCGACGACGATGATCATATGTAGTTCTACATGATATCGACGACGATCATCATATGTAGTTCTAGATGATATCGACGACGATCATCATCCTCAAGCCTGGGCGGTGGGTGTTCATGATAGTAATTAGGATGGCCTTTCCAGCACGAAGATTCTTGACAACGAGGAATCTCTTCCACCCAACCGAGTTCAACTGTGTGCGACCATTTGTGCCCATGCGGTAAGTACATGTGGTGACGGAGCCCCTTGCGGTAAGGCATAGTCCATCTGAGCCTTCTTCATCAGGCTCGATACCACAACTCACAGATAGGTTCTTTGGCAATCTCTGAATAAGAAAAACATATCAATTAATAAACAGCCTCACACATACTCTTGCAAATATATTTCTATTAAGTCTAGATTTCTACACTATCAAAAGACACAGTACTACGCATTTGTACTAATTAATCATGAATTCTACTAATAAGTATATATATGGATTATCTACACTATTAATAGTTCCTTCGATTCTACACTAATAAGCATGTGATCAGACTCTACACTAAAGTATATCATCGACTAGATTCCACAAAGCATATCATGGACTCTACACTAAGCATATCATCGGATTCACTAAGCATATACGTATAACATACCATTTCATGCCGATCGACCATGGTACTTGTCAGGCGGGTCACGAATGGCACCCCGACAAAGTCATCACGTGGCGGAATTATGTCCCATAGGTTCCACACCTCCTCCTCGCTCAGCCTCATTCTTTGAGCTATGATGGGTTCATGAAGTGGGTTCTCATCATCTTCATTGAGTGGGTCCCCATTATCTTCATCATCTTCGTCATCTTCATCATCTTCCATCAGGTTGATATAAATGACAACCAGCTTGGGTCTTTCTGCTCTGAAGGAGAATCTGATCAACTCACCACCAGTAAGACGCATGCGAGCGAGGAAACGGGCCCATCCATCTCCTCCAATCTGCGACATATTGCGTCCTTTCTCGACCTCCATAGTGTACGCCCCCCAGGAGCCTCAAATGTCACAGTGTCTCCTGTCAGCTTGTTGAATTTCAACCTCACATTTCATGGGACGATCTGTGTAAGAAAAGCAAAATGACACAATGCAGTAATGCCAACACTAAAAATAATATAGTTTTTACATTTCATCTAATTTCTTACCGCCGCATGACGAAAACTCGGATGGAAGTAGATGCCGAATAGCTTGCCAGTTGCAAGGCTGCTGGCGCACCTTGACTTGCACAGTCGACATAGTGGTGCTGGTGGTGGCGCCATTTTCCTAAAGCAATATGAGCAGAGGATTAAAATTCACTTCACAGGAAACAAGTGGCAAATTTAACTACATTGGCACCTACATTTTGCCAAAAAAAACTTATTACAAAAAAACTAAATTGAGCATACTCAATCAACTAAATCCACTAGCATACTAAATCCACTAGCATACTAAATCAACTACATCAAAATGTTCTAAATCAACTAGCCTACTAAATCAACTAAATCAACTAGCCTACTAAATAAACTAAATCAAAATGTTCTAAATCAACTAAATCAACTAGCCTACTAAATCAACTGAATCATATCAACTAAATCAAAATGTTACATATGAAAGCCTACTAAATCAAAATGTATCAGGGAGGAGGGACAAGGAGGGGCGACTCGAGGAGGGAGAAGATAGTAGGACGGAGGAGGAAGGCGGAGCGAGGAGGGGCCGGCCGGCGGCGAGTGGAGGGAGGACGGATCGAGGAGGAAGGCGGACCGAGGAGGGGGCGGCCAGCGGCTAGTGGAGGAAGGACGGAGGAGGAGGCCGGTACCGAGTCCAGCCAGGAGGATGAGGCGACAGCGGCGCAAATCGGGGGAGGGGCGACGGGGGAGGACCGGCGGCGCGGGGGGGGGGTGAGGAGGAGACCGTGATCAAGTGTGTGTGAGTGTGATCTGTGGATGAGGCTAGCTAGTGGGGGAAAGATGCAACGGCATAGCAGTAGCGCGCTATAGGTAAACTCGCTAGTGCTAAGCAACCTATCAGTAACGCCTTTCGCCTTGAACGCGCTACTGCTATGTGTCAGTATGTAAAAATGGACATAGGCATAAAAAATACATTGATCATCAATGGTCTTTTTGTGTACAATCTGATTTGTCAATAGGAATCCTCGCCGGTTCGTTTAAGAACTGGCGAAGACTCCTATTGCGGCCACAGATCCTACACATAGAGTTCAATGAAGACCAAGTGCTTGTCAAAGTTGTAGAAGAAAAATATTTAAGGTGGGTAAAACTCTCTTCACGGAGCGAGGTGGGACTAAATTTTTGTAGTTAATTTAGCAGTAGCGATTATTGCCTGAATGCGCTGCTGCTACGTTACGTAGCAGTAGCGCTGCTTATTTTAAAGCGCTGCTGCTATAACTGGCCTCGCGGCGGCATCGTGGGAATTTTAGCAGTAGCGCTTCTTGGAGTGCACGCGCTGCTGATAAACTTGTTTCAGCAGCGAGTTTCTATGGCCCGCGCTGCTGCTAGTTAGCAGCAGCGCCTGATTTTAAAGCGCGCTGCTGGTAAGATTCTGTGTATAGGCTTTTCCCTAGTAGTGTAGGCTTGAGCAGGGAGTAGTAACTGTCTTGGACTCTAAATGAAAAGATCCCCAGGAGTATGCGGACATGACTCAAATGCTCGAGAAGTAAGTTAAATCGATCATTATCCACCATATCAGCAACTTTGTTCATTTCTGATATCAAGTAATTGTTTTCTTTGTCTGGCAGGGTTTGGAGAAAATTCACCAGAAAAGCTCCGGGACTGCCGAAGGAGCTGGAATTTAGACACCCAAAAGTAAGTACTATAGTAGCATGTTCCGCGCATCTCCTAGTGATTCAAGCGCTAGTTTCATCAATACCATTTGACATTCTTACTTATCAGTTTGATTGACCTCTATTTCTTGTAAAGTGGTTGTTGCAGGAACAAGGGAATGATTTCTGTGGATACTATGTTTGCGAGTCCATCCGCCACACAACCTGTGAGCGGGGCTACTCTGACGAACAATATGAAGTGCGTAAATAACAATATTCACAATTTTATTTTATTACCATCATTTGTGTTGAGTTTCATTCATTCATATATATATATATGTATTGATCCCCTTCTTAAAATTAGATGTTTCGGATGCGGGATAAACTCCTACCACCAGATCGCATGCGAGCAATTCAAGAGGAATTGGTGGCATTCTTTCTTGACCACGTGATCGCTGAAGACGGAGAATACTATGTGGACCATGTGTCCGTAGTTTAGGAGATTATATTTGTAAGAGATAATTATTGTATATATGTAGCTGGTAGTGTCGGATAGATATACGAGAACTTGTTGTTCGACCAATCTCTCGGAGAAGGAGAGGTGGTCTATATCACTTCTCTCTGGATGCATATATGTTCATGACGATCTTCTGTTTCCTTCGTTTGCTTACTAGCTAGCTAGCGTGTCTAGTCCTCTCGTATGTATAGTATGTACCGTCGACCAAGCACGGACATATATAAGAGAGGACACTTCTCTCTATTAATTAGCTAGCTAACACAATATATGAAATACCTAAATTAACCTCCCCAAACCCCCAACCCCCTCCCCCCCTTTCAAAAAAAACAAAAATCCCAGCCGCAGAAATGCTGACGTGTGGATGCCTATTGTTCCCGGTTGGTGCCACCAACCGGGACCAAAGGCCCTCCTGCCTGGGCTCAGCGCGCAGGCCACGTGGAGGCCCATCTATCCCGGTTCTGGTTAGAACCGGGACTAAAGGGTCAGGGCATTAGTAATGACCCTTTAGTCCCGGTTCAAGAACCGGGACAAAAGGCCTTTACGAACCGGGACAATAGGCCCGTTTTCTACTAGTGTTAGTTGGTGGTTTTAGTTCTTTTTCCTTCTTATGCTTGGAACACCCCTCTTTTCTACAATAGCATGAACCACCTGACCAATGGTGTGTCATGTTGTCCTCACCCGCGAACGTTTCGACAACAGTCGGCGTGTGCACATCATGTAGAGCATAGTCATCATCCATCATGGTGAACGCTAGATTGCCCATGTCGCGAGCTCATCGCGGTCGTTGTCCATGTTGGCAAGCGGTGCTCGGCTATGTCGCTGAGAGCCTGTTGGTCGTACGCCCATAAGAAAAAATATATGTCATTTTTGTTATATTAGGAAACTTGTGATTGCCAATTAATAGTAGAGATAATAATAAATGGCATAGCGCGCCGGAGTAGTGATTTGTTATGCGGTAATATCTGATTTTGTCTTGAAAGGTTATGAAGAAATATCTTATGTCTGTCTTTTAGGAAGTTGATCTCACATATATGATGCGATTTTTGAATTCTTAATTACTTGTTATTTATGTAATTGAATTGAATCAGCACCTGCCAAGGCAAGCACAAAACAAGATCCACTTAATGGGATTTGGTTTTTTAATGGGAGGGAGAAAAACCAGCGGAAGGGGTGGTGAGAGGTGGGACGAAATAAAACCGGACGAAAAAAGACCGTACCAGGCTACCAACTCCTCCATTAGGAGTTGAGATTATGTTGTCCACTCGTGCACATGGCCGAGCCATTGCACTAGTTCTTAGTCTAAAAGGCAAAAGTCAGCGATTTTATTACATGCCACTTACAATATCATAGTCGCAGGATAAATACTCCATCACTAGGGCATACAACTGAAGTTGCGCACGTGCACACACACACACACAACCCAATAGCCTACATATAGCAGGTCATCACTTAAACTTTTTATATGAAAATCCATCTCTTGTTGTAGCTCTTTCAGTTTGATTGGATGTGAATGAGCTCTTAGCTAGCTACGTGGAGGTGGAGTGGAGGATATTCTTGGCACACTGATGTTGTAACAGAAATGAGATGCATTGGGAACATTGGCTCAACTGGTAACCAAGTAGCAGGAGCTGAGACTGCAGAGGTAACAAGCATTTCCTGCCACTAGTGCCAGCAATACAAAGGTGGAGAAGCTTAGGTTTCTTACGTATCTACTTCATTGAGATCAGGAGCGGAATGAATGGCATTGTGTTCAAGAATGCTCTTTTGGGGAAGTGGTAGACAAGGTGCGGCTAGCATCTCCCACCTTCCCAGCAGGTCAAACGAGTGGTTCCTCTCTCCTCTGGTTATCCATTTCGGCGACAGGAACGCAGAGTGGACATAATCCGGGCCGGTCGTCTCCCTGATCGAGCTGTCGTTTAGACCGGCCGCCGGCGGACAGAACCGGAGCGGACCGAGCAGGGCAGCGGTCCTCTTTTCCTGGACCGGACCGGCGGAGGTAAGGCTCTGACCGGACCGACAGGACCGGCGGCGGCGGCGTTCGGGAGACGACTCCGGCGAGCTTCTGGACACCATGGAAACAACTGCATTGTCGAGAACGGGGACGGTTCACACATGGGAACAACGTGAAGCAGTGGCGCCGTCCCGGGTGCGAGTGTTAGACACTTAGCCATAAATATGCGCATGCTTATTCTTTAGCAGTTTTTCCGTTATATGCAAGCAATTTAACGCATGCAAGAGCCCAAGATTTTTTCCGTACGGGACTGCCGTGATTAGAGGATCAATTTTTACGTGGAGTTAGTCATGGGATGACACAGTAATTAACGGATCAAACCTCATTTATTTAGTTATTTCTACTAGTCGTTAACCCATGCACCTGCACCCTGCACGGGCTAGCACTTCCAATATCAGATACAACAAAGTTGTTTTGAATTGCCAGGGGACGCTGCTCAAACGCCACCTTTACCAGATTCAACCACCAAAGGCTGGAATCTGGGTTTTCATCCTGAAGAACATGTCCGAGCAATGCCTTCAATAAGGTAACGATGCAAAACATCATCATTGACAGGTTAACTAATTCTGGTCAAACGTAGGGTTTTCACCCCCGGAGCTCAAGACAGGGTACTCTGAGAAGTACCACCAAATCGAAGCCCATAATGTGTCTCTGTCACCACTTTTTCACGCAACGGGCAGCTACATACGTTTGACTAGATCAACCATCGGCGCTGCATAACCATATCCTCTGCGTCAAGCCGCCGTCCATAGATTGTAACTCATCATTGAAGGCAAACTGGGTGGAGTAAGAATTGCCGAAACTCACAAAGGAGCCTTCCGGCTACATCCAGTGATGTTGCCAGTATGCGTCGCCGGCAACATCCATCGAATCTGACCACTTTGTTCGGAGCACAATTGGACGTGTGAGGTGTGAAGGCTCCACGATGACTCCTCCACGAACGAAAACGACAACCTCGGGCGTCGTAGTCGTCGATGCCATCCTAGCCGGCATACGGCTTCCAGCCGCAGCCTCACACAACCACCGGACTAAACCAAGTTGTACGCCGGGGCCCTTACCAGTTGTGTATACTACCAAGACATCCTATTGCCACTCCTTGCCACGCCCACCAGATCAGCTAGCAGCCCTCCGTAGCAGGTGAATCTGAAATTGAATGTCTACATGACAGATTGCATGATCCGATCTGAAGTCTCACATCTGCGCTGGGGCTGGCCAGATCCTCCATTGAGCAGCACCAGGGTCATCCCTTGCCCCCGGCCGCAGTAGAGGACTTGACCCCACCGTTGGCTGGATCTGCATCCCAAGACGTCGCCGCCAACAACCACACCTCACGCCGCAAAGACCACCATCCAAAAGACTACCACCTAAGACTGTGTGCCTGCCGCCGCCGCAGCCGGGGCCGGCAGCGGCGGGAGGAGGGCTCGTGTAGTGGCGGCTGGGTTTCCTCCCGGGCCGCCCTAGGTTCGGCGGCACGTCCTTAAAAATGGTAGAGATTTTCACTTCCCGACCTCTTCATCAATAAGGGATGCATACATCCATTTTAGTATGAGTACTAAAATAAACATGATCCTTTGAATTTTTTAAATAAGTATTAAGGTATTTCTTGATGAGAGGTTCGACCACACACCATGCTTGATCCTCAATAAATAGGGGAAAACCCCTGTGCATCACCTGTCAATTCTACGAATTGAACTCGAGTCGCTAGGCTGCACAACCGCATGCCCAACCCCTGAGCCAAGACTCTCTTTTCTTTAAAAGTAGGAGAGATTTTCACTTCTCGGCCTCTGCACCAACCAGGGATGCATACAACCATTTTAGTATGTGTATGAAGATAAACATGGTCCTCATAATTTTTTTAATGAGTATCAAAAAATTTCGTGATGAGAGGTTCCACCACACACCAAGCTTAATCCTCAATAAAACGGGAAAAACCCCTGTGCATCAGCTGTCAATTCTAGGAATTGAACTCAATTCGCTAGGCTGCACGACCACATACCCAAACACTGAGCCAAGGCCCTTTTTGCCTAATATATACTATTTCAAAGGTATTTATAAACGATCCTATCAAGATGGTCCATGAATCATCATGGATAGAAAACCATGGAAGATTGATTCTCCATGAAAACCCATTATATGAGATATGCAATTGTCTTACGACACTTTGCGACAATTCATGCCTGCTATAATTTTCTGTTAGTTTATCATTATGATATAAAATCATACACTCTAGGCGCCATCACACTGATATTTGTTAACACATACTCTCAAAAACTCCCTATCAATATATCTAGATACTTAAAGAGTTTCAAACACATGAAAATGCACACGTAAGCTACATAATTGCACATGTAAGGTATTTAGATACACCCGTAACCTAAATACGGTGTATAGGCAGCGCACGGGCGCTAGATGGAGTGCCCGAGCATACTCTCTATATTAGAAAACCTATGTGCCACCTCATCCTACTATGTCAAAAAAGGAAGGTACATGAGCCTGCAACCTCACGCTGCCTCAGTAAAGAGCCCACGCGCATTAATTTTTGGGTTTCAAAAAATTTAAAAAGCTGTAACTTTTGATTCGAGCATCCGAATCAAGATCCGTTTTCACTGCTGGGTTTCTCGTGATGAGCTCTTCAAAACTAGATCCCATATGGATAGGTTTCGACAAAGTTTATTTTAGAACAACTTTGGGTGTTATAGAGGCAACTTTAGTGCTATAGGACAGCAACTCCTTTTTATTGCCTGATATGACTACCTATGAGTCGGGAGTCCTTCTAAATTAGTTACTATGACCAACAATGATTAGTTTCACCTCTAAGTTGCACTATAGGGAAGTAACTCCTTTTTTGCCTAGTAGGACTACCAATTAGGTTGGTTTGTGTAAAAAGAATGAGAAAAATCACACGAAACATGAGGTAGTGCTACATGCAAGCAACTTCACTGCACTAGGTGCACATATTAATTTGCTAACATTGCCCCAAATTGCCTATCGTGGCTGCTCAGTTGTCTATACATACTATGGAATTGCCTATCATTGATGCCTAGTTGCCTGCTGTTGGTAATTAGTTGCCTACCATTGGTAATTAGTTGCCTACCATTGTTGATCAGTTGCCTACATATATTGTGAAGTTGTTTATCACTGCTTTTCTAAGTTGCCTACAACACTATAAAGTTGCCTATCAGTGATGCTTAGTTGCCTGCTATTGGTAATTAGTTGCCTACCATTGTTGCTCACTTGTCTAACTTTACAAATTAGTTGCCTAGATATAGTGTGAAGTTGCTTACCATTGCTTTTCTAAGTTGCTTACAACACTATAAAGTTGCCTACCGGTGATTCTTAGTTGCCTACTATTGGTACTTAGTTGTCTACCATTGTTGCTTAGTTGCTTAACTTTACAAATTAGTTGCATACATATAGTGCGAAGTTGCTTATGATTGCTTTTCTAAGTTGCCTACAACACTCCGAAGTTGCCCACCGGTGATGCTTATATTAGTTGCTTGCAATTACTATTTCAGTTGCCTACAATACATAGCAAATTTGCATATTAGTGCTGCTAAGTTGCCTATCTACGAAACTAAGTTGCTTACCATACCTAAAAGTATTGTAAGCAACTAAGGATGTCATTAAGCTACTCGCTAGTCATAGCAACAAGCTTAGTATAAATGTAGGCCTACCTCGAAAAACTAAGTTGCCAGCTATACTATAAACATGGAGGCGAAGCTAGTCATGATAGAATACTTTTGATAGTTATGGTAAGAAACTTAGAGGTGAAGCTAGTTAACTTGATAGTCATGATAATCAACTTTGAAGGGGTCTTCGATGATAGGTAGTCATACTGCACAAACTAACAAGAAATTGCTTTCATATAACACTAAAGTCGCTTTCTTAGCACCCAAAGTTGCTCGAGAAAAAAAGTTAGTCGAAACATACTCATATGGGATCTAGTTTTAAAAAACTCGTCGTGGGTAACCTAGTGGTGAAAACAGATCTTGATTTCGATATTTGGTTCAAAACTTATATCTTTTTGAAAATTTAAAAACATAAACTAAATGCATGCACGTGGGATCTTGCTGATAAGTCAAGGACGGGAAAGGCACGCGGAAACGTTGTGTCCTTCGAACAACAGCTGGATTAGTAGACAACTTAGAAATTTGGTGGGTTGGTTTTATTTCAACTGTCGATTAGCAGACCACATGAGGGAGGGAGACAGGGACAAGATTGTGCGCTCGGGAAAACGAAAAAGCGCAGCTGCGTTTTTAAGCAATTATGATAAATTAAAGCCATGGCCAGCGGGGCTGGCATTGAAGTAACTGGTTGTGGTGGTGGCTAGTGTAGAAAGAAGATCGATGTAGTGGTTTTTTTTTTTTTGAACTTAGGAGGAGTCTAGAACGACCCTGATCTTTCATTTGACACAAAGCGGTGGAAGTACAAAGCTCCTACAAGGACTCCAAAGCAAAATCCATAACAAACAAGCCCTTGACATTTACATGGAGGACCCCAAATTGAAAGGAAGAAACGCTATCAGGTCCCTAGCAGCCACCGCACGGATTGAACCTCATCGCCGTCGGGCACGAACCACTTGGCGCGACGAAATTGCCATGGCCGCAACACCTGCACACCATAGCCTCCGAACAACAGCTGGGGTTTGCCTCCTATAAGGCACGCACACCGGGAGGAATGGAGTCGGCCGCCATTCGGCCAGAAGAAGCAGCGAACCGGTGGAGACCGGCAGCCAATTGAGGGCGCCGTCGCCACCATGGAATCAGTTGCTGATATGATCGAACTCGATCTGCAGGCTTCAAGTATCTGCAACACCCTCGCTCCTCATCCACAACCAAAGTGACTTGAAAGAGCAAGCAGCCGCAGAGGGCCATCCTCTAGATCAGGGAAGACCTCAGGCTTATTGGGGAAAGAGAGTTCGCACCATATCAACTACCATCTGCCTCCATCCACGATGGACGGCCGACCCGGGAGGCAACTGGTGACCACCAAACACTGCCTGGATGTGTTGATGGGGAGCTCAAGGACGGCATAACGCCAGATGCCACGGAGGCAAGACACATCCTACACCTAAACCTAAAACTAGTATGAACGGAGGGAGACAGACCACCTAACCCATACTCACGCTGAATGGCAGAGCCACCGGAGAGAGAGAGAGAGAGAGAGAGAGAGAGAGAGAGAGAGAGAGAGCGGGGGGGGGGGGGGGGGGGGGGGCTGCGACGGACTGCACGAGGAGACTCTCAACAGGGGCAGGGGGAAGACGGAGGAAAGTAGACTCGGACTCCCAAACATGCCAGATCGATGTAGTGGTTGCTTTGCTTCATAGGATCAGGGCACACAAATTGGGCCATGAAGTCATGAACAGGAAGCTTATTCATATAAGCCAATTAAAGGAAACGAGAACCCGCGTGATGCTGTCAGACTTGGTGGTAGCATGTTTCTGTTCGGATAAACCAACTAATTAGGTGCACCCCTTCACATTTTACAAAGAAAGGAAACGGTCCTGGTGCTCCCTAGTGTTATATCAATAATAATGCATTTTCCCAAGATGCATCGATGTTTTTTTGGAGACATCGAGAACAACATAAGCGTACTCAAACATGCACTCGCGAAGTCATGGGGTTGTATTGTGTACATATCTTGAATGAAAAATATCCATTGTCGGTAAAAAGAAACACATATAATAACATTTTCTTTACCGATGCAAATTTGGAGTGCTTCTCAAAAGAATGAAAGGCCACCAATATGTCATAGACAGCCTTAGGCTACAATAGGACATCTATATTCACCTTGTCGGGGCTTAATGAATACTCCACCAACTGGGATACTGGATTCCTTATCGGTTTCTCCCTTTAATTTACCTATACCACCATATCCTCACCAAATATATTGTTCATTCATGTGCACTTCCTTACCAGTGATTCTCTTGCTGGGCACATATGAAAGCACATAGAGATATGTGGCAATCACATAGACAGAGGAGACCATAACAAAAGAACCAGAGAGATATATGGACACATGGGAATTTGAGACATCGGGGCATTAGCAAATGGTGGCCATTCAAATTTAGGCTCTCGGCGGGTTTGATGATACATTCATCCACATCCTAGTGCTTAGAGATCACCCATTGACAAACACCCCTCAGCAGGACAATCTCTCTTCGCGGCTTGATTTCAGCCAAGGATAAAGACAGAAAGAGCGATGCAGACTTGAGCTCTGAGAACTGATCAGTACACTTGGACATTGTCTAAGTCACCAGAGGACATTGATAGCCAATTTTCAAATTAAGACTGCACGAATTGTTCTTCGGCCGCGGTTAAAAGTGTAACTACATGTTGTGCCAAAGGTACCATCACCAACCCTTTGAATACAGTAAAGCTTATTAGCTACACTGATTAAGGGAAAGCATGCATGGAACGTGATCAAACTCTGTAAGCTTAACGCTGGAAATTATTCTGGATGGCTCTTTGTCTTACAAATGTGTTGTTAAAGACACACCAACCTGGCTCCGGTGAGGGAGGGGCGATGACGACGGCGCGCCTTCGGCTCGCTTCAATAGTTGTAGTCGTCGCTGGGTGGTCTAAGAATCTGTATGTAATTCTTTTTATTTCTTGTGTTCCTTGTACAGCCATGATTGAAGATGAATAGATCAGATGTTTTCTCGGAAAAAAAAGACACACCAACCCGTACATACTGCAATGAAATGCACTAAGAAAATGAATAAATCAAACAATCTAGAGATTAACACATATGCATGAATAAAATTAGCCACATAGTGGAACTAAACAGGAGGCACGGGATGCATAATGCCATATTGTGTTGTTATGTTTTGTCAATCCAATGTTGAAAAACTAGGAACGTAAAATCCTTCAGGCGGTAAGAGAAGTGATCTTTATCAAAAAAGAAGAGCAGGTACTGCAATCAGGATTGTTTATATGCAAGAGATCAGATAACCCCTTCGAAGCAGTTCACATCGACAGTAATAATAGTTCAAATGTGTATCTTAATATATTTCTATATTTACCAAGTTTCACACATCTCAAAAGGTTATCAAATATTTATTTAAATATTCGATGCATAAGAAATAGTTAGCCTGTGCAAGCGGCACAGCGCATGTACGGGAACAATAACAAGCAAGAGAAACAAAGCAAGAAACAAAAATGGCATGTTAAGTGTAACTGTGTTTAGGCTAGCTACTAATCTATCGATCAGCTTCGCTTCGTACTTAGCTAGCCAGAGAAGGATCGATGAAATCATATGGAGCTAGATTTATACGCGCTTCTTTCTTCCGGCGACTTCACATCGGAAGTGAACAATGCCACTTTTGCAAGTCGAATCTGGCTGAGAAGTACTTGGCGGGTCGGGACCGCACCACCACGCTTCATTAACGCATGTGCCGGAGGATTGACAACCACAGCGCAGAGCCCCATTGATGGATAGATGGAGCCACAGATCCAGTGGCTGAGCAGACGTGCTTCAGGAAACCAAGAACACGATCTCTGTAGCATGAAACTCACCAGTACCTGTCAAAAGAGGTCCCAATACCTTCCATTTCTATGAGCAAATGACCAGAACAGAACATACAAAGACAATATGTATGCACGGTCTGTTTGGTTGTGAAGACGAAACGCATGATAATAGATCGCTAGGTACGTTAAGAACGCACGAAGGAGGATATATATAGGCATGTTCCAGCTTCCAGGTACAGAGAAGGCACTGTATGCGAAATAGAATGGCTGAATTGATGAGCTGATGGTACCTATATAAGCGAGGTTGCTACAGCAGAGAACGTCAATTGATGAAACCTAAACGCTCTGCGACGCGCGCGCGCGATTCAGCAGGTACGAGCGGCCGCACGCGGTCAGTCCATCTCCAACGCGAGATCGTGCCACATGGTGGGCAGGCCGACCACCAGAAGGCAGAGCTGTGGGTTTTGTCCTTTCCAAATGTTTGGGGGAAAGGCGCCCACTCAGCCCGTCCTCTCCATTCCCCTCCCCCCTCACCTCCCAAGGCTTGTCGGTGTCGGCGACATCGGCCGGCGAGAATCGACGAGCAGGGAAGAATCAAAGCGACGGAGCACGTACAGGTGACGAGCTCGACGACACCGACCTCCGCGCAGAGGCGAAGCACCACCAGATCGAGGGGTCGAGGCGCTCGTGCGGCCAGAGAAGGGGAGGGAGAAGGGGCAGGCGGACCGCCGGTGAACTCGAAGGACGATGTGGAGCGGCGAGCACGTATCCCGAGGATGAAGAGAAGGTAAGCCACACATGCCCACCGCCCAGCCCTTCCATTTTTTCTCACACTCGCGAACAGGTCAGGGTGGTTTCGCCGAAGCGGCATCATCTACGTCGACGAGGTGGGTAGATGGCGCGGGGGGTGGGGGTGGGGGGGGGGGGGGTGATAGACGCGGTTAGATATTTCTTAGAGCATCTCTAGCAGAACACGTATAACGCTGCGAACCGCAAAATAACCGCCAAAATACGGGTCCGAGCGGAAAATCCTGCCCGATGAGACCCGCAAACGCGTCCGACTCGTAAAAATTTTTGCAGGGCACGGCAAAAGTTTGTCCTCAACCTTTAGATTCACGGGGTGGGAGGCCGACCCGAGCTCGCTCCTACCCGCAGCGAGATTTGGCGCGAGGGAAATTTCCGTCAGGCCATTCCCAGTCCCCCCCCCCTCGCCTGTCGTTGCCCCGCCACCGCCTGCTCCGGTCCATCATCCCCGGGCATTCTTCACCGCCATGGAAGCCTCCCAGCCGTCCCCCATCACCGTGCAGGTAGTGCACGCGCAATACCCTCCGGCAGATCTCGTCGCCAGTCATGTCACACCCGCTGTCGCTCAAGGCACCACCGCGCCTGCCCGCAAGTGGCAGGGGAACATGGTCGTGCAAGGTGAAAATCTGGCTGGCCCCGCCGGGAAGGCACGCCCGTCGGGTGCCGCCACCGCTGCGCGATCTGCCCGGCCGCCGGCGGAGAAGGTGGGCAAGGTTTCGGGCGTGAAGCGCAAGAAGGTTCCTACAAAGAGGCCGGTGCCTTCATCCACGCCCTCCGCCCCGGTAATAGCTTCCCAGACGATGGAGTTCAACGGCGCTGCTTCCACCACAGCCGAGGTGTTCGATGAAATTGCCGGAAGGTGTGCATTTTCGATCCCTTGTACTTGCTTCGCTCTTTGCCATTGCCGAGCTCGTGACTTGATGCCACTCACTATAGTGGTGGTTCGAACAATGCCACTGCCGAGTTCGTCAACTTGTTGGACACCAACACCAGCGACATCGATCAAGCCCCATTCGTTGATTTTGATTACAATGAAATTGAGGGTGGCGTGGATGATCATGTTGTTGAAGATGAAGTGGAGGAGGTAGATGAGGGAGTGTATGAGCAAGCACAAGCCAAAAAGCGTGAGATCGAAGTACTACACAATGTTGGAAGACCAAATCTTGTTCAAGGCTTGGAGTGCGGTTTCTCTTGATGCTTGCACCGGTACAACTCAAACCGCCAAGAGGTATTGGCAAAGAGTTGAAGATCAATACTTCCGCATGATAGGGAAGCATTTCAATAGGACTCCACGCACCTTTCGTCAGCCAAGGTCGTTGGGACGTGATCAAGCCGATTTGTAGTCCTTGGGCTGCTTGCTTGGAACAATTTTGCAATGCACCTCCAAGTGAAACCGTGGAATCCGACTATGTGAGTTTGTTTTCATGTCCCATGTTGTGCAAATCATTTGTATCATTTGCAGTGATTTCATCATTTGACATTGTTTTAATTGTGTAGGATAAAATTGCCCAACAAAGATACAAAGACATGGAAGCTTCCGAAGGCAATTTTTTTAAACTAGAGCATTGTTGGGAGTTGCTCAAAGGGTGTAACAAGTGGAAGTTGATTGTCAAAGAATCCCCACCGAAAAGAGGTTCACTTACGAACATGGATGAAGATGAAGATGATGATGGCCCAAGAAACTTAAGCAAGCCCGATGGTGACAAGAAGACAAAGGAGAAGATCAAGAGGGAACACGAAGCACCGAGCTTGCGGGACAAGATAGATGGCATGGTGCAATCAAATGAGTTGATGTTAGCAAAGATATTGGAGACAAAGAAAGAGTTGGCTGAGAAGAAGGCACGAGAGAAGCAAGAGAAGTGGCAATTGCTCAAGGACGAGGGGTTGCGGAAGGCGACCATTGAGCAGAGAAGAGCACGTGCCGCTGAGAACAAAGCCATGTCCAAGCTTCTTGCCGAAGAGAACAGGATCATGAAATTGAACCGCAATGACATGGACGAAGTCACCAAAGAATGGCATGATATGGCAAGGAGAGACATCTTGAAGAAGAGGATGCTAGCGGCGGTCGGTGCGTGTTTCAGTGCCAGTGATGTTTACTCATCAGGATTTGGAACAAGTGCCGCTGATGCATTCAGTGCGCCCGGCGATGCTTTTGGAAGCAGTGCCAGTGATGTTTTCTCATCAGGATTTGGAACAAGTGCCTGAGTTGGAAAAAGTGTCGGGGATGGATTCGGGGGCGGCAATGGCATCGATGGTGGTTGTGCGGAGTGAAGATCACGACGACGGGTGAAAAGCGACCAAAATGAGAATGGATGTGGTCGTCTCTTTTGCATGAAGCCCTTTTGCGTTTGTCGTACAAAACTATGCTTTTATTTACGCGCGAACTATGTTTTATTCTTTGAATTCGAATATGCTTTTTTAAGGATCGGCTACACGGGGTGTACTCGGCCGCAGCCCGCGTCGGCCCGCAAATTCGTTTTTTAGTAAACTATAACCTATTTTGTGGGTTGGCATTATACGGGGTCTGCTAGATATGCTTTTAGGGGTCATGTGAGAGATTTTGATATGCTAGTGAAGCCCGCGTGCGTGCCCCCAATTCCACATGAATTTTTAACAGCGCACCAGCAAGTAGACAGATCCCTCTCGTCAAAATTTGGTGTAGCGTACCGCATATAAGCAAAAGCTTGTGATAGCATCCAGCTTGTGTTAGATGATAGCTTTTCCTGTAGGTTTTTGATAGCACAGAGAGGTAGACAATTTTTTTCTTTTTTCAACGTTTATCGGCACTGAATGTAGCATTCTTTCTCCAGCAGTAGGCAATGTTTACAACACTTTGTCCATCAGGATAGGCAAGTTCACAGCACTGGAGGGGCAAGTTGTTTTTTGTGAACCCTTTTCTCAGTGATTACTCAATTGTCCACCAGGAGAAGGAAACTTTACAGCACTGCAAGGGGCAAGTTATTTTTCTGAACCCTTTTTCAATGACTACTCAATTTCTCCTGGGCAATCGTGGGGGTTACAGAGATGCAGCAGTCAAAGGGATGGGGCTTAAGAGTTTTCATGACGGCTGCAACATCGTTTTGTTTCTGCATCAGCTTGAAAACACACCACATAGGTTTCAGGAAGTAGGCAGCAACAATTAGAGTTTTTTTTGTAGGCAGTACAGAGAGAGAGAGAGAGAGAGAGAGAGAGAGAGATAAGTAGGCCAAATACTACATAATTTTTGCCGTGGATTCTATGTTCACAGGCAATTCTGTGTTCTTTGTGTTCATCAACAGGCAATACATGGTTGTATAAAAATTTTAGAACTTGTTTCCTGTGCTCAGTAGGTAAACACAAGCAGGGGCAAACTACTGCATAATTTGCGATGGATCTGTGCTCTTCGGCAATACTGTAACATATGTGAGAAAATTAAAGATAGTTCCCCTTTGCAGGCAATACAGAGAAAGGTAAGTAGGCAAAATAATTTGTTGCCTACTTATGTTTTTGTAGGCAATAGTTAGTACTTACCATTGGAAGGAACTCCAGCAGCCTACAAACTGAACTACAGATTTGTGTAGTTCGTCTTTTGTTTTGTCATCTGAGGATCTATTAGATTCTGATGTTACTTTTGTCCTACATTACTGTTGACGTATAATGTGCTGCCTAGTCTCTTGCATCAAATTGGTTTTTTGATTGCATTGGTTAGAGCATGCACTTCTACATGCTATCGGAGCCAAGAGGTCTTGAGTTTAAGACCCGGCTGACGCAATTAAATTGCAGCCCACTTTCGGTCCACGTTTAGGCCTGAGAGAGCCACACGTGAGGAGGAGTCTTGACGTATAATGTGCTGTCTAGTCTGTTCCATCAGATCGGTCTTTTAGTTGTATTGGCTAGAACATGCATTTCTACAATCATCATTCATCCTTATTTTTTTGTTTCACAAATTCCCTATAGCTTAGCAAGGTTTTTGTCCACAATTTTTGTCATTAGGCCCACTGCCAGCCTCTAATCTCTCTCTCTCTCTCCTTTTTCTGGCTAGGTCCACCACGTGAGGCATGCAAAAAAGACAACGCGGAGAAGCCGCAAGCGGCCGGCCACGGCGCCCGTCGCTGGCCCCGCACCGCGCCTCCCCGAAGCTGCTTCACACCGCCGGCCCTGCGCCGCGCCTCCCCGGAGAAGCTTCACGCCGCCGGCCCGGTCGCCAGTAGCCAGCCCCCGCAGGCCTTCGTGCGCTACCGAGCCCATCACCGGAGCAGCTCTCTCCTCCATGGGCGGCCCCGAGCATGGCGACTACGGCCGGCCCGGAGCCACGCACCGGTGGGCGCAACCCTGAGTGGGGAGGGGCACGCATGGCCGGGGCGGGGCTCGCGCTCGAGCGGCCGGAGCGGAGCATGGCCGGGGCGGGGCTCGCGTGTGCACGGCCGGAGTGGGCCATCTGTGCCCGCGCACTCCACGGCGCCCTCACCGGGCGGTTGAGCTCCAGCTCCACGGCATGGCCAAGGACGAGGACGTCCACGGGATCTCCGGCCTGGCCGTGGCGCTGCTCGCCCTGGCCGGCGTCCTGCTGCTGCTCCTGGGCCCGGCACGGAGAGGCCGGCGCGCGTCTTGGCTGCATCCTCGTCCTCCTTCCGGCTCGCTGCTCGCTGCCATCGAGGCCGAGCTGGAGGACAGGGATCTGACTCCGGGAGGGTGCGGCCTGCGAGCGCGCGGCCGCGGGAGGGCGCGGCCTGGGCGGCGAGCGCGGCTGCGGGCGTGGCCTGCGAGCGGGAGGGCTTGGCATGCGCGCGCGGCTGCGGACGGGACGGCCTGGGCGGCTGCGGAGAAGACGTGGCTCCTCCTCTCCGTCTCCTCACTGGCCAACACCAACTTCCCGCTCTCCACGGCCGACCTCCTCCCGTTCCTCGTCGCCACGCTCATCGCCACCGACGTCCCGGCCGACAACAGGCTGGCGTGCCTCGCCGCGCTCCGTAACCTCTCCGCCAAGCTCAAGCACGTCCGGGCCGTGGTCAACAGCGGCGCCGTGCGCGCGCTCCTGGCGCTCTCCCTGATGGAGCGGATGGAGACCACGGCAGCGGAGTCGGCCCCCGCTTCTCGCCAACACTGCTCCTGGGAGCGCAGCGAGTGGACAAATTCCCACCCCCAGGCCAAAGTTCTCGCCGGCAGCCCCTTTGTATTTGGACAAACAATGCTCGTCGAAGCCCGAGACTCTGCGCCGGGACACGCCCTACAGGCCAACAGTGAAACCCGTGAGCTTCTAGCGACGTGATTTTCTATTGTCTAAAAAAAGGCCAAAATGGCATCTCACGGATTCCATTTCATTCACCGCGTGTTAAAAATATATGTTCAAACTACGCCGTGCTGAGATGACAAGTCACTGACACCGAACCTGCCACAGGATGGTGTGTGTTGTTATAATGGTGCAGGCGTTTGCGAGCTCGTCTTGCATGTTGAAGAAATCGAAGTACATTTGTTTTTTTGAATCACATGAATAAATGTAACGTGAACACAATAAAACTAGCACCGTAGGTAGCCATCATGTACCTCGGGTCCAAGGCTTATCAGAACAAGCTGTCCTCACGGCACACCGAACGACAACGCACAGGCCCCGCTCGTGCTTCAGACGACGCACTGATCCACACCTGTATCAGGTACACGCTCAAAAAATTACTACTCCCTCCGTCCCAAAATACTTGTCGGAGAAATGGATAAAAATAGATGTATCTACAACTAAAATACATATAGATACATTCATTTATCCCACAAGTATTTCTGGATAAAGGGAGTATTTTTTTTTCACGGACAAAGCATTGATATCCCGTTTTGCATAAAAAATGTCAAACAGGCCTTTTACGCTAGCAAGGACATCTATAAAAATTTAAAATTTATTTACTATTTATGGAGTGTTCTGAACTTGTTCCGGGAACATACGGTCATTCTTACTCTAGCTATATATAAGAGCATCTCCAGCCGTTCGGCCCCCATAAGGCATTTTTTTCGTCTCCTTTTGTCAAGATTCTCGCCCCGTATAGTCAATTCAGCTTTCTAATGCGCAGCTTACATGAACACAGGATACACTAGCCAGCTAGTTGTTCTGTCAAATCAATACTTGTAGGGTGACAGCCTACAAGCCATCCTCTGCCTGCTACGAGGCAATTGTGGTGCCCGTATGCTAAGGTGTGGCTGCGCCCACACACCATGCACCGCGTCTGGTTATGGCCACTTGGGATGGCAGCACGAGGCATTCTTTCAGCTGAGAAAAAAAACATCAGAACACACAAAAAAAAAACAGCTCGAGAAATATTAAGCTAATATGGGAAACCAAGACAGAGTGCCGATCGGGGTGGTATTCACAATAGGCCACAATAGGCCCTCGGTGGTATTCACCTCGTGTAGACATCCACCTCCACACTTGTGTTAATAATGTTTTTGTTTCGTCTCTTCTTTACACATACTACTCAACCTCACCAAACAGATTTCCCATCGGTACTTCTAAACCACAATTCACTTGTAGAGCAATAGTTAGGTTCAACGGGATAAGTAGAGGAGATCGTAGGAAAAGAACCGGAGAGAGATGCATGGTTTGACATGCATGAATATGAGACATCGGGACATTAGAAAATCGGATCTCTAATTAACCATGGAATGTTCCATACAAAAGTCCCACGGCATGATGACTACCCCATGCATTTTCTCCCGGAGGCACTCTAATATATTTGATGTGTTGTATTGTGTTGTGTTTATTGTGGCGGCTCTTTGCATATTCGAGGGTGGTAAAAGTGCAAGTGTATCTGACAATACCATTTTTTTTATGGCCCCAAAGGTATCAACCCACGGAACGAGATCGTCTAACATCACGAAGGGATGTTAGAGAAGCTACAGTACCCTAACATCCCTTCTTCACATCCATATGATTAAGCCTAAAATGACTTAAATTAATTTGCAAATTACAAATCTACTGTATACATTTACAAAAATTACATACAAACAAAACTATAGTGCAATAAAATTAATTTCGGATTTTATTTTCTATGAACAGTAATTGCGCACGGTGTATTTGCTACAGTGCCCGTGACATCTCTTATTCATTTTGCACTGGGATTGCACTGTAGCTTCCTGACATCCCTTCATGATGTTTGAGGATCCGTTCGCTCAACCCACCACCTCTCACAATGTTTTCCAATTAGTCTATGCAAAATTATGTATAAGTTTGCATCCTATTGAAAAAAATAGTACTCAAATAATTTTGGAAGGCCAAGGATTCTTCCTTTATCCTGGGTCAACTCACCACGGACCGCATTGTTTTTGAAATATGAGTGCTTAGACTTAAAGAAGAGGAATGAAATTGAGAAACACATATGTTTCACACTTAAAGTAAACATTATGAAAGTCAATCATCGTACATCGATGTTATTCGACTAGATCAATAGACTCTATCTGTGAACCACATTCTCTTTGTAGATGATAGGCCAATGTTTTTTCAATGTTTGCGGAGAAGGGGGGAAGACAACTTCGAGTATGTACTAGAATGTTTCTGCTGAGTGGGTACATTTATCAATGTACTATTGATCTTATTTAGCAGGGGTGCCCTCAAATCGCCCTATAAGAAGTTAAAGGCTTACTCAATGTCATAAATGAGTCCCTTAGCGAGAAATATCTCATTATGTCTATAGATGTGCGGAAGAAAATGTCTGGAATAAGATTAATGGCTAGATGAAGAAAACACTTCACTAGGGCATGTATTGGGAAGACATAAATGTCTGAAAAGCACATATTTCAGGTTCTTAAACTAGACATGATGTAATCCATGATCACATGAATTTGTGATTCCTAGAGGTGATTATGTTATAAATGGGTTTCCCCAAATGTTTATAGTGATGACGGTGATGAAATTTTATGTGCTTTTAAATGGATGTAAAATGTGAATTCGAATTGACCTAGAGCATTCTTGAGGGAGATGCACTTCCATCCTACATGTTCTGGTTGGTAGTAGAGGCACTAGTAGAAAAATGGTCAAACGTGAAGCACATTAGTGCCGGTTTGTATTTGAGCCGGCACTAATGTATACATTAGTGCATGTTCCAACGGATAGCCGGGCCGCTTTCATTAGTACCGGTTCGTGGCGAACCTTTAGCACCGGTTCGTGCCACGAACCGGTACTAATGAGAGTGGTGGCAGGATGTTGTTAGAGTGGGGCCCCTCCAGCACCTTTAGTACCGGTTCGTGCCACGAACCGGTACTAAAGGTCGTCCTATATAAACCCTTCGTCCACCAGCACTCTGTTCTTCCCCCTTTCCCCTCTCCGGCCCTCTCCTCTGTTCTTCCCTTCTTCCTCTCGAGTTCATCACAAAATTTGCCCAAAATTTGTCAAGATTTGAAGGCCCTCATCCATTCAAATGATCACAAAGGTTAGCAACTTTGTCCTTTCATCTCTCATTGCTAGATTAGCTCTTGCATTGGTTTATATAGTGATTAATTTGTGAGTTTAGTAATTTGGGAGGACATATATATATATGTGCTAGTATTTGATTTATATGCAATTTGAGGTCAAAAATAACACTTAGTTTGCATATGTAGGTGTGGTTTACTTAGTGCCTTCTAAATCTCCATCGTAGCCACCGTCGATCGCCCGCACCGTCCCGTCGCCGGCACCACCTTGTGGTGAGCCTCTTGTTCATGAAATTTTATATAAAAATTGATGTTTGTGTGATTTTGATATATAGTTACTCATATAATTATCTTACCCGTACATTGTTTGTTATACATATAGTGCCATGGTTTTGATATCCGTCCCCGTCGGCCCTAGTCCTTGTTATGATTCGGATGTGGTATGTATATTCTCTTTTAAAACTAGTTGCATTTCGTGTTTATGACAAATTATGCCCATCAAGTTGACATAGAAATTTTTTCTAGGAGGTATCTGAACCGGAAATTCCAACCGACCCTATTGCCGAGAGGTTAAATTTAGTTGAAAGAGAAAACGAGTACTTGAAAGAAAAATTGAAAAGAATTGAGGGGGAGAAGATGGAATTGGAGTTGCATGTTGCCGATGTCGTCGATGATCACAAGATCAAGATGGAGAAAATGCGCTTGAAGATTAGAAAGATTAGAAAATATGCCATCGATAGTGAGGCTTGGTATCATTATGCTGTTGGATCCATTGTTACCTTAGTTGCGATCTTGATCGTATTTGTTGTTGCATTTAAATGCTTTAGCTAGAGAGTTATTTGTTTGTTGCATTTAAGTGTTGTATGAACTTTATGTATGAACTTGTATCAATTTGGTCTATTCGGTGTTGTGTAATGAAGATGAGCCGGCAATGGATGTACGATGAACGATGCTCTCCCCAGTTCGTTGAGGGCGTGCGTACTTTTCTGCTTGCGGCTCAGGCAAACAAGCGGGCGGATGGTTTTATGCCTTGTCCATGTGCTCGCTGTAAGAATGGTCACAATTACTCTACGTCAAGAACCATTCATGTCCACCTGTTTAAGACCGGTTTCATGCCCCATTATAATGTTTGGACCAAGCATGGAGAAAGAGGGGTTATGATGGAAGACAATGAAGAAGAAGAGGACGACGACGGCTATCCTGGCCATGGGTTCCCTGAATACGATGATACAACAATGGGGGAAGAAACTGAGTCGGTAATGCGGGAAGAAGCTGAGCCGGCAATGCGGGAAGAAGCTGAAGAAGAGGCATCAGATGAGCCCGTTGATGATCTAGGTCGGGCCATTGCCGATGCAAAGAGAAACTGCACAAGTGATTTGGAGAAGAAGAAGTTGCAGCGCATGTTAGAGGATCACAAAAAAATTTTGTACCCGAATTGCGTAGGTGACAAGAAAAAGCTGGGCACCACACTGGAATTGCTGCAATGCAAGGCAGAGAATGGTGTATCTGACAAGGGATTTGGAAAGTTGCTGGTAATGATAAAGTATATGCTTCCAAAGGACAACGAATTGCCCGAGAGTACGTGCGAAGCAAAGAAGGTTGTCTGCCCTCTAGGGTTAGAGGTGCAGAAGATACATGCATGCCCTAATGATTGCATCCTCTACCGCGGTGAGTACGAGGATTTGAACGCTTGCCCGATATGTGGTGCATTGCGCTATAAGATCTGCCGCGATGACCCTGGTGATGTCGAGGGCCGGCGCCCCAGGAAGAAGATTCCTGCCAAGGTGATGTGGTATGCTCCTATAATACCATGGTTGAAACGTTTGTTCCAAAACAAAGAGCATGCCAAGGCGATGCGATGGCACAGAGAAGACCGTAAGAAAGACGGAAAGTTGAGAGTACCCGCTGACGGGTCGCAGTGGAGAAAAATCGAAAGAAAGTACGGGAAGGAGTTTGCAGATGACGCAAGGAGCGTATGGTTTGGTCTAAGCGCAGATGGCATTAATCCTTTTGGGGAGCAGAGCAGCAACCATAGCACCTGGCCTGTGACTCTATGTTTGTATAACCTTCCTCCTTGGTTGTGCATGAAGCGGAAGTTTATTATGATGCCAGTGCTCATCCAAGGCCCTAAGCAACCCGGCAACGACATTGATGTGTACCTAAGGCCATTAGTTGAAGAACTCTTACAACTGTGGAATGGAACAGGTGTACGTGCATGGGATGAGCACATGGGGGAAGAATTTGACCTAAAGGCGTTGCTGTTCGTGACCATCAATGATTGGCCTGCTCTCAGTAACCTTTCAGGACAGACAAACAAGGGATACCGCGCATGCACGCACTGTTTGGACGGTACTGACAGTATATATTTGGCTAATAAGAATGTGTACCTGGGACATCGTCGATTTCTTCCGAGAAGGCATCCCGTAAGAAAGAAAGGCAAGCATTTCAAAGGTGAGGCGGATCACCGGACGAAGCCTCGCCACCGTACTGGTGCTGATGTACATGATATGGTCAAGGATTTGAAGGTGGTCTTTGGAAAGGGTCCTGGTGGACAACCTGTTCCGAATGACGCTGACGGACGCGCACCCATGTGGAAGAAGAAATCTATATTTTGGGACCTGCCCTATTGGAAAGACCTCGAGGTCCGCTCCGCAATCGACGTGATGCACGTGACGAAGAATCTTTGTGTGACCCTGCTTGGCTTCTTGGGCGTGTATGGGAAGACAAAAGATACACCTGAGGCACGGGAGGACCAGCAACGTATGCACGGAAAAGACGGCATACATCAGGGTCATGCAAGCTACGCTCTTACCAAAGAAGAGAAGGAAATCTTCTTTGAATGCCTGCTCAGTATTAAGGTACCGTCTGGCTTCTCGTCAAATATAAATGGAATAATAAACATGGCAGAGAAAAAGTTCCAGAACCTAAAGTCTCATGACTGCCACGTGATTATGACGCAACTGCTTCCGGTTGCATTGAGGGGGCTTCTACCGGAAAACGTTCGATTAGCCATTGTGAAGCTATGTGCATTTCTCAATGCAATCTCTCAGAAGGTAATCGATCCAGAAATCATACCAAGGTTACAGAATGATTTGGTGCAATGTCTTGTCAGTTTCGAGTTGGTGTTCCCACCATCCTTCTTCAACATCATGACGCACGTCCTAGTTCACCTATGCGAAGAGATTAATGTTTTGGGTCCTGTATTTCTACACAATATGTTCCCCTTTGAGAGGTTCATGGGAGTCTTAAAGAAATATGTTCATAACCGTGCTAGGCCAGAAGGAAGTATCTCCAAGGGCTGTCAAAATGAGGAGGTCATTGAGTTTTGTATTGACTTTATTCCTGACCTTAAGCCGATTGGTGTTCCTGAATCGCGGCATAAGGGCAGACTGGATGGAAAAGGCACGCTAGGAGGGGAACAAATAATATGTATGGACGGAAATTCTCTCACTGAAGCACACTACACAGTTCTACAGAATTCCGCCTTGGTGGCTCCGTATATGGATGAACACAAGAATTTGCTACGCTCCAAACACCCGGAGCGGTCTGATGACTGGATTACACGTGAACAAACCAGGAGTTTCGCCAGCTGGTTGCAAGCACGTACCATGCATGACACCTCTATTGAAGATGACCTGTACTTGCTGTCCCAGTTACCATCTTCGAATATAATGACTTTCAAAGGGTACGAGATAAATGGTAATACATTTCACACGATCGCCCAAGATAAGAAGAGCACCAACCAAAACAGTGGTGTCCGCTTTGATGTAGAAACCAAGACGGGAAAGGAAACATATTATGGTTATATACAGGACATATGGGAACTTGACTATCGACGTGGTTTGAAGGTCCCTTTGTTTCGGTGCAAATGGGTCAATATGACACGAGGCGGGGTAACGGAAGACCCGCAGTACGGAATGACAATAGTGGATCTCAACAATCTTGCGTATGCAGACGAACCATTCGTCCTAGCCAATGATGTGGCACAGGTTTTCTATGTGAAGGACATGTCTACCAAGCCAAGAAAAAGAAAAGATAAGAAAGGGAATGCATCATACGATGAGCCAAAGCGCTACATAGTTCTTTCTGGGAAGAGAAACATCATGGGAGTGGATGACAAGACAGACAAGTCAGAAGATTATGAAAAGTTTGATGAAATTGCTCCATTCACAGTGAATATTGACCCGAGCATCCCGTTAAATGATGAAGATTTTCCATGGCTACGACGCAAAGGGACACACGCGAAGAAAAAGTTCACACCCAAAGATCTGGGATGTGATCGGCTTAACTATCATCACTTTCTTCTGTGTTTCACACCCAGGAGGGAATCTCTGTAATAGTTAGGGTAGCTAGTTATGTGTTTTGGCATTTGAAACGCGGAGAAATTTTATGTGCAAGCAAATTCTTTCATGCATTTATTGATTTTTTCAGCTAAATGACCCTGAAATTGAAAAGCATTTCAAATGAACTCAGAAAAGGATGAAAGTTGGCATGGTATCATAATTTCACCCACATAGCATGTGCAAAAAAGTAGAGAGGGTTACCGCAAAAACTGGATGCACTTTGTGTACAAAATGGATAATCTGTTTCGAAGTATCAGGGTTTCGGACGAAAACTCATCCGTTACAAAGGCATTTCATTTTTAAATAACTTAAGCATTACCAAATTGAATATAATGATAAAACACACTAATATTAAACATAAGAAAAAAGAATCACTGGAAAATTTATTTTTAAAGTTAAGTTATTCACAAACTAGTGATTCACACAAATTTCAAATAATTCAAAATTTAAACTATTCAAATTTAAAAACTACCGGCACTAACTGAAACTTTCTAAAAACTATCAAAAATATTCACAAAGAAACTCTAAATACAGCAAAAAACAACTAAAAATAAATAAAACAAAATAAATAAAGCAGAAAAGAAAAAACTAAATGAAAAAAGCCCACCTACCGGGCCACAGCGGCCTGCATACGACTAGAAACCCAACCTGTTGTTGGGCCAGGATGCAGGTCCGCAAGCCAAGTAGGCCCCACAGGGCAGAGTAGCAGAGGTAGGCCCAGAAGGCCTGCTTTAGAGAGGAGCTCGAGATAGCAACGGCGGCGGGGCTTATAAGCAGGTGTGAGCGCCCTTCGGCTAGCGAGGTGGGACTAAACTTCTGCGCCCCTCGCCTGACAGCGCACACCCTTTAGTACCGGGTCGTGGCACCAACCGGTACTAAAGGGGGGGCCTTTAGTACCGGTTGGAGCCACCACCCGATACTAAAGGGGGTCGCTTCCCGCCGCTTGGGCTAGCCAAAACATACCTTTACTACCGGTTGGTGGCTCCAACCGGTACTAAAGGTGCCTTCTATATATACAACACTTCGAAAAATTTCATTCTCCCCCTCTGTTTCTTCCCGATCGATCGACGCCGCCCCCGTCGCGCGCCGTTGCCGTCGCCGCCCTCATCCTCGTCGCCGCCCTCATCCCCGTCGCCGCCCCTGTCCCCGTCACCGCCCCCGTCGCCGCCCCCGTCGCCGTCGCCGCCCTCATCTCCGTCGCCGCCCCGGGCCCGTCCTCGTCCACGTCGCGCCGTCCCCGCGTCGCCGCCCCATCACGCCCCGGGCCGTCTCCTCGCCGTCGCCGTTGCCCCGCTGTGAGCTCTCCCCCTCTAACCCCTCTCCGATCCCTCGCCCCCGGTGGCCGCCGCCCCTCCCCGAGCCCATACACACACAAGCATGAACACACACACACGCACATTTCCTTAATTAAGTTAATTAGTATATACGTATTTTGTATGTTTAATTAGTTTAGATTTTTCATATTATTATTTTATCACTAGTATATATGTATGAATGCATGTTAGATGGATGTATAGAAGTTGTTTTTTCTGTTTTTAGTGTTAGATGCTTAATTAGTATGAAATAGCATATAGAATTTTGACATATGCAATCATAGCATAATTAGTGTTACATTTGCATATAGTATTTGTTGTCGACGATGCCCGGCCCGCATCCTCGCCGTCGACCCGTTCGCGACGACGTCCTGCTTCAGAGGACCCATGTCCGGGACTGGGCTCCGCCGGGCTGGCACTGGGAGGTGCTACCTTCAAGGGCGCGACGCGTGGTGAGGAACCCGGCCCCGGGTCCCGTCGTCGACCCTCATCTCCTTTGGTGGCATTTGCGTGGGCCACTTTCGGTGCGGAGGGAGCCGGCCCCGCCGGAAGTGGTACGTCGCCGTGTCAGGGAGGAGGACGAGCATGTCCATCGCTACATGGCTGCTATGGACGTCAGGTTCTCCAATACCAGGCAGGTTCTTTGGGGAGATCACCCGAGCTATGATCCAGTGATGGTTCCTTCACTTTGGTTGTCCACCGCCTAGATTACTCTCTAGTATTCGATCTTTATTAGCTAGCTAGCTAGCTAGTGATGTATTCGATATATAATATTCGAGATGATTTATTCGAGATTATATATATTATTTGAGACGATGTATTTGAGATTATATCTATTATTCGAGACAACGTATTCGAGATTAAATCTATTATTCGAGACGATGTATTCGAGATTATATCTATTATTCGAGACGATGTATTCGAGATTATATCTATTATTCGAGATTATACTAAATTGTTTTATATTTCTTTTGCCATAGTTAAATAAAAGCTATGGCGGACAATACCGACAGAGAGAGAGAACAGACCATGTTCGATATCATACGCAGGCCAGATGATGATCAGAATGAAGAAGATTTTGACGGCTCCGAATTTCTAAACAACACCGGAGAGGGTGATATGATATTCGATCGCGACGACCGAGAAGATGAAGTCATGAACTACGACGAAGAACATGTTGATCCTGAAACAACAAACACCGGCGAGGTATATATATTTATATAAGCAGGAATCTGGTGATCATCGCATGTTTTAAATGAGTTGAAGATATATTAACGAATCGATCTTTCTTCTTTCAGCCATCCGTATCGAGCAAATCTTCAGGCAAAAGGACGAAACGAGGCCCGAACAAAAAGTTGAAGGAGGGCGTAAAGTACAATATCGAGGCATTCAATCCTAATGGCGAACCATTAGCGCCTAAGAAGATTGCGGACAAGTTCGTTCATCCGTGCGGAGTTCTTGTGAAGGACCAACTCCCGATCTCCCTTCAAGAATGGCGAAAGCAAGCAAATCCACGTCCAGATGTTACTTTTGTCAACGAGAATCAAAAAAAATCTGCTTTGGGATACTCTCATGGAACATTTCACCCTACCAGATAATTTCACAGAAGCAGATGTGCGGAAAGTCAAGGACGCTGCTTTTAAGAAGATGGCGGTTGCATTCAAGAACCACAAGAGAATAACGTGGGAGAAGTACGTCAAGGGAGGAAGGAAAACTCCAGTATTCGAGGGGATACTAGAGAATCAAAGTGCTCATTGGGACGATTTCGTGAAATTCAAGGATTCAAAATTAGCTAAGGAACGGTCGAGAATAAACAAGAAGAATGCCGAAAAAAAGGATAAGTTCCATAAGCTGGGGCCAGGTGGCTACGCGGTGGCAATGCCTAAGTGGAATAAGTTTGATAAAGAGATGGAGGATGCAGATGTCACTCCGGTTACTAAGAGCTGGCCCCTCAGGTGCAGGACTTGGTTCTATGCGCATGGGGGGGAGTTGGACCCGAAGACAGGCAATGTTTCGACGAAGGCATGTCTGAACGGAGCCGACGATGCGCTACTTGTTGCAATAGAAGAGGCTCGATCGTTGGTGTTCCAGCCCAACAGAGAGAACGACGAGCTTACGCGTGCCTTGGGAAATCCTGAACACCCGGGAAGAACACGAGGCAAGGGCGCTCTTCCATGGTATGAGGGGTTTTCGGACTGGAACGCCGACTACAGAACCCGTGCGAGAAAGAAGATTGCGGAGGAGAAGAAGAGGAAGATGGAGGAGGAGCAGAGGAAGCGGGACTATGAACGCCTTCAAGGCCTAGAAGCAAGTCAAGCGGAATTGGCAGCTAAATTCCAGCGGCAGCAGGAGCAGATCGACTCACTTAGCCAGCAAAGGGGGTCTCAGCATCTGCAGCAGCTAGCGGATGATCCAGCATTGGATACCACCGCCCCATCCATGCCGAGAAGCAGCGTGGGTTCCACCCCGGGCGACGCAGTAGTGCTGGATAGATACCCCGTGGATGACATCATGGAGAACACTAACTGCGAGCTACACTTCAAAATGAAGAACATATCCATGAAGGTGGCGGACGTCGTTGCTTTTTCAAATTCCCCCGAGGCAACCTTCCATTGCAACCCGATTCCAGCGGGCTATGCTCGTGTCTTGGTTGATGAGGTGGTGGACCCATATTCGGAGCTACAGCTTGACATTCCTGGAGGTGACGACGAGCACACATTGGGAGAGGCCATACATCGTGTCATCCTATGGAGAAAGGATTGCGTCATCTTTCGAAGGCCACCGACACCGCGTCACCCGACTCCTCGTCGAAGTCCGCCACCGAGTCAGCAGACTCCCGCTCCTCCAAGTCCACCAACGCTTGAGGCCACTCCTCCTCCTCCAAGTCCGGCAAAGTGTCAGGCCACTCCTCCTCCAAGTCCGACACAGCGTCAGACCTCCACTTCTCCTCCAAGTCCGGCACAACCTCAGGCCACCACAAGTCCGGCACAGCTTCAGGCCACTCCTCCTCGTCCAACTGAGCCCCGTCAGCCGTCTCTGCCGCCTCAGCAGTCGCAGAAGAGACACCCCGCAGCTATGGTGCGTAGCGGTACGAGTCAAGGTCATAGTACAGGAAGTACAGGCGGAGGCAAGCGATATAAATATGGTCCAAACCCCACTACTCCTCTTCCTGTGAGGGCTTACGGCAGGACCGAGGAGCAAAACAATGCCATAGTGCAGGCAGAAGTCGACGCCCATTTTGGACCGAAACCGCCACCGCCGCCAAGGGAGAAAGTGCCTGTGGAAGTAGTTGACCACTTCATTCGTATGGCTCAACCACCAGCTCCTAAGCCTGTTGACTCAGACTATGAGCGCCACATCAGGAAGTTACATCGACGACGTCTACAGAAGGAGGCGAGCTCGAGCTCGAGCAAACAACAAGCAGCTGTCAAAAAATGCAGGAAAACCGTTGCCTAGCTGGGAAAACAGGCGGCGCAATCGACCCCCCCGCTTGTTGTGCCGCCAACAACATGTGACAGTACGCGCGCCCAATATTATTGTGGCCAAACAGTTTACGTTCCCGAGGTGGGCGATGTGGTAATAACCCAGGAGCATATAATGCAGGCTGAAGAACTCAAGATCACTGTTGGACAACCCCTCGAGATCGAGGACATGCCTGGGATTACAGAGGAGGAAATAAAACGGAAATATGTCCGGGGCCAACCTTTGGTCGAGCCAGAAGATGTCAACAAGCTCCCAACGAGAATGTATGAATTGCATCAATGGTACATGGACATTACCAAGAGATCCAATCGATAGTCCCTCATGGTGAATGTCAAGAAGGATGATTACTACCATGAGAAAGCTGTGGCCATTGAGTATCCTGAACTGTTTCAGTTATACAATCAAGACGCACTCGACAAATCTATCGTCAGTTGCTATTGTCTGTAAGTGATTTCTTTCTGTAATTTAAGTCTCAAGCTAACTGTAGTGATCCTTTTGATCAATCATTACCTGTAATTATCCTCACTATATTCTTTTCTGTGGTATTATGCAGGATGAAGATGTATGAAATGAGAAAAGGTGGACGCTATGGCATTGGGTTCATTGACCCAAACACCGTTAATGAATACACATGGAAAATGAACAAGCATCAAGAAAAAGAGGTAGAGGACAGCATGCTAGAGTTCTTGAAGCGCCTCAAATATAATGAAGATATACTACTTCCTTACAACTTCCAGTGAGTCACACTTTCTTGTACTACAAATTCTCTGTTTTTGCCTACTAGCTAGCTACATGTTTTTGCTTACATATGCCCGCTTAATTAAGACATGCAAACATGTGTGCATGCAGATTTCACTGGATCTTGTGTATCATTAAAGTTGGCGCCGGAACAGTTGAAATACTGGACTCGCTACTCAAAGCAAATAGTGACTATAACATCTTGTTTGGGATAGTCAACAGGTAGTTTCAATCATTATTAACTATATATCTCGGCTTATTTAGTTCGTCATTAATCACTAGTAGAAAAATGGTCAAACGTGAAGCACATTAGTGCCGGTTTGTATTTGAGCCGGCACTAATGTATACATTAGTGCCGGTTCCAACGGATAGCCGGGCCGCTTTCATTAGTACCGGTTCGTGGCGAACCTTTAGCACCGTTTCGTGCCACGAATCGGTACTAATGAGAGTGGTGGTAGGATGTTGTCAGAGTGGGGCCCCTCCAGCACCTTTAGTACCGGTTCGTGCCACGAACCGGTACTAAAGGTCGTCCTATATAAACCCTTCGTCCACCAGCACTCTGTTCTTCCCCCTTTCCCCTCTCCGGCCCTCTCCTCTGTTCTTCCCTTCTTCCTCTCGAGTTCATCACAAAATTTGCCCAAAATTTGTCAAGATTTGAAGGCCCTCATCCATTCAAATGATCACAAAGGTTAGCAACTTTGTCCTTTCATCTCTCATTGCTAGATTAGCTCTTGCATTGGTTTATATAGTGATTAATTTGTGAGTTTAGTAATTTGGGAGGATATATATATATGTGCTAGTATTTGATTTATATGCAATTTGAGGTCAAAAATAACACTTAGTTTGCATATGTAGGTGTGGTTTACTTAGTGCCTTCTAAATCTCCATCGTAGCCACCGTCGATCGCCCGCACCGTCCCGTCGCCGGCACCACCTTGTGGTGAGCCTCTTGTTCATGAAATTTTATATAAAAATTGATGTTTGTGTGATTTGGATATATAGTTACTCGTATAATTATCTTACCCGTACGTTGTTTGTTATACATATAGTGCCATGGTTTTGATATCCGTCCCCGTCGGCCCTAGTCCTTGTTATGATTCGGATGTGGTATGTATATTCTCTTTTAAAACTAGTTGCATTTCGTGTTTACGACAAATTATGCCCATCAAGTTGACATACATATTTTTTCTAGGAGGTATCTGAACCGGAAATTCCAACCGACCCTATTGCCGAGAGGTTAAATTTAGTTGAAAGAGAAAACGAGTACTTGAAAGAAAAATTGAAAAGAATTGAGGGGGAGAAGATGGAATTGGAGTTGCATGTTGCCGATGTCGTCGATGATCACAAGATCAAGATGGAGAAAATGCGCTTGAAGATTAGAAAGATTAGAAAATATGCCATCGATAGTGAGGCTTGGTATCATTATGCTGTTGGATCCATTGTTACCTTAGTTGCGATCTTGATCGTATTTGTTGTTGCATTTAAATGCTTTAGCTAGAGAGTTATTTGTTTGTTGCATTTAAGTGTTGTATGAACTTTATGTATGAACTTGTATTAAATTTGGTCTATTCGGTGTTGTGTAATGAAGATGAGCCGGCAATGGATGTACGATGACCGATGCTCTCCCCAGTTCGTTGAGGGCGTGCGTACTTTTCTGCTTGCGGCTCAGGCAAACAAGCGGGAGGATGGTTTTATGCCTTGTCCATGTGCTCGCTGTAAGAATGGTCACAATTACTCTACGTCAAGAACCATTCACGTCCACCTGTTTAAGACCGGTTTCATGCCCCATTATAATGTTTGGACCAAGAACGGAGAATGAGGGGTTATGATGGAAGACAATGAAGAAGAAGAGGACGACGATAGCTATCCTGGCCATGGGTTCCGTGAATACGATGATACAACAATGGGGGAAGAAGCTGAGCCGGTAATGCGGGAAGAAGCTGAGCCGGCAATGCGGGAAGAAGCTGAAGAAGAGGCATCAGATGAGCCCGTTGATGATCTAGGTCGGGCCATTGCCGATGCAAAGAGAAACTGTGCAAGTGATTTGGAGAAGAAGAAGTTGCAGCGCATGTTAGAGGATCACAAAAAATTGTTGTACCCGAATTGCGTAGGTGACAAGAAAAAGCTGGGCACCACACTGGAATTGCTGCAATGCAAGGCAGAGAATGGTGTATCTGACAAGGGATTTGGAAAGTTGCTGGTAATGATAAAGGATATGCTTCCAAAGGACAATGAATTGCCCGAGAGTACGTACGAAGCAAAGAAGGTTGTTTGCCCTCTAGGGTTAGAGGTGCAGAAGATACATACATGCCCTAATGATTGCATCCTCTACCGCGGTGAGTACGAGGATTTGAACGCTTGCCCGGTATGTGGTGCATTGCGCTATAAGATCTGCCGCGATGACCCTGGTGATGTCGAGGGCCGGCGCCCCAGGAAGAAGATTCCTACCAAGGTGATGTGGTATGCTCCTATAATACCACGGTTGAAATGTTTGTTCCAAAACAAAGAGCATGCCAAGGCAATGCGATGGCACAGAGAAGACCGTAAGAAAGACGGAAAGTTTAGAGTACCCGCTGACGGGTCGCAGTGGAGAAAAATCAAAAGAAAGTACGGGAAGGAGTTTGCAGATGACGCAAGGAGCGTATGGTTTGGTCTAAGTGCAGATGGCATTAATCCTTTTGGGGAGCAGAGCAGCAACCATAGCACCTGGCCTGTGACTCTATGTTTGTATAACCTTCCTCCTTGGTTGTGCATGAAGCGGAAGTTCATTATGATGCCAGTGCTCATCCAAGGCCCTAAGCAACCCGGCAACGACATTGATGTGTACCTAAGGCCATTAGTTGAAGAACTCTTACAACTGTGGAATGGAACAGGTGTACGTGCATGGGATGAGCACATGGGGGAAGAATTTGACCTAAAGGCGTTGCTGTTCGTGACCATCAATGATTGGCCTGCTCTCAGAAACCTTTCAGGACAGACAAACAAGGGATACCGCGCATGCACGCACTGTTTGGACGGTACTGACAGTATATATTTGGCTAATAAGAATGTGTACCTGGGACATCGTCGATTTCTTCCGAGAAGGCATCCCGTAAGAAAGAAAGGCAAGCATTTCAAAGGTGAGGCGGATCACTGGACGAAGCCTCGCCACCGTACTGGTGCTGATGTACATGATATGGTCAAGGATTTGAAGGTGGTCTTTGGAAAGGGTCCTGGTGGATAACCTGTTCCGAATGACGCTGACGGACGCGCACCCATGTGGAAGAAGAAATCTATATTTTGGGACCTGCCCTATTGGAAAGACCTCGAGATCCGCTCTGCAATCGACGTGATGCACGTGACGAAGAATCTTTGTGTGACCCTGCTTGGCTTCTTGGGCGTGTATGGGAAGACAAAAGATACACCTGAGGCACGGGAGGACCAGTAACGTATGCACGGAAAAGACGGCATACATCAGGGTCATGCAAGCTACGCTCTTACCAAAGAAGAGAAGGAAATCTTCTTTGAATGCCTGCTCAGTATTAAGGTACCGTCTGGCTTCTCGTCAAATATAAATGGAATAATAAACATGGCAGAGAAAAAGTTCCAGAACCTAAAGTCTCATGACTGCCATGTGATTATGACGCAACTGCTTCCGGTTGCATTGAGGGGGCTTCTACCGGAAAACGTTCGATTAGCCATTGTGAAGCTATGTGCATTTCTCAATGCAATCTCTCAGAAGGTAATCGATCCAGAAATCATACCAAGGTTACAGAATGATTTGGTGCAATGTCTTGTCAGTTTCGAGTTGGTGTTCCCACCTTCCTTATTCAACATCATGACGCACGTCCTAGTTCACCTATGCGAAGAGATTAACGTTGTGGGTCCTGTATTTCTACACAATATGTTCCCCTTTGAGAGGTTCATGGGAGTCTTAAAGAAATATGTTCATAACCGTGCTAGGCCAGAAGGAAGCATCTCCAAGGGCCGTCAAAATGAGGAGGTCATTGAGTTTTGTATTGACTTTATTCCTGACCTTAAGCCGATTGGTGTTCCTGAATCGCGGCATAAGGGCAGACTGGATGGAAAAGGCACGCTAGGAGGGGAACAAATAATATGTATGGACGGACATTCTCTCACTGAAGCACACTACACAGTTCTACAGAATTCCGCCTTGGTGGCTCCGTATATGGATGAACACAAGAATTTGCTACGCTCCAAACACCCGGAGCGGTCTGATGACTGGATTACACGTGAACAAACCAGGAGTTTCGCCAGCTGGTTGCAAGCACGTACCATGCATGACACCTCTATTGAAGATGACCTGTACTTGCTGTCCCAGTTACCATCTTCGAATATAATGACTTTCAAAGGGTACGAGATAAATGGTAATACATTTTACACGACCGCCCAAGATAAGAAGAGCACCAACCAAAACAGTGGTGGCCGCTTTGATGCAGAAACCAAGACGGGAAAGGGAACATATTATGGTTATATACAGGACATATGGGAACTTGACTATCGACGTGGTTTGAAGGTCCCTTTGTTTCTGTGCAAATGGGTCAATATGACACGAGGCGGGGTAACGGAAGACCCGCAGTATGGAATGACAACAGTGGATCTCAACAATCTTGCGTATGCAGACGAACCATTCGTCCTAGCCAATGATGTGGCACAGGTTTTCTATGTGAAGGACATGTCTACCAAGCCAAGAAAAAGAAAAGATAAGGAAGCGAATGCATCGTACGATGAGTCAAAGAGGCACATAGTTCTTTCTGGGAAGAGAAACATCGTGGGAGTGGATGACAAGACAGACAAGTAAGAAGATTATGAAAAGTTTGATGAAATTGCTCCATTCACAGTGAATATTGACCCGAGCATCCCGTTAAATGATGAAGATTTTCCATGGCTACGACGCAAAGGGACACACGCGAAGAACAAGTTTCACACCCAAAGATCTGGGATGTGATCGGCTTAACTATCATCACTTTCTTCTGTGTTTCACACCCAGGAGGGAATCTCTGTAATAGTTAGGGTAGCTAGTTATGTGTTTTGGCATTTGAAACGCGGAGAAATTTTATGTGCAAGCAAATTCTTTCATGCATTTATTGATTTTTTCAGCTAAATGACCCTGAAATTGAAAAGCATTTCAAATGAACTCAGAAAAGGATGAAAGTTGGCATGGTATCATAATTTCACCCACATAGCATGTGCAAAAAAGTAGAGAGGGTTACCGCAAAAACTGGATGCACTTCGTGTACAAAATGGACAATCTGCTTCGATGTATCAGGGTTTCGGACGAAAACTCATCCGTTACAAAGGCATTTCATTTTTAAATAACTTAAGCATTACCAAATTGAATATAATGATAAAACACACTAATATTAAACATAAGAAAAAAGAATCACTGGAAAATGTATTTTTAAAGTTAAGTTATTCACAAACTAGTGATTCACACAAATTTCAAATAATTCAAAATTTAAACTATTCAAGTTTAAAAACTACCGGCACTAACTGAAAGTTTCTAAAAACTATCAATAATATTCACAAAGAAACTCTAAATACAGCAAAAAACAACTAAAAATAAATAAAACAAAATAAATAAAGCAGAAAAGAAAAAACTAAATGAAAAAAGCCCACCTACCGAGCCACAGCGGCCTGCATACGACTAGAAACCCAACCTGTTGTTGGGCCAGGATGCAGGCCCGCAAGCCCAATAGGCCCCACAGGGCAGAGTAGCAGAGGTAGGCCCAGAAGGCTTGCTTTAGATAGGATCTCGAGACAGCAACGGCGGCGGGGCTTATAAGCAGGTGTGAGCGCCCTTCGGCTAGCGAGGTGGGACTAAACTTTTGCGCCCCTCGCCTGGCAGCGCACCCCCTTTAGTAGCGGGTCGTGGCACCAACCGCTACTAAAGGGGGGGCCTTTAGTACCGGTTGGAGCCAGGAACCGGTACTAAAGGGGGGTGCTTCCCCCCGCTTGGCCTGGCCAAAACAGGCCTTTAGTACTGGTTGGTGGCTCCAACCGGTACTAAAGGTGACCCCTATATAAGAAACACTTCGAAAATTTTCAGTTTCTCATCTCCCACTTCTCTCTGCCGCCGCCCCGTCCCGCGCCGTCGCCTCCCCCGTCGCGCCGTCCCCGTCGACTCCGCGACGCCCCCGTCCTCGTCGCGTCGTCCCCGTCGACTCCGCGGCACCCCCGTCGCTGTCCCGGTCGCCGATCCCCTCGCTTCGCCGTCGCCGTCGCCTTTGGATCGACCTCGCCTCGCCGTCGCCGTCGCCTCGACCTTGCCCGCGCGCGCTGTGAGCCCCTCCCCCGGCCCCTCTCCTCCCTCCAATCGATCGTAGCGCACACCGGCGCCGGCGCCGGCGCCGACCGTAGCGCACACACACACACGCGCGCGCACACACACACACTACATGCACACACACACACACACACACACTACACACACACTAGACGCGCGCACACACACAATTTTTCTGTTTTTAGCTTTTAGTTTTTTCTGTTTTTCTGTTTTTCATACAAAGTTTTAGATGAATTAATTAATTAGATTAGATTAATGTCAAATAGTATGTAGAAATGTTAGTTATAATATATATAATGTCAAATGTTATAGAAATGTTAGTTATATAGAAATGTTAGAAATTTTGGAAATGTTAGTTTTAGCTAGCTAGATGAATTAGATTAATTTCAAATTGTTAGACGATGATTGATGTTTTTTAGTTTCTTATATTTTTAGTTATAAAATTTAGAATTTGCATATATGAAATCATCACAATCCATCATTTAAAAAATGTTACTTTACTTTGCGGCATATAGTATTTTGTTGTCGACGATGACCGGCCCGCATCCTCGCCGTCGACACGTCCGCGACGACGTCCTGCTTCAGAGGACCCATGTCCGGGACTGGGCTCCGCCGGGCTGGCACTGGGAGGTGCTACCTTCAGGGGCGCGACACTTGGTGAGGAACCCGGCCCCGGGTCCCGTCGTCGACCCTCATCTCCTTTGGTGGCATTCGCGTGGGCCACTTTCGGTGCGGAGGGAGCCGGCCCCGCCGGAGGTGGTACGTCGCCGTGTCAGGGAGGAGGACGAGCACGTCCATCGCTACATGGCTGCTATGGATGTCAGGTTCTCCAATACCTGGCAGGTTCTTTAGGGAGATCACCCGAGCTATGATCCAGTGATGGTTCCTTCTCTTTGGGTGTCCACCGCCCGCACCTCAGGAACCGCGAGTGGCCTAGATTACTCTGTGGTATTCGATCTTTATTAGCTTGCTAGCTAGCTAGCTAGTGATGTATTCAATATTATATCTATTATTCGAGATGATGTATTCGAGATTATATCTATTATTCGAGACGATGTATTTGAGATTATATCTATTATTCGAGACGACGTATTCAAGATTAAATCTATTATTCGAGACGATGTATTCGAGATTATATCTATTATTCGAGACGATGTATTCGAGATTATATCTATTATTCGAGATTATACTAAATTGTTTTATATTTCTTTTGGCATAGTTAAATAAAAGCTATGGCGGACAATACCGACAGAGAGAGAGAACAGACCATGTTCGATATCATACGCGGGCCAGATGATGATCAGAATGAAGAAGATTTTGACGGCTCCGAATTTCTAAACAACACCGGAGAGGGTGATATGATATTCGATCGCGACGACCGAGAAGATGAAGTCATGAACTACGACGAAGAACATGTTGATCCTGAAACAACAAACACCGGCGAGGTATATATATTTATATAAGCAGGAATCTGGTGATCATCGCATGTTTTAAATGTGTTGAAGATATATTAATGAATCGATCTTTCTTCTTTCAGCCATCCGGATCGAGCAAATCTTCAGGCACAAGGACGAAACGAGGCCCGAACAAAAAGTTGAAGGAGGGCGTAAAGTACAATATCGAGGCATTCAAACCTAATGGCGAACCATTAGCGCCTAAGAAGATTGCGGACAAGTTCGTTCGTCAGTGCGGAGTTCTTGTGAAAGACCAACTCCCGATCTCCCTTCAAGAATGGCGAAAGCCAGCAAATCCACGTCCAGATGTTACTTTTGTCGACCAGAATCAAAAAAAATCTGCTTTGGGATACTCTCATGGAACATTTCACCCTACCAGATAATTTCACAGAAGCAGATGTGCGGAAAGTCAAGGACGCTACTTTTAGGAAGATGGCGGTTGCATTCAAGAACCACAAGAGAATGACGTGGGAGAAGTACGTCAAGGGAGGAAGGAAGACTCCAGTATTCGAGGGGATACTAGAGAATCAAAGTGCTCATTGGGACGATTTCGTGAAATTTCAAGGATTCAGAATTAGCTAAGGAACGGTCGAGAATAAACAAGAAGAATGCCGAAAAAAAGGATAAGTTCCATAAGCTGGGGCCAGGTGGCTACGCGGTGGTAATGCCTAAGTGGGATAAGTCTGAGAAAGAGATGGAGGATGCAGGTGTCACTCCGGTTACTAAGAGCTGGCCCCCCAGGTGCAGGACTTGGTTCTATGCGCATGGGGGGGGAGTTGGACCTGAAGACAGGCAATGTTTCGACGAAGGCATGTCTGAACGGAGCCGACGATGCGCTACTTGTTGCAATAGAAGAGGCTCGATCGGGGGTGTTCCAGCCCAACAGAGAGAACGACGAGCTTACGCGTGCCTTGGGAAATCCTGAACACCCGGGAAGAACACGAGGCAAGGGCGCTCTTCCATGGTATGAGGGGTTTTCGGACTGGAACGCCGACTACAGAACCCGTGCGAGAAAGAAGATTGCGGAGGAGAAGAAGAGGAAGATGGAGGAGGAGCAGAGGAAGCGGGACTATGAATGCCTTCAAGGCCTAGAAGCAAGTCAAGCGGAATTGGCAGCTAAATTCCAGCGGCAGCAGGAGCAGATCGACTCACTTAGCCAGCAAAGGGGGTCTCAGCATCTGCAGCAGCTAGCGGATGATCCAGCATTGGATACCACCGCCCCATCCATGCCGAGAAGCAGCGTGGGTTCCACCCCGGGCGACGCAGTAGTGCTGGATAGATACCCCGTGGATGACATCATGGAGAACACTAACTGCGAGCTACACTTCAAAATGAAGAACATATCCATGAAGGTGGCGGACGCCGTTGCTTTTTCAAATTCCCCCGAGGCAACCTTCCATTGCAACCCGATTCCAGCGGGCTATGCTCGTGTCTTGGTTGATGAGGTGGTGGACCCATATTCGGAGCTACAGCTTGACATTCCTGGAGGTGACGACGAGCACACATTGGGAGAGGCCATACATCGTGTCATCCTATGGAGAAAGGATTGCATCATCTTTCGAAGGCCACCGACACCGCGTCACCTGACTCCTCGTCGAAGTCCGCCACCGAGTCAGCAGACTCCTGCTCCTCCAAGTCCACCAACGCGTGAGGCCACTCCTCCTCCTCCAAGTCCGGAAAGTGTCAGGCCACTCCTCCTCCAAGTCCGACACAGCGTCAGACGTCCACTCCTCCTCCAAGTCCGGCACAACCTCAAGCCACTACAAGTCCGGCACAGCTTCAGGCCACTCCTCCTCGTCCAACTCAGCCCCGTCAGCCGTCTCCGCCGCCTCAGCAGTCGCAGAAGAGACACCCCGCAGCTATGGTGCGTAGCGGTACGAGTCGAGGTCATAGTCCAGGAAGTACAGGCGGAGGCAAGCGATATAAATATGGTCCAAACCTCACTACTCCTCTCCTGTGAGGGCTTACGACAGGACCGAGGAGCAAACCAATGCCATAGTGCAGGCAGAAGTCGACGCCCATTTTGGACCGAAACCGCCACCGCCGCCAAGGGAGAAAGTGCCTGTGGAAGTAGTTGACCACTTCATTCGTATGGCTCAACCACTAGCTCCTAAGCCTGTTGACTCAGACTATGAGCGCCACATCAGGAAGTTACATCGACGACGTCTACAGAAGGAGGCGAGCTCGAGCTCGAGCAAACAACAAGCAGCTGTCAAAAAATGCAGGAAAACCGTTGCCCAGCTGGGAAAACAGGCGGCGCAATTGACCCCCCTGCTTGTTGTGCCGCCAACAACACGTGACAGTACGCGCGCCCAATATTATTGTGGCCAAACAGTTTACGTTCCCGAGGTGGGCGATGTGGTAATAACCCAGGAGCATATAATGCAGGCTGAAGAACTCAAGATCACTGTTGGACAACTCCTCGAGATCGAGGACATGCCTGGGATTACAGAGGAGGAAATAAAACAGAAATATGTCCGGGGCCAACCTTTGGTCGAGCCAGAAGATGTCAACAAGCTCCCAACGAGAATGTATGAATTGCATCAATGGTACATGGACATTACCAAGAGATCCAATCGAGAGTCCCTCATGGTGAATGTCAAGAAGGATGATTACTACCATGAGAAAGCTGTGGCCGTTGAGTATCCTGAACTGTTTCAGTTATACAATCAAGACGCACTCGACAAATCTATCGTCAGTTGCTATTGTCTGTAAGTGATTTCTTTCTGTAATTTAAGTCTCAAGCTAGCTGTAGTGATCCTTTTGATCAATCATTACCTGTAATTATCCTCACTATATTCTTTTCTGTGGTATTATGCAGGATGAAGATGTATGAAATGAGAAAAGGTGGACGCTATGGCATTGGGTTCATTGACCCAAACACCGTTAATGAATATACATGGAAAATGAACAAGCATCAAGAAAAAGAGGTAGAGGACAGCATACTAGAGTTCTTGAAGCGCCTCAAATACAATGAAGATATACTACTTCCTTACAACTTCCAGTGAGTCACACTTTCTTGTACTACAAATTCTCTGTTTTTGCCTACTAGCTAGCTACATGTTTTTGCTTACATATGCCCGCTTAATTAAGACATGCAAATGTGTGTGCATGCAGATTTCACTGGATCTTGTGTATCATTAAAGTTGACGCCGGAACAGTTGAAATACTGGACTCGCTACTCAAAGCAAATAGTGACTATAACATCTTGTTTGGGATAGTCAACAGGTAATTTCAATCATTATTAACTATATATCTCGGCCTATTTAATTCATCATTTATTTCATGATATGAACTATTTAATAACCCCTTTATTCATTTTCTTTGTCAGCGGGCAGGGCTTGGGCAAGGTTCATCAGCGTCACGGAAGGCGAATGGAAACCAAAACTGAAATGGTTTCGATCCAAGGTAAGTAATTAAGTAGTACTAGCTAGCTAGCTAGCTGCCATCTCTTTAATTATCATGCTTGATTAATTATTATCTGATCAAATTAAATTCCATTCTCGTAATAAAGGCCCTGAAGCAGGCGCAGGGGACTGATCTGTGTGCATTCTGCGTTTGCGAGAACATTCGCATGATGGCGTCCGAAAGGAGCAGATCTCAAAGACAGGAATGGGTACGCTTGTCAGAACACTATTCACAATTTTTACACCATTATCGATATCTAGTCACACAACTAATACACATGCATATTGATCTCCTTCTTAACAGTTCAAAGAGGTGCGGGACAAGCTCCTACCAACGGAGCGCGTAGAAGCACTTCAAGAGGAAATAGCGGGATTTTTGCTCGACCAGGTCATAAATCCGAAGGGAGAATACTATTACCTGCTACCGCCCCCATGAACCACTTCCAATTGTCATCGTGCTCCGAAGGCACCAATTAGGCTAATGCCACTGGCTCCGAAGGCAACATGCATATGTAGGAGAAATTGTATATAGCTATACATGTGTGTATGTGTAAATTAATATGGTGGTTTGTGAGACATTGATGATATATATATATATATGATTGGTTCTACTAGAAATTCTATATATATATGCATAACGTGTACAATGTGTAGTACCGTAAAATACCAGCAAACGAAAAAGAATTAAAATGGAAAACACAAAATTAAATGAAAAAGAAATCATAAAACCAAAAACCCCACAACCATTTAGTACCGGTTGGTGTTATCAACCGGTACTAAAGGGCTCCCGGCCCCCGGAGCTGGCTCGTGCCACGTGGATCCCCTTTAGCACCGGTTCGTGCTGAACCGATACTAAAGGGGGGGGGGGCTTTAGTGCCGAAACTTTAGTGCCGGTTCCTAAACCGGCACTAAAGGGCCTTACGAACCGGTGCTATTGCCCGGTTCTGCACTAGTGAATTTCATGATATGAACTATTTAATAACCCCTTTATTCATTTTCTTTGTCGGCGGGCAGGGCTTGGGCAAGGTTCATCAGCGTCACGGAAGGCGAATGGAAACCAAAGCTGAAATGGTTTCGATCCAAGGTAAGTAATTAAGTAGTACTAGCTAGCTAGCTAGCTGCCATCTCTTTAATTATCATGCTTGATTAATTATTATCTGATCAAATTAAATTCCATTCTCGTAATAAAGACCCTGAAGCAGGCGCAGGGGACTGATCTGTGTGCATTCTGCGTTTGCGAGAACATTCGCATGATGGCGTCCGAAAGGAGCAGATCTCAAAGACAGGAATGGGTACGCTTGTCAGAACACTATTCACAATTTTTACACCATTATCGATATCTATTCACACAACTAATACACATGCATATTGATCTCCTTCTTAACAGTTCAAAGAGGTGCGGGACAAGCTCCTACCAACGGAGCGCGTAGAAGCACTTCAAGAGGAAATAGCGGGATTTTTGCTCGACCAGGTCATAAATCCGAAGGGAGAATACTATTACCCGCTACCGCCCCCATGAACCACTTCCAATTGTCATCGTGCTCCGAAGGCACCAATTAGGCTAATGCCACTGGCTCCGAAGGCAACATGCATATGTAGGAGAAATTGTATATAGCTATACATGTGTGTATGTGTAAATTAATATGGTGATTTGTGAGACATTGATGATATATATATATGATTGGTTCTACTAAAAATTCTATATATATATATATATATATATATATATATATATATATATATATATATATATATATATGCATAACGTGTACAATGTGTAGTACCGTAAAATACCAGCAAACGAAAAAGAATTAAAATGGAAAACACAAAATTAAATGAAAAAGAAATCATAAAACCAAAATCCCCACAACCATTTAGTACCGGTTGGTGTTACCAACCGGTACTAAAGGGCTCCCGGCCCCCAGAGCTGGCTCGTGCCACGTGGATCCCCTTTAGCACCGGTTCGTGCTGAACCGGTACTAAAGGGGGGGGGGGCTTTAGTGCCGAAACTTTAGTGCCGATTCCTAAACCGGCAGTAAAGGGCCTTACGAACCGGTGCTATTGCCCGGTTCTGCACTAGTGAGGGCCTTCGCTCTTATATATATAAGCTGCCGCACGGGATTAGTTCATCGTCGTAAATCCCCGGTGTTCATAACCTTCTCCAATATAATGAAGTTTCGCTGGTGGCACCCAGGCTCTTTTCTCCATTCGCATTGAAGGGTTTCCACGTTAAAACCTTGTGTCATGCGTGTTGATTCGTTCTTCTTTGTTCTATATTGCATGTCGTATCTCTAACAAAAACAAGAGAAGTAGAAACCCTTCGCATATTGAGATCAAGATGGTGTCTACATCGTCCATACCGACGGCGTCAAGCCGGTCTAGTTCTACGCTTCCTTGGCGGCCAGTATGAAGCGCATCTTTCACCACCACAAGACGGTGATGAGATGATTCGTGGTTGCTCCGACCGTGATGAGGACGCGATGAGGAGACGTGACTATATAAGCTCGCCGGCGTCAAAGACGTCTACAAAAATCCGACGTTTCACACAGAAACTACACATTCCCTAGGCTTCCTTGGCCTCGACGAGGAGTCCGGTGCCTGGCTGGACTCGGTGTTGGGAAATGGTGTCACAGACGTACTGCAGCTTCATCGACGCCGGCATCTTGCAAGAGCACCCCATCTTCATCGACGATGTGCTCGGCCCTGTCCACCCCACCAAGAGGGGCAAGTGTGTGGAAGCACACAGGTTTGACACGTGCTTTTTGCAACAACATGCTCATCTTCACAAAGACCTTCTTTAACGAATTTTTGTAAGGCGAATTCACATCGAGGGATCGCGTCAAGCATGACACCCACGTCGCCGCCATGGCCGCTGGCATTGGGAAGCTTGGGCCATACCAGGGCGGAGTCTGTAGTCCATATTGGCTCGCCTGCTGCCAGGAACGGTTGGGGGAGCACGAGGGGACAATAGCGCCGCCGCCTTCATGGTATGGATCAATACCTATGTAGGTCATCACCGCTATATATATACTTTGTAAGCCGCCGCATGGGATAAGTTCATCGTTATTAATCGATGGCGTGTCCGCACGCCACCAACGTGCTCGCACTGATCAAAAAACTGCACACTGACTGGACTTCGGTGATGATTCGCTCGGCACTGATGACGACGGCTAACACGGAGGATAACACCGGCAGGACATCGTCAATAGCGGGGTCAAGAACGCCGTCAACGCGACTACGCTGGTGGCCCATGTCGTGCTCATTCTCCCACCGCTCTCCATGCACCATGACACCAGTAGGCGGGACTACATGGACTTCCTCACCAGCCTCCAGTACACGACACAACAGATTCGGTGGTTCGACCCCGAATTCACCAAGTGCACGACGGCGCTGCCTCACAGCATGGCCAATCTGTACTATCCAGCTCTGGTGGTGATCTTCTCTGGAAGCATCCGCGTGCACACTCTGACCAGGACCCTGACAATGGTCTCCAAGGGAGAAGAGACGTACAATGTGACAGAGGTCGCGCCGGACTGGGTGCAATCGAATGCGGTGAACCATGTGTTATGATCGAGTTCATCCGAGTGTCAGTCCATTTTCCCATTGACCATTTGCTTGGCTCGTCTCTGGACTGGGGGTGTACTAACCTGGCAGCCGCATTGACGGCGGAGACTTGTGTGACATCTCACATAAGCTCGGTTTAATGGAGACGGAATGAACACTGCACCGACTGTCACTTGTGGTTGTGGATGTCTTCATTCCATCTCTTCCTTTACAAACACCACCCCATCTCACCAAACTATATAGTTCATATATTCTCACTTCTACCCCGTGATTCACTTATCGGACATATATATATCAGAACATTAGATTAATTCAGCCATGATAGGTAGAGGAATTGTTGGACATGCAGGAATGTGAGACATCAGGACATTTGCAAACCGCATATCTGACATACCATGTGGTTCAAAATTTTAGGCTCTTGGGAGGTTTATGATATTGGCCACCTAGCTCTAGTGTCATTGGACTAGCCACAAACAATTATACATCAAATGGACCCTCTGTGGCGTAGCTGGATATTGTAGGAATGAATGGTTTGGTCTTTGGTGGTGCACCTCTATGACGACCACATTGCTAATCCCGTTCATTAGATGATTGGTGTGCTTTCGTTAGCTACCGTTCCTTATGTGATAAGGGCATGAAAGGAAGCCAAACATATTGTGGTTGCTCCGTGCATCTTCAAGAACCATGGCCTCCCCAGTACCATATGTTTTTTTCTCGAAATAGAAAAAACTCCTGCTAGGAGTGTAGTTTCACGCGGCCTTTCAACTGTCATTCACCTAAGATGTGAATGTGGGTACTATTTTTGTATGACGTTAGTTTGAGCCTCATGTTAAATTGTAACTCACCCACTTCAAAATTGAATGCTAGTTGGATGGATTCAAATCATTGGTTCGCCAAATTTAGTAGAACATTTTTTTTGTTAACTAGCAAAGTGGCCCGCTCGATGCGCGGGCTAGAATTTTAGAAACTTTAATAATGAATCTCAAACTCCGTATAAACATACCCAAATGGTTAAAGAGCAATCAACTAATGCATACTTATCAACCTATTTACAAACACCATTAATATTGTCATAAATATTTTCAACATATTTATATTTCCGAACGTGTTTTCAATATATATCTTGTCATGGCGATGCTTGATAACACTTAACAGTTTGTGGTTGAATTGCCTTGACCATGTGAGGAAAGATCGGTAGTTGGATGGAACAAACACATAAAATTTGTACTTATCAATTTTTTTCAATTTATATCCTTTCATCGTGATGCTGATAGCATTTATTTATTTGTTTGTGGTTGAATAAGTCTTTGCATAGCTTATGTGATGGTTTCAGTGCACACCATCGAATCATTTTGTTTTTGTCGATCAAGACCAGATCTAGCACTGTATTCCTATAAGTAGTTAAGAAAAATATACTATTCATCCATTTCCTTTGTTCATGTGCTTGTAGGGGAAAGACCATCTTTTGTGTTGAATTAATCGGAATTAAAATTACAGTCCTATATAAATATTATTTATTTTCCCATTATGGTGCTAGATTAAATATGCCTTTGTACGTCATAGAGACAATGTACTATGGAGGACATATATATGGAAGCTACTTCATAAAAATTTAGTGCAGAAATGGAAAATATGTAATAGTAAAATAACAACAATACTATAGAAGAATGAAATATTTTCTATAACCTCACATGTACTGGCACATTTAATGCTATGAAACTATATTGTCTGTACCATAAATTATGTCAACTAAGAAAAAATATGTTTAAATGCATATTCAAATCTAGCAATAAGTGTGTTATTGTAGTTCACAGCAATAGGATCCATGTATTATATTACTTACGGACTTGAGTCTGTCATGCTGATACCATGAGAGGTAATTTAATTAGAAGCATGCACACGCATATTCAATGTAGGCAGAATGACGCGAACATTTGCGCAAATACTGATGCTTAATTTGACCCTAGATAAAATTTTGAACAAAGGTCAACTGGTAACTACAAACACATTGTAACAGTCTATAAATTGTATGTATATATGGTAAGGATGCTAAAAACGTGTTGAATTCTAAATAAAGAGCTATATAAATTGTAACTACAGTCATGTTAATATCCCCTCAAAATCAAGATGGACATTTTGAATTTTATAGCACTTGCAAACCTTCTACAATTTTCTGATATTTTTTTAAGAAGCATAGCTCCTGGAATTCGTCATCATTATGCACTGCAAGTGATCTATACATTTGGATGCAGCAACATTACAGGCTTATCGCGTGTCTCTTCATAATGTGAATAACATTACGAACAATTGTGGGAAATTGTCTAAAAAGGGGTTTGCATAGGAAGTGAAGGGAATAGGAAAGTCGAGCCATTCTTATACTGATATGATTCCGCGCTTTCAAAATTGACGAAACTACTAATAATGAAGACAATTATATGATCTACCACTTGGATTGTTTGCATTCACTGGTAACATAGGAAAATCACACATTATTTTGAACTGCTATACTTAACACTAATGTAGTGAATATAATGTTTTGATGTAGGAATTACAGTAACATTAATCGTGTTAAGGTAACTCCAGTAGAATGAAGGTAATCCTGCCATAACTAAACAATCTTCAATCTACAATCACATCATCACCTTAACTGGTAGCTAAAAATGACACATATACTGTCCACTTAACTATGCTCGTTATTATGGCCTGATTTATCCTTATATCATAAAATCTACACAAAGCAATTGGTCATTAATACATGAAATTTTATTCACTTCTTCTACATCGATTCTTGGAAATAGTAAATTATCCCGATATAATTCTTTTTCCATATAATGTGTGAAAACTACATGGGAATTATGAGGTAGTTAAAGGGTTAGTGTAGGCGAACGAACAGGAGGTCACCGTGGATTGTCTATAGTCGACCCTGTCAGAAAATATCCGTATTAGTTCCTTAATTAACATTGTCGCCGGTGCCGCTTCCTTGTTCCAATCGCCAGCATTGTCGTCGGTGCCGCTTCCTCGTATCCGTATCCCTATTACTCGCTTACTTCCTGTCAACATGTTCGTTTTTGAGCCCTATTGATTTCTCAAGGTGCAATACATACAGGTGCAAAGCTAGCCAAGAGAAACATCAATTTATGTCTCCAGCAGCTTGTGGCCTGTTGTGATAGCGAAAGGTTATCACGAAGTTTAGGAGAGAGCCGCTCAGAGAAACGACCAGTCACGTATGGAGTCTACGGCAAGCTGCACACGTAATTCTCAATCTAACTGATCTCTGCGTCCATGTCATGGTCGAACTGCAAGCCTGGAACTATAGTACGCACGACTCATGATGTACGCAGTACGCACTGATGTGAGCTGCTAGGCTGCTACTTTCATGTTCTTTCAGTGAGGTGCGAGCTGATCGTGCGTTGGTTGATACCTCATGTCCCCCTGTTGTGTTCACGTGTGCGTCCACTTCATCCGTCCAGATGCAAACTCTGCCTATTGGCTTGCCTTCCCAAGCACGCAGAAAAGAAAAATACTCTACAGTCTCTACTCCAATCAGGCCTATTGCAAAAAAATAATTTCTCCAGTCCAATCAAGACTCCAATCAAGGTTATTGCTTCTGGGAAGCCTTGCTTCCGTATGTGTGTCCGTCTGCATCGATCAGTCAGCAGCTTCATGCAAGGTAAACGGAGACACGCCCTTACAACTATATCTGGCATGCATGTCCGTTACATCGGGCAAGATGACTTCTGCTTTCACACATACCAGGTGATCGAGCAAGGTTATAAATATAAATTCAACATGTGAGGAAGCTTCATATCGAATGAACCTGGCTCCTGCCGCCAGCAAACCGTTGGTATATCTTGTAGCATGCCGCCATGTGCTGGAGCGTCTTCATGTCCGACAGGGCCGCCGGCTGATTTTCATGGGCACCAAATTTTGTAGATTAGGGGCAAGATTAGTTTCCAATTTTCATCGTCAGCTTCTATGCTGTTACCAATAAAACAAACTTAGAGGCCACCACCAGCACGTCCCTATACCTGACCTTCCTCCATGACAATTTCTCGCCGGTCCTGTACCTGAGCAGAAAACGTATTCCTTTTGGATTCTGGTTGAGATCCCACGATGAAAGCCTTGCTGGGAAGGAGATAGTGGATGACCCTAAACAATTTGGAAAAGAAGTCTGAGTATATTACCTCAGTTGCAGCGGATTGGCTTTGTGTACGTCTTGGATTGGCGCTCTATATGGACGTACGGGCCGCGGCCTCTTCCTTATGGCTAGGACGTATGTTGCCGAGAGCAAGAGCATGGCTGTGGAGTAGGGCGGCGGCGATCCTAATCATCCTAATTTTTTCTGTTTTCTTTTTTTTCGTAAGGTTGCCTCTGTATTCTTTTTAGTAGGGTTTCTATATACTGCCTTAGCTTGGGCGTGGGACATAGGGTTTCTATATACTGCCTTAGCTTGGGCGTGGGGGACAGGAGGAAATTGATTTGCTAATGGTCGGCTGTTTATAACCTTTATAATGGCAATGGTGGGTAATATGTTTATAACCTTTATAATGGCAATGGTGGGTAATTTTTTCACTTAATTCTAATCTAATGGCTATATAATTTCAGTCAAGAAAATAAACGGTTGGATGTTTGTGTTTTTTGTGGTAATTTCTAGATTATTTTCTTTTTTCTGGTGAACCCATCAAATACTTTTTATATATAATAATAGAATAGATTTTGAAGTCATGACATTTAGGACTCCGATTCATTATGAAAGTAGAAGAGAGTTTCCAGATTAATTTGTGGAAACCAGATGAAAACCATTACAACATGCCCACAGATAAGGCACACCTCCCGACCTTGCTACCCACATGACTCAGACACATTGCCGAGAAGAGAAGTCATCGAGATTGCCTACAATGTTATCGTCATCACTTCTCCCTAAGCAACATTCCACCCAACAAATGACACACGAGAACCTCGTTGACCTATGCCAACCGACCTGCCAAACATGTCAAGGACCAGGTAACTTTGACTCCGAGAACGAGTGTCATAGGAGAAAAAAGGACGCCTTGGACTAAGGTATCCTAACCAACCTATCACATGACATCATTGCCACCGTGTTGCCCGACATCACCACAACTCCGACTTCATGCAAAGGGACAACCTAGAATAACAAGACATTTCGTGCCCCAGCTCCTCTCACAACCACCAACATTGTCGCACGAGTCGCAGCGTCACGACCACATCGCCACACCTGCCACCTATCGTTCCGCCACTGGCCACCACTCCAAGAACAATGTCCTCATGGGGAAGCATGACACAGAAGCATCACGGTCTTCTAATCTTGAGGGAGATATGGGGTTTCCGTCGAGTGGTCCATGTGGAAACGAGCACCACACCTTGGCGACGTCTTTAGGAAGTGGCACTAGAGGGCGTCTCTGTCGCTGGCCTCGGACAATGCCCTAAAGCCAAGCTTTCACTCATCATGGCCTCGCCCGATGCCCACCCGAGCACATGTCCTGCCAGAACTCCAAGGGCCCACATCAACGGCCACCCCCTCCCACATCGCCAGGAAACTACACCTTAGTGGCATTTGTTACGCCTGCTTTCTCCTACGTATAGTGTATAGCTTGGGAGACAAATCGAGATTGTGCATCCTTGTATCTATATATGTGCACTTGCACGTGATCAATGAATTTTGTCGCATGCAATCCATCTTTCCTAACAATACTATTGGACCACTGCATTCAACACATGGAGACGGAATGAATACTCCATCAGCTCTCACAGTTCTGTGAGTAATGCTCTCCGTCTGTCTCCCTTTAAATACACCACTCTATCTTCACCAAGCTATATTGTTCATCTATCTAAACTTGTAACCAGTGATTGTCTTATTGGTGGCCATATAAACTAGGACATAAGATAGGTGGAAACCACATAGGCAGAGGAGACCAAACTAAAGGAGCCAAGGAGATGTATGGACAAACCGGAATTGGAGACATCGGGATATTAGCAAACCGTGTATGTTTAACAGCATGTTGTTCAAATTGTTAGGCTCTCGACAGGTTCAATGATACATGCCTCCAATTCATAGTATCACGAGATTAGTGTCACAGCTAGTGTTAGCAGTGCTGTGCACCAACGGGGAGGAGATGGGCCTGGGTTGTTGGGGCCTTGGCCGAGGTAGTGTGTGACTGTGATCTGCTGCCGCGTGTGGCCAGTTGGCGTGGAGCGTGGGAGTAATTTATGCCCAAACTGGATCCTCTGTTCGACAACAAATGAAAAGCAACTAATTCATCTGTGGTTGAGAGCTCCATACCTGTAAACAATTCCAATTTTCCATAAAGCATAGATGCTTTTCGCTCAAAAAAAAAACCCTATCCTCTTCTTCCTAATATCTCCCTCTTCACCTGCGCCTCCTCACCCCAAAATCCCTTTGTGCGGCTGCGATGCGCTCCTCTGGATCACGGTCCTCACAATTTGGTACTTAGAGCCAGCAAAATTTACGTAAAAAAAAATCTGGCCCACTTCTCTCACAGCCATTTGGTCTCTTGGACGATCTGTAACATTGGTGAGAGAGATCACTCTGAATCCTGCGCAGGGTTGGATCATTTAGGAGCGAGCCCCACGCGAGTCATCCATATCATCTTCTGAGACGTCTTATTCGCCATGGAACAGAGAGCTGTTTTACGGTGATTGGGTTAATACTCGGAGTACTTAGCAGTACTTACATGTCTGATCACGTCTGATTTTTATTAGCCGTCAGATCTTGCGGGGAATTTTAATTGATTAAATTTAATATGTTAATTGTGATAAGGGCATAATGGTCCAGGGGGAAATATCTTTTCTTGAACCGATCACCTGAGGACCAGATCCATGTCTACTCGATCCAGTTCAGAATCCTCCTCCGATCTATTCGTCGCCGCTCGCCGCTCCTGACCTTCTCCGTCCTCGACCTGCCCGGCGAGAGGAATAAATTCATCGTCCTCGTCCTCCACCCAACCAACCCCAGCCCCCCACGCCATCACCGAAGAAGAAGAAGGCCGGATCTGCGCCGTCTGAATCGGCGGCGACCGCGGCGGGCGATCCCATCTCTTCGCGTGTACCATCCTTAAGGTATGAATTCGGCTTGGCGTTCTGCTCGTTCTCTTGGCCGTTGCGCCCCTCCACCGTGCATGCAGTACAACCTCAACCCCACAAGATCCGAGTACGGACTAGAACAACGAATGGAAAGCTTCATCGTGGCATAGTTTCTCTTGAGCTAATCGCATCATGTTTGTTTAAGTAAGATGTTGATGTTTGAGATGAGATATACTAAAGGAAGATGAGATACTGGTTCCATAGTTCATTTAATTTAGTTTATTAAAGTCATCATCACTTTAGGTTTGCATAGTGCATGAAATATAGTTTAAAGGAAGATGAGATACTACTTGTTGAACGTTGATGATTGGTTTCCCTCACATGTCAAACCAGCAAAGTCTTTTCCATGCACTTGTCTTTGCCTATGAGCTATTTTACACCTGCAACATTGATAAACAGAAAGATGTTGATGATTGGTTTCCCTCACATGTCATATGCAGGAAGACATGGCGTATGCAAGTGATGAGAGTATGTTCGAGTATGTAAATGTTGTCAGCAAGATGTTTGATAGTGAGGTTGAAGGCTATGAGTTCTACAACAAATATGCTCTTGAAAAAGGTTTTAGTGTGAGGAAAAGCTACGTTGAGTGGGATGGATCCAACAAATACATAATTTTAAGGAAAATTGTGTGTAGTCGTCAAGGGTTTCGCGAAGATAAGCACATGAAAAGAAAGATGGGAGATAGAAAGAGGAGGCCATGAAGTTTAACTCGTGTTGGGTGTAATGCTAAATTGGTCATTACGAGACAGGAGGAAACCGGTCGGTGGTTTGTCAAGGATTTCATCGATGAGCACAGCCATCCTCTAGCCCCACGGGATCTTTCTTGTCTGCTGCGTTCGCACGGACGAATTAGCGATGAGCAGAAAGCGGACATTGCGGACATGGAAAAATGTGGGATCCGCAAATACCGTATTATGGATATTTTGTGCTTTCAATACGGTGGATTTGATAAGGTTGGATGCATAAAGAGGGACATTTATAATTTCTGCCATGCTAATAAGCAGGAGACAATTAGTGCCGGTGATGCTAAAACAGTGATCATGCACATGATGGCGAGGCGAGAGCGAGATGTGGATTTTTTCTTCGAGTACTTGGTAGACGAGCATGGCCATCTGAAGGGACTGTTCTGGGCTGATAGTCAATCGCGACTTGACTACGAGGCTTTCGGAGACGTCATTGTTTTCGATAGGACATACAGAACCAACAAATACAATCTGCCATTCGTGCCTTTTGTCGGGTTGAATCACCACCGCAGCACTGTTATATTTGGCTGTGGTATAATTTCTCATGAAACAAGCCAGGCATACGAGTGGATGTTGCGGACCTTTTCTGATTGCATGGTACAGAAGCATCCGATATCTGTGATCACAGATGGGGACCTTGCAATGCAGAGAGCAATAAGGGTGGTCTGGCCAGACTCAAACCATAGACTATGTATATGGCACATTCAGCAGAACATTGTACGCCATCTGCATGATGACGACGTAAAGGAGAAATTCAGATCTTTCATTTATGATACTTCTTCCATTGAAGAGCATGAGATAAAATGGATACAATTCTTACAACAGAATAAAGTAACCAGTGAGGAGTCTTGGCTGCATCAGATGTATCAGATGAGAAAGTTGTGGTGTGCTCCATATCTTGAGGGGCGTTGTTTCCTAGGATTGAGCAGCAATCAGAGGAGTGAGAGCTTGAACTCTGTGCTACATACGCATCTTGAGGGTAAGATGTCGTTGTTTGAAATGCGAGAGCACTATGAGCGTTGCCTTGCGTCGCGACGGATTAACGAAGCTCTCCATGACGTCGAAGCCTTGCAGTCCGTTCCATTTACAGAGGAAAATGCTTCGCCGCTTGAGAAACACGCCGCAATAGTTTTCACACCTAGTGTCTTTAAGATGGTCTTATGGAGCATAGATGTTGTCAGCAAATGTCAGATTAGAGAGATACTAGATGGATCAAAAGATTCCACTTATGTTGTGTCCAAGCAGGAAAGAATGGATAAAAAGTTTGGAGTGCGCATTGAAGAGCAAGGAGGTCTTTTGCACAGGGTGAGTTGTTCCTGCCGTAAGCTGGAATGCGCAGGCACACCATATTCCCACATTTTTTACATATTGGGGATTTTAAAACAAACAATTCTGCCCAGTTGTTGCGTTCCCACTAGGTGGACTATGAATGCAAAATGTGCATATGCACCTACCAGAAAAAACCAGATGTATGACTATTCGCTAAGCCTGCAGAGGTACCGCGAGTTGCGGAATTGTAGTCACGCCGCTAGTTTCCAGGCATGCCACTCTGATGAGGAGTATCACCGTCTAAAGATGCTTTTGCAAGCACAACATCATGGCAAGCAATCAAGTTTTGAACAAGCTCACAGCAAGGAGTCAACTAATGCTCAGCATAACAGCATTAGGTTTGGCCTGTTGATGCCGCACTCGCAGAAAGTTGATAAGGTTCTGGATCCCGTGCATGTGCCAGGACGAGGTGCACCGAAGAAAAGGCTGCAGGCAAAGACAAAGAAGTCAAGATCACAGAATATCTGTGGCTATTGCAAGAAACCAGGTCACAATCGACGTAAATGCGCTAAATTGCTAGAGGTACGAAATATGTTCATATTTTTTTTGCATGTGTTTTACTCATAATTGACGTCCATGTGATTTATTCTATTCTTCTGTGTAGGATCTCGAGGCTGAACTGTGATATCTACATACAGCATGAACCGACAATGAGCCAGAGAAAGTCGTGTGCCAATCAGCTTTGTGTGACGTGGTCTTTACATTCTATTTCATCGTGCCAGTAATTTAGTGAAGTGCGGTTGTACTGCCATGTTACTGTATTAGTTCGACATCTTTCGTTTCCATTTTCTGTGTGTATCATTTGATGTCCAACTTTAAGAATGATGATGTATTTCGACAAATTGGGCATTATGATTCTTCACCCTTACTATGTTTGTCATGCATATTCATAATCGTCATGCATATTCTTCATTTACAGAGCAATAATGACTGACGTATTTTTTAAATAAGCGGGGCCCACTCAGGTGTGCTTGGAAATCTTTGAAAAACCTCCATGCACGTTCATCTTCGCTGCATGCAAATCGGGCGGCAGCCGCTGTGACAGTAGCTGTCAAGGCCTTGATGAATCACTATTCACATGCAGGTCCCCGACTCTTGCATGCAGGTCCCCTTGAGGCATAGAACGATGTTTTCAGTAGTCAGTCTAGAGGGCATTATAAATTCAAAAACATGGAAACCTAGTTTTGTTTGTGGAAGAGATCATGTGTGCCAAAACTGAGGTGATTTGGAGGTGGTCAAAAAAATGCCCGCATTCCCGGAGGGACCATTTGGTCTAACTTAAGCCAGTTTTTGAAAAAACATGAATTTTTCCACCACCTCCAAATCACCCAAATTTTCTTGTACATGGTGACCCACATGTGCAAAACATGTGTATGGAAGAAAATTTTGAAAAAAAATTATTTTACAATGCCCCCTTGAGGCATAGACCGATGTTTTCAGCAGTCAGTCTAGAGGGCATTATAAATTCAAAAAAAATTAAAAAAATACAAAAACTTGGAAACCTAGTTTTGTTTGTGGAAGAGATCATGTGTGCCAAAACTGAGGTGATTTGGAGGTGGTCGAAAAAATGCCCGCATTCCCGGAGGGACCATTTGGTCTAACTTAAGCCATTTTTTGAAAAAACGTGAATTTTTCCACCACCTCCAAATCACTCAAATTTTCTTGTACATGGTGACCCACATGTGCAAAACATGTGTATGCAAGAAAATTTTGAAAAAAATTATTTTACAATGCCCCCTTGAGGCATAGACCGATGTTTTCAGCAGTGAGTCTAGAGGGCATTATAAATTCAAAAAAAATTAAAAAAATACGAAAACATGGAAGCCTAGTTTTGTTTGTGGAAGAGATAATGTGTGCCACAACTGAGGTGATTTGGAGGTGGTCGAAAAAATGCCCGCATTCCCGGAGGGACCATTTGGTTTAACTTAAGCCAGTTTTTGAAAAAACGTGAATTTTTCCACCACCTCCAAATCACCCAAATTTTCTTGTACATGGTCACCCACATGTGCAAAACATGTGTATGCAAGAAAATTTTGAAAAAAATTATTTTACAATGCCCCCTTGAGGCATAGACCGATGTTTTCAGCAGTCAGTCTAGAGGGCATTATAAATTCAAAAAAAATAAAAAAATACAAAAACTTGGAAACCTAGTTTTGTTTGTGGAAGAGATCATGTGTGCCAAAACTGAGGTGATTTGGAGGTGGTTGGAAAAATGCACATTTCTGATATTTTCACATGTTACAAAATATATTATTGGACAGAATATAGACAACACCACACAGCAACAACACATTCATCCAATACAATAGAAGATAGCTCTCCGAATACAATTCATCATATTAGTCTCCGAATTCAAAAGACCGAACAAAGATAGAACATTACAAGTCTCGAGACCGCGAGTAGCGAGTTTGTCTTCACATTACAAGTCGATATCGATCATCTAAACTACCATCACATAGAAGAGAGTTGCGGTCATCACGATGAGCATCATCGCGATGAAACTGGTCTTCATCCGGTTCCTCCAACGCTCCCTCCTCTCTCCCGCTAGATAGCGGGCGTATCTAGATTCCGCCTCCGCCCTAGTGGTGTACCCTTTGTAACTGTTACCGCTGAAACGGTGAACCTGTCTCCGACACTCCTCCTAGTCGTCGTAGACTCCGGGAACCTTACCCTTGTACACGACATACGACGGCATCTCTATGCACAAGCCAAACAACAGACAATACATAAGCAATAAATAAGTATGCAACAAAAGGATCGAAAGAGAAAAGCAAGACATTAATAGCACAATTCATGGTCCTAGTAATAAATAGCATCGATTACATCTAAGTTTAACGACTGTCCAAACCAAAGAGACATACAATTCATTAAAGTTTAATTACAACATGAGCCAATCAATGTTTCAGAACTACACATAGCATCACTACTTTCGACTCGACTCATGGGACCGGAGCGTGGATGAAGCCGTCGTCTGTCCTGATGGTCATGAAATCATGGGCGTTGTCAGCCTTCATTTGTAGCGTTGTGTCTATCTCACTGCACAGAATACGGAATGTTAGAAGAAATAAAGAACGATCGATGGATGCATTTTTTGCTGTTTTGGCTGATGTTGTTTTGGTGCTGTTTTCGTGCCATTTAGGATGGCTGTAGTGACTTTTTGGTGCCATTTTTGATCTCTTAATATGGTTGCAGTGAGAGCAAAATATGGCTGTTATTTTTTTTGTTTTGTTTTAGAAACAGGACAAACCAAAGGGCCCACGTCTCCCTTCCAGATTTTTCGAGGGCCAAAGGGCAGGACGTTTGAGTTTTCGAGGCAACTCCCCACGCCTCCCTTCCACTGGCAACTCCCCACGACTCCCCTCCACTGGCAACTCCCCACGACGCAGGGAACTCCCCTCCTATTCCATTGCCGCTCAATCTGCCTCCCTCTGCCTCCCTCCTCATTCCATTGCCGCTCCATCTTCCTCCCTCTGCCTCCACCATCAAGCAAATCCCCTCTGCCTCCACCATCGCTGGCCAGGAGGGCAATGGCGGAGGAATCGTGGAGCAACTCCCCTCCGTCTGCCAAGAGAATGGCGGAGGCATCGTGGAGCAACTCCCCTCCATCTGCCAAGCATCACCAAGGTGAGGCGTCTGGCAAGGAGCCGCTGATGGTCGACGACGATGTTCCGGTCCCCGGGCAGAAGCAGGACTACACCGTGCCGCTCATGGTTGATATCCACCTGAAGAAGGAGAAGCTGGATGTCGTATGCACTAGCAATCTAGATGAAGCCGACAAGAGGATCCGCGAGATCAGGATGAGGCTCGGCGGCATGCTTTCTCGGTCGATCGGCGTTGATGTCGAGTATCCGAGGGAAGATGAACCTCCGCAAAAGGCTGCAGTTCTACAGTTACGCGTGGAGGATCTCGTCATGGTATACCACATCACCGTGGCAACCAAATGGTAAAAACATCCAGTTCTGAAGTTTCTGAAGTTCTGACGTTTCTGTCTAATTAGTAGTTTCTGAAGTTTCTGAAGTAGACGCAATGGTTCTGTAGTTCTGAAGTAGATGCAATACTAGTTCTGAAGTTCTGAAGTTTCTGTCTAATTAGTAGTTTCTGTAGTTTCTGAAGTTTCTGAAGTAGATGCAATAGTTCTGAAGTTCTGAAGTAGATGCAATACTAGTTCTGAAGTTCTGAAGTTTCTGTCTAATTAGTAGTTTCTGAAGTTTCTCAAGTAGATGCAATAGTTCTAAAGTTTCTGAAGTTTCTCAAGTAGATGCAATAGTTCTGAAATTCTGAAGTAGATGCAATACTAGTTCTGAAGTTCTGGAGTAGATGCAATACTAGTTCTGAATTTTGTGTCTAATTAGTAGTTTCTGAAGTTTTTGAAGTAGATGAATTTGATACACCAGATTAATTTGATGCAGGCCCAAGGAACTCCGCCCGCTCCTGCAGGAGAAGAAGCTGTACACCTTTGTTGGCTTCTCCATTGAAGGTGACAAGGAGAAGCTAAAATTGTCTGGTTTAGAGATCAACCCCAACAAGTACGTCGACATGCAGCGCAAATGGAGAGTTCCAAACAATGGAAAGAAGTGGCAGGCTTTAGCTGAGTTTGCAGCCAGCCTCATCCACCCATCGTACAAGGAAATGAAGAAGAAGATCAACAAGGAATTGGACCACAAACTATGGGGGGACAGCCCACTGCCAAACAACCTCATCGAGTACGCATCGAAAGATGCGTACGTCACCTACGAGGCATGGAAGAAAATCGAAATCATCAAAGAAGGTTTGGAGTACTGGCAAGAGGCGGAGGATCATTGGGATGACCCCTACTACTGGGGATATTGAGTTGTTTGTGGTATTATGTGTCTCAGTTTGCAGTTATGTGGTTGAACAAGTTTGCTTTTGTAATGCTGAACAAGTTAGCTTTTATTATGTTGAACAAGTTTGCTTTTGTAATGATGAACAAGTTTGCTTTTGTTATGTAGTTATGTGATTGTTATGATGCTGGTGCAGAACACTTATGGTTGTGATGTGATGCAAAATCCTTCAACTTTTGGTGATCATTTAGTTCAAGTTTTGGTCAGATCATACAGAATGTTGTCTAGAAGTTTTTGTGATCATTTAGTAGTTTTTTTTATACAGAAGCCTTTCACTATAACTGAAAAAGCTGAAGTTCTCAGCATGAAGAATCACACAACACAGCACCTACATTATGATGATACACTATCAACTGCAGACCTGAATGCATCCAATTCGTCCTTTCCCAAGCAGTGATGGTAACTGAAAGTATAACAACTAAAAACGCAGCTCTACTGTATGTGTCCAATAGTGCCATCATAACAGAACTTTGAAAAGTCCTATATTATACAGTAGCAAGCATCACAAGTTTCAGATGGTTTTCTAGCAAGAATTTTCCAGAAAAGTGGATTGGTGGCACAAAATTGCTATACTCAGTCGATCTACCTAGCATTATCAGTATGGATACCATTGAGACGTCAACAGAAACTGGGGTACCTGCGCTGTCCTGCGGTCGTTGAGGAGATGGATCCGGCCGATCCCGTTCGGGGGGCGGCGGGGGTGGAGTCGCCGACGGCATGCAGGGGCGGCGGACAGAGGGGGACGAGTGGGGGATCTGGCGATGGAGGGAGGGAGGCCACAGTGCGAGGGGAATAGGTGGAGTGGGGGAGGGTTCTAATGGCCTACTTCGGATGGGCCTAATTCGGATGGGCCTAATTCGGATGGGCCTTCTCGTTGTTTGCGCCTGAGGCATGCATGCATGGGAATGGCGGCGACGTGGGTTTGCATGCGCGGGTAGCGGCCGTGAACTTTATCTATCCGAAATATGTTATGATTTCTACCCAAAAACAAGCTCGCGTGCGACGCTCTCCCGTGCGACGCACGCCTCTCGCGTGATACGCGATTCCGATGCGACTGCGTGCCAAGTTTTATAGATGGAAACTTCTTTAGACACAATGCCATCTCAAAAACAACTCAGAAACAACTGTATGATTGATCATAAAACACATGCATTGTTGTTCAAAGAACTGTATCATGAATAAATTGTACCATAATTGCGAACATAGTGTGAAACAGAAAACAAAATATTTGTTTGCAACTAAATAATCCTGGTTTGAAGCTTAAACTGGTTGAAAAACAATTGAGCCTACTCCATATTGTCTTCTGCACTGCCAAAATCCAGTGACCTCTTGCGTTGCGTCATTGGAGATTGCGTCGGGCTTGGCGACAACCCATGTGCTTCAATCTTTTTCTCTTTAACATCAATGTAACCATACAACTTAAGTTGTTCTTGGTCTTTCTCTGCCAACTCTCTAGCAAGACCCTCCATTTCTTGGATTCTCACTTCCTGTAGAAAACCATAGGAATTGTATTAGGAAGAACTCAAAAAAGACGTAGCCATAAACTAGATGCATGTAACATGTAAAATTTGAACCTCGGAATCAATGTCATCCTCGGGAAAACAACCCGTAGTTCTATTGTACACAATGTACAGGTGACATGTCTTGCTACCATTCAGATCAGAGAGCATTTTTTGTACATAATCTGGTCCTGCAATCAAGAACATTCCTTCTGGCAGCTTCCACGCAGACCCGGGTAAGAAGTAGTATAGTTCTGCTCCCAGTTTGCAACCAAAAGTATCTCTCATTTCACTCATAATGAGATCGTAGGTCACTTTGGCGGGTTCAAAAATTCTGACTTCTGCCGTGTGTTCATCAAAGTATGCTCTCGGGACATGTGACATCTCATCATCCCTACTAACAAAAAATTCCATGACCAGCACCTAGTATCTCACATCAGAGTTAATACATTCAATGAGTAAAGGGGCAAACATAATTTTTTATGTGCATAGCAACATTGCGGCGTTGTTACCTGCTTTTGTGGAATGTATCCTTCATGTGGAGTGACTGGGGATTGTGCCATCTCAAACCTTCTCACCTTATTATGTGGAATGTATCCTTCATGTGGTGTGACTGGGGACTCTGCCATCACAGGTTTCTTATCCTGCGTATGAAACATCGATAGTGGGTTTACACACAAGTTTTGAAAGGTCATACCATATCTTGGGTATGCATCGTTGCGAGCTACTTACAAGGGGAGAATTGACGATATGTTGTTGGGGTGGACTGATGTGGCATTGAATGGGTGACTCTATTGCAATGTCTCGAGTGAATGGCGACTGTGCCGTCTCATGATGCTTAGCCTACATACAATCGCCGACATAAGGTTGCCACAAATTGAAGATGTTTGTATCATAGAATACGTAGGTCCTTAATATATAGAATCGGTGCGAGATACTTACAGGGGGAGAATAATTGAAGACATGTTGTCAGGGTGGCCGTGAGATCGCATGGTCTTCTAACATATGTCCTTCCAAGCGGACCTTCTCCAGCATGGCCTTATAATCCATGTCTGACCGCTCCTGTAGCAGCTTACTGTCCATATCCGCACGTGCCAGCAACACATAGGCATCCATCCTGACTCGCTCTGTCTGTATAATACTGTCCACAAGCTTCCGGTCCTTCTGCAACGTTTGATGCATTTCCTTGTAGCCTAAGACAAACTTTTTTTCCATGTACTCACAGTCCCTCTTATACTTTTCTTCAATCTCAAGACGCATCTTCGCCATCTTAAGGGAAAACTCCTCACGCTCCTCCTTTATCATCCTGTCCACGTATGAACGTTCTTTTTTCAGTTTCTTATCTACCTCAGCGCGATCCTTTTGCACCTTCAAGTCGATTTCCCGACGCGCTTAATGCAAAGACTTGTCGTACTCCGCACGGTTGTTATGCGCCTCTGAGACCATGGTCCCTACAGCAACACATATACCCATAGTATGAAAACTGTATCCACACCCTCATCCAACTAATTCGAAACAATACGACCGTGAAAAAATATTCATAATCAGTTTGTACGATCAACTAGTACAAACTATCAATCAAAAAGCTCTTGCATGACATCCTGTACTCGAATCACACCAGAACTACTCAACTATGGAAAAAGCTGGATTTTCTAATCTCTTCGGAAATTACTTGCTGGTCGAATCAATGGAAAAAATAATCAGCACTACAATCGAAGATGAGAGAAGCCGTGGAAGAGACCTTTTTAATCCGGCGTCGGCATGGTCGCTTGAGAAGCGATGGCGCGATCCCGGCGATGGCTATGTGAGGAGAAACAAGGTAGATGGGGGTGGTTAGGATAGGGTAGATATGATGTAGAATAGGAAGGTATATATCCGTGATTGTAGGGTTAATTACTTATTTTGAAGTAATGTGCTTCAATGCAAGTTTTTTTTAACGAGCGCGATCTTTTCGGGGCTTCGAAAACATGTGCACTGACCGCGGGTCGAACCACATATGACACGAGCCCGAGGCATCGCCATGCCCGTGCCAACCCGCCGCCCACCATTCTAACTTATTGCTCTCTAAAAAAGGAAGAGCAATAAATTCAGTCCAAGAATTTCCAGATATAATTGTCAACCCATTTTCGTTCATAATTACGAGATATGTTTGGCGCAATTAGTGGCTAACTGGGTTCTTTTTTTTTTGAGGAATAGTGGCAACTTGGTTTGATACATGCCAAACGTTACGTTCAGATTAGTTGCATTATTTCGTTCATTTTTTACCAAAAAAAATCTATACAAAGTGTTAATTGGACAATGTGAACAATGTGGCACGAAGGTTGTCGGCCCAGCCAGTGGATGGAACGGATGGTACATGTACACGCAAGTACGATCTCTGACACGCGCATTCCGGGTCCCTGTACATGTACATGTAAACCAACCCAACATTGATCCGGTTCAGTGGATGCATGCATGCTCTATGTGGCACGAAGTATGTCGGCCGAGCCAGTCGACGGACCAGATCGATGCTACATGAGGGACTCCATTGTAGACCAACGCTCCATCAATGTCCGGTGTGTGTGCTACGTCCACCGTAAGACAAACATAGTTCCATCAACCCTAAACCCCTTAAACCCTAAACCCTGATAACCCTAAACCCCCCACCCCTCCCACTAAACCGTAAAAACATTCAAATTTTTGCCCCACATGGAAACCATTATGCATGCATTCTCTATGTGGTCATGGGATGCCATGAAAGATTTTTGGGATTATACACGCAAGTACGATCTCTGACATGCGCATTTCCGGCCTAGCATGTCAATACCCCGAAAGCACTAGCTGGGTTCCTCACCTGTATGAAACCAACCAAACATCGATCCGGTCCAGTGGATGGATGCATGCTCTATGTGGCACGAAGTTTGTCGGCCGAGCCAGTCAACGGACCGGATCGATGGTAACGGAGGGAATTCATTGTAGACCAACGCTCCATCAATGTCCGGTGTGTGTGCTACGTCCACCGTAAGACAAACATAGTTCCATCAACCCTAAAACCCTTAAACCCTAAACCATGATAACCCTAACCCCCCCCCCCACTAAACCGTAAAAACATTCAAATTTTTGCCCCACATGGAAACCATTATGCATGCATTCTCTATGGGGTCATGGGATGCCATGAAATTTTTTTGGGATTATACATGCAAGTACGATCTCTGACACGCGCATTTCCGGCCTAGCATGTCAACACCCCGAAAGCAGTAGCTGCTTTCCTCACCTGTATGAAACCAACCCAACATTGATCCGGTCCAGTGGATGGATGCATGCTCTATGTGGCACGAAGTTTGTTGGCCGAGCCATTCAATGGATCGGATCGATGCTACCAGAGGGAATCCATTGTAGACCAACGCTCCACCAATGTCCGGTGTGTGTGCTACGTCCACCGTAAGACAAACATAGTTCCGTCAACCCTAAAACCCTTAAACCCTAAACCCTGATAACCCTAACCCCCCACTAAACCGTAAAAACATTCAAAATTTTGCCCAACATGGAAACCATTATGCATTCATTCTCTATGTGGTCATGGGATGCCATTAAGAAAGTTTGGGATCATTAGTACATATACATGCAAGTACGTTCTCTGACACGCGCATTTCCGGACTTGCATGTAAACACTCAACCCTAAACCCTGATAACCCTAACCCCTGATAACCCTAACCCCCCCCCCCCCACTAAACCGTAAAAACATTCAAAATTTTGCCCAACATGGAAACCATTATGCATTCATTCTCTATGTGGTCATGGGATGCCATTAAGAAAGTTTGGGATCATTAGTACATATACATGCAAGTACGTTCTCTGACACGCGCATTTCCGGGCTTGCATGTAAACACTCAACCCTAAACCCTGATAACCCTAAACCCCTAAACCCTAATAACCCTAAACCCCTAAACCCTAAACCCCATAAACCCCACACCGAGTTCACAAGATTTTCTTATTTCTTTATATCATTTATCCAAATCTCACATAACTCACGCGGCCCACCCCTCCCTAAATCCCGCGATTACAGCTCCGCATTCTAACCACCCGGGCCGTCCGCACCTCCCACGACCGCTGCAAGATCAGATCGGAGACGCCGGTCGCCCACGGAATACAGGAGTCGGCGGCCACCGCCAACGTGATCTGAGGGCTCGGACGTCCGTGTTCTTCTCACCGCCTCCTCCTCGCGTGAACGTGTCGTTTTTCCTTTGCGCCGTCGACCGCGCTATACCAGCACTTACAGTTTCCGACGCACTAACCACCGCCATCTACTCGGTGGCACCATCTCCGAGATAAGGTATTAGCTGATCGTAACTCTTTATAATCGTTGTCCGCCGATGCTTTAGTTGTTGAACCCGCATAGGTTTTGCACCCAAATAGGTTCTGTGCTTAAACCCATAAGTGGATCATATGTTAAATGACCCAGTTAATTTTGTTAAAATTAATTCTCTGCTAATTTTGTTATACATTTTCCAATTTTGTTCAGATTAATTGAGCCTGATTTTATCATTGCATACGAGGCAGCAATGTCAGTTTCAGATACGAACCTTAATAATGGAGAAAAGCCCATCTCCGAAATTACCGATGCGGTAAGTAATTTACTGTTTGTGTACAATCGTTTCGTACACATAATTCATGTGTACTCAGTAATATTTAATGGCATGTAACAGGAACTCGCCGAAAAGCATGGTCATATGAAGTTAGTATGCTCACAGACAAGGTTCGGAAAAACCATGAAACTGTTGTCACAAGACCACAAAAAGTACATCATATCAGAAACCAGTCTTGGCGGTCTAACCCAGATGCGTGAAGTGACTCTACGGTGCATAATGTTGGTTAGACTAGCCAAGAGCATAGATATGGACACGCAATCCATTACCATCGGTAAAACGCCAATTCCTATAACAAAATAGGATGTGCAAGGTATATTTGGCATTCCGATAGAAGGGGAGGATATAGAGCCACATCTGGAAATGCAAACTGAAACAGAATTGTTTACCGCCTATGCAAACAATGGGCAAATTTTGATTGCTGACCTTGAAACGGTGATCCGAGCTTCCAAAGCCCCAGAGGGCGATTTCCTGAGGCGGTTCATTCTGTACGCAATTGGTACTGTTCTAGCACCAATAGCACAACATTATGTGGACTCGAAATTTCTCAACCTCGTTACAGATCTTGAAAACCTTCGGAAATTTAACTGGGGATGTTTCACACTTAATCACTTCTTCAAGTCCGTTCACAAGTTTAGAAATCGAGATCACGTAAATCTACAAGGAAATCTAATTCTGCTCCAGGTTAGTGATAGATCACTACTTAATGTCCTTTAATTATTGTTCTGTTGCATATCTGTATGGTGATGAACTAATTTATTGTGTAGTATTGGTACTGGGAGCACGTGCGTAGTGGCCGATTGATGTATGCTTCTAGACCCCCTCCATTGATCGCACGATGGGACGAAATGATGGCTACTTTAAGAAGCGATGCTTACGAGAAAGGAGGTCTTCATAACGAGCTGGTACCTATCTACAATTGAACTTTCTATATCCGATCTTTTATTTGGCACTAATGGTTCATTATATTTAAAAAAAATAGGTTGTCATGGAAATTTGTGCTCCTCAACGACCGTCCGAGAATTCTAATAATTTTCCAAGAAAAAAAGATGAACATCTGCATCAACATGATTCGTATCGAGCACCATCACAAGGACAGCAATTTAGTAGCCAGCAAGTATGTACTCCAAAGACTATTTGTTTTTGCAATATCACAAATAGGTGTCATGGAACCTCATTCATTTAGCTATTGTTACCAACGGGGTTTTATTTTGTTTACACAGATTGAAATGGTAGTTGAAGTCATGAATGCACGCATTGCTGATCATGAAAAGAAGGTATGCAGGAAGTTAATGAAAATTGAGCACAGATTTGATGTCAAATACCAGACTCTACGTGAAGACTTGATCGACATGAAGACTAAAACTGGCACTAATCCTAGGTTGTCGAAGGCCGAGGACGAAATTAAAGACTTAAGGAGGGAACTCCATGTATGTCATACTATGCATTTTGTATTTTTTATGAATACGTTCCTTCATGTTCATTATTGTTTGCATTGTTACAGGACTTAAAATACGAATTTACAAGGAACCGACAATCAGTGTCACAGAAAGGAGGCGTGCAGGTGATCAAAATTGGCCCAACACGTTAATATCTAAAAGTAACAAACTAATGATGAACTACCTTTGTTCATTGTAGGATCAAGTCAATGTGTGCAATTCATCCCTGACAGGAACTCCTAGGGCTAGCCAAATCACGACAGGGACTTCGAGTACACCAAGTGCAAGACATGTGACGGAAAACAATGAGGAACCACAATTAACTCCGATGAAGCCTGTCTTTGGTAATGATTACAAGTTCACGGATGAGGACATAGAGACAGTCGTTTACATCCACGGAACATATGACCCTGTTGAAATAGCTAGAATCGGAGACATTTCCCTCACAGCAGAAAATCTGAAGCGAAATTTGGACGAGAAATACATTTATGGTGATGTAAGCCCATTATACTCTATTCTACATCATTACTGCAACAACTGTCTTATTATTGTATGATTGAAAATTTGGCAGGTTATTATGGCATATGCTCTCATTAGCCAAATTGAGAATGATACTACCTCAATCATATCCCCTCAAGAAACCGAAAAGCTGTTACAAATGAAGGGGGTGGTTCCTGTTGGACGTGCAGCCTCATGGTTAGCTCGTGTAGCAGGAAAATTTGTAGGGCGCCGAAAGGTACACGTTTTCCACACTTTCATAGTTTACGTACACACTGTACACGACAAATTTCGGTTCTCAACCCAACCCAAATTTTACTGTAGGTGCATGTCCCACTCAATGTACACCAAAACCATTGGATGCTAATGATGTTTAATTTTGACAAAAAAGAAATTCAGACTCTGAACTCCATGAATTATCATTGCGACAAGACCAAGGAAGATTCTCTTGTAAGTGTTCTCTTGCTGCCTCTTTTGATCCGCATGGAACATGAGCTCCCAAAGTACCGTAACCCTATGTATAACTCATCGAACCCTAGGTGGACTCGATTCAGTTCTGCATTGACGAAGCTGTCAAGAAAGGGTTGATATCACCAGCTAATAACATCAATTTTGCCAAATGGACCAAAAAACGCTATGAGAACATACCACAACAGACCGATGGGTACGCATGGCCTCATAAATTATTATTTGCGTACACGAATAAGATTACTGATCTTTAACTAAACATCGCAGGACTTCCTGTGCGGTTTGGACACTGCAGTACATGTTGTCATGGAACGGGGATGAAATGACCAATATTTTGAACCAGGTAATTGAATGCCTAATTTAAATTTATACTTTGTTTAGCTTGAAAGCTATGCTGACGTCAGTGTCGGTTATCCAATATAGGCAAGGATAGATATTTTCAGGTGGAAAATATGTACAGCCTTACTGCATTCAAATTACAATGCGCTTTGTCTCGAATCATATAAGTTCCCCATAACGTTTAGCGCTACATGAAGAATATATCATTTATTTCATAAGTCTCATGATTAGAACTAACGCAGCACTCTCTCTTATACAGAACGAGGTGTACGATGCCCAGCAAGCAGTTCTACCTGATGCTTCAGAAGAGGATGTACAATTAGTCAACAATCCCGATGGTTCCAACGAACCTGACACATCCAACTCCCAGAAGGATACCGGTGTAGCCAACTCCCCCAAAAATGGTGCACCCAACTCCCCCAAAAGGAAGAGAGCACGTGGACGCCCGAGAAAGCTAGTCGATCCCGAGCAAGCAGCAAAAACAAAGAGTCTTAAAGAACTGAAACTTAAATTTGACAGCAAGACCATAGCCAACCAAGTGTCTTCGTTACCATCACGGTCACGCAGAGAGCATAAACCAGCACCAGCTTTATTGAGCCCATTCAAACACAAATAGGTAGCATCAATTGATACATGCTCATGCTCATGCTCTACTTCTAGCATCATTTGATACACGTTTAGTTCTTATCAGAAAGTGGAAATAGGTACTTTTGGCAATCATGAGCATCCTCTACTTATTGCAATATCTAATGCATTGATACATGCTCATGCTCGTGCTCTACTTTTAGCATTATTTGATACACGTTTAGTTCTTATCAGAAAGTGGAAATAGGTACTTTTGGCAATCATGAGCATCCTCTACTTATTGCAATATCTAATGCATCATCAGTACAAAAGCTTGATTTGGCAATAGGTGGAATCGGCAATCATTTGCATGCTTTCATTTTGTCAAAAATTAATGCATAGTTCAGTTGTAATTGCTCATAGATATGGTAGGAACATGCTGAGTTATACACTAAACATAGTCATGCCAAGCTATAACTACCATAGTCATATTATGACAGTTCCTAGCATGCATCACCGTACGGCAGAATAACACAGCAACCATAACATATACCACCGTACGATACTTGAGTTGCTAAGGCCTTGTACAATGCAAGGTGCTTAGGGGAGTTGCTTATAGAAATAAACCAGGCTTTTCTTAAGCACATGTGCTTATTTGTACAGGGTAGACGCATAACTAGGCGTCTCTCCTGTAGACATAGGCACCGGTGCTTCAGAAATACCCTGTTTATTTTTCTAAGCACCACCCTAAGCATCTAGCATTGTACAAGGCTTAAACATGCATCACCAAAATAGTATTAACAACTAGGAACACTAAACCAGAGTAGCAGCAAACTCTTAACATAAACAGCAGATCAACCACCGCTCAGCATAGGTTCAGACACACCATAGGACATCAGTTTTAGACTCCAACAACAAACAAACATACATAACATAACAGGACACGGCAGTCCTGGGGCAGCAGCAGCACTCTAGCAGCACATCACTTCTCTCCCTTCTTCAATGCATGTTGTAGGGCTCATTGACTTTGACAATCTCGAGGAAGCGTGCATAGGCAGCATGTTTAGCCAGAGTACTAGCGTCATGCTTCTTACCATGTCCATTGCTAGTGCTGAAGGCATGCTGGATCATGCCATCTATGCCGCCACCGATCAACTTGCAACAGAAAGGGCACCCAATCTTGCCAAAGAAACGGTACTTGATCTTCCCAGCAATCAGATGCCTCAGGGTGTACCGGCTCTTGCTGTGCCTGCTGTCCATGCTGTAGTCCACGTCGTCGTCATCCTCCTGTGAATTAGTGAATTAGTACACATAGAAGAACTCAGCTAATCTATTATGGTACATTGACTTTAATTGCAATGTTTTGAAAGTACACATGTGTAACATGGCAACTATCTATTTGCTAGAAACAAGGCGTATGTGCACATACATAATTGAGCCAAAGAAACTAACATGTATAAATATGGACGGTGGAATAGTTGCATTTATAGATTAGTGCGCAACTAGTACATAATTAACACATGAAAGACTTCATGAAGTGGCTTGGTTTAATGATATTTGATACTTGTTACAGGTGTAATTCTTCTTGGACCAAGTATCAAATATGGTAGAAGAAACCATTATTCTTTCTGACAGCGGCAATACTACTTCTCCAACATTGTTAGACCCTGATAAGTTTCAGAAGGAAATTGGTAAAGGAGCTATGGGGTGTCTCACTGCTCATATTGATGAGAGATGTGGCTGTGATCATCTAGATAACATACTGTGGAAAATTGGCTAGATGAAATGTTTTGATTTTTTGGTATCTAGTGGATATGTACTGTCAGCCCATAATTATTAAGGGAGCGATCACTTCCTTTGCAAAATGGAAAGCTGTATGGAATTTTCAAATGGATCATCTACGAACATGTGTGCAAACTAATCATATATGAACATGTGTGCAAATTAATTCATCTACATAAACTAAAATGAATCAGGAACTGCAGCATTTTGTCACTGTCCTTGGGAAGCCAATGGAGAATCCTGCCATATATCCATTGTTTAACCCACTTTTTCATTAATGTATCCCTGCCATGAACATTTTCTTGTATTTGGGTTCATTACCCCACTTCTTTCATTAATGTATCTCTTGTGAAACTTATGCTCATCTAGTTAACAAGACAAGCCCCAATGCCATGAAAAAAACCAGAGTATCTGCTAGAATCAGAATGTGAATCAGATTTAAAAATCCACATCCAACATGAAGATCTATGCTAGATCCCTACAATCCTACATACGTAGAACTAGCACGCCCAAGTGAAATTGATGCTCATCTAGTTTACAAGAAAAACCCCAATGTCATGAAAAAAATAGAGCAAAAAACAGAGTACTACCTCAGATAGCTCGTCGATGGCATCCTCGTCGAAGTCGCTGCACTTCCTGCTATCTAGGTCAAACTCCTTTATGGCATTCTCCTCCATGAGCTCTTCGATTTCGTCATGCACCTTCCGCTTACGCCTTCTCATCTCCTCCTCCTCCAGATCTTCCCCGACCTTGTACTCGCCGATGGGTGCCTCGACGGCTGTGATGGCAGCGGGAGCAGGCACAACGGTCGCTGCACCGCCAGCTTCCGCCGCTACGACGGACTCAGCCGCTGCACCCACGGCTACAGCTACGGCAGCAGACTGTTGTGCTCCGATGGTTGCCTCCGGCTCGTCCGCCGCATCTTCACGCCTGCGCTTCATCGTCGGTCGAAGAAAGGAGGAGGGAGGCATAGGAAGGGAGGAGGGTGGTGAGGAAGGAGGAGGGGGTGGTGAGGTGGTGACGAAGGAAAAGAGGGTGGGGAGAGGACGAGGGTTTTCTACCCGATTTGGGGAAGAAATGCACTGCTCCTGCCTCTTGGAGTTACCGAGAAGCCGCGGGTGCTGATTTGACTTGACACACCCACCCAGCCGTCCCCATTCCACGTGGGGACGTGGCGGTTGTGCACGCGGTCCTGCACCTCCTGCGGTTTGCCATCAATTGCTATCGGTCTCACAAGTGGGTCCCCTTGTCATCCACACAACCGAGCCACCACATGTACCACATTTTTCTTTCTCCCCGTCTCGACCACTCCACATTTTTCTTTCTCCCCTTCTCGACCAGCGCCGCCGCCGTCGCCGCCATCTCTCGACGACCCCTCTCTTTGCTGCCGGTGCGTGGCCGCCGCCAACTCTGGCAAGTACGTGAGATCTCCCCTCTTCTTCCCTTCCCCAACCGCGTCTCCCTACGGAGGCGGATTTGAGCCGATTGGTTTGGACTGAAACTTAGTTTTTGGATTGGATCTTGATTTGGTTTCTATGGTTTGAGACCAAATCAATCAATTAGTTTGAGCCACCACTACCACCTACTACTGCTTCAAATCCAAGAGCCGCTGTTGCTGGCCGGAGCTCGTCGCCTCTCTCGAGCTTTGACGCCATGTCTGATCTAGATTCATGACGTGCCCTCGCGTATGGCTTTGTCCACGGTTTGAACCTTTGGATTCAATCCAAAAGTTGAAAACGGTTTGGACTGGGTTGGATGACGAGCATGTATAGTTTGGTTTGGTCTAGATTCTAAATGAAAATATCTGGATTGGTTTGGTTTTGATGTGTGCTGTGGATTGGACTGGTTTTAGTTTGGATGCCGAAATATTCCCAGGTTTAGATGAGACGGGCATTGCATTGTCATTGGCATTGCTTTATTACGTAGATGATAGATAATAGATTGATTGGCCATTGCCAGTATAGGTTATCACTATGATTTATTATATGTATGATCTTTGTATTGTACTATGTACAATTCAACTTAGAGTTCAACACGTTCTGTGTAGAATGGAGGAAGCACAATGTGGACGCTGCAACTCACGGTGCCGGACTAGCCTTTCTACTGCCACGCTGTTCGGCATCTACTTCCAGCCTTCTTTTGTTTTTGCAGCGGTAACAATTTATATGAACCTTCTGACAGTACATTCTTTTTGTTTTTTTGCTATTTCCACTAATGTATTGTGTCTGTTATTTGTTTTTATCTTACATAGATCGTACCATGCAATGTGAGATTGGCATTCAATGAGCTTGTCGCAGACACCGTGACCTTCGATGCTCTTGGGGGCCCATACACTATGCAGGTCGAGAAGGGGCGAAAGATAACCCAGATAGGAGGAGATGATTGGGATCGTTTCATCGCCCGCAACCGTCTTAGTGGGGGTGAAATGATCAGCTTCTCCTTTAGAAAAGATAGGCCCATGATTTCTGTTATCTATCTAAATTTGATTCCGGATAGTGAGGATGAAGTTCATGAGGAGGAAGATGGTGCTGAGTCAGATGATGACGATTCTGATGATGATGAGAACCCACTTGTTGAATACCTGTATGCCCAAGGACTCAGACTGGGTGACGAGGAAATCGGCAACCTCTGGGACATGCTTCCGCTACGTGAAGACTACCTAGGGAAGCCATTCGTGACCCGCCTCACAAGGACGAATGTTAAACGGCATATCATGGTATGTTACTTAGTGTGGTAATTACATGATATACATGCTTAGTTAGTGTAGTAGTTCATATGATATGCAAGTTGTAGTACTGTGATGAGAGGCCTTGTTTAGAATTCATTTAGTGAAGAATTTTATGACATGCATGTAGTGTAGTAATATGCGATGATATGCTTAGTGTACGCAGTAATCTAATAATATGCCTAATTACTGTAGTAATTTGATGCTTGGCGTATAGTGTACTGATGTGATGATATATATGCTCAGTGTTGAATCCAATGATATATGTGTCTTCAAGTGTATGCTTTGTTGATAATTGCACGTGACATGATCATATATCATGTCAACTGTTTTGCTATTTCCACTAATGTATATGATCATGTCAACTGTTTTCAGAAATTACCTAAGAGGTTACTTGATAGCTGTGGCATCGACCCGGACGAAGATGGCATGGCTGCTGGACTACGCCTTACCAGAACGGGCTCCATCACCAGCTGTGCCTATGCAGTGGACACGGACGGTCGCACTGTCTTGAGCAGGGCAGGGTGGAAGAAGTTCCTTCGTGCCAAGAATCTTCGGGTAGGACAGGCCATCCTACTCACTGTTGCGAACACCCGTCGCCATGACTTGAGGATGATGATCACCATCCACCTCATTTAGAATTGCGGTGGGCCATGTATCAATCTCAAATGAACTTGTTATGTTAGCTCTTGTTTGCGAGTACTTGTCGTGTATTACCGTACCTATATCTACTCATATCTAGGTACTATTGCTTGTGATGGATTGCAACTATTATTAACTGGTACCTAATGCTCTACTAGCTATGATTATTCCACTGTGTGATGTTTTATAGGCTGTAGTGTGACATGGTAACTGTTATATATGGTAGAGGCTTGTCTCTAAGACCTTGTACAATGCAAGGTGCTTAGGGATGTGCTTCCACTGTGTGATGTTTTGTACGTGCCAGGTTGTAGTATGAAATGCTAACTGTTCTATATGGTAGTGGCTGGTCTCTAATTGGACCGACATGTTGAACTAGTATCAATGGTAGAGGCGTTTCGTTATGCGCCACATCCAATAGTTCACATAATTAATTATCCAAAGATTAAGGTATGAAACCCTTGGTCATACATAGCAACATTTCGTTCCTACAAATTAAGGTACTTCCACATTCAAACTAACTAATACTACAAATTCAAAGGAACTACTTAATACATTAACAGCACATAGGGAAGTAGCACTAGTCCAATGGCTTGAGAAATGACGAACAAAAACTGAAAGAAGAAGGATCAGCCAGTAGCAGCACCATCAGCCTCCCAGCCTCACAACTTCAGCCAGCCTGGTGAACTCCAGGTTTTTTCCTGCAAAACACACATATGATGTTGGAGGCAAGAAAATAAATATGCCAGGGGTCTTGTCATGGCATCTAATCGCACGGAATGCTAGTACAAATGATGGAGAACAAAACATCCAACATGAGCAAATTCATAGGAGTTCTAGATCCATGGATACCATCAAGAAAAAATGCTCAGTTTTAATTCAGACACAACACTAGGTGAAAACATGCATATTTCATATCAGCAACATTGATATGGCATCTTTGCAAGCTTGGGTCAGTGACTTGTCTTGTGTTTCATGGCATGACAATAATTTTAACAATAAATAGACATGAAATTGACCCAAACTCATGTACAAAGTTAGGCCATATGATGCATGGATTAATTCACACATAAATGACAAAATGCCAACTTTGTATAGAATTTGCAGTACTGAAATATTTCAGTGTGTACCGGTGTGTACTGAAACTGCAGTAGTGAAATAATTCAGTGGGCATCGTTGTGTACTGAAATTGTAGTAATGAAATATTTCAGTGCCTACCGATGTGTACCGAAATATTTCAGTGTCTACCACCACTACAACATTACAAATTTTGCCTAGGGCAGTACCGAAATATTTCAATGCCTACCGGTGTGTACCGAAATATTTCAGTGTCCACCACTGCAACATTACAAATTTTGCCTAGGGTAGTAACGAAATATTTCAGTGCCTACCGGTGTGTACCGAAATATTTCAGTGTCTACCACTACAACATTACTAATTTTTCCTAGGGTTCATATGATGCCTAGGGTTCACATACATCATAATCCATCCTCCAAATCCATGTACTCAAATGTTCATGCAATTCATTGAGATTAAAATGCCATCTAGCCTTCCCTCTCTGAAATATTATGATCAGTATCACCATGATGTAAGCACGAGCACTAGAAAGATGAGGAGTGGGGAAGCTTACTCTAAACATAGCTACCGTCGCCGTTCAGACGAGGAGAGCGGCGAGGGAAGCGTGGAGAACGGCGGGGAAGCGAGGTCGCGACCATTGTCCTCCTCATCTTGCGCTTTGAAGTCTCCGGTGACTCGGTTGGAGGCTGCATAATCTGCAACGGCACCTCGTGCACGGTGGGTTCCTGATCAAGTGGATGCTCTACCCTGGATCTGAACGCCCACCACCTCCACCTGGTTCACTCGCTGGACGAATTGTCCTACTCCATCGCCCAGAGGAGGATCTCGATCTTCTGAATCGGTTGCGCGGGCTGGGGGAAAAGCTTTGCCCTCTCCTTCTTCATCAAATTCTTGAGAGTGGCCATTGCCGTCCAGCTCATCTGCCTTGTGTTGTCAAAACAAGAACGGATCTCCCTCAACCTGGCCAACTTGACCTGGTCGCCGCCGGCGATCTACACGAAGTCGGTGTTCTCGCCGCCGGCCATCAGCTCGATCTGCCGTGGAAGAGGGGGTGGGGGTGGGTGGGGGGGTTGCCTGAGTGGAGTGAAGTTGCAGCGGCAAGAAGGAGGAGATGACTGCGGTGGACATGGACGAGAGGGAGGAGATGGCCGCCGATGAGTAATTATGGGATGTGTAGCACCATGGCGGCGGTTATTCATTCAACGAGAGGGGCGGCGCGTGCAAATTTTCCTAGGACTAAACTGCCCCTAGATTAAAACGCGTCCCCACCTTGTCACGAGTACCGGCCCCACTCGTTTTAGTACTTTCGCGTACTTTCATCGGAGTACTACCCAGTACTTCTTATTTGTCTGCCGTTAGATCGACATCAACGAACGGTTCTAAAAAAGCCCAACCACTCTAAAACTTGTATGGAACAGATTGATGAAGAAATTACTTTTTTTAGAAAAGGGGATTGCCCCGGCTTTTGCATCACAAGATGCACACAACCATTGATGGACAAACGCATCGAGGTGCAGCTGGAATTCAAGTATTCAACAGCAAGGTCTCTCATGAGTTACATCAACTGTCTAAGCAGCTTTGATTGACCCAGACGGCGACGTGTGCTAGTGCGCAAGGCCAGCTCGCTGTCGGATTCATCCGCTCCACCAGCCATGTCTTAATTCGAAGATCGGACGACACTGATCTCTTAGCATCGGTCTCAGTAGTCGCCGCTCCACAAACAATGCCATCAGCAGCCGCCGATTGGTGGAGAACTACCGTTTCCCCTGATGCATCGCTCAGACTACCTCCTCAGGCCATCAGAACCGACACATTAGCAAGCACAAGTGAGAATTTATACACCATGCCACCGAAACACGACTTTCCACACTTTGATGGAGAAGCACCTCGAACATGGCTAGATCATTGCATTTGCCTATTTCGAGTTGTACCAGGTGCCGGTTCACAAACGAGGTTGCTGTGGCGACGCACTACGTCGAAAGCAACGCACTATGCCGGTTACAGGCATTTCGTATAACACGTCCTGTGCTCACCTGGAACGTGTTCCGGCTCGAGACTTACGAAGAATTAGGCCCCCAAAAATTGAATCCTTGATGCACAAGTTGGTGATGCTCCACGAGACTGCCTCGGTGGCCGACTATTGCCAGCAGTTCGAGTCGTAAATGTAGAATATCCTGGATTTGGACACTACCCTTAGTGCGAAATTCATCATGACAAAGTTCTTGCTGGAGCTCAAGGATGATCTGCGCATCCAGACTCCATCGGGCATTACCACAGCGGCGGTGTTTGCTCGAATCTAGGAGGAAGAGCTGGAGATGCAGTGCCATCGTTTCCGTCATGCACCTACAGGCCGCCAACAAGGTCTTTCTCTCTTTCACTCGCAAAAACAACATGGTATTTTTTCCATGCAGCACAAAATAATCGAGGGATCATCAGTGCAAACGCTTTTCACCGGTGCTCACCACCGGGGGGTGTTTGGTGAGGTCCTCTCCGAGGAGCCCGTGGTTTCCTTGCATTTCCTAGGTGAACCCAGGGGTGGGCATTCGGTAGAAACCAAAAATTCGGTTTACACCATTCGGTTTTTTTATTAATTCGGTTAGTAAAACAAAAAACCGAAATTAACAACAAAAAACAGCTAACCGAAAATTCGGTTAACCGAAGATTCGGTTCAGTTTTCGGTTTATACCGAACTTTTGCGTTGTTGCTGACAAGCTACAGCGCAAATACTTACCCAGCCCTGAGACCTCTTATATAGCTGAGGACCTTATCCGATTTGGCATAGCCGGTCGATGTGGGACTAAACAAATGAGGCAGTGCGCTGCTGCTGCACACCCACCGGCACGATTGGGCCATTAAATTTACATGCACAGCCCAGGCCTATGGCCCAAAAAGCTCTAGCTGGCTGGTTTAGCTAGCACGTGGGTGGGTGTCTCAAAAAAAATGCTAGCACGTGGGTCTGCGCACAGGAAAAGTAGCTCGCACCTGGGCTAGCTAGACGAGCGCGTGGCCGCAAGTGGCCGTCGGCTTCACGGGACGTGTTGTCTACTGCCTTGAGTATTGAATCGCTCGCGACTTCGGTTTTTTCTTCGGTCATCGGTTTCATACCGAACCTACCGATTTGAGTTGGTTATTAAACAAAAAACCGAATTTTACTGTAGCAGCAGCAAAAACCGAAAATTCGGTTTATTCGATTTCGGTATCGGTTCGGCATTCGGTTCATCGGTTTTTATGCCCACCCCTAGGTGAACCAACAGTACCTAGAGGATGCTCCTGTTGTTCTACTCTGGTGGCATGGATAGCTTCGTCAATACAACGTTCTTTGCGCTCTGGTGGCCATTCCGGTGGTAGCCGTCCGCGCGCGTCGGCAATTGTTAGCGCCTCACTTGCGACAACCTAGTGCCGTGTTACATTGCCATGCACAGGGCCATGACTTCTACAGGGTGATTAACCTGGCATGTATGATGGAGTGGAGCGCGTCACGGGAGGTTATCCAGTCGCTGCCGGAGCGGCGCCCCCTCCTCCATGCTCTACCCTCGCCGTCGCCGATCCGCGCCGCCGGGCAAAGCCTGGCTGGTGCTGGCGGCAGCGGGGCCATCTCTCCTCTCCGCATGTGGGGGCTCGGTGCGGGCCGGCAATCCAGGGCGGGGGAGCGGCAGCGTCGCGGAGAGCTTGGAGGCGGCCGGTCTTCGGTTCTTCGTCCCACTCGTGGAGGCCTGTTCACGGCTGCAGCTCTCGCGTGGGTTGGCGGCAGCCGGTGCCGGCACTTGCCAGATCCGGCCCGTCCGGATCAGGGGAGTCCTGTGGTGGTTGCCCCTACTGTTCTTTGTGCTCCAAAAGTTTGGTTTGCTTCATGCCGGCCTCCTCGATCTGGACATCGACGGGTTCCGGTCTTCTACTCGGAGATCTCAGCTTTTGGCGCATGACGCCACTGGATATCTAGATCAAAATTGATTCGGTCGGGCGTGCCCTCATCTTTGGCTAGAGAGGGTTCATGAGGGCGTGGCGCGAAGCTTCGCTGCCTTGCCAGGTCATGGGACATGTCTAAGTATAGATTTCCACGACATTGATAGTGGTGAAGAAAATCATGGTGGCTGCGATTGGAGACTTGTAACGACAGAGAAGAGTTTTGGCTGCATTGAAGAATGGCGGCACGGGTTTTTTCCTGTGTGTCGGGTGTTTAAGACTTGCAGCGGTAGCCTTGGCAGGAGGGGGCAGCAACATAGGTGGGCAACATTTTGGGGGGTGCTCCCGAGTACCGAGCCACGATCTTCAGGGTGAAAGCCCAAGGTATGGCCTTCATTGGTTGTATCTGAAAATGGTCCTGCGAAGCCATTGTTTTTGGGATCTCGGACTCTCTCCAGGGTGAAACTCAAGATCCTTGATCGGGCGACGACAACGCTTGTGCTTTGTTTTCTTCCTGGAGGCGTCACTTTTGGAGAACATCTTATATAGCCCAGCTGTTGTCTTTGGTGGTGGTTAGGGTGTTGATGTTGTGAGTTTTTCATCAATGCGATGGGGTCTTTGTTTTTTTTATTTTTCTCTCTTTTCTTATTTTCGTTCTTAGCTGTGTGCATCCTTGATGTCTTTTGATGTCTTGTTGGTGCAGAGGCTGGGTGTAATTTGTATCTTCACGATATTAATATATTCCCCTTATAAAAAAACTGTATGATGAAGTATTTGGCATCGTCTGGCGGACGGCCCAATGCTATGTGACTGGCTCACAAAGACGATTGAGTTCTTGTGCAAGGGGTCATGCACCTGGAAGGCGTCAGTGCGGAGGAACCTATGACGAGCACCGCCATGGACGTTTACACACTTAGGTAGTGGCATGAAGAGAGAAAAATTTGGGCAGCTGCTCTTGACGATATTAGTGCTGCTTCCAAGTAGTCCCCTCATGCTCCAGTCTCGGGCACTATTTGCCCCATCCCGATGGAGTTCAAGGACGTGTTCGTGGAGCCGAGATGTCACACTTGATCCTAGTGCTGCGCCAATCAATACCCCTCCGTACCGGTAGTCGCCACTTAGAAAGGATGAAATCAAGCGCCAAGTGTTCAAGATGCTCCGCACAGGGGTTATCGCCCAGACCATGAGCCCCTACGTTGCGCCCATGCTCTTGGTTAAAGAAAGACGGAACTTGGCACTTTCACGTCGACTACCGCCGGTTGAAAGTTTTGACCGTCAAAAACAAGTTTAGGTTGCCCATCGTCAATGAGCTCCTTGATGAAATGGCCTGCATTGCCTTCTTCACCAAGCTGGCGTGGCGTCGGCTATTATCAAATTTGGATGAGCGAGGAGAAACCAACATTCAAGACGCACCATGGACACTTGCACTACTTCATCATGATGTTCCGCCTCACTAATGTGCTGGCAACGTTCCAGTGTTTGACGAACACTGTGTTTTAGAACAAATTGTAAGTTTGTGATCATATTTTTGGATGATATCCTAGTTTATAGTCACACCATGCAGGACCACGAGGAGCACCTGTGCACCATGTTAAGTATGTTACAGTACCATCAGCTCTACGCCAAGGAGTCGAAGAGCTGATTTGCTCAACCACGCATCGAGTATACCTCGGCCACGTCTTCTCATGGGGAGGAGGGTCGCAGCGGACTAGGGCAACATCAGTGCGATGCACGACTGGCTGGTTCCATCTAGTGCCACCAAGATCCCCGACTTTCTCATCCTCACCGACCTTTACCGCAAGTTCATCATGCGGTATGGACACTTCGCCAAGGCCCTCATGTGACTCCTGCGGTTCACGTTATCCAAGCAAGCGCAGCTCACACTCAACCTTCTGAATCATGTAATGGTGCATACTATGGTGCTCTCCTTTCCAAAGACAAGAGAGAGTTATTGAGTAGTAACAGTTTACAGGGATACGTGGCGGATTCGAAACCGTACATGCCTCTCTTTGTAGTGGAAGGTGGAAAAATTAACTATAGCATGCGCCTCTCTATTTTGCTCTCCTCGTGCGTGGCAAAAGGTGGACAACTACAAAAATCCCTTCTTCACCTCTATATTCTTCAAATTTGTTCAACCACCATATTTCCAAGCTCGTGGACAGTGTTACTATTAGGGACCTCACACAAGTCCACCAGTGTCCTAGCCCAAGGACGATGCTCGGCCCAAGAGAGCAAGGTGGTGAACTATCGCTTCATAGACCAGATTGGGGATGTGGCAAAGTGCAAAGAAATGAGGAACTCCGTGTTCTTTCAAAAATACGCTCTTGTTCGTCTAAAAAAACCTCCTGTTCTTTCCATGTTCCAAGATAGGGCACCAAGTTCTTGGATAAAAATATTGACTAGCAGTAAGGTAGTAACAAATACATGTGGAGGCTGTGAGATTCCACCGGTCGGAGCTGGGGAAGCTAACTAGAACCCCTGTGGTCAAAGTTTTAAGGGCATTTGACCGTCAAACGCCCTTAAAACTTTACGAAATATAAACATGCTAGGGTTCAGTCACAATAAGGTACTATACGCCAAAAATAACCAACATGGCAGCTTGGATGCTTTGTACAGCAGAGAACTACAACCTTCCTTAGTAGAGTAATACTACACTTACCCACGTAATACTCCCTCTGTAACGAAATATAAGACATTTTTGCTATTTAAAGAACTAGTTCATAGGCTGAGGTGGTGGGCTATGATGGTTCTCGCCCACACGCTGGTATGGGCAGGAGTGTGTATAATGAAAACAAAGGTGAATTCTGACACCCAAAACAGGGTGATTTATGGGGAAATTGCACGTTCGTCCATAAACCCCATCCGTAGGTTTAGCAGTTTCTTTTTAGCTGATCCAAACATATACATAGCTCCATATCATGCCAGATTGGGTGGTTTATGCTCTTTAGAGGTCTCCACGGAACTTACAGCAAAGAACATGTGATGTAAGTTTTAGTAGGTTGGACATGGGCTCCTGATCTCCTCCCTCCTCGATCCCCTCCCTCTCGATCCCCTGTCCCCTGAACCGGTGTAGTGCGTCGAGCTGCTGGCGCCCCTCTCCTTGCCACCGCCGGAGCTCCGCAGGGCACAGCCTAGGCGGGGGATGATGGTGGTGGCAAGGTCTTCCTCCTCTGGAGCTCGGGGTGTCTTGGACGTGTGCATCGTCCGGCGTAGGCAGCGCAGCGGTGAGGACCTTTTTGCCATCAACGGCTCAGCCAGGCGGGTCAGCGGTTCCGGGTGATGGTGCGGCTCCGGTCGTGCGCTTTCGTGGCAGCAGATGTCACCCATGAGTGTGCTGGATGAAGGAGCATGTCGATCTGGTGGTCCAACAAGGGATGTGCGTGAATTTCCAAGCGAAATCTTGGTTCGGCCTGGGCCGAAACAGTCAACGGTGGCGCCTGCAAGCGTGGTTCCTCGTTGGAGGCATTGTGGGACAAGTCGCATTCCCTATGTGCCACATGGGAAATCCCATATTCAAGCTTTCAGGATCAGATGATGGCGAGGTTCTTGCGTCGTCACTCCCATGAGGGCATCATCTTTGGGGTTGTACACCGCCTGGAGGGACAAGTGGATAGCATGTTGGCTGGGCGCACGTCTCCATTTTCTTGGCGTGCAATAACCAAGGTGGATCGGCGTGCCATGTACAGTATTGACGATGGCGAGTCTTAGTGGCAAGGTGCAACAGGGTCTCAACACTGGATAACGTTCGACGGGCACCCGAGAGGCATGATGTCTGGCGCTGTGGTGGCGTCGACGACAGAAGAGTCTGGCAAGATTAGTGCATTGATTGCTTCTGAAGATGAGATGGTGGAAGAAGGCGGAGACATATTCTACAGCGTGCACATGCGGTGCATGTTCAGGGTCTGCTAGACCAGATGGTGCTCCCGGCTAGCCGACGGGTGGCTTGTTGAGGCCACCGGATTTCTTGGTGTGCGTGGCGCACGGTTAGGGCCCATTATCAATCTTGTAGTTAGGGCGACGGTTTTCATCAGGAAGGCGACTTTGTGTTGATCTATTTATTTATTTTGTAAGATCTTGTTGAATAATGCAATAAAGATGGATGTATGCATCGCTGAATGCCGATCGAGGCCGAGGGTAATGCTCTTTTTCAAACAAAACCAGTGAAGAACATCAACTGGTGCAATTTTTTTTACAACAAGTGCTTTTTTTTTGACGGAACATATAAGTGCTTAATATGCCCCTTCATTATCCCTAATACCTTTTGATGAAATCTTTAGATTAGTATTGTTTTTTCTATAGGAAATTGTAGGGGCATCCAGCTACAATATAAATAGGAAGCCAAATTGTAGTGTTTTCAGTCTCAGTGTCGCAGTTCATTTTCAACTACTATGAAGAAGAAAATTGTTATCCTTCCTGATCGCCGGCTGATACACAACGAAGCATTCAGATTAAGTATCGCGCCAAAATTTCAACAATTCAAACTAGTACTACGTTTATGATATCCTCTTGGCGAGCCCGTAAGGGTGTGCAACCCTGTGCACTTGCAACATAACATATTGTGTGCATGAGTGTTAGGGGCGAATTTAGGCAACAGATGAGTTGAAAAAGAAAGGGTGATGGCCTGGCCGGTGGGCTCTTGTTTTGTTGGGTGGTGGAAATCATGGGTTACTGGCTTACATAAAGTGTCACTGAAAAGTATGAATGTTTACCAACATGTAAAGGACGATAGCTGTGGGCTACAACAGACGATGGGCTTCATTCAGCTCATGGAGACGAAATGAATACTGCACCAACTTGTGGTTGTGGATGTCTTCATTCCATCTCTTCCTTTACAAACACCACCGTGCCTCACCACACTATATAGTTCATATGTCGGCACTTCTAACCCGTGATTCACTCATCAGACATATATATCAGAACATTAGATCGATTCAACCAAGATAGGTAGAGGAGAACATAGGAAAAGAACTAGGGAGAGATGAATGGTTGGACATGCAGGAATATGAGACATCGGGACATTCGCAAACCGCATATCTGCCATACCATGCGGTTCAAAATTTTAGGCTTTTGCGAGGTTTTATGATATTGGACACCTAGACCTAGTGTCATTGGACTGGCCACAAACAATTATACATCAAATGGACCCTATGTAGCGTAGCTGGTTATATTGTAGGAATGAATGGTTTTATCTTTGGTGGTGCAACTCTATGACGACCACATTGCTAATCCTATTCATTACCATTCCTTATGTGACAAGGCCACGGAAGGAAGCCAAAAATGTTGTGGTTGTTTCATGCATCTTCTAGAACCTTGGCCTCCCCATTACCATATTTTTTTTCTTGAAAAAGACAAAGCTCCATCTAGGAGCTTAGTTTCACGTGGCCTTTCAACTGTTATTCACCTAAGATGTGAATGTGGGTACTCTTTTTGTATGACGTTAGTTTGAGCCTCATGTTAAATTGTAACTCACCCATTTCAACAATGAATGCTAGTTGGATGGATTCAAATCGTTGGTTCGCCAAATTTATTAGAACATTTTTTGTTTTAATTTGGAAGTCATGACATTTAGGACTCCAATTCATTATGAAAGTAGAAGAGAGTTTCTCGATTAATTTGCGGAAACCTGGTGAAAAGCACTACAACGTGCCCACAGATAAGGCACAGCTCCCGACCTTGCTACCCGCATGACTCACACAAGTTGCCGAGAAGGAGAAGTCATCGAGATTGCCTACAATGTTATCGTCATCACTTCTCCCTGAGCAACATTCCACCCAACAAATGACACACGAGAACCTCGTTGACCTATGCCAACCAACCTGCAAAACACGTCAAGGACCAGGTAGCTTCGACTCCGAGAGCGAGTGTCATAGGAGAAAAAAAATCACGCCTTGGACTAACATATCCTAACCAACCTATCACGTGACAACATTAAAACCATGTTGCCCGACATCGCTGCAACTCCGACTTCATGAAAAGGGACAACCCAGCTCCTCTGGCGACCACCAACATTGCCGCACGAGTCACAACATGACGACCACATCGCCACACTTGCCACCTATCGTTCTGCCACTAGCCACCACTCCAAGAACAATGTCCCCAAGGGGAAGCATGACACAAACGCATCACCGTCTTCTAATCTTGAGAGAGATATGGGGTTTCCGCGGAGCGGTCCGTATGGGGACGAGCACCACACATTATGTGACGTCTTTAGGAAGCGGCACTAGAGGGCTTCTCTATTGCTGGCCTCGGCCAATGCCCAAAATCCAAGCTTTCATTCGTCATGGCCTCGCACGAGGCCCACCCGAGCACAATTATTGCCAGACCTCCAATGGCCCGTGTCAACAGCCGCCCCCTCCCACATCGCCACAAACCACACCTTAGTGGCATCTCACTGCGGCCTTACCGCAGCTGACCCTGCGCGGATGCCAAGGCTCCAGCCACCGCCGACCCCAGATGTCGCATGACCATGCATAAATCCCCACCAACCGCAAGAGACTGTTGGACCCAACTTGGTGCGGCCCACATGGCACATATTGTGGCAGGCCGCTGCAAACATTACCGCTCCAGCAACTATAGACCTCAGCACCGGCCAGGATGCTCGTTGACACACTACTAAGCCAGCCAGATGCAGAGGACCGAGCCCCTCGCCATGGGTGCGTGCCGCGCTGCACGATCGAGATCGAGCGTCGGAGCACCGGCAACACTCATGTACCGTGCAGCCCGAGAACCACATGTCGTGGCCCCAACCACCAACACCAGAGGATCCCCGCGGCAACCACCCATGCACGTCCAATAAGCTTTCTTCCCTCCGCAGCCAGCCTCCTTCCCGGCGCTAACTAGATGAGGTCCGTTGCCGCCGATCACCAGCGGGCTTTGCCCGGTGGCATGAGCCGATGATGGCGAGGGAGAGAAAGCACCTCAAGCCGCTGCTCAGGAATAATGTTGGGGAGAAAAGGCAGCTCGAGCCGCTACTTAGGAACAATGTTGGGGAGAGATCTTTTCTTGGGTATACAAGTTAACCAGTCGGTCAACTTACTAGAGCATATTCAAGGATCCCGTTAAATACTATGCACATAGACAACCAAGATCAAGCTTAGTTAAGGATTATCAACTAATGAGCCTAATTTACCGTGTCTCTTAAGATCTCCAACGAAACATCCCACCCCATGGATTCATCGTGATTTATTTTTTCTTGAAAAGAACTCAGATTTATTATAAAGCTTCACAAAGTACAAAGCACCCCACACGTAATAATAAAAATTGAGGTCCCTGGACCACAAAACGACCACTGCTGCTGCAAAAAACAAGCTGCAGGAAGTGCCGTTATCGCCTTATCGGAACTCCCATGCCGGAGTCTGCCTAACCTTGTCGATGACACCTGGATTCATCGTGATTATGTGATTATGTGTATTGATTCATGCACAAAAAACTTTATAATCTGAGAAAATTTTGTTCCACCATATATAAGAGCACAAATATAAGTAGCAACAACGTGGATATATCCCATCATGCAAGAACCAGAGAGATATCTATAGACATGCAGGAACCGGAGACATCAGGAGATAATAAAACCGCGTTTGCAATGTGCCAAGTAGTCTGAGTCAGATTCTTTGATGTAGCAGGCTGTATTGTGGGAACAAACGGCCTTGTGTGGGAAGATCCATGCTGACAACATCGCTAATTGATAGTTTTTAGATTATGAAACCCTCAGCGCTTGGTCAACCACCAATCTCAACCACCATATTTTCAAGTGTCTGACTTCGGGACGTCTAGGCCAGCTGACATCATCAATTTATCTGTGCCACTATAACATGGTTTCGATCAGTCTTCCGTTGCCTGTTTGTGTGGGCTCGGTTGTTTTATGATTTTTCCTTTTCTAGATGCTGGGCTCGTTGCTTGCGGCTGGGTTTCCACACGCTATTTGTTGGGCTGTTGTCAGTTGTCGGCCTATTGTTCGTTGGCTATTGATTTCAAAAAAGTTTAGAAAGAAATAGAAATGACAAAAAAAATAATCTAATTTTTGTGAACACTGTGCCATCATAGATGCCATATACATGTACATACATTTACCTCCTACAAATACACGCACACACATACTACCCTTATGAGGACCTTTGAGAAATTAAGCCGGCATCACATGTCAATGAAAACATTTTCTCCCACTAAACTAACATCAGCGGAAAGCATAAGAAAATCGAAAACGAATACAAGCACCAGTGCCAAGTCTGGAACTTGAACCATAATGCAGTAGTTCAATCACCTGGAACCTAACCATTTGACGCCTAGTCTGCAAAAAATAACCTAACTTTGAGACATTCTTATAACACATGAGAAAATATGTTAGAAAATACACTTCGTTCTTCTTCATTCTATATTGAGATCGAGATGCACTAGTTCAATCACACATGAGAAAATATGTTAGAAAACCCTTGTGTCCTCTATGTTCTTCGTTCTTTTTCGTTCTATATTGCATGCCGTATCTCTAACACAAACAAGAGAAGTAGAAAACCTTCTCATATTGAGATCAAGATGGTCTCTACATCGTCCACACCGACGACGTCAAGCCAGTCTAGTTCTATGCTTCCTTGGCGGAAAGTACGAAGCACATCTTTCACCACTACAAGACGGTGATGACATGATTCGTGGTCGCTCTGACTTGGCTTTTCCTATGGACTCAATGTGATCTTGGAGCACTAAAATGAAAATGTAGAGTCTTGAGCTTGAGCCAATGTGTCCTTAGCATTTTGAGGGGTCCACATTCCTAATCCATGCAATGCCAATCATTGAACTTTCTGAAATGATCATCTTGAAATAGTATTAGTTCAATAAGCTATATGTTGTTAGTAATTACCAAAACCACCCAGGGATAGTTGCACTTTCACACGACCGTGCCTCTCGGAAACTGAAAAAAAAGTGTTTTCTGTTTTTTTTTGCTTCCGCCAGAGTCACGGTTTTGCTTCCGCGAGAGGCACAGTTGTGATTTCACGAGGTTCATGGCTGTGCCTCTTGGAAACAGAAAAAAAACACGTTTTCTCTTCCTTTTTTTATTCCTCGAGAGGCACGGGCGTGCCTCTTTCGGAAAGGGAAAAAACCCATGCTCCCGGTTCGGTTTTTTGTCTGATTTTCTTCGTGAAAAGAAAGTTCGTCAAAATCTATCAACATGGGATCTAGTTTTGAAGATCTCGACGCAAGAAATCCAATGGTGAAAACGGTTCGACATTTGGACGCACGGTTTAAGAGATAAAACATTTTGAATAAACAGATCTACGTAAAAAGGGAAAACTCCTAGGTTGCGACAAGTGGCGCCCATGCAGCGCACCACTTGTCGCAACCTGGGAAGGTGGGAGTGATCTTTGCAATGAGTACTCCTCAATTAGTGATTTCGAGGAACCGGCGGCGCCGGAGCTCTTCGATGCCCTATTTTCTCAGCCGAAGAAATCCTTCTCTTGGGCCCGGCCCAGCCTAGCCCAGTTTGTGCTTTGCGCATGAGCATTCACAACTCCCATCTTGAATTTTCAAATAATGTTTTGGTGATGAAATTCTCAAATAACTGTGCAGTGACTTACTATTTTTTTTCCCAAAAAAACTTGTAATATTTTTGGTTCTAGTAATTTTTGGTTCTAGAGCCAATTCCCTAGTGCGTTTAAGTTCGTGAATGATCTCTTGAAGGGCCAGAGTCCCCTCAAGAATATAGCATCCACAAATGAAAGCAGTTTGGGTGCGGCTAATTGTACGGTGCGCGATTGGGACAAGGCGAGAATTGCACGCTTTGGAGCAAATCTTAAACGGGGCACTAATTAAAGCGACTGGCCTAAATTGACGGATATTATCAGCTATTATCACCTTGGCGATGATTGATAAGACAACAAAATTGAGACAACCTATGTCTACCGTGCCGCGCATGAAGCCGTTGCACACCTCAAAGATGGGGCCCGTAGCAGCGGCCAGGAGTGTTTAAACATGGCCACGGGCAACCCATCTGGACCTGGCGTGTTGTTTGTCTTCATGCTCATAAGAGCGGCATCGATCTCCTCTGGCAGAAAGGCAAGTCCCAACTCCTCATTTTGACGCTCGGTAACGAGCTGGGTTGGTTCCCACAAGTCAGCGTGCAACCCTGCCCGCTGCTCCTCGCTCGTACCCATCAGTTGGATATAGAACTCGTAGACATGACGCACTATATCTGCCCGGGCTAACAGTAACCCCTGTTCAGACTGTAGCCGGAGAATCGCACACTTACGTCGTCTCCCTTTAGCGTAAGCATGGAAGTATTTCGTGTTGGCATCGCTAATTGTGCTTTTCACAAACACGGTTATTAACCAATGGAAAAGCTTCATCCTGTAGTCCCTTTTTCTTTATTGAAAAATATATATACACGAGCAAAGCATCTATACAAGGTCATGAGAGGCAAATGCAAGGCCAACTGGGACTTTGTGGGCCACCCCAAAAAATACGGAGGCCTTGGCATCAGCAATCTGAGCAAGTTTTCAGTAGCTCTTAGAATTCGTTGGCTTTGGTTGGAATGGATAGATGATTCCAAGATATGGATTGGCCTGTGCAACCTTTGTAATGACAAAGACTGAGATCTTTTGCGGCGGGCACCTTGGTAACAATTGGAATTGGGGAAACGGCGCTCTATTGGCTTTTGTCAGGTTGCACTGGTTCAAGCCTAGGGACCCCAAAGAATTACGAGCTATCCTTACGAAAAAAACTGTTAAGGATGCCTTGCAATAAGGGAAACACTTATCATCAACCGGCAGATAACTTGGCCGCGTCGGTCACCTTCCCTGCGTGACACGCGTCCCGTATACCATCCTTCAATAAACTCGCTTTTGCAACAGGAGCTATGCTTCCGAAACATATGCAGTGTTGCAATACTCTATGATGGGTCTCCGTTTTACAACAAAACTTCTCTTGCAAATTATTTCTACAACAAGACCTCAGTTGCCAAAAAAATATTACAACAAAACCGAAGTTGCAAAAAAAATACAAAAAACCTGATGTTGCAAAAAAAATCCGCAACAAGACCTGCAACAAGACATGTGTTGCAGAAATAATTCTGCAACAAGACCTGTGTTGCAGAAATAATTCCGCAACAAGACCTGTGTTGCAGAACGGAAGCACATTCGGCCGTGTTATGCGGTAAATCCGACGGCTCACGACCCAGCTGATCCTTTTTCAAAGATCAGCCGGTGGATGCGTAGCACGACCTCCTAGATAAACTTGAGACAGGGCTTCTCTATTGGCCACATCCATGAGTTCTACCACCTTCGGGAGATGCTCGCCACTTTCCGCCCGAGCCCAGAAGTCGTGGACACAATCTCTTGGAAATTCACCACCCATGGAACCTACACCGCCAAGTCTGCCTATGGCATGCAATTCGCTGGTCTAACATATTTGCCCTTCAACTCCATCATCTAGAAATTGTGGGCTCCCTATAAGTGAAAGTCTTCTCTTGGCTCCCGCTACAAAACTGCGTTTGGACCGCGGAGCGGCTCCAGCGTCGCAGTTGTCCAAACGGCGGTCTCTGCTGACTTTGCAAGCTGGAATCGGAATCGGTTTAAAGGGTAGATACACCATCTGTTTAAATGAGATCCATTAGCTGGTTAGGTTTAAATGAGATCCAACCCACCTCTGTGCCGATGCTAATAGTGTCCGTGATTGGATCAATCGCCATGTTAATATCTTGGCAAGTTTGGAATGAACAAAAAGCGAGGGTCATCGGGCACATTGAGACCAATAGCCTCATTTTAAATACAACAGAATAATATACACATTTTTCCAAGTCATGCAACACAGGGTGATTCATACATTGTTGAGCATCAGTATCCTCAAAACAAATAGGGTACCATGTGATGAGAGTATCATATTCGTAAATATATTTTTCTGCAATCCTAGCCCAGCAAGTCAGCAACCCAATCCCTCATTCTCAGCCGAACAACACCCAACAGCGCACATGCAAGTTGCGGACAGCACAACACCAAATATATAGTAGCAATCTGGCAAATTCTAAGCTTATTTGAAGAAAAAAGATGAACAGATAATGACTATATTTTGCTAAATAAATTCAGAATTAGGTTAAAAAATTATATATACTTCTTTAAAAAAATCTAGGGAATACTTCATGTTTCCACTAGTAATCTAGGAAAGTTTTACCTTGTGTGGAGCAAAAAAGAACTAGGAGATAACGACTACTTAGGTAGATAGATTTAAACTTCCGTTCAAAATTTTATATTAAATAAACCCAGAAAATGACTAAATATGTTTTCAGTAGTACTCCTGCAAAATATTAGCTTATTTGGACAATAGGATTAGGAGATAATGCTTATTTTTACCGAAATGTCTTTTTTCTTTAAAATGACGTTAGTTTTCTCGCCGTTAACTTTGAGCCCACCCTACGTTTTCTTCCTGGATTCGCCACTGACCAAGGACATAGCAAACACATGTTCACCTTGTTTGGCTCCTACACAAGGCAAGGCAGGCGGGACAGACAAGATCCACATGGCACTCAAGCAAAATTACTACCTGCTTCCTCCCGATTTATTAGGCCTCTTTCAATGCAAAAGTGCTTAGAAGAGGTGCTAAGTGCATTAAATAGCTTATTAACTCAACTCCCCAACGCATAGGTGCTTAATTCGTTGTTGTTAAGCTAACTTTATATAATGATTTAGCACCTAAACTCTTCCATGCATTGGTCAACTTCTTTCATTGAAGTTGTTTCCCTAGGTTCACGTGCTTGGCATTGGTTTTTCCTGGGGTCATCAAAGTGCTCTCTCTCCTCCTGAATTACTGCGCCATGTCAATTTTTTTCGTTTACGTGACATGCTTAGCACCTGTCCACCGTGGAGCACTGGGAAGGGCCTTAGGCTGGTCATAGTGGAGAGTAACTTAGACTAGTAACATATATATGTTACTAGTCTATACTACTACCTCTATAGTGGATAGTAACATATGTGTAGTGTCATGCAGTACTTCATTTATTACTTTGTATACTCATTTTGCATTGGGAACCACTATGTGATGGTAACATATTATGTTACTCTTTTTTTCTCTCTCCTCATTAACTACTTGCCACATCACATTTGTAGCTTATGTGGCATGCATGTTACTACCTATATTACTCCCACTATGACTAGCCTTAGGCCTAGATGCCAAAACAGAAGGACCAAGGAGAGCATGCTGGTAAAAAATTTGGAAATAAATCTCCTAGCTACGCCCCTACTAATTAGGCCTATTAACTAAACTAGGAAATCCAATTTGGCACCCGGGAGCATGTGCTCCTCGGTACGAAAATGAAAATTTTTTGATGTCTAAAAAATTTCCAATTTTTTTTATGTATTCATACTCACATCCAAATGCTACCTGCAATGTTTTAGGACAAAATGTTAGACATTTTGGCCTGTGCAAAAAGAACAAATCAAACGCCAAATGTTGCTCAAAATGTCAACCTAAATTGGTTTTTTCACCGACAAAACATTACTACTCCGGTTTGCATGAAAACTGCCAAGCATTCTTATGACACTAACACGAACATCCACCAAAAAACTCAGAATTTTTGACTACTTTTTTTGTGTTACTGTTCATACGGGCGCAAATATTCCACGGAGCCAAAACACCTCCCCCGCGTGCAGTCGCTACTATGTGTATGGAGCCTGCGTGTTTTTTTTATTTTGAGCAAATGGTGCTTGCGTGATGGACGCTAGAATGTGGAGGGTGGGTGGGGGGGGGGGGGATAAACTGAATGCATTGGACTTCCTTGCGCCACAGGGTGTATGTCACTAGTGTAGGCCAGGGCCGTCTTCGCACCAATGGCATTAACCATGCCATCTCCAACTAAACTTTACCCATGGGTTGGTTGTATCCATGGTCTTGCTATTTATTTTAGTTTCTCAAATGGCAGCAAAAGCTTTGCCACATCTATTAATTAAGACGAAGAGAACAATTTTTGTTACAATGCCCTAAGGCTAGACAAAATACATGGAGGAACTACTCTCCCGAGATAATGGAACCCAACTTTTTTACTCCTGCGGTGGCCCCGAGCTTGATCTGGTCCTTGATGGCATTAAACAGAATAGGTTATAGCTTGCTCTTGTGTCTGGAAACTCAGGCTTTTCTTTCATTCTTAATGGTTGAACTAATGATCAGTGAGCAATGCCACCGCCTTCCGGTTGGGGACATTCTTCCCTGAAAGGTTTACCTAATAATCTTTGATGGGAGACTCAAGATGTCAAACGGAGGTGTTGAATTTTTTTGAAGTGTTGCCACTCATTGGAAAAATTTGAAAGGCGTATGGTGAAATTAATTGGATTTGCCCCTTTTGGTCTTTTTACATTTGTATACATATCTATATAGATGCAGATTTTAAAATGTCCCTAAAAAAACGTAACCAACATAAAGGAACACACCTATGTGGTAGTGCTAACAAAGGCCATGTGTGTTCATCTCGCCGGAATGGAAGGAATACTCCAGTCATCCACCAACTCTTGCACCATGTGAATAGTTTTCTCTGCCTGTCCCTCACTTAATTTATTTATACCACTCCATTCTCACGATAAAATATTGTTCATTCATGCACACTTCTAATCAGTGACTCTCTTATCATGCATATATATGAGCTCGTAAGATAGGTAGAAACAACATGGGCGTGCTCCATAGTAAAGAACCAGAGAGATATGCATAGACATACAGGAATCAGAGACATCAGAAAATTATCAAATCGCACCTGCGAGATGTTCAGTTCTTCAAGGTGTTCGGTTCTCAATTAGTTTCATGAGACATTTCTCCTAATCATAGTGCTAGTGGACTAGCCAGAGGCCAAGTTGCCTGCATCATGTAGTTCAACATCGCTTGCTATATAATCTGGGAACAAACGGTGTTGTGTAGCTCCATTGTGAGAACATCGCTAATCCTATTAATAAGACGATGAAACTACAAGCAGTTGACCGACCAATTCTTTACCAAGCTCATGGACAGTATTAACGTTGTCTAAGGAATGCATAGTATTAATAAATCGATTATTGTTACTGTCCCAACACAAGTCCAACAATTTCCAAGCCTACAAAGGAGGTGCCTCCCAAGAGAGCACAGAGCCGGAGTACCTTAACTTCGTGGGACAATACTGAATCAACGACAAAAATCTGGAATCCCACATCATCTTCTTCCTTCCCCTAATATTATTCCCAACGTACAAGAAACTATAGCAAGTTCTTAGTTTAGGACACTGACTAGAAGTTAGGTGTTAATAAAATACATGGAGTATTGTGGTGATTCATCCCCGTAGTTGAACACTCATCCACATATTGGCTCTATGAGTGGTCATGTTGTGGTGGTTCATCCTCGTGGCTGTGTGGATGGCATGGGGTAGGGGTGGCGGGCCATGTTGATGTCGTCGGTGCTTCAGTGTTGGTGGCTTCCTAGTAGTGTCTTGGACCCTCGAGCTACCGACATCAGTCCTCCCTTCGGGTTGTATTCATTTCCTTGGTAGTTGAACATACACGGTTGAGCCTCCGAGCAGAAGATCCGTGCTCCGATGCCGATGACAGTGATGCTTGTGGGTGTTGCTTCCCTTTTAGCGTCGTCATTCCGTGTCGGGGCTTTGGGTGAAGTCTGTAGTCCAATTTTTTGGCTCGCCGACGGTGACACATGTCATCATCACCCTCTTTTGCGTCATCAAGCTCAATTACCTAACTCCATCATTGGGATGAAGCATCCAGGTTCGCGGAATGGGGAGGTGTAGTTTTGTCTACTACCTTTTACTCGTGACCTCGTGGTCATCATTTTTTGTCCTTCTTGTCCACAGGCAAGATTGGCGCTACGTCTCCCAGTGTGAGAGGGAAGGCGTCCCTCTCTGGTATGTTGGGTGTGTTTGGTGTATCGGCATCTATTGGTTTCCGTAGAAGGTGCACGTTTTGGTCAGTGGTCTCGGGTGATTATTGTTCAGATGGCTTTTCTTTTGTTGTTGCTCGACCTTCAATTCGTGGTGATTTAGTTACTTGCTCGGTTGTTTTCTTTCTTTTGACCTGCTTTGTAAGAACATTTCCTCACCACCATATATTGTCACGGACATTATTTACTCTATATCTGAAGCGTGGGTAAAGCCTGTTCGAGTGAGATTAATAGTAACATGCACCGTCTACCGCTCTCACACTTTAATGAGGAATAAAGCACGATGGAGACATAGAATAGGAGAGGTGTGGTAAAAAAGGGGGATTTACAAGGTGGTATACAACAAGGTCAAGCGAGTTAACCCAATTGAATAACTATGTTTAAAATGTCCCTTCCGAGACTAGGTCGCTAGGCACGGCTTCATCCCATGGAGAAGTAATGAAGACTCCACCAAATTCCCACACTTATGTGAGTAACGTTCTCCGTGCATCTTCCCCTCTATATATATCACTCCAGTATTCACCAAACTATGTTCAATCATCCACCGGTTTTAACTAGTGATTCTGTACTTGGCTATATGCAAGCCGATCAGATACACGGCAACCACAAAAATAGAGTACACCATGATAAATGACTTGTTAGCTTTTTCAATGGTAACAAGTAAATGTGTACGTACAATGCACATTTATATTTGGAAGAAAATTAATTGGACGTTGGAATTAGGTACGATACGAGGTATGGTACGAATTATGCATTACTTATATGATTAGCAGAGAGGTTGATATTTGATATGATATTAGTTGCATGCTAAACAAGTTAACACTCACCATTGGAGCAACCTAGGTCGTTGGATTGAAATGATTTGATGTCCGAAATTAATTGGATCTGCCCCTTTCGGTCTTTTTACATTTGTGAGATGCAGATTTTAAAGTGTCCCTCCAAAAAAACAAACGTTAACCAACATAAAGGAACACACCTATGTGGTAATGCTAACAAAGGCCATGTGTATTCAACTCGCCGAGATGGAATGAATACTCCAGTAATCCACCAACTCTTGCACCGTGTGAATAATGTTCTCCGTCTGTCCCTCACTTTATTTATACCACTCCATTCTCACAAGAAAATATCATTCATTCATACACACTTCTAATCAGTGACTCTCTTATCATCCATATATATGAGCTTGTAAGATAGGTAGAAACACATGGGCATGCTCCATAATAAAGAACCAGAGAGATATCCGAAGACATACAGGAATCGGAGACATCAGAAAATTATCAAATCGCACCTGCGAGATGTTCAGTTGTTCAAGTTGTTTGGTTCTCAATAAGTTTGATGACATATTTCTCCTAGTCCTAGTGCTAGTGGACTATCAAGATGCCAAGTTGCCTGAATCATGTAGTTCAACATCGCTTGCTATAAAACATGGGAACAAATGGTGTGGTGTAGCTCAATGGTGACAACATCGCTAATCATATTAATAAGACAATGAAACTACGAGCACTAGACCAGCCAATTCTTTACCAAGCACATTGACAATATTAATGTTTTATTAAGTATGGACAGTATTAATAAATCGATTATTGTTAGTGTCCCAACACAAGTCCAACAAATTCCAAGCCTACAAAGGAAGTGCATCCCAAGAGAGCATGGGGGAGGAGAACCTTAACTTCGTGGGACAAGACTGAATCAACGACAGAAATGTGGAATCCCACATCATCTCCTTCCTTCCCCTACTATTATTCCCAACGTCAAAGAAACTATACCAAGTTCTGAGTTTAGGACACTGACTAGAAGTTAGGTGTTAATAAAATACATGGAGTGTTGTGGTGGTTCGTCCCCGTAGTCGAACATTCTCCACATGTTGGCTCTATGAGTGGTAGTGTTGTGGTGGTTCATCCCCATGGTTGTGTGAATGGTGTTGGGTAGGGGTGGCGGGCGATGTAGATGTCGTCGGTGCTTCGGTGTTGGTGGCTTCCTAGTAGTGTCCTGGACGCCTCGAGCTACTGACATTAGTCCTCCCTTTGGGTTGTATTCGCGTCCTTGGTAGTTGAAGATACACGGTTGAGCCTCCGAACAAAAGATCCGTGCTTCGGCGCCAATGACGGTGATGCTTGTGGGTGTTGCTTCCCTCTTATGGGTGTCGTTCCATGTCAGGGCTTTGGATATAGTCCCTAGTCCAATTTTCGGGCTCAGCGATGGTCATGCATGTCATCATTACCCTGTTTTGCGTCATGAAGCTCTGGTACCTAACTCCACCCTTGGGATGAAGCATCCAGGTTCCCGTCATGGAGAGGTGTCGTTTTGTCTCCTACCTTTTACACGTGACCTAGTAGTCATCATTCTTGGTCCTTGCTCTCCACAGGGAAGATTGGCACTACGTCTCCCAGTGCCAAAGGGAAGGTGGCCCTCTCTGGTAAATTGATGTGTTTGGTGGATCGGCATCCATTGGTTCCCCTGGAAGGTGCATGTTTCGGTCTGTGGTCTCGGGTGATTATTGTTGGGATGGCTTTTCTTTTGTTGTTGCTCGATGTTGAATTCATGGTGATTTAGTTACTTGCTCGGTTATTGTCTTTCTTTTGACCTGCATTGTAAGAAGATTTCCACACCACCATATATTGTTACCGCCATTATTTACTCTATATTTGAAGCATGGGGAAAGCCTGTTCGAGTGAGATTAATAGTAACATGCACTGTCTACTGCTCTCACACTTTCAAGAGGAACAAAGCACGATGGAGACATAGAATAGGGGAGGTGTTGTAAAAAATTGGGGGGGGGGCTATACAAGGAGGTATACAACATGGTCAAGCGAGTTAACCCAATAGTATAACTATATTTGAAACGTCCCTCCGGAGACTAGGTCACTAAGCACGCCTTCTTCCGACGGAGAAGTAATGAACACTCCACCAAATTCCCACACTTATGTGAGTAACATTCTCCGTGCACCTTCCCCTCTATATATATCACTTATCACTCCAGTATTCACCAAACTATGTTCATCCATCCACCGGTTTTAACTAGTGAGTCTGTACTCCGCTATATGCAAGCCCATAAGATACAGGGCAACCACAAAAATAGAGTACACCGTGATAAATGAACCAGAGAGATATGTATGGACATAATATGGGAATTGCAGACATCAGGACATTAGCAAACACCTTTTGATGTCTTCTATCGACATGTTGGGTGGTATGTGCCTTGTACACAAACAAAACCAGTGGCACCGCTAAGCTCCAAAGTAACCAATGGGTGTGTGATGCTTCTGCTGTAATTTCCACAGCTGCAACTCCAGCGGTTCCACCGAGAAGCAGCCGTTGTATCTGATAGCTATGGCAAGAAATTTTGAGCCGAGTTGCAACTCTTTTGTAGTTGTGCTGTAGCAGTGATGGCTTGTGCAGCAACATGCTAAATCACTAGAATGACCTCTGTAGTTTTCTTGATTTGGCTTAAGTGTGGATTGTACAATTGTAACTCTGAATGAATTGATAAGAGTTATTTTGCTGCAGACGACTAGTTAATTTTTTAGCAAACTTAACCTCCATGCAGAGTACTTTTTTTTGAATGAAGACGCTAGGGGCGTCCGGCTTTAAATTAATAAAGCCCACACAACAGGCAGTGTAGCAACCGAAACTGACAGTACAAGACCAGAAGCCCTAGGCGCAACAAGGTAAACCTGAGTCTGAGGGTTCAAAGTCGGGCAGCGAGCAAATTACAAGGCCGAAGCTGAACATCAAACCACGCAGGCTCGCAAAACAAAAGGGCACTCACACACTAGGAGGGCATCGTCGGCTCCCTAGCCATCACGTACACTTGGTGGAGTCATTCTTGCGCTTGCTTCACCATCTCAGAGTCCTTTCGCCTCGCCAGCGGACTCCACTGCTGCATGAGGATATAGAATTTGAATATGATGTAAGCTGGGTGCGACGGGAAGATACCCTCTATTGTAAATTTGTTGCGAGTAAGCCATAAGGACCATAGCAATGCCCCTACACTAGTCCACAACACTTGTTTGCTCAGTCCCTGAACAGAATCGAGGAGGCCTACGAGTTCGGTGGAGGAGCATGGGTCCCACCGGACGCCAGCCGCCTCGCGCACAGCGCTCCAAGCAAACCGTGCGAGCGGGCATAGAAAGAAAACTTGATTCGCATTCTCGGGGTTCCCTCATAACGCGCACGGGGCCGGGGCCGGACCGTTCCGTTTGGCAATGTTAATAGATGTAGGGAGTCTATTACGGAACATCTGCCAAAGAAAAACTTTGATCTTCAGTGGGATGCGAGCTTGCCAAAGTCCTTTAAACGCCATTTGTGCCGTCCCTTGGCACAGTTTATAATATAATGACTTAATGGAATACTTTCCGGAGGCGTTTAGATGCCACGACACCCTGTCGGGCTCATTGGACAAGGAATGGGTTCACTAGATCCAGCATAGACCCCAGCCTAGCTGTCTCCAGGGTGTTTAGATTATGGCAAAAAGAAGATTGCCGGAGGGGGGGGGGGGGGAGATGCCAAGGCGTCGGCCACCAGAAGATTCGGGTGCACAACAATCGTGTACACGTCTTGGAATTCCTCCCAGAGAGGCCGAGAGCCCACCCAAAGGTCGAGCCAGAAACGGGTGGAACGACCGTTACCGACAGCGAACTTGGCCCCTTGGGCGAAGGTTGGTCTGACTGTCTGCAGATCATTCTAGAAAGGGGAGCCCCTCGCATCCCCTTCAAAGAAATTACCGTTTGGGAAGTATTTCGCTCTTAGCATGTCAGCCCATAAACCAGTCGCCCCTTGCGATAATGTAATGCCCACGATGCGGCTATATCTCCCACGTGTCGGGGCACGACTTGGAGGCATAACCGCATGGTGGTTTTGTCGCAAGAAGGGTCATCTTCACACAATCCCATGTAATGAACAAGAATGGGATAAAGAGTTGGCTTACAATCGCCACTTCACACAATGCATAAATTAAACATACATCATTCAGAGTACACTGAAGGTCCGACTACGGAACCAAAATGGAAGAAGACAACCCAACTGCTAAATGCCCGATCGTCCCAACTGGGCTCCACTACTGATCATCGGGGAAATAAACATAGTAACGACCGCGTTCCTCGTCAAACTCCCACTTGAGCTCGGTTTCATCACCTGCACTGGCATCGTCGGCACCTGCAACTGTTTTGGTAGAATCTGTGAGTCACGAGGACTCAGCAATCTCACACCCGCGAGATCAAGACTATTTAAGCTTATAGGAAGGATGGGGTAATGAGGTGGAGCTGCAACAAGTACTAAGCAAATATGGTGGCTAACATACGCAAATAAGAGCGAGAAGAGGAGCAATGCACGGTCGTGAAGCTAGAAGTGATCAAGAAGTGATCCTAAAACTACTTACGTTCATACACAACCCAAACCGTGTTCACTTCCCGGACTCCGCCGAAAAGAGACCATCACGGCTACACACGCGGTTGATGTATTGTAATTAAGTCAAGTGTCAAGTTCTCTACAACCGGACATCAACAAATTCCTATCTGCCTCATAACCGCGGGCACGGCTTTCAAAAGATAATACCCTGCAGGGGTGTCCCAACTTAGCCCATTATAAGCTCTCACGGTCAACGAAGGATATTCCTTCTACCGGGAAGACCCGATCAGTCTCGGAATCCCGGCTACAAGACATTTCGACAATGGTAAAACAAGACCAGCAAAGCCGCTCGATTGTGCCGACAAATCCCGATAGGAGCTGCACATATCTCGTTCTCAGGGCACATCCGGATGAGACGTCCTACGAGTAAAACCAAGCCTCAAGTCTCCCCGAGGTGGCCCCGCAGTCTGCTCATTTCGGACCAGCACCCAGAGGAGCACTGGCCCGGGGGGGCTAAATAAAGATGACCCTTGGGCTCGCGAAAACCCAAGGGAAAAGGTGTAGGTGGTAGGCAAATGGTAAAACCAAGGTTGAGCCTTGCTGGAGGAGTTTTATTCAAGGTGAACTATCAAGGGGGTCCCATAAATCACCCAACCGTGTAAGGAACGCAAAATCAAGGAACATAACACCGGTATGACGGAAACTAGGGCGGCAAGAGTGGAACAAAACACCAGGCATAAGGCCGAGCCTTCCACCCTTTACCAAGTATATAGGTGCATTAATTAAATAAGAGGTATTGTGATATCCCAATATATCCATGTTCCAACATGGAACCAACTTCAACTTCACCTCCAACTAGCAACGCTATAAGAGGGGCTGAGCAAAAGCGGTAACATAGCCAAACAACGGTTTGCTAGGAAAGGATGGTTAGAGGCTTGACATGGCAATATAGGAGGCATGATATAGCAAGTGGTAGGTATCGCAGCATAGCAAAAGAGCGAGCAACTAGCAAGCAAAGATAGAAGTGATTTCGAGGGTATGGTCATCTTGCCTGCAAAGTTCTCAGAGTTGTCGAAAGCTTGATCCTCGTAAGCGTTCTCAACAGGCTCCTTGTTCACGTACTCGTATCCCGGATCTACCCAAAGCAAGAACACAAAGCAAAGGACCAACAATCAACCACGGTACAATGCACAAGCAACATGATGCAAAATATGACATGATATGCGAGATGTGATATGCAATGCATAAGCGTGCTCCGAAGGGAAGATATGAACAAGGCATCAACTTGGCAAACCAAGTATGCCGCTGGAAAGATGAGTTGATTTCGGTCGAAATCGATATAAGGATCGCCAGAAACGGATACACGGTTTGCCAATAACAATCAAAACAAGATATGATGCAAACTGCTTAAAACAGCAACATGGCCACTTGGATGCAAAGTATATATATGCTACAGCACCCAAACATGTGAACTAAATGCATGGCAGTGATGTACAGGAGATGCTCTACAAAACATGAGCACTGAGCTAAATCTAAAAACCACTAGAGCATGACTAAAACAGCATGGCAATAATGCAAAAGATAACAGTTTTATAGACTTAGTGAAAATGCTAGACATAGCAGAAACAGATTCAACATGGCATAATTACAAGCTTGATTAACTCACTACCAGGAATGTCATGGCATCGGACAAATTCTAGCATGAAATTCACATGAAAATGAAGCTACCCATGTGCAAAACAACCACATAGCATATGCGCATGAATATACACATAAAAGACAAAACAGCAACATGATGTAAAATGACATGTTCATGAACTTGCTCAAATGCAGAAACTAATGCCACCACTGGGTTGGTGGGATTTTTCAACCCCAAAAACATATATAATATGTTGGGATTGCTGTAAAAAAATCACCACAAGTGCAATAAGTTAAAAACTGCCCTAAATGTAATATGACAGAAATGGCATTTTCCTTGTTTGGAAACGTCCAGAAATGGACTTGCCTGATTCGGAAAGATGCCCTATTCCAGAAAAGGAATATTCGCTGGACTAAAAGATAATTAAAAGAAATAAGAGAAGGAGGGGGTGAGGATGACATGTGGGGTCTTCCTGTCAGTGACTCAAATAACCCAACAAAAAGGGCTAGTTTAATCTGCGCCCGCGGGGAATCGAACCCGAGTCGCCTGGGTGGAGGCACGGCGCGGGAAGCAGTCGGGCAATTAACATGATCGTGTTAAGAGGGGAGCTCGCTCCTTTTGAGGTAAGCCCTCCTGGTACGGGTTCCTCTCCTGGGCAGAAGAGAGAAACACCGACGGCACCGGCGAGCAACGGCGGCGACGGCGGGGCTCAGGAGGTGGCGGCGGGTGTGCGGTATCAGCAGGGCAGAGCGCGTGTGGTGCAGGAAGGGAACGTGCGCGCATGTGTGGGTGTGCGTGTGGGAAGGAGCTTGCGTCCATGGCGACGAACACGGCGAGGCAGGGCTACAACAGCACTGCGTGAGCTGCTGCACTGCAGGGGCGTGCGTGCGTGTGTGTGAGAGAGCAACTTGGGGATCCGAAGTTGGAGAACGCGCGGGCGCGCTGCAGCAAGTACACCCACAAGGAAATTTGCAGACTTAGCCAGAGCATCGCGAGCGCGTCAAAGACATGGATCGGGCAAGCCCTACGGGGTGTCTACACGACATGCAAAAGACAGGAGAGGGAGGTGCTTTACCCAGCTCACCCTAGGACATGACGAGCTCGACGAAGACGCGTTGAAGGCGACGAGAGGGAGCTCTGAAACTGGCGGGGCTGCTGTCCGGGAAGAAGAGGAAGAAGACAGATCGGAGAAGTTGATCTGGAGGCCTTGTGGCCGCGTGCGTCGTGGAAGGAGACGTAGAGGAACTTGGCAGACTCCCCCATGGTGACCGAGGGGGTCGGAGGCGCGGCGTAAACGGCTACTCCGAGCTCGAGCTCAAGCTCGGCCGGAGCATGGTGGGCAGGGCGACGGCGTAGCGTGGCTAGCCTTACCTGGCGGCGGTGAGAGAAGGGGAGGAGGGGGATCGATTGAGGGGAGACCCTAGGGCACCGGGGACAACTTTATAGGGGTCTAGGGAGCTTCTCCGGACGTCGGCGTGGCGTGTCTGGATGAGCTGCCGTACAGGGGAGACGAAGCTCCTGGCGCTAACGGGCTCGATGGGCTGCTACTGCTGCGTGGGTTGGGCTGCAGGCGCTGGTTGATGGGCTGCTACAAAGGGCTGCTGCTCTCTCTCTCCCTCTGGCTCTTTTCTATTTCTTCAAACAGAAATAAAAGGGCGAAAGGCACAAAAGGATTGGAGGGGTCTGTGAGACATATGAAAATATCCTCAGGACCCTGGATTTAAGAAGAATTTGAATAAATTGAGTTGGACATTTTTATAGGTAGAAAAATAAAACAAGTTTGAATAAAATTCAAACTTGAGGCATTTTTTAACCTAACCAAATCAACTCCCAATGGGATGAAACTTGGCAGGGAGGTTTAGGACATGGTGGTAGAATATTGAGGCAAAGTTGAACATTAATGAAGGAGGGTAAAATGGCACTTGCAAAAAGAAAGAAAGAGAAGGAGAGATGGTGATGCATGGAGGTGGTGATGCATGGATCGCACATAGAACATGCAACAACATATCATGCATGCATATCATGGAAATGCAAGTTGACATAAGCACAACACAACATTGATATGCACATGATGCAAACATATGATGGCAAAAAGGAATATGCTAAGAAGCCCAAATGCAATATGACAAGGTAAGCATGGCAATGAAATGAGTAGAACAACATAACAAAACAAAATGAGACCAAAAGATGGGACCACTAATGGAATTGGATGGAGACCAACATGGATATATTGCCAAATATGGAAGTTTGACATCTAGGGTGTTACAACACTCCACCACTACAAGAGTATCTCGTCCCGAGATCTAGGACTGAAAGAACTCCGGATATTCGAAACGGTGGTGATCCTCGCGCTCCCAGGTGGCTTCTCGGTCGGAATGGTGTGACCACTTCACTTTCAGGAATTTGATTGACTTGTTGCGAGTCTTGCGCTCAGTTTCCTCAAGAATAGCAACGGGGTGCTCATGATAAGATAGATCTTCTTGGAGGTCAATCTCTTCGAAGTTGATAGTTCGCTCAGGCGTCTTGGAGCACTTGCGAAGCTGTGACACGTGGAACACATCGTGCACATTTGCGAAGTTGGAGGGAAGCTCAAGTTGATAGGCGAGGTCGCCTCTTTTGCCAATGATCTTGAAAGGACCCACGTATCTAGGGGCAAGCTTCCCTTTGATACCGAAGCGACGAGTGCCTTTCATTGGAGAGACGCGGAGGTAGACATGGTCTCCGATCTCGAAAGCCAAATCACGGTGCTTGCTATCATAGTAACTCTTCTGGCGCGATTGCGCATCTTTGAGGTTTTCACGGATGACTTTACACATATCTTCAGCCTCTGTGATCAAGTCGTTGCCAAGGAGTTGGCGTTCATCGGTCTCTGACCAATTTAGAGGAGTTCAGCACTTTCTGCCATAGAGAACCTCGAATGGGGCCTTGCCCGAGCTTGCTTGGAAGCTATTGTTGTAAGAGAATTCGGCATATGGAAGGCAATCTTCCCACTTCATACCGAAAGAGATGACACAAGCCCTGAGCATATCTTCAAGAATTTGGTTGACACGCTCGACTTGGCCACTAGTTTGAGAGTGGAAAGCTGTGCTGAAGCGAATATTTGTGCCCATGGCCTTCTGGAAGGAGACCCGGAATTTAGAGGTGAAGATGCTTCCACGATCTGAAGAAATCACTTGTGGAATGCCGTGCAAGGAGACAATTCTGGAGGTGTATAGCTCTGCGAGTTGAGCTGCTGTGATAGACTCTTTGATAGGGAGGAAATGAGCCACTTTAGTAAGCTTGTCGATGACAACAAAAATAGCATCATTTCCACGCTTGGATTTGGGAAATCCAGTCACGAAGTCCATCTCAATATGATCAAACTTCCATTCTGGAATAGCAAGAGGTTGAAGGAGACCAGCTGGTCGTTGGTGTTCTGCTTTCACTCTTCTGCAGACATCACACTCATTCACGAATTGAGCAATTTCTCGCTTTATTCGAGTCCACCAATATGACTACTTGAGGTCATGGTACATCTTCGTAATTCTAGGATGAATGGATAGAAGGGAATTGTGCGCTTTGTTCATTATGACGTTCCTTAGATCACCTTTGGGAACCACAATCCGGTCCTCGAAGAATAAAGTGTCTCTGTCATCAATGCTATAGCACTTGTATTTGGAGATGCCCTTGTCAATACCACGTTTCACCTTCTTCACCATGATATCCAAGAGTTGTGCCTCACGAATTTGATCTTCCAAAGTAGGAGAGACTAGGAGGTTGGCAAGAAAACCTTGAGGAACAACTTGGAGATTCAGTTTGCGGAAAGCTTCACAAAGATCCGGTTGGAAGGGCTTGAGGATTAAGCTGTTGCAATAAGCCTTCCTGCTCAAAGCATCTGCAATGACATTGGCCTTGCCTGGAGTATATTCAATACTCGGATTGTACTCTTGACTCATTTCGACCCATCGAGTTTGTCTGAGGTTGAGGTTGGGTTGAGTGAAGATGTACTTGAGACTCTTGTGATCGGTGAAAATGTCCACTTTCCTTCCCAACTAGAGATGTCTCCATGTTATTAATGCATGGACAACTGCCGCCAACTCAAGATCATGAGTGGGGTAGTTCTTTTCGTTGGGTTCAACTGACGAGAGGTATAGGCCACAACTTTCTTCTCTTGCATTAACACAGCACCGAGACCTTGAAGAGAAGCATCACAGAAAACTTCGTATGGCTTGGATTCGTCAGGAGGGGTTAAGACAGGAGCTGTGACGAGTTTCTCTTTGAGAGTGTTGAAAGCAACGTCACACTCAGGAGTCCAGACATACTTCACATGCTTCTGGAGGAGGTTGGAAAGAGGCTTTGAAATCTTTGAGAAATTCTCAACGAATCTTCCGCAATAGCTTGCAAGTCCAAGAAAACTGCGAAGCTGCTTGACATTCTGAGGAGGTTCCCAATTCACAACTGCAGACACCTTCTCGGGATTAACAGCGATGCCCTTGGCCGAGATGATATGACCAAGGTAAAGAACTTCATCAAGCCAAAACTCACATTTGGAAAACTTCGCATAGAATTGATACTCTCTGAGCTTGTCGAGCACCAATCGCAAATGTTTGGCATGATCCTTCTTATTCTTGGAGAAGACCAATATATCATCGAGATAGACCAAGACGAATTCATTGGTGTAGGGTTGAATATGAAGTTCATCATCCGAGAGAAAGTTGGAGGAGCATTGACAAGGCCGAAAGACATGACAGTATATTCATAAGAACCAAAGCTTGTTCTGAATGCTGTCTTGGGAATATCTTCTTCCCAAATTCGAATCTGATGATAACCCATACGAAGGTCAAGCTTGGAGAACACTTTAGCACCTTTAAGTTGCTCGAATAGCTCATTGATGTTGGGAAGTGGATACTTGTTCTTTATGGTCTTCTTGTTCAATGGACGGTAATCGACGCAAAGTCGGTCCGTGCCATCCTTCTTCTGGACAAAAAGAACTCCACAACCCCAAGGAGATGAACTCGGTCTGGTCAAACCCAGATGATCTTGTTCGTCGAGTTGTTTCTTCAATTCTTTCAACTCTTTTGGTCCAAGCTTGTATGGACGCTTGCAAACGGGTTCCGTGCCAGGCTCAAGATCGATAACGAATTCAACTGGCCGGTGAGGAGGCATACCCGGAAGCTCTTCTGGAAAGACGTCTTGATACTCACAAACGACTAGAATCTGAGAGATTGCGTCTAGCTCGCCCTTCTCATTGAGAGAAAATAACCTTATGGTTTCATCACGAGCGGCATAGATGATCACATCCTCAGAAGAGTGTGTCAATTGAATTTCCCTGGCGGCACAATCAAGTTGAGCCTTGTGCTTAGAAAGCCAGTCCATCCCGAGAATTAGATCAATATCCGAGTCACCAAGGACAATTGGTTTAGACAAGAATTTATAGTTGCCCATCTTGATAGTGACATCGGGAGCAACCAAACTAGAAGTCATAAGCTTTCCCGGAGAAACAACTTGCATAACTTTGGACAAAATCTCTGTGTCAACATCGTGCTTCGATGCAAAAGGATATGACATGAAAGAAAGCGATGCACCGGTATCAAATAAGACTTTTGCAGGAATATCATTAACAGGAAGGTTACCCATGATCACTTCAGAAGATTCCTCCGCTTGAGCTGCATTCATCATGTTGACCTTAGCATGCTTTGGATTATGCTTGACCACTGCATTGCTGGAAGATCTCACAGGAGGAGGAGGCGGAATGCGCCTTTGGTTGAAGCACTTTTTCGCATAGTGACCCTTTTGCTGACACTTGTTGCAAGTCACCTCTGAGAGCGGACGATGATAAGGAGCATTAGACCTTGGAGCTTGATTCTGAGACTTGTTCTGATAGCCAGGGTTGGGTGGGTGGGAAGTTCCATGACCACCTTTGTTCTTCTGCTGGTAAGGCTGACGGAACGGAGGAGGAGGAGGCAACCAGAACTTCTGTTGCTTGGCCGCCACTAGTGAGGAAGAAGAGGACTGAACTGCGTCCCTGACTCTCTTCTTAGAAGCCTCACACTTGAGCTGAGCAACTTCTTATTTCAGTTCCATGTTGTAGAATTCATCATACTTTTTCGGCTCAAAAAGCACGAGAGCTAATTGCAGATCTTCTCTGAGGCCCCCTCTGAATTGATAAATCATGCTCTTTTCATGAGGAACTCTTTCTTAGCGAAGCGAGAGAGTTTCTGGAACTGGATATTGTATTGGTACACGAACATGGTGCCTTTCTTGAGATTGCGGAACTCCTCACGCTTGCTCTCAACAACACTTTGTGGAATGTGGTGAGCTTTGAAATCTCGGCAGAAATCATCCTAGGTAATCACACGACCTCCTCTGGAATCTTTGTATTGTTGATACCACTCGGCAGCTTGATCCTTGAGTTGAAACGAAGCAAACTTGACAAAGTCCTCAGGTCTGACATTGCTACATTCAAAATGCTTGTTGATGTCCACGAGCCAATCATCGGCGTCAGTGGCCTCGGCACAGTAGCTGAAAGACTTCGGCTGATTTGCAAGGAACTGGTTGAGGGTAGCGAAGTGAGGCTGATTGTTGCCTTGGCCTTGATTTCCTTGGTTGCCTTGCCCTTGGGTGTGTTCTTGCAAGAGTTCATCGGTTTATTCGATTTCGGTATCGGTTCGGCATTCGGTTCATCGGTTTTTATGCCCACCCCTAGGTGAACCAACAGTACCTAGAGGATGCTCCTGTTGTTCTACTCTGGTGGCATGGATAGCTTCGTCAATACAACGTTCTTTGCGCTCTGGTGGCCATTCCGGTGGTAGCCGTCCGCGCGCGTCGGCAATTGTTAGCGCCTCACTTGCGACAACCTAGTGCCGTGTTACATTGCCATGCACAGGGCCATGACTTCTACAGGGTGATTAACCTGGCATGTATGATGGAGTGGAGCGCGTCACGGGAGGTTATCCAGTCGCTGCCGGAGCGGCGCCCCCTCCTCCATGCTCTACCCTCGCCGTCGCCGATCCGCGCCGCCGGGCAAAGCCTGGCTGGTGCTGGCGGCAGCGGGGCCATCTCTCCTCTCCGCATGTGGGGGCTCGGTGCGGGCCGGCAATCCAGGGCGGGGGAGCGGCAGCGTCGCGGAGAGCTTGGAGGCGGCCGGTCTTCGGTTCTTCGTCCCACTCGTGGAGGCCTGTTCACGGCTGCAGCTCTCGCGTGGGTTGGCGGCAGCCGGTGCCGGCACTTGCCAGATCCGGCCCGTCCGGATCAGGGGAGTCCTGTGGTGGTTGCCCCTACTGTTCTTTGTGCTCCAAAAGTTTGGTTTGCTTCATGCCGGCCTCCTCGATCTGGACATCGACGGGTTCCGGTCTTCTACTCGGAGATCTCAGCTTTTGGCGCATGACGCCACTGGATATCTAGATCAAAATTGATTCGGTCGGGCGTGCCCTCATCTTTGGCTAGAGAGGGTTCATGAGGGCGTGGCGCGAAGCTTCGCTGCCTTGCCAGGTCATGGGACATGTCTAAGTATAGATTTCCACGACATTGATAGTGGTGAAGAAAATCATGGTGGCTGCGATTGGAGACTTGTAACGACAGAGAAGAGTTTTGGCTGCATTGAAGAATGGCGGCATGGGTTTTTTCCTGTGTGTCGGGTGTTTAAGACTTGCAGCGGTAGCCTTGGCAGGAGGGGGCAGCAACATAGGTGGGCAACATTTTGGGGGGTGCTCCCGAGTACCGAGCCACGATCTTCAGGGTGAAAGCCCAAGGTATGGCCTTCATTGGTTGTATCTGAAAATGGTCCTGCGAAGCCATTGTTTTTGGGATCTCGGACTCTCTCCAGGGTGAAACTCAAGATCCTTGATCGGGCGACGACAACGCTTGTGCTTTGTTTTCTTCCTGGAGGCGTCACTTTTGGAGAACATCTTATATAGCCCAGCTGTTGTCTTTGGTGGTGGTTAGGGTGTTGATGTTGTGAGTTTTTCATCAATGCGATGGGGTCTTTGTTTTTTTTATTTTTCTCTCTTTTCTTATTTTCGTTCTTAGCTGTGTGCATCCTTGATGTCTTTTGATGTCTTGTTGGTGCAGAGGCTGGGTGTAATTTGTATCTTCACGATATTAATATATTCCCCTTATAAAAAAACTGTATGATGAAGTATTTGGCATCGTCTGGCGGACGGCCCAATGCTATGTGACTGGCTCACAAAGACGATTGAGTTCTTGTGCAAGGGGTCATGCACCTGGAAGGCGTCAGTGCGGAGGAACCTATGACGAGCACCGCCATGGACGTTTACACACTTAGGTAGTGGCATGAAGAGAGAAAAATTTGGGCAGCTGCTCTTGACGATATTAGTGCTGCTTCCAAGTAGTCCCCTCATGCTCCAGTCTCGGGCACTATTTGCCCCATCCCGATGGAGTTCAAGGACGTGTTCGTGGAGCCGAGATGTCACACTTGATCCTAGTGCTGCGCCAATCAATACCCCTCCGTACCGGTAGTCGCCACTTAGAAAGGATGAAATCAAGCGCCAAGTGTTCAAGATGCTCCGCACAGGGGTTATCGCCCAGACCATGAGCCCCTACGTTGCGCCCATGCTCTTGGTTAAAGAAAGACGGAACTTGGCACTTTCACGTCGACTACCGCCGGTTGAAAGTTTTGACCGTCAAAAACAAGTTTAGGTTGCCCATCGTCAATGAGCTCCTTGATGAAATGGCCTGCATTGCCTTCTTCACCAAGCTGGCGTGGCGTCGGCTATTATCAAATTTGGATGAGCGAGGAGAAACCAACATTCAAGACGCACCATGGACACTTGCACTACTTCATCATGATGTTCCGCCTCACTAATGTGCTGGCAACGTTCCAGTGTTTGACGAACACTGTGTTTTAGAACAAATTGTAAGTTTGTGATCATATTTTTGGATGATATCCTAGTTTATAGTCACACCATGCAGGACCACGAGGAGCACCTGTGCACCATGTTAAGTATGTTACAGTACCATCAGCTCTACGCCAAGGAGTCGAAGAGCTGATTTGCTCAACCACGCATCGAGTATACCTCGGCCACGTCTTCTCATGGGGAGGAGGGTCGCAGCGGACTAGGGCAACATCAGTGCGATGCACGACTGGCTGGTTCCATCTAGTGCCACCAAGATCCCCGACTTTCTCATCCTCACCGACCTTTACCGCAAGTTCATCATGCGGTATGGACACTTCGCCAAGGCCCTCATGTGACTCCTGCGGTTCACGTTATCCAAGCAAGCGCAGCTCACACTCAACCTTCTGAATCATGTAATGGTGCATACTATGGTGCTCTCCTTTCCAAAGACAAGAGAGAGTTATTGAGTAGTAACAGTTTACAGGGATACGTGGCGGATTCGAAACCGTACATGCCTCTCTTTGTAGTGGAAGGTGGAAAAATTAACTATAGCATGCACCTCTCTATTTTGCTCTCCTCGTGCGTGGCAAAAGGTGGACAACTACAAAAATCCCTTCTTCACCTCTATATTCTTCAAATTTGTTCAACCACCATATTTCCAAGCTCGTGGACAGTGTTACTATTAGGGACCTCACACAAGTCCACCAGTGTCCTAGCCCAAGGACGATGCTCGGCCCAAGAGAGCAAGGTGGTGAACTATCGCTTCATAGACCAGATTGGGGATGTGGCAAAGTGCAAAGAAATGAGGAACTCCGTGTTCTTTCAAAAATACGCTCTTGTTCGTCTAAAAAAACCTCCTGTTCTTTCCATGTTCCAAGATAGGGCACCAAGTTCTTGGATAAAAATATTGACTAGCAGTAAGGTAGTAACAAATACATGTGGAGGCTGTGAGATTCCACCGGTCGGAGCTGGGGAAGCTAACTAGAACCCCTGTGGTCAAAGTTTTAAGGGCATTTGACCGTCAAACGCCCTTAAAACTTTACGAAATATAAACATGCTAGGGTTCAGTCACAATAAGGTACTATACGCCAAAAATAACCAACATGGCAGCTTGGATGCTTTGTACAGCAGAGAACTACAACCTTCCTTAGTAGAGTAATACTACACTTACCCACGTAATACTCCCTCTGTAACGAAATATAAGACATTTTTGCTATTTAAAGAACTAGTTCATAGGCTGAGGTGGTGGGCTATGATGGTTCTCGCCCACACGCTGGTATGGGCAGGAGTGTGTATAATGAAAACAAAGGTGAATTCTGACACCCAAAACAGGGTGATTTATGGGGAAATTGCACGTTCGTCCATAAACCCCATCCGTAGGTTTAGCAGTTTCTTTTTAGCTGATCCAAACATATACATAGCTCCATATCATGCCAGATTGGGTGGTTTATGCTCTTTAGAGGTCTCCACGGAACTTACAGCAAAGAACATGTGATGTAAGTTTTAGTAGGTTGGACATGGGCTCCTGATCTCCTCCCTCCTCGATCCCCTCCCTCTCGATCCCCTGTCCCCTGAACCGGTGTAGTGCGTCGAGCTGCTGGCGCCCCTCTCCTTGCCACCGCCGGAGCTCCGCAGGGCACAGCCTAGGCGGGGGATGATGGTGGTGGCAAGGTCTTCCTCCTCTGGAGCTCGGGGTGTCTTGGACGTGTGCATCGTCCGGCGTAGGCAGCGCAGCGGTGAGGACCTTTTTGCCATCAACGGCTCAGCCAGGCGGGTCAGCGGTTCCGGGTGATGGTGCGGCTCCGGTCGTGCGCTTTCGTGGCAGCAGATGTCACCCATGAGTGTGCTGGATGAAGGAGCATGTCGATCTGGTGGTCCAACAAGGGATGTGCGTGAATTTCCAAGCGAAATCTTGGTTCGGCCTGGGCCGAAACAGTCAACGGTGGCGCCTGCAAGCGTGGTTCCTCGTTGGAGGCATTGTGGGACAAGTCGCATTCCCTATGTGCCACATGGGAAATCCCATATTCAAGCTTTCAGGATCAGATGATGGCGAGGTTCTTGCGTCGTCACTCCCATGAGGGCATCATCTTTGGGGTTGTACACCGCCTGGAGGGACAAGTGGATAGCATGTTGGCTGGGCGCACGTCTCCATTTTCTTGGCGTGCAATAACCAAGGTGGATCGGCGTGCCATGTACAGTATTGACGATGGCGAGTCTTAGTGGCAAGGTGCAACAGGGTCTCAACACTGGATAACGTTCGACGGGCACCCGAGAGGCATGATGTCTGGCGCTGTGGTGGCGTCGACGACAGAAGAGTCTGGCAAGATTAGTGCATTGATTGCTTCTGAAGATGAGATGGTGGAAGAAGGCGGAGACATATTCTACAGCGTGCACATGCGGTGCATGTTCAGGGTCTGCTAGACCAGATGGTGCTCCCGGCTAGCCGACGGGTGGCTTGTTGAGGCCACCGGATTTCTTGGTGTGCGTGGCGCACGGTTAGGGCCCATTATCAATCTTGTAGTTAGGGCGACGGTTTTCATCAGGAAGGCGACTTTGTGTTGATCTATTTATTTATTTTGTAAGATCTTGTTGAATAATGCAATAAAGATGGATGTATGCATCGCTGAATGCCGATCGAGGCCGAGGGTAATGCTCTTTTTCAAACAAAACCAGTGAAGAACATCAACTGGTGCAATTTTTTTTACAACAAGTGCTTTTTTTTTGACGGAACATATAAGTGCTTAATATGCCCCTTCATTATCCCTAATACCTTTTGATGAAATCTTTAGATTAGTATTGTTTTTTCTATAGGAAATTGTAGGGGCATCCAGCTACAATATAAATAGGAAGCCAAATTGTAGTGTTTTCAGTCTCAGTGTCGCAGTTCATTTTCAACTACTATGAAGAAGAAAATTGTTATCCTTCCTGATCGCCGGCTGATACACAACGAAGCATTCAGATTAAGTATCGCGCCAAAATTTCAACAATTCAAACTAGTACTACGTTTATGATATCCTCTTGGCGAGCCCGTAAGGGTGTGCAACCCTGTGCACTTGCAACATAACATATTGTGTGCATGAGTGTTAGGGGCGAATTTAGGCAACAGATGAGTTGAAAAAGAAAGGGTGATGGCCTGGCCGGTGGGCTCTTGTTTTGTTGGGTGGTGGAAATCATGGGTTACTGGCTTACATAAAGTGTCACTGAAAAGTATGAATGTTTACCAACATGTAAAGGACGATAGCTGTGGGCTACAACAGACGATGGGCTTCATTCAGCTCATGGAGACGAAATGAATACTGCACCAACTTGTGGTTGTGGATGTCTTCATTCCATCTCTTCCTTTACAAACACCACCGTGCCTCACCACACTATATAGTTCATATGTCGGCACTTCTAACCCGTGATTCACTCATCAGACATATATATCAGAACATTAGATCGATTCAACCAAGATAGGTAGAGGAGAACATAGGAAAAGAACTAGGGAGAGATGAATGGTTGGACATGCAGGAATATGAGACATCGGGACATTCGCAAACCGCATATCTGCCATACCATGCGGTTCAAAATTTTAGGCTTTTGCGAGGTTTTATGATATTGGACACCTAGACCTAGTGTCATTGGACTGGCCACAAACAATTATACATCAAATGGACCCTATGTAGCGTAGCTGGTTATATTGTAGGAATGAATGGTTTTATCTTTGGTGGTGCAACTCTATGACGACCACATTGCTAATCCTATTCATTACCATTCCTTATGTGACAAGGCCACGGAAGGAAGCCAAAAATGTTGTGGTTGTTTCGTGCATCTTCTAGAACCTTGGCCTCCCCATTACCATATTTTTTTTCTTGAAAAAGACAAAGCTCCATCTAGGAGCTTAGTTTCACGTGGCCTTTCAACTGTTATTCACCTAAGATGTGAATGTGGGTACTCTTTTTGTATGACGTTAGTTTGAGCCTCATGTTAAATTGTAACTCACCCATTTCAACAATGAATGCTAGTTGGATGGATTCAAATCGTTGGTTCGCCAAATTTATTAGAACATTTTTTGTTTTAATTTGGAAGTCATGACATTTAGGACTCCAATTCATTATGAAAGTAGAAGAGAGTTTCTCGATTAATTTGCGGAAACCTGGTGAAAAGCACTACAACGTGCCCACAGATAAGGCACAGCTCCCGACCTTGCTACCCGCATGACTCACACAAGTTGCCGAGAAGGAGAAGTCATCGAGATTGCCTACAATGTTATCGTCATCACTTCTCCCTGAGCAACATTCCACCCAACAAATGACACACGAGAACCTCGTTGACCTATGCCAACCAACCTGCAAAACACGTCAAGGACCAGGTAGCTTCGACTCCGAGAGCGAGTGTCATAGGAGAAAAAAAATCACGCCTTGGACTAACATATCCTAACCAACCTATCACGTGACAACATTAAAACCATGTTGCCCGACATCGCTGCAACTCCGACTTCATGAAAAGGGACAACCCAGCTCCTCTGGCGACCACCAACATTGCCGCACGAGTCACAACATGACGACCACATCGCCACACTTGCCACCTATCGTTCCGCCACTAGCCACCACTCCAAGAACAATGTCCCCAAGGGGAAGCATGACACAAACGCATCACCGTCTTCTAATCTTGAGAGAGATATGGGGTTTCCGCGGAGCGGTCCGTATGGGGACGAGCACCACACATTATGTGACGTCTTTAGGAAGCGGCACTAGAGGGCTTCTCTATTGCTGGCCTCGGCCAATGCCCAAAATCCAAGCTTTCATTCGTCATGGCCTCGCACGAGGCCCACCCGAGCACAATTATTGCCAGACCTCCAATGGCCCGTGTCAACAGCCGCCCCCTCCCACATCGCCACAAACCACACCTTAGTGGCATCTCACTGCGGCCTTACCGCAGCTGACCCTGCGCGGATGCCAAGGCTCCAGCCACCGCCGACCCCAGATGTCGCATGACCATGCATAAATCCCCACCAACCGCAAGAGACTGTTGGACCCAACTTGGTGCGGCCCACATGGCACATATTGTGGCAGGCCGCTGCAAACATTACCGCTCCAGCAACTATAGACCTCAGCACCGGCCAGGATGCTCGTTGACACACTACTAAGCCAGCCAGATGCAGAGGACCGAGCCCCTCGCCATGGGTGCGTGCCGCGCTGCACGATCGAGATCGAGCGTCGGAGCACCGGCAACACTCATGTACCGTGCAGCCCGAGAACCACATGTCGTGGCCCCAACCACCAACACCAGAGGATCCCCGCGGCAACCACCCATGCACGTCCAATAAGCTTTCTTCCCTCCGCAGCCAGCCTCCTTCCCGGCGCTAACTAGATGAGGTCCGTTGCCGCCGATCACCAGCGGGCTTTGCCCGGTGGCATGAGCCGATGATGGCGAGGGAGAGAAAGCACCTCAAGCCGCTGCTCAGGAATAATGTTGGGGAGAAAAGGCAGCTCGAGCCGCTACTTAGGAACAATGTTGGGGAGAGATCTTTTCTTGGGTATACAAGTTAACCAGTCGGTCAACTTACTAGAGCATATTCAAGGATCCCGTTAAATACTATGCACATAGACAACCAAGATCAAGCTTAGTTAAGGATTATCAACTAATGAGCCTAATTTACCGTGTCTCTTAAGATCTCCAACGAAACATCCCACCCCATGGATTCATCGTGATTTATTTTTTCTTGAAAAGAACTCAGATTTATTATAAAGCTTCACACAGTACAAAGCACCCCACACGTAATAATAAAAATTGAGGTCCCTGGACCACAAAACGACCACTGCTGCTGCAAAAAACAAGCTGCAGGAAGTGCCGTTATCGCCTTATCGGAACTCCCATGCCGGAGTCTGCCTAACCTTGTCGATGACACCTGGATTCATCGTGATTATGTGATTATGTGTATTGATTCATGCACAAAAAACTTTATAATCTGAGAAAATTTTGTTCCACCATATATAAGAGCACAAATATAAGTAGCAACAACGTGGATATATCCCATCATGCAAGAACCAGAGAGATATCTATAGACATGCAGGAACCGGAGACATCAGGAGATAATAAAACCGCGTTTGCAATGTGCCAAGTAGTCTGAGTCAGATTCTTTGATGTAGCAGGCTGTATTGTGGGAACAAACGGCCTTGTGTGGGAAGATCCATGCTGACAACATCGCTAATTGATAGTTTTTAGATTATGAAACCCTCAGCGCTTGGTCAACCACCAATCTCAACCACCATATTTTCAAGTGTCTGACTTCGGGACGTCTAGGCCAGCTGACATCATCAATTTATCTGTGCCACTATAACATGGTTTCGATCAGTCTTCCGTTGCCTGTTTGTGTGGGCTCGGTTGTTTTATGATTTTTCCTTTTCTAGATGCTGGGCTCGTTGCTTGCGGCTGGGTTTCCACACGCTATTTGTTGGGCTGTTGTCAGTTGTCGGCCTATTGTTCGTTGGCTATTGATTTCAAAAAATTTTAGAAAGAAATAGAAATGACAAAAATAATAATCTAATTTTTGTGAACACTGTGCCATCATAGATGCCATATACATGTACATACATTTACCTCCTACAAATACACGCACACACATACTACCCTTATGAGGACCTTTGAGAAATTAAGCCGGCATCACATGTCAATGAAAACATTTTCTCCCACTAAACTAACATCAGCGGAAAGCATAAGAAAATCGAAAACGAATACAAGCACCAGTGCCAAGTCTGGAACTTGAACCATAATGCAGTAGTTCAATCACCTGGAACCTAACCATTTGACGCCTAGTCTGCAAAAAATAACCTAACTTTGAGACATTCTTATAACACATGAGAAAATATGTTAGAAAATACACTTCGTTCTTCTTCATTCTATATTGAGATCGAGATGCACTAGTTCAATCACACATGAGAAAATATGTTAGAAAACCCTTGTGTCCTCTATGTTCTTCGTTCTTTTTCGTTCTATATTGCATGCCGTATCTCTAACACAAACAAGAGAAGTAGAAAACCTTCTCATATTGAGATCAAGATGGTCTCTACATCGTCCACACCGACGACGTCAAGCCAGTCTAGTTCTATGCTTCCTTGGCGGAAAGTACGAAGCACATCTTTCACCACTACAAGACGGTGATGACATGATTCGTGGTCGCTCTGACTTGGCTTTTCCTATGGACTCAATGTGATCTTGGAGCACTAAAATGAAAATGTAGAGTCTTGAGCTTGAGCCAATGTGTCCTTAGCATTTTGAGGGGTCCACATTCCTAATCCATGCAATGCCAATCATTGAACTTTCTGAAATGATCATCTTGAAATAGTATTAGTTCAATAAGCTATATGTTGTTAGTAATTACCAAAACCACCCAGGGATAGTTGCACTTTCACACGACCGTGCCTCTCGGAAACTGAAAAAAAAGTGTTTTCTGTTTTTTTTTGCTTCCGCCAGAGTCACGGTTTTGCTTCCGCGAGAGGCACAGTTGTGATTTCACGAGGTTCATGGCTGTGCCTCTTGGAAACAGAAAAAAAACACGTTTTCTCTTCCTTTTTTTATTCCTCGAGAGGCACGGGCATGCCTCTTTCGGAAAGGGAAAAAACCCATGCTCCCGGTTCGGTTTTTTGTCTGATTTTCTTCGTGAAAAGAAAGTTCGTCAAAATCTATCAACATGGGATCTAGTTTTGAAGATCTCGACGCAAGAAATCCAATGGTGAAAACGGTTCGACATTTGGACGCACGGTTTAAGAGATAAAACATTTTGAATAAACAGATCTACGTAAAAAGGGAAAACTCCTAGGTTGCGACAAGTGGCGCCCATGCAGCGCACCACTTGTCGCAACCTGGGAAGGTGGGAGTGATCTTTGCAATGAGTACTCCTCAATTAGTGATTTCGAGGAACCGGCGGCGCCGGAGCTCTTCGATGCCCTATTTTCTCAGCCGAAGAAATCCTTCTCTTGGGCCCGGCCCAGCCTAGCCCAGTTTGTGCTTTGCGCATGAGCATTCACAACTCCCATCTTGAATTTTCAAATAATGTTTTGGTGATGAAATTCTCAAATAACTGTGCAGTGACTTACTATTTTTTTTCCCAAAAAAACTTGTAATATTTTTGGTTCTAGTAATTTTTGGTTCTAGAGCCAATTCCCTAGTGCGTTTAAGTTCGTGAATGATCTCTTGAAGGGCCAGAGTCCCCTCAAGAATATAGCATCCACAAATGAAAGCAGTTTGGGTGCGGCTAATTGTACGGTGCGCGATTGGGACAAGGCGAGAATTGCACGCTTTGGAGCAAATCTTAAACGGGGCACTAATTAAAGCGACTGGCCTAAATTGACGGATATTATCAGCTATTATCACCTTGGCGATGATTGATAAGACAACAAAATTGAGACAACCTATGTCTACCGTGCCGCGCATGAAGCCGTTGCACACCTCAAAGATGGGGCCCGTAGCAGCGGCCAGGAGTGTTTAAACATGGCCACGGGCAACCCATCTGGACCTGGCGTGTTGTTTGTCTTCATGCTCATAAGAGCGGCATCGATCTCCTCTGGCAGAAAGGCAAGTCCCAACTCCTCATTTTGACGCTCGGTAACGAGCTGGGTTGGTTCCCACAAGTCAGCGTGCAACCCTGCCCGCTGCTCCTCGCTCGTACCCATCAGTTGGATATAGAACTCGTAGACATGACGCACTATATCTGCCCGGGCTAACAGTAACCCCTGTTCAGACTGTAGCCGGAGAATCGCACACTTACGTCGTCTCCCTTTAGCGTAAGCATGGAAGTATTTCGTGTTGGCATCGCTAATTGTGCTTTTCACAAACACGGTTATTAACCAATGGAAAAGCTTCATCCTGTAGTCCTTTTTTCTTTATTGAAAAATATATATACACGAGCAAAGCATCTATACAAGGTCATGAGAGGCAAATGCAAGGCCAACTGGGACTTTGTGGGCCACCCCAAAAAATACGGAGGCCTTGGCATCAGCAATCTGAGCAAGTTTTCAGTAGCTCTTAGAATTCGTTGGCTTTGGTTGGAATGGATAGATGATTCCAAGATATGGATTGGCCTGTGCAACCTTTGTAATGACAAAGACTGAGATCTTTTGCGGCGGGCACCTTGGTAACAATTGGAATTGGGGAAACGGCGCTCTATTGGCTTTTGTCAGGTTGCACTGGTTCAAGCCTAGGGACCCCAAAGAATTACGAGCTATCCTTACGAAAAAAACTGTTAAGGATGCCTTGCAATAAGGGAAACACTTATCATCAACCGGCAGATAACTTGGCCGCGTCGGTCACCTTCCCTGCGTGACACGCGTCCCGTATACCATCCTTCAATAAACTCGCTTTTGCAACAGGAGCTATGCTTCCGAAACATATGCAGTGTTGCAATACTCTATGATGGGTCTCCGTTTTACAACAAAACTTCTCTTGCAAATTATTTCTACAACAAGACCTCAGTTGCCAAAAAAATATTACAACAAAACCGAAGTTGCAAAAAAAATACAAAAAACCTGATGTTGCAAAAAAAATCCGCAACAAGACCTGCAACAAGACATGTGTTGCAGAAATAATTCTGCAACAAGACCTGTGTTGCAGAAATAATTCCGCAACAAGACCTGTGTTGCAGAACGGAAGCACATTCGGCCGTGTTATGCGGTAAATCCGACGGCTCACGACCCAGCTGATCCTTTTTCAAAGATCAGCCGGTGGATGCGTAGCACGACCTCCTAGATAAACTTGAGACAGGGCTTCTCTATTGGCCACATCCATGAGTTCTACCACCTTCGGGAGATGCTCGCCACTTTCCGCCCGAGCCCAGAAGTCGTGGACACAATCTCTTGGAAATTCACCACCCATGGAACCTACACCGCCAAGTCTGCCTATGGCATGCAATTCGCTGGTCTAACATATTTGCCCTTCAACTCCATCATCTAGAAATTGTGGGCTCCCTATAAGTGAAAGTCTTCTCTTGGCTCCCGCTACAAAACTGCGTTTGGACCGCGGAGCGGCTCCAGCGTCGCAGTTGTCCAAACGGCGGTCTCTGCTGACTTTGCAAGCTGGAATCGGAATCGGTTTAAAGGGTAGATACACCATCTGTTTAAATGAGATCCATTAGCTGGTTAGGTTTAAATGAGATCCAACCCACCTCTGTGCCGATGCTAATAGTGTCCGTGATTGGATCAATCGCCATGTTAATATCTTGGCAAGTTTGGAATGAACAAAAAGCGAGGGTCATCGGGCACATTGAGACCAATAGCCTCATTTTAAATACAACAGAATAATATACACATTTTTCCAAGTCATGCAACACAGGGTGATTCATACATTGTTGAGCATCAGTATCCTCAAAACAAATAGGGTACCATGTGATGAGAGTATCATATTCGTAAATATATTTTTCTGCAATCCTAGCCCAGCAAGTCAGCAACCCAATCCCTCATTCTCAGCCGAACAACACCCAACAGCGCACATGCAAGTTGCGGACAGCACAACACCAAATATATAGTAGCAATCTGGCAAATTCTAAGCTTATTTGAAGAAAAAAGATGAACAGATAATGACTATATTTTGCTAAATAAATTCAGAATTAGGTTAAAAAATTATATATACTTCTTTAAAAAAATCTAGGGAATACTTCATGTTTCCACTAGTAATCTAGGAAAGTTTTACCTTGTGTGGAGCAAAAAAGAACTAGGAGATAACGACTACTTAGGTAGATAGATTTAAACTTCCGTTCAAAATTTTATATTAAATAAACCCAGAAAATGACTAAATATGTTTTCAGTAGTACTCCTGCAAAATATTAGCTTATTTGGACAATAGGATTAGGAGATAATGCTTATTTTTACCGAAATGTCTTTTTTCTTTAAAATGACGTTAGTTTTCTCGCCGTTAACTTTGAGCCCACCCTACGTTTTCTTCCTGGATTCGCCACTGACCAAGGACATAGCAAACACATGTTCACCTTGTTTGGCTCCTACACAAGGCAAGGCAGGCGGGACAGACAAGATCCACATGGCACTCAAGCAAAATTACTACCTGCTTCCTCCCGATTTATTAGGCCTCTTTCAATGCAAAAGTGCTTAGAAGAGGTGCTAAGTGCATTAAATAGCTTATTAACTCAACTCCCCAACGCATAGGTGCTTAATTCGTTGTTGTTAAGCTAACTTTATATAATGATTTAGCACCTAAACTCTTCCATGCATTGGTCAACTTCTTTCATTGAAGTTGTTTCCCTAGGTTCACGTGCTTGGCATTGGTTTTTCCTGGGGTCATCAAAGTGCTCTCTCTCCTCCTGAATTACTGCGCCATGTCAATTTTTTTCGTTTACGTGACATGCTTAGCACCTGTCCACCGTGGAGCACTGGGAAGGGCCTTAGGCTGGTCATAGTGGAGAGTAACTTAGACTAGTAACATATATATGTTACTAGTCTATACTACTACCTCTATAGTGGATAGTAACATATGTGTAGTGTCATGCAGTACTTCATTTATTACTTTGTATACTCATTTTGCATTGGGAACCACTATGTGATGGTAACATATTATGTTACTCTTTTTTTCTCTCTCCTCATTAACTACTTGCCACATCACATTTGTAGCTTATGTGGCATGCATGTTACTACCTATATTACTCCCACTATGACTAGCCTTAGGCCTAGATGCCAAAACAGAAGGACCAAGGAGAGCATGCTGGTAAAAAATTTGGAAATAAATCTCCTAGCTACGCCCCTACTAATTAGGCCTATTAACTAAACTAGGAAATCCAATTTGGCACCCGGGAGCATGTGCTCCTCGGTACGAAAATGAAAATTTTTTGATGTCTAAAAAATTTCCAATTTTTTTTATGTATTCATACTCACATCCAAATGCTACCTGCAATGTTTTAGGACAAAATGTTAGACATTTTGGCCTGTGCAAAAAGAACAAATCAAACGCCAAATGTTGCTCAAAATGTCAACCTAAATTGGTTTTTTCACCGACAAAACATTACTACTCCGGTTTGCATGAAAACTGCCAAGCATTCTTATGACACTAACACGAACATCCACCAAAAAACTCAGAATTTTTGACTACTTTTTTTGTGTTACTGTTCATACGGGCGCAAATATTCCACGGAGCCAAAACACCTCCCCCGCGTGCAGTCGCTACTATGTGTATGGAGCCTGCGTGTTTTTTTTATTTTGAGCAAATGGTGCTTGCGTGATGGACGCTAGAATGTGGAGGGTGGGTGGGGGGGGGGGGGATAAACTGAATGCATTGGACTTCCTTGCGCCACAGGGTGTATGTCACTAGTGTAGGCCAGGGCCGTCTTCGCACCAATGGCATTAACCATGCCATCTCCAACTAAACTTTACCCATGGGTTGGTTGTATCCATGGTCTTGCTATTTATTTTAGTTTCTCAAATGGCAGCAAAAGCTTTGCCACATCTATTAATTAAGACGAAGAGAACAATTTTTGTTACAATGCCCTAAGGCTAGACAAAATACATGGAGGAACTACTCTCCCGAGATAATGGAACCCAACTTTTTTACTCCTGCGGTGGCCCCGAGCTTGATCTGGTCCTTGATGGCATTAAACAGAATAGGTTATAGCTTGCTCTTGTGTCTGGAAACTCAGGCTTTTCTTTCATTCTTAATGGTTGAACTAATGATCAGTGAGCAATGCCACCGCCTTCCGGTTGGGGACATTCTTCCCTGAAAGGTTTACCTAATAATCTTTGATGGGAGACTCAAGATGTCAAACGGAGGTGTTGAATTTTTTTGAAGTGTTGCCACTCATTGGAAAAATTTGAAAGGCGTATGGTGAAATTAATTGGATTTGCCCCTTTTGGTCTTTTTACATTTGTATACATATCTATATAGATGCAGATTTTAAAATGTCCCTAAAAAAACGTAACCAACATAAAGGAACACACCTATGTGGTAGTGCTAACAAAGGCCATGTGTGTTCATCTCGCCGGAATGGAAGGAATACTCCAGTCATCCACCAACTCTTGCACCATGTGAATAGTTTTCTCTGCCTGTCCCTCACTTAATTTATTTATACCACTCCATTCTCACGATAAAATATTGTTCATTCATGCACACTTCTAATCAGTGACTCTCTTATCATGCATATATATGAGCTCGTAAGATAGGTAGAAACAACATGGGCGTGCTCCATAGTAAAGAACCAGAGAGATATGCATAGACATACAGGAATCAGAGACATCAGAAAATTATCAAATCGCACCTGCGAGATGTTCAGTTCTTCAAGGTGTTCGGTTCTCAATTAGTTTCATGAGACATTTCTCCTAATCATAGTGCTAGTGGACTAGCCAGAGGCCAAGTTGCCTGCATCATGTAGTTCAACATCGCTTGCTATATAATCTGGGAACAAACGGTGTTGTGTAGCTCCATTGTGAGAACATCGCTAATCCTATTAATAAGACGATGAAACTACAAGCAGTTGACCGACCAATTCTTTACCAAGCTCATGGACAGTATTAACGTTGTCTAAGGAATGCATAGTATTAATAAATCGATTATTGTTACTGTCCCAACACAAGTCCAACAATTTCCAAGCCTACAAAGGAGGTGCCTCCCAAGAGAGCACAGAGCCGGAGTACCTTAACTTCGTGGGACAATACTGAATCAACGACAAAAATCTGGAATCCCACATCATCTTCTTCCTTCCCCTAATATTATTCCCAACGTACAAGAAACTATAGCAAGTTCTTAGTTTAGGACACTGACTAGAAGTTAGGTGTTAATAAAATACATGGAGTATTGTGGTGATTCATCCCCGTAGTTGAACACTCATCCACATATTGGCTCTATGAGTGGTCATGTTGTGGTGGTTCATCCTCGTGGCTGTGTGGATGGCATGGGGTAGGGGTGGCGGGCCATGTTGATGTCGTCGGTGCTTCAGTGTTGGTGGCTTCCTAGTAGTGTCTTGGACCCTCGAGCTACCGACATCAGTCCTCCCTTCGGGTTGTATTCATTTCCTTGGTAGTTGAACATACACGGTTGAGCCTCCGAGCAGAAGATCCGTGCTCCGATGCCGATGACAGTGATGCTTGTGGGTGTTGCTTCCCTTTTAGCGTCGTCATTCCGTGTCGGGGCTTTGGGTGAAGTCTGTAGTCCAATTTTTTGGCTCGCCGACGGTGACACATGTCATCATCACCCTCTTTTGCGTCATCAAGCTCAATTACCTAACTCCATCATTGGGATGAAGCATCCAGGTTCGCGGAATGGGGAGGTGTAGTTTTGTCTACTACCTTTTACTCGTGACCTCGTGGTCATCATTTTTTGTCCTTCTTGTCCACAGGCAAGATTGGCGCTACGTCTCCCAGTGTGAGAGGGAAGGCGTCCCTCTCTGGTATGTTGGGTGTGTTTGGTGTATCGGCATCTATTGGTTTCCGTAGAAGGTGCACGTTTTGGTCAGTGGTCTCGGGTGATTATTGTTCAGATGGCTTTTCTTTTGTTGTTGCTCGACCTTCAATTCGTGGTGATTTAGTTACTTGCTCGGTTGTTTTCTTTCTTTTGACCTGCTTTGTAAGAACATTTCCTCACCACCATATATTGTCACGGACATTATTTACTCTATATCTGAAGCGTGGGTAAAGCCTGTTCGAGTGAGATTAATAGTAACATGCACCGTCTACCGCTCTCACACTTTAATGAGGAATAAAGCACGATGGAGACATAGAATAGGAGAGGTGTGGTAAAAAAGGGGGATTTACAAGGTGGTATACAACAAGGTCAAGCGAGTTAACCCAATTGAATAACTATGTTTAAAATGTCCCTTCCGAGACTAGGTCGCTAGGCACGGCTTCATCCCATGGAGAAGTAATGAAGACTCCACCAAATTCCCACACTTATGTGAGTAACGTTCTCCGTGCATCTTCCCCTCTATATATATCACTCCAGTATTCACCAAACTATGTTCAATCATCCACCGGTTTTAACTAGTGATTCTGTACTTGGCTATATGCAAGCCGATCAGATACACGGCAACCACAAAAATAGAGTACACCATGATAAATGACTTGTTAGCTTTTTCAATGGTAACAAGTAAATGTGTACGTACAATGCACATTTATATTTGGAAGAAAATTAATTGGACGTTGGAATTAGGTACGATACGAGGTATGGTACGAATTATGCATTACTTATATGATTAGCAGAGAGGTTGATATTTGATATGATATTAGTTGCATGCTAAACAAGTTAACACTCACCATTGGAGCAACCTAGGTCGTTGGATTGAAATGATTTGATGTCCGAAATTAATTGGATCTGCCCCTTTCGGTCTTTTTACATTTGTGAGATGCAGATTTTAAAGTGTCCCTCCAAAAAAACAAACGTTAACCAACATAAAGGAACACACCTATGTGGTAATGCTAACAAAGGCCATGTGTATTCAACTCGCCGAGATGGAATGAATACTCCAGTAATCCACCAACTCTTGCACCGTGTGAATAATGTTCTCCGTCTGTCCCTCACTTTATTTATACCACTCCATTCTCACAAGAAAATATCATTCATTCATACACACTTCTAATCAGTGACTCTCTTATCATCCATATATATGAGCTTGTAAGATAGGTAGAAACACATGGGCATGCTCCATAATAAAGAACCAGAGAGATATCCGAAGACATACAGGAATCGGAGACATCAGAAAATTATCAAATCGCACCTGCGAGATGTTCAGTTGTTCAAGTTGTTTGGTTCTCAATAAGTTTGATGACATATTTCTCCTAGTCCTAGTGCTAGTGGACTATCAAGATGCCAAGTTGCCTGAATCATGTAGTTCAACATCGCTTGCTATAAAACATGGGAACAAATGGTGTGGTGTAGCTCAATGGTGACAACATCGCTAATCATATTAATAAGACAATGAAACTACGAGCACTAGACCAGCCAATTCTTTACCAAGCACATTGACAATATTAATGTTTTATTAAGTATGGACAGTATTAATAAATCGATTATTGTTAGTGTCCCAACACAAGTCCAACAAATTCCAAGCCTACAAAGGAAGTGCATCCCAAGAGAGCATGGGGGAGGAGAACCTTAACTTCGTGGGACAAGACTGAATCAACGACAGAAATGTGGAATCCCACATCATCTCCTTCCTTCCCCTACTATTATTCCCAACGTCAAAGAAACTATACCAAGTTCTGAGTTTAGGACACTGACTAGAAGTTAGGTGTTAATAAAATACATGGAGTGTTGTGGTGGTTCGTCCCCGTAGTCGAACATTCTCCACATGTTGGCTCTATGAGTGGTAGTGTTGTGGTGGTTCATCCCCATGGTTGTGTGAATGGTGTTGGGTAGGGGTGGCGGGCGATGTAGATGTCGTCGGTGCTTCGGTGTTGGTGGCTTCCTAGTAGTGTCCTGGACGCCTCGAGCTACTGACATTAGTCCTCCCTTTGGGTTGTATTCGCGTCCTTGGTAGTTGAAGATACACGGTTGAGCCTCCGAACAAAAGATCCGTGCTTCGGCGCCAATGACGGTGATGCTTGTGGGTGTTGCTTCCCTCTTATGGGTGTCGTTCCATGTCGGGGCTTTGGATATAGTCCCTAGTCCAATTTTCGGGCTCAGCGATGGTCATGCATGTCATCATTACCCTGTTTTGCGTCATGAAGCTCTGGTACCTAACTCCACCCTTGGGATGAAGCATCCAGGTTCCCGTCATGGAGAGGTGTCGTTTTGTCTCCTACCTTTTACACGTGACCTAGTAGTCATCATTCTTGGTCCTTGCTCTCCACAGGGAAGATTGGCACTACGTCTCCCAGTGCCAAAGGGAAGGTGGCCCTCTCTGGTAAATTGATGTGTTTGGTGGATCGGCATCCATTGGTTCCCCTGGAAGGTGCATGTTTCGGTCTGTGGTCTCGGGTGATTATTGTTGGGATGGCTTTTCTTTTGTTGTTGCTCGATGTTGAATTCATGGTGATTTAGTTACTTGCTCGGTTATTGTCTTTCTTTTGACCTGCATTGTAAGAAGATTTCCACACCACCATATATTGTTACCGCCATTATTTACTCTATATTTGAAGCATGGGGAAAGCCTGTTCGAGTGAGATTAATAGTAACATGCACTGTCTACTGCTCTCACACTTTCAAGAGGAACAAAGCACGATGGAGACATAGAATAGGGGAGGTGTTGTAAAAAATTGGGGGGGGGGGGGCTATACAAGGAGGTATACAACATGGTCAAGCGAGTTAACCCAATAGTATAACTATATTTGAAACGTCCCTCCGGAGACTAGGTCACTAAGCACGCCTTCTTCCGACGGAGAAGTAATGAACACTCCACCAAATTCCCACACTTATGTGAGTAACATTCTCCGTGCACCTTCCCCTCTATATATATCACTTATCACTCCAGTATTCACCAAACTATGTTCATCCATCCACCGGTTTTAACTAGTGAGTCTGTACTCCGCTATATGCAAGCCCATAAGATACAGGGCAACCACAAAAATAGAGTACACCGTGATAAATGAACCAGAGAGATATGTATGGACATAATATGGGAATTGCAGACATCAGGACATTAGCAAACACCTTTTGATGTCTTCTATCGACATGTTGGGTGGTATGTGCCTTGTACACAAACAAAACCAGTGGCACCGCTAAGCTCCAAAGTAACCAATGGGTGTGTGATGCTTCTGCTGTAATTTCCACAGCTGCAACTCCAGCGGTTCCACCGAGAAGCAGCCGTTGTATCTGATAGCTATGGCAAGAAATTTTGAGCCGAGTTGCAACTCTTTTGTAGTTGTGCTGTAGCAGTGATGGCTTGTGCAGCAACATGCTAAATCACTAGAATGACCTCTGTAGTTTTCTTGATTTGGCTTAAGTGTGGATTGTACAATTGTAACTCTGAATGAATTGATAAGAGTTATTTTGCTGCAGACGACTAGTTAATTTTTTAGCAAACTTAACCTCCATGCAGAGTACTTTTTTTTGAATGAAGACGCTAGGGGCGTCCGGCTTTAAATTAATAAAGCCCACACAACAGGCAGTGTAGCAACCGAAACTGACAGTACAAGACCAGAAGCCCTAGGCGCAACAAGGTAAACCTGAGTCTGAGGGTTCAAAGTCGGGCAGCGAGCAAATTACAAGGCCGAAGCTGAACATCAAACCACGCAGGCTCGCAAAACAAAAGGGCACTCACACACTAGGAGGGCATCGTCGGCTCCCTAGCCATCACGTACACTTGGTGGAGTCATTCTTGCGCTTGCTTCACCATCTCAGAGTCCTTTCGCCTCGCCAGCGGACTCCACTGCTGCATGAGGATATAGAATTTGAATATGATGTAAGCTGGGTGCGACGGGAAGATACCCTCTATTGTAAATTTGTTGCGAGTAAGCCATAAGGACCATAGCAATGCCCCTACACTAGTCCACAACACTTGTTTGCTCAGTCCCTGAACAGAATCGAGGAGGCCTACGAGTTCGGTGGAGGAGCATGGGTCCCACCGGACGCCAGCCGCCTCGCGCACAGCGCTCCAAGCAAACCGTGTGAGCGGGCATAGAAAGAAAACTTGATTCGCATTCTCGGGGTTCCCTCATAACGCGCACGGGGCCGGGGCCGGACCGTTCCGTTTGGCAATGTTAATAGATGTAGGGAGTCTATTACGGAACATCTGCCAAAGAAAAACTTTGATCTTCAGTGGGATGCGAGCTTGCCAAAGTCCTTTAAACGCCATTTGTGCCGTCCCTTGGCACAGTTTATAATATAATGACTTAATGGAATACTTTCCGGAGGCGTTTAGATGCCACGACACCCTGTCGGGCTCATTGGACAAGGAATGGGTTCACTAGATCCAGCATAGACCCCAGCCTAGCTGTCTCCAGGGTGTTTAGATTATGGCAAAAAGAAGATTGCCGGAGGGGGGGGGGGAGATGCCAAGGCGTCGGCCACCAGAAGATTCGGGTGCACAACAATCGTGTACACGTCTTGGAATTCCTCCCAGAGAGGCCGAGAGCCCACCCAAAGGTCGAGCCAGAAACGGGTGGAACGACCGTTACCGACAGCGAACTTGGCCCCTTGGGCGAAGGTTGGTCTCACTGTCTGCAGATCATTCTAGAAAGGGGAGCCCCTCGCATCCCCTTCAAAGAAATTACCGTTTGGGAAGTATTTCGCTCTTAGCATGTCAGCCCATAAACCAGTCGCCCCTTGCGATAATGTAATGCCCACGATGCGGCTATATCTCCCACGTGTCGGGGCACGACTTGGAGGCATAACCGCATGGTGGTTTTGTCGCAAGAAGGGTCATCTTCACACAATCCCATGTAATGAACAAGAATGGGATAAAGAGTTGGCTTACAATCGCCACTTCACACAATGCATAAATTAAACATACATCATTCAGAGTACACTGAAGGTCCGACTACGGAACCAAAATGGAAGAAGACAACCCAACTGCTAAATGCCCGATCGTCCCAACTGGGCTCCACTACTGATCATCGGGGAAAGAAACATAGTAACGACCGCGTTCCTCGTCAAACTCCCACTTGAGCTCGGTTTCATCACCTGCACTGGCATCGTCGGCACCTGCAACTGTTTTGGTAGAATCTGTGAGTCACGAGGACTCAGCAATCTCACACCCGCGAGATCAAGACTATTTAAGCTTATAGGAAGGATGGGGTAATGAGGTGGAGCTGCAACAAGTACTAAGCAAATATGGTGGCTAACATACGCAAATAAGAGCGAGAAGAGGAGCAATGCACGGTCGTGAAGCTAGAAGTGATCAAGAAGTGATCCTAAAACTACTTACGTTCATACACAACCCAAACCGTGTTCACTTCCCGGACTCCGCCGAAAAGAGACCATCACGGCTACACACGCGGTTGATGTATTGTAATTAAGTCAAGTGTCAAGTTCTCTACAACCGGACATCAACAAATTCCTATCTGCCTCATAACCGCGGGCACGGCTTTCAAAAGATAATACCCTGCAGGGGTGTCCCAACTTAGCCCATTATAAGCTCTCACGGTCAACGAAGGATATTCCTTCTACCGGGAAGACCCGATCAGTCTCGGAATCCCGGCTACAAGACATTTCGACAATGGTAAAACAAGACCAGCAAAGCCGCTCGATTGTGCCGACAAATCCCGATAGGAGCTGCACATATCTCGTTCTCAGGGCACATCCGGATGAGACGTCCTACGAGTAAAACCAAGCCTCAAGTCTCCCCGAGGTGGCCCCGCAGTCTGCTCATTTCGGACCAGCACCCAGAGGAGCACTGGCCCGGGGGGGCTAAATAAAGATGACCCTTGGGCTCGCAAAAACCCAAGGGAAAAGGTGTAGGTGGTAGGCAAATGGTAAAACCAAGGTTGAGCCTTGCTGGAGGAGTTTTATTCAAGGTGAACTATCAAGGGGGTCCCATAAATCACCCAACCGTGTAAGGAACGCAAAATCAAGGAACATAACACCGGTATGACGGAAACTAGGGCGGCAAGAGTGGAACAAAACACCAGGCATAAGGCCGAGCCTTCCACCCTTTACCAAGTATATAGGTGCATTAATTAAATAAGAGGTATTGTGATATCCCAATATATCCATGTTCCAACATGGAACCAACTTCAACTTCACCTCCAACTAGCAACGCTATAAGAGGGGCTGAGCAAAAGCGGTAACATAGCCAAACAACGGTTTGCTAGGAAAGGATGGTTAGAGGCTTGACATGGCAATATAGGAGGCATGATATAGCAAGTGGTAGGTATCGCAGCATAGCAAAAGAGCGAGCAACTAGCAAGCAAAGATAGAAGTGATTTCGAGGGTATGGTCATCTTGCCTGCAAAGTTCTCAGAGTTGTCGAAAGCTTGATCCTCGTAAGCGTTCTCAACAGGCTCCTTGTTCACGTACTCGTATCCCGGATCTACCCAAAGCAAGAACACAAAGCAAAGGACCAACAATCAACCACGGTACAATGCACAAGCAACATGATGCAAAATATGACATGATATGCGAGATGTGATATGCAATGCATAAGCGTGCTCCGAAGGGAAGATATGAACAAGGCATCAACTTGGCAAACCAAGTATGCCGCTGGAAAGATGAGTTGATTTCGGTCGAAATCGATATAAGGATCGCCAGAAACGGATACACGGTTTGCCAATAACAATCAAAACAAGATATGATGCAAACTGCTTAAAACAGCAACATGGCCACTTGGATGCAAAGTATATATATGCTACAGCACCCAAACATGTGAACTAAATGCATGGCAGTGATGTACAGGAGATGCTCTACAAAACATGAGCACTGAGCTAAATCTAAAAACCACTAGAGCATGACTAAAACAGCATGGCAATAATGCAAAAGATAACAGTTTTATAGACTTAGTGAAAATGCTAGACATAGCAGAAACAGATTCAACATGGCATAATTACAAGCTTGATTAACTCACTACCAGGAATGTCATGGCATGGGACAAATTCTAGCATGAAATTCACATGAAAATGAAGCTACCCATGTGCAAAACAACCACATAGCATATGCGCATGAATATACACATAAAAGACAAAACAGCAACATGATGTAAAATGACATGTTCATGAACTTGCTCAAATGCAGAAACTAATGCCACCACTGGGTTGGTGGGATTTTTCAACCCCAAAAACATATATAATATGTTGGGATTGCTGTAAAAAAATCACCACAAGTGCAATAAGTTAAAAACTGCCCTAAATGTAATATGACAGAAATGGCATTTTCCTTGTTTGGAAACGTCCAGAAATGGACTTGCCTGATTCGGAAAGATGCCCTATTCCAGAAAAGGAATATTCGCTGGACTAAAAGATAATTAAAAGAAATAAGAGAAGGAGGGGGTGAGGATGACATGTGGGGTCTTCCTGTCAGTGACTCAAATAACCCAACAAAAAGGGCTAGTTTAATCTGCGCCCGCGGGGAATCGAACCCGAGTCGCCTGGGTGGAGGCACGGCGCGGGAAGCAGTCGGGCAATTAACATGATCGTGTTAAGAGGGGAGCTCGCTCCTTTTGAGGTAAGCCCTCCTGGTACGGGTTCCTCTCCTGGGCAGAAGAGAGAAACACCGACGGCACCGGCGAGCAACGGCGGCGACGGCGGGGCTCAGGAGGTGGCGGCGGGTGTGCGGTATCAGCAGGGCAGAGCGCGTGTGGTGCAGGAAGGGAACGTGCGCGCATGTGTGGGTGTGCGTGTGGGCAGGAGCTTGCGTCCATGGCGACGAACACGGCGAGGCAGGGCTACAACAGCACTGCGTGAGCTGCTGCACTGCAGGGGCGTGCGTGCGTGTGTGTGAGAGAGCAACTTGGGGATCCGAAGTTGGAGAACGCGCGGGCGCGCTGCACCAAGTACACCCACAAGGAAATTTGCAGACTTAGCCAGAGCATCGCGAGCGCGTCAAAGACATGGATCGGGCAAGCCCTACGGGGTGTCTACACGACATGCAAAAGACAGGAGAGGGAGGTGCTTTACCCAGCTCACCCTAGGACATGACGAGCTCGACGAAGACGCGTTGAAGGTGACGAGAGGGAGCTCTGAAACTGGCGGGGCTGCTGTCCGGGAAGAAGAGGAAGAAGACAGATCGGAGAAGTTGATCTGGAGGCCTTGTGGCCGCGTGCGTCGTGGAAGGAGACGTAGAGGAACTTGGCAGACTCCCCCATGGTGACCGAGGGGGTCGGAGGCGCGGCGTAAACGGCTACTCCGAGCTCGAGCTCAAGCTCGGCCGGAGCATGGTGGGCAGGGCGACGGCGTAGCGTGGCTAGCCTTACCTGGCGGCGGTGAGAGAAGGGGAGGAGGGGGATCGATTGAGGGGAGACCCTAGGGCACCGGGGACAACTTTATAGGGGTCTAGGGAGCTTCTCCGGACGTCGGCGTGGCGTGTCTGGATGAGCTGCCGTACAGGGGAGACGAAGCTCCTGGCGCTAACGGGCTCGATGGGCTGCTACTGCTGCGTGGGTTGGGCTGCAGGCGCTGGTTGATGGGCTGCTACAAAGGGCTGCTGCTCTCTCTCTCCCTCTGGCTCTTTTCTATTTCTTCAAACAGAAATAAAAGGGCGAAAGGCACAAAAGGATTGGAGGGGTCTGTGAGACATATGAAAATATCCTCAGGACCCTGGATTTAAGAAGAATTTGAATAAATTGAGTTGGACATTTTTATAGGTAGAAAAATAAAACAAGTTTGAATAAAATTCAAACTTGAGGCATTTTTTAACCTAACCAAATCAACTCCCAATGGGATGAAACTTGGCAGGGAGGTTTAGGACATGGTGGTAGAATATTGAGGCAAAGTTGAACATTAATGAAGGAGGGTAAAATGGCACTTGCAAAAAGAAAGAAAGAGAAGGAGAGATGGTGATGCATGGAGGTGGTGATGCATGGATCGCACATAGAACATGCAACAACATATCATGCATGCATATCATGGAAATGCAAGTTGACATAAGCACAACACAACATTGATATGCACATGATGCAAACATATGATGGCAAAAAGGAATATGCTAAGAAGCCCAAATGCAATATGACAAGGTAAGCATGGCAATGAAATGAGTAGAACAACATAACAAAACAAAATGAGACCAAAAGATGGGACCACTAATGGAATTGGATGGAGACCAACATGGATATATTGCCAAATATGGAAGTTTGACATCTAGGGTGTTACAACACTCCACCACTACAAGAGTATCTCGTCCCGAGATCTAGGACTGAAAGAACTCCGGATATTCGAAACGGTGGTGATCCTCGCGCTCCCAGGTGGCTTCTCGGTCGGAATGGTGTGACCACTTCACTTTCAGGAATTTGATTGACTTGTTGCGAGTCTTGCGCTCAGTTTCCTCAAGAATAGCAACGGGGTGCTCATGATAAGATAGATCTTCTTGGAGGTCAATCTCTTCGAAGTTGATAGTTCGCTCAGGCGTCTTGGAGCACTTGCGAAGCTGTGACACGTGGAACACATCGTGCACATTTGCGAAGTTGGAGGGAAGCTCAAGTTGATAGGCGAGGTCGCCTCTTTTGCCAATGATCTTGAAAGGACCCACGTATCTAGGGGCAAGCTTCCCTTTGATACCGAAGCGACGAGTGCCTTTCATTGGAGAGACGCGGAGGTAGACATGGTCTCCGATCTCGAAAGCCAAATCACGGTGCTTGCTATCATAGTAACTCTTCTGGCGCGATTGCGCATCTTTGAGGTTTTCACGGATGACTTTACACATATCTTCAGCCTCTGTGATCAAGTCGTTGCCAAGGAGTTGGCGTTCATCGGTCTCTGACCAATTTAGAGGAGTTCAGCACTTTCTGCCATAGAGAACCTCGAATGGGGCCTTGCCCGAGCTTGCTTGGAAGCTATTGTTGTAAGAGAATTCGGCATATGGAAGGCAATCTTCCCACTTCATACCGAAAGAGATGACACAAGCCCTGAGCATATCTTCAAGAATTTGGTTGACACGCTCGACTTGGCCACTAGTTTGAGAGTGGAAAGCTGTGCTGAAGCGAATATTTGTGCCCATGGCCTTCTGGAAGGAGACCCGGAATTTAGAGGTGAAGATGCTTCCACGATCTGAAGAAATCACTTGTGGAATGCCGTGCAAGGAGACAATTCTGGAGGTGTATAGCTCTGCGAGTTGAGCTGCTGTGATAGACTCTTTGATAGGGAGGAAATGAGCCACTTTAGTAAGCTTGTCGATGACAACAAAAATAGCATCATTTCCACGCTTGGATTTGGGAAATCCAGTCACGAAGTCCATCTCAATATGATCAAACTTCCATTCTGGAATAGCAAGAGGTTGAAGGAGACCAGCTGGTCGTTGGTGTTCTGCTTTCACTCTTCTGCAGACATCACACTCATTCACGAATTGAGCAATTTCTCGCTTTATTCGAGTCCACCAATATGACTACTTGAGGTCATGGTACATCTTCGTAATTCTAGGATGAATGGATAGAAGGGAATTGTGCGCTTTGTTCATTATGACGTTCCTTAGATCACCTTTGGGAACCACAATCCGGTCCTCGAAGAATAAAGTGTCTCTGTCATCAATGCTATAGCACTTGTATTTGGAGATGCCCTTGTCAATACCACGTTTCACCTTCTTCACCATGATATCCAAGAGTTGTGCCTCACGAATTTGATCTTCCAAAGTAGGAGAGACTAGGAGGTTGGCAAGAAAACCTTGAGGAACAACTTGGAGATTCAGTTTGCGGAAAGCTTCACAAAGATCCGGTTGGAAGGGCTTGAGGATTAAGCTGTTGCAATAAGCCTTCCTGCTCAAAGCATCTGCAATGACATTGGCCTTGCCTGGAGTATATTCAATACTCGGATTGTACTCTTGACTCATTTCGACCCATCGAGTTTGTCTGAGGTTGAGGTTGGGTTGAGTGAAGATGTACTTGAGACTCTTGTGATCGGTGAAAATGTCCACTTTCCTTCCCAACTAGAGATGTCTCCATGTTATTAATGCATGGACAACTGCCGCCAACTCAAGATCATGAGTGGGGTAGTTCTTTTCGTTGGGTTCAACTGACGAGAGGTATAGGCCACAACTTTCTTCTCTTGCATTAACACAGCACCGAGACCTTGAAGAGAAGCATCACAGAAAACTTCGTATGGCTTGGATTCGTCAGGAGGGGTTAAGACAGGAGCTGTGACGAGTTTCTCTTTGAGAGTGTTGAAAGCAACGTCACACTCAGGAGTCCAGACATACTTCACATGCTTCTGGAGGAGGTTGGAAAGAGGCTTTGAAATCTTTGAGAAATTCTCAACGAATCTTCCGCAATAGCTTGCAAGTCCAAGAAAACTGCGAAGCTGCTTGACATTCTGAGGAGGTTCCCAATTCACAACTGCAGACACCTTCTCGGGATTAACAGCGATGCCCTTGGCCGAGATGATATGACCAAGGTAAAGAACTTCATCAAGCCAAAACTCACATTTGGAAAACTTCGCATAGAATTGATACTCTCTGAGCTTGTCGAGCACCAATCGCAAATGTTTGGCATGATCCTTCTTATTCTTGGAGAAGACCAATATATCATCGAGATAGACCAAGACGAATTCATTGGTGTAGGGTTGAATATGAAGTTCATCATCCGAGAGAAAGTTGGAGGAGCATTGACAAGGCCGAAAGACATGACAGTATATTCATAAGAACCAAAGCTTGTTCTGAATGCTGTCTTGGGAATATCTTCTTCCCAAATTCGAATCTGATGATAACCCATACGAAGGTCAAGCTTGGAGAACACTTTAGCACCTTTAAGTTGCTCGAATAGCTCATTGATGTTGGGAAGTGGATACTTGTTCTTTATGGTCTTCTTGTTCAATGGACGGTAATCGACGCAAAGTCGGTCCGTGCCATCCTTCTTCTGGACAAAAAGAACTCCACAACCCCAAGGAGATGAACTCGGTCTGGTCAAACCCAGATGATCTTGTTCGTCGAGTTGTTTCTTCAATTCTTTCAACTCTTTTGGTCCAAGCTTGTATGGACGCTTGCAAACGGGTTCCGTGCCAGGCTCAAGATCGATAACGAATTCAACTGGCCGGTGAGGAGGCATACCCGGAAGCTCTTCTGGAAAGACGTCTTGATACTCACAAACGACTAGAATCTGAGAGATTGCGTCTAGCTCGCCCTTCTCATTGAGAGAAAATAACCTTATGGTTTCATCACGAGCGGCATAGATGATCACATCCTCAGAAGAGTGTGTCAATTGAATTTCCCTGGCGGCACAATCAAGTTGAGCCTTGTGCTTAGAAAGCCAGTCCATCCCGAGAATTAGATCAATATCCGAGTCACCAAGGACAATTGGTTTAGACAAGAATTTATAGTTGCCCATCTTGATAGTGACATCGGGAGCAACCAAACTAGAAGTCATAAGCTTTCCCGGAGAAACAACTTGCATAACTTTGGACAAAATCTCTGTGTCAACATCGTGCTTCGATGCAAAAGGATATGACATGAAAGAAAGCGATGCACCGGTATCAAATAAGACTTTTGCAGGAATATCATTAACAGGAAGGTTACCCATGATCACTTCAGAAGATTCCTCCGCTTGAGCTGCATTCATCATGTTGACCTTAGCATGCTTTGGATTATGCTTGACCACTGCATTGCTGGAAGATCTCACAGGAGGAGGAGGCGGAATGCGCCTTTGGTTGAAGCACTTTTTCGCATAGTGACCCTTTTGCTGACACTTGTTGCAAGTCACCTCTGAGAGCGGACGATGATAAGGAGCATTAGACCTTGGAGCTTGATTCTGAGACTTGTTCTGATAGCCAGGGTTGGGTGGGTGGGAAGTTCCATGACCACCTTTGTTCTTCTGTTGGTAAGGCTGACGGAACGGAGGAGGAGGAGGCAACCAGAACTTCTGTTGCTTGGCCGCCACTAGTGAGGAAGAAGAGGACTGAACTGCGTCCCTGACTCTCTTCTTAGAAGCCTCACACTTGAGCTGAGCAACTTCTTATTTCAGTTCCATGTTGTAGAATTCATCATACTTTTTCGGCTCAAAAAGCACGAGAGCTAATTGCAGATCTTCTCTGAGGCCCCCTCTGAATTGATAAATCATGCTCTTTTCATGAGGAACTCTTTCTTAGCGAAGCGAGAGAGTTTCTGGAACTGGATATTGTATTGGTACACGAACATGGTGCCTTTCTTGAGATTGCGGAACTCCTCACGCTTGCTCTCAACAACACTTTGTGGAATGTGGTGAGCTTTGAAATCTCGGCAGAAATCATCCTAGGTAATCACACGACCTCCTCTGGAATCTTTGTATTGTTGATACCACTCGGCAGCTTGATCCTTGAGTTGAAACGAAGCAAACTTGACAAAGTCCTCAGGTCTGACATTGCTACATTCAAAATGCTTGTTGATGTCCACGAGCCAATCATCGGCGTCAGTGGCCTCGGCACAGTAGCTGAAAGACTTCGGCTGATTTGCAAGGAACTGGTTGAGGGTAGCGAAGTGAGGCTGATTGTTGCCTTGGCCTTGATTTCCTTGGTTGCCTTGCCCTTGGGTGTGTTCTTGCAAGAGTTGCAAAATCATCTGAGCATTGGCGTTGGTGGCTGCCATGACAGCTTGCCATGCCTCCAGAGGCGGAGGTGGAGGCGGAGGGTTCGACTGACTCCCATCATTGCGATCCGGATTCTGACACGTTGGCGGAGCCATCCTGAAGAGGGTGACGTCCGTTAGCATCTTGAAAGAGATATATTCAAGCTGAATCAAAGGATCGAAATTGCAACATATAGTCTTCACAATAAACATTCGAACGAGGATGAACGAATGAATTCCAAAGTAAATCATCACACTTCCATAAGTTGAGAAGCCACTTAGAAAAAGGTTTCCATAAGTCGAGAAGCCACATAGAAAAAGGTATGGAATCACCATCTGACTTCGAAACAACTCGAATATCACAACTGAAAACAAAACAAAAGATTGGCTTGTAGAATAAGCCAGAACAAACACATGATAGAGATTTCGCCCAAAGTGTTCGTGGTGGGGCCCATACGGGCACGACGTACAGCGGACGTCACGAATGACAAACAAGACGTCCCCGAATCGGCATAGCCAAGGATTCCTTAAGACGCGTCGCGACCACTGTAAATCGACCGTGGATAGGCGGACCACTAGACGTGGACCCCAATCTCAAATCATACATTTGTCAGAAAGATATCCTATAAGCTACTAGAATTCCCACTTATAAACTCCCGAAACTTTCTGGTTATGCAATCAGGTGTTGGGGATACAGGGGACACAAAATATATCACCCAAACTAACAATACCTAGATCCAGATGTATCCATCCTTCAACACATAACCAAGAAACCTTCGGAAATCATTTACCTCAACCTTCGAAAAGCATCCGTTATACGAGTTATGGCAATACTCCCGAACTCCCGCCCCCGTACTGGGTGGCGTCGAGGTGATCTCACCAACAACTGCATAAAAGAGATTTTCGATGTCGGCGAAACTCAGGTATTCCATAACTGCAACGATAAAATTATGACGACAACACCTCGGAGCTCAACTCCCAGGGACACTGCCACAACCCCTAAATGTCAGGAGGCTCCAAGAACAATGTTCTCGTCACAAAACCATCAGAACGATTCCAAGATACCCGCGTGATCCTAAATTTTTTTTAGTGAAATTTGAGGAGAGTAGAGTCAAAACTTCTACGTCAGGAGGCCTCACCAGAGCGACAAAGTGACTGAGGAGTAAAAAGAATCCTACTCTCCGATATATATAATCCTAAGAGTCAAAACATTTTTTTCTAGACTCAACAACACCAGCGATTCGATCCAGCAGGGGGCTCCTAAGTCGGGGATGGCTTTGATTAACAACTTGTGACACCCACGATGCGGCTATATCTCCCACGTGTCGGGGCACGACTTGGAGGCATAACCGCATGGTGGTTTTGTCGCAAGAAGGGTCATCTTCACACAATCCCATGTAATGAACAAGAATGGGATTGTAACGCCCTCGATGCGGCAATATCTCCCACGTGTCGAAGCACGACTTAGAGGCATAACCGCATTGAAAGCAATGTCGCAAGTGAGGTAATCTTCACACAACTCATGTAATACAATAGGGGAAAAAGATACATAGTTGGCTTACAATCGCCACTTCACACAATTACATGAATAAAGCATTACATCATCCAAATACAATCAAGGTCCGACTATGGAACCAAAATAAAAGAAGAACCCCAAATGCGACAAGGTCCCCGATCGACCCCAACTGGGCTCCACTACTGATCAACTAGAACGAAACAACATAAAGGACAAGATCTTCATCGAGCTCCTCCTGAGCTTGGTTGCGTCATCTGCACGGACTCATCGGCACCTGTAAGCTGGTTTTGGAAGTATCTGTGAGTCACGGGGACTCAGCAATCTCGCACCCTCGTGATCAAGACTATTTAAGCTTATGGGTAAGGTAAAAGGTATGAGGTGGAGCTGCAGCAAGCGACTAGCATATATGGTGGCTAACATATGCAAATGAGAGCGAGAAGAGAAGGCAAAGCACGGTCGATAAAAGTATGATCAAGAAGTGATCCTAGAACAACCTACGTCAAGCATAACTCCAACACCGTGTTCACTTCCCGGACACCGCCGGAAAGAGACCATCATGGTTACACATGCGGTTGATTCATTTTAATTAAGGTCAACTTCAGGTTTTCTACAATCGGACGTTAACAAATTCCCATCTGCCCATAACCGCGGGCATGGCTTTCGAAAGTTCAAATCCCTGCAGGGGTGTCCCAACTTAGCCCATGACAAGCTCTCACGGTCAACGAAGGAATAGACCTCCTCCCGAGACATTCCGATCAGACTCGGTATCCCGGTACAACAAGACATTTCGACAGGGTAAAACTAAACCAGCAACACCACCCGAATGTGCCGACAAATCCCGATAAGAGCTGCACATATCTCTTTCTCAGGGCACACTCAGATGAGCGCTGCATACAACTAAAACCAAACCTCGAGTTTCCCCGAGGGGGCGCTGCACAGGACTCTAGTTCGGACCAACACTCAGAGGAGCACTGGCCCGGGAGGGGGGGGGGTAGAATAAAGATGACCCTTGAGTCTGCAGAACCCAAGGGAAGGTGGTAGGTTGTTAGTGCAAATGGTAAAACCAATGTTGGGCATTGCTGGAGGAGCTTTACTTAAGGCGAACTGTCAAGGGGTTCCCATTATAGCCCAACCGCGTAAGGAACGCAAAATCCGCTAACATAACACCGATATGACGGAAACTAGGGCGGCAAGAGTGGAACAAAACACCAGGCATAAGGCCGAGCCTTCCACCCTTTACCAAGTATATAGATGCATTAATTAAATAAGATATATTGTGATATCCCAACAAGTAACATGTTCCAACCAGGAACAACATCTCCATGTTCCAACAAGGAACAAACTTCAATCTTCACCTGCAACTAACAACGCTATAAGAGGGGCTGAGCAAAGCGGTAACATAGCCAATCAACGGTTTGCTAGGACAAGGTGGGTTAGAGGCTTGGTTCAACAATATAGGAGGCATGATAAGCAAGTGGTAGGTATCGCAGCATAGGCATAGCAAAAGAGCGAGCATCTAGCAAGCAAAGATAGAAGTGATTTCGAGGGTATGATCATCTTGCCTGAAATCCCGCAAGGAAGAAGAATGAGTCCATGAAGAAGACAAACGGACGTAGATGAACGGGTCCTCACAAACGCGACGTTACCGAAACCAACCCGAAGAAGCAAACACCGGAAAGAAGCACACAACATAGTAAACAACCACCACATAACATGGCATGATGCGCAAACAAGTATGATGCATGTCCGGTTTAATGAGGCATGGCATGGCAAAATGCACAAACAATCCTACAAATTAAGTGGAGCGCAATATGCAACGGAGTTGCATATTGACGAAACACCATGTGACTTATTATGTTCGATCTTGTAATTTATGTACCCAACAATATTAAATATTGTTAGCATGGCAAGAGGGTGAAGCAAATGAAAACTACCTATCTAGTCAAGGTTAAATGAGGCCGGAAGCAACGAACAACAATTCCGGAAACTCCTCATGAGCATATTATAGATTTGGTACTGTTCTGCCCTAATCATAATTTTAGAGTTATTAAACATGCTAAGAAAAGTGCACCATGTTAAACTAGGCATTTTTCTATCCCATTTACATATAAAGTTTATTAAATTCCAAGTTACGGTTATTTAGTTATGACATAAATAATTTTACCATGGCATAGGAGCAAGGTATCAACTTGGCAAACCAAGTGTGCCGCTGGAAAGATGAGTTGATTTCGGTCGAAATCGATATAAGGATCGCCGGAAACGGATACACGGTTTGCAAATGACAATCAAAACAAGATATGATGCAAACTGCTTAAAACAGCAACATGGCCACTTGGATGCAAAGTATATATATGCTACAGCACCCAAACATGTGAGCTAAATGCATGGCAGTGATGTACAGGAGATGCTCTACAAAACATGAACACCGAGCTAAATCTAAAAACCACTAGAGCATGACTAAAACAGCATGGCAATAATGCAAAAGATAACAGTTTTACAGACTTGGTGAAAATGCTAGACATAGCAGAAACAGATTCAACATGGCATAATTACAAGCTTGATTAAGAATATGCGCATGACATAATGGCAAAACAACCACATAGCATATGCGCATGAATATACACATAAAAGACAAAACAGCAACATGATGTAAAATGACATGTTCATGAACTTGCTCAAATGCAGAAACTAATGCCACCACTGGGTTGGTGGGATTTTTCAACCCCAAAAACATATATAATATGTTGGGATTGCTGTAGAAAAATCACCACAAGTGCAATAAGTTAGAAACTGCCCTAAATGTAATATGACAGAAATGGCACTTTCCTTGTTTGGAAACGTCCAGAAATGGACTTGCCTGATTCGGAAAGGTGCCCTATTCCAGAAAAGGAATATTCGCTGGACTAAAAGATAATTAAAAGAAATAAGAGAAGGAGGGGGGTGAGGATGACATGTGGGGTCTTCCTGTCAGTGACTCGAATAACCCAAAAAACGGACAGTTTAATTTGCGCCCGTGGGGAAACGAACCCGGGTCGCCTGGGTAGAGGCACGGCGCGGGGACCAGTCGGACTATTAATATGATCGTGTTAAGAGGGGAGCTCGCTCCTTATGAGGTAAGCCCTCCTGGTACGGGTTCCTCTCCTGGGCAGAAGATAGAAACGCCGACGGCACCGGCGAGCAACGGCGGTGACGGCGGGGCTCAGGAGGTGGCGGCTGTGCGGTATCAGCAGGGCAGAGCGCGTGCGGTGCAGGAAGGGAACGTGCGCGCATGTGTGGGTGTGCGTGTGAGCAGGAGCTTGCGCCCATGGCGACGAACACGGCGAGGCAGGGCTACAACAGCACTGCGTGAGCTGCTGCACTGCAGGGGCGTGCGTGCGTGTGTGTGAGAGAGCAACTTGGGGATCCGAAGCTGGAGAACGCGCGGGCGCGCTGCAGCAAGTACACCCACAAGGAAATTTGCAGACTTAGCCGGAGCATCGCGAGCGCGTCAAAGACACGGATCGGGCGAGCCCTACGGGGTGTCTAAATGCCATGCAAAAGACAGGAGAGGGAGGTGCGTTACCCAGCTCACCCTAGGACATGACGAGCTCGACGAAGACACGCTGAAGGCGACGAGAGGGAGCTCTGAAACTGGCGGGGCTGCTGTCTGGGAAGAAGAGGAAGAAGACAGATCGGAGAAGTCGATCTGGAGGCCTTGTGTCCGCGTGCGTCGTGGAAGGAGACATAGAGGAACTTGGCAGACTCCCCCACGGTGGCCGAGGGGGTCGGAGGCGCGGCGTAGACGGCTACTCCGAGCTCGAGCTCAAGCTCGGCCGGAGCATGGTGGGCAGGGCGACGGCGTAGCGTGGCTAGCCTTACCTGGCGGTGGCGAGAGAAGGAGGGGAGGGGGATCGGTTGAGGGGAGACCCTAGGGCACCGGGGACAACTTTATAGGGGTCTGGGGAGCTTCTCCGGCCGTCAAATCAACCGGACGTCGACGTGGCGTGTCTGGATGAGCTGTCGTACAGGGGAGACGAAGCTCCTGGCGCTAACGGGCTCGATGGGCTGCTACTGCTGCGTGGGTTGGGCTGCAGGCGCTGGTTGATGGGCTGCTACAAAGGGCTGCTGCTCTCTCTCTCTCCCTCTGGCTCTTTTCTATTTCTTCAAACAGAAATAAAAGGGCGAAAGGCACAAAAGGATTGGAGGGGTCTGTGAGACATATGAAAATATCCTCAGGACCCTGGATTTAAGAAGAATTTGAATAAATTGAGTTGGACATTTTTTATAGGTAGAAAAATAAAACAAGTTTGAATAAAATTCAAACTTGAGGCATTTTTTAACCTAACCAAATCAACTCCCAATGGGATGAAACTTGGCAGGGAGGTTTAGGACATGGTGGTAGAATATTGAGGCAAAGTTGAACATTAATGAAGGAGGGTAAAATGGCACTTGCAAAAAGAAAGAAAGAGAAGGAGAGATGGTGATGCATGGAGGTGGTGATGCATGGATCACACATAGAACATGCAACAACATATCATGCATGCATATCATGGAAATGCAAGTTGACATAAGCACAACACAACATTGATATGCACATGATGCAAACATATGATGGCAAAAAGGAATATGCTAAGAAGCCCAAATGTAATATGACAAGGTAAGCATGGCAATGAAATGAGTAGAACAACATAACAAAACAAAATGAGACCAAAAGATGGGACCCCGAATGGAATTGGATGGAGACCAACATGGATATATTGCCAAATATGGAAGTTTTACATCTGGGGTGTTACAGATAACTTCCAAATCAACTTGCACATCAAAGCAATGTTTTGGAGGCTGGTATTAGTGATCCGAAGTCCTCCCAAGGACTTGGGCCTACACACCGCGGCCCATTTGATCATATGTTATTTGCGTTTGAGGCCCGTTCCTTCCCAAAAGAAGCGGGCTCTCGGAGTATCCATTTTAGCATGGACCCCTTCCGCCAGTAGGAAGAGGCCCATGGCAAACATGGGAAGCGAGGAGAGGCTTGAGTTGGTCAGGACGAGTCGTGCCACAGAGGACATGAACTTGCCTCGCTAGGAGCTCACTCTCCCTCCCATGTTGCCACATAGAGGTGCCCAATCATCGATTGTTAACCTCCGAGGTGCAAGGGGCAGACCTAGTTATGTGAAGGGGAATTTTCCCACCTTATAGTTTAGAAGGTCTGCGATGCGACGTCCCTCACCACTATCTACCCCCATACATAGTACTTCACACTTGTCGAAATTGATTTTGAGCCCCGACATTAGTTCGAAACTTAGCAATATCGCTTTTACCGTAGCGATGCTATGTGTGTCAGCTTGAAACAGTAGTAGAGTATCGTCTGCGTACTGCAACTTAGAGATCCCCCCTGGGATAAAGTCGCCGACCACTCCCTTGATGTGGCCAGCCATGGTGGCTTTCCGTAAAATAGCCACAAGGGCGTCCACCACAAAGTTAAACAGAATCGGAGACATCGGGTCGCCCTGACGTAATCCACGCCTGTTCAGAAAGAAGTGCCCTACTTCCCCATTAACCGAGATGGTAGTCCGGCCCCCTGATACCAGCTGCATCACTCGATGGACACACATGGACGAGAAACCATGGCTCAACAGAACCTCGTGCAGGAAGTCCCAATTTACTCGATCGTACGCCTTTTCGAAATCAAGTTTTAGTAAAATAGCCAATTCCCTAGTGCGTTTAAGTTCGTGAATGATCTCTTGAAGGGCCAGAGTCCCCTCAAGAATATTGCATCCACGAATGAAAGCAGTTTGGGTGCGGCTAATTGTACGGTGCGCGATTGGGACAAGGCGAGAATTGCACGCTTTGGAGCAAATCTTAAACGGGGCACTAATTAAAGCGATCGGCCTAAATTGACGGATATTATCAGCTCTTATCACCTTGGGGATGATTGATAAGACACCAAAATTGAGACGAGCTATGTCTATCGTGTCGCGCATAAAGCCGTTGCACACCTCAAAGATGGGGCCCCATAGCAGCGGCCAGAAGTGTTTAAACATGGCCACGGCAACCCATCTGGACCTGGCGTGGTGTTTATCTTCATGCTCATAAGAGCAGCACCGATCCCCTTGGGCATAAAGGTGAGTCCCAACTCCTCATTTTGACGCTCGGTAACGAGCTAGGTTGGTTCCCACAAGTCAGCGCGCAACCCTGCCCGCTGCTCCTCGCTCGTACCCATTAGTTGGATATAGAACTCGTAGACATGACGCACTATATCCGCCCGGGCTAACAGTAACCCGTGTTCAAGCTGTAGCCGGAGAATCGCACACTTACGTCGTCTCCCTTTAGCGTAAGAATGGAAGTATTTCGTGTTGGCATCGCCTTTAAGTACCCACTTAAGGCCACCATGATGCCGCCAGTACTCCTCTTTCGCACGGAGCAAGGCCTGAACCTGTTGCTCCAGCGCATACCATTGGGCCTACTCTTGTTCAGAGGAAGGCCGCACGCCAGCTTGTTCGTCAAGTTTCGCAATCTCTGCAACAATGCTCTCTCTGGGCACCTTTTCTTGATGACCAAGGTTGGCCCCACAGCCCTAGAGGCAAGCCCGCAAGCAGCCCCCAACTGTGTTCCAGAATTACATGGGCCCCTGTTGGGGCCCCACCTAGCTTACACATTGTATCCACCTTGCCCTACAAATTGAGTCAAACTGAGGTTTTTCGAACCATGCTGTCTTGAAAAAGAAACGTGGGCTTCGGCGTCCTGTCATCCCCTGAGGTAAGAATAAGGGGAACATGGTCCGAACCGATACTGGTCTCCGCTACTAGCGAGCATGGGGGGTATTGGATTTCCTAGTTGGGTGAGATAAACACCCTATTCAACATGGATCGCATCGGGGCCAACTGCTTGTTGGTCCAAGTGAATCGTGCCCCCGACCTAGCAACCTCCCTGAGTGCCATTGCGGCAATTGCATTATTGAACATGGCCACCCTTGGCCAGTTGATATTGTTGTTTATTTTTGTCTGCTCCTGAGCAGCTCAAGTTAAAATCCCCCCTACCACCAGCGGGGTTAGTGCCGTGCCCACCGCGAGCACCTTGGCTTGAAGTTCTCCCAAGAACTCAACCGATCTAGAGTGGTCAGTCGGGCTGTATACCTGGATCACCACCAGCTCCCTCTGAGACTGACAGTGGCAAATGTGGCCTGCCAGAAAAAAAGGTGCCGGTGTCCCAGGACATCACCTCGTAGACAGCTTGGTCAAAGCCTAACAGTATGCCCCCCGAGTGCCCAGTCGCTGCAAGGTGATTCCAAGCAAACCGCTCCAGAGGGTCAATCTCTAGAAGCTCGTGGTGACGGAAGTCTAATTTGATCGTCTATTGTAAACCAACAATATCTACTCCCTCAGGGATATACTCCTTCAACTGGGTGCAGCGACCTGCGTGACCGAAGCCATGGATGTTCCAAAAGATCGCGGGCATCTAAATGATACGATTGCGTAGGTGAATGCCCCTGGAGGACACTGCCTTGGCCACGCGCCTCACCTTGGCTCTTTAAGGCAAGGGAGGGGAGGCAACCCTGTTGCCAAATCCTCCTCATCGGACCGTACCGCGAGTGCCTCAGAGGCCCCTGCCTTCGGCACATTTTGGTCAGAGCGCGCTGTAGCAGCTGCCGTGAGCGCTGCCTGCACCTGTTTATTCGCACGCAACAAAGATAACAGCTCACGCCTCCCACCTTTGCACGACGCATCAACCCCACTCTCCTCCAGCACCTCACTAAGATGATCATTAGAGAAAGCATTTAGTACCGTAAAGCGTGCTGGGGGGTTACTTGAGAGCTCCATGTTCTTCTGGGCCTGAATCAGCTGCGCACGTTGCAGCGCCGGCAGGTTGGCCTTGGCACCCCTAGAGCGCGAGCCGGACCGCACCGGAGCCCCCGCCACCGCCTTGGACCGCTTGGCCTTCGAGATCGGCGCCATCTTTGTGGCCTCCTAGAGGAGGGCGTCTCCAATGGGCTTAGCGAGGGGGAGGCAAGCGCCATTACGTTCTGATGTGGAGTAGGCAGAGCCCCCAGCTGCTCCATGGGCCTGATGCCTTCCGCGCTGACCATGCGCACCGCCACCTTCTTGATTTGCCAAACCGAGCTGCTCTTGCAGGCCCCTTGGCCACCTGAGGCCGGGGACCTCTCCGAGGAGCGATAGGAACGTGCTTACGGACAGGACTAGAGGGTGCGCTCCCCCACTTGCACGCCCGTGTCGCACGATGCCGAAACCCCTTGCTTTGCATGGCCTCAGATGGAGAGGTCACCATACCCACATTCGAGCCATACTGGTTCGGGATCTCCACCTCCATCGAGGCAGCCAGCGACGTCACCCCCGCCACCCTCATCAGGGCTTGACGGGAGGGAGCCGCCAGAGAGCTCGTGCCCCGGAGGCTGAGCTTTTCCCATGCCGCAGTGTCGATGGAGTCGTTGTCCATGCTCGCATCTTGCTCCATGTCTTTCTCCTTGTCCTGAGGCTTCTCCTTGTTGTCGTTGCCTAGTCCCTTGTCATTGTTGGGTGGGGGACGAGGAGGCAGCGCTGGGGCCCCCTGCCGGGGCGGGTCGAGTTCCGGCTCCAGCTTGATGGTGAAACCCACTCCATAGAACCAGATCTGCACCGAGCCCCTCAACTTTGCAGGATTGCAACACACGAAACGCATGTGGAGCGGGACCGAGCGGATCAGAGATAGCTCGTCCACCATGAGAGGCCCACTCAGCATCATGGTCGCCACCATCAGTCGGGCCACCCTGTGGTGCTGCTTGGGAGGCACGCCCCACAGCATGACCCACACTCTGGCATGATCTCCCCCTTGGGCGCGTCTAGGACAGCATCGCGGATGAGCACAGTGATATTGTTGATAGAGATGAACAACTTGCCGCTACGAGTTGCCATCCGCAGCATGGAGGGATCTGGGAACACCACCGAGAAGCTGTCGTCGTCGATCTGGGTGACCTGCCAGTCCCAGGCACCCTCGAACATATGTGGCAGCTCCACCTCCAGGAGCTCCTTCGAGAGCAATCCCGGGGCCACAGAAACAATGGCGGCGTTGGCCCCGAACAAGCACTGCTGGCCTTCATCCACCTCTTCGGCAAACTGAAGGCAGAAGAACCCCTCCCCTGGGATGGCATGGCCCATGGTCTGGAGCGGAAGGGGCTTGCCGTGGGAGGGGCAGTGGGCGGAAGCATGGCCTTCCTGGGAGCAAACCACGCCGAGTGGCTTGAACTTGCAGGTGTTCTGGAAGTGCCCTGCCCTGCCGCAATTGAAACACTATGGGCCGTCTGCCTCCTTGACCGGAATGGGCTCGGACGTCGTGCCCTTGGAGGAGGACGGGCCCGCAGGCAGCGCCGCCAGGGGCTTGGAGGACGACGCCCTCGCGGGCTTGACCCTCTTCTTGGCGTAGGGGTCGTTGGCGCGGTCGCGACGGGTGCATCTCCTGCTTGCGCTTGAGCTTGAGCCCCTTCTACTTGTACTCCCCCTTCTTCTGCTTCTTGCGCTCCTGCTCCTTGAGCCACCATGGCGGCGGCGGCCCCCAGCCACCCGCCTCGCCATCGCGCTCCGCACCTTGCACCTTGGCCTGCGCACGGAGATCTCGCTCGCGGCTCCGCTCCGCTGCTGGATTGAGGGGCGAAAGTGGTCGCTTGTCCTCCCGCCGATCGGCCTTGGACCCCATCGCAACCACCTCGGCGCACGAAGGATGATAACCCACATGTATACGGGATCAGTTGTAGCCTCTTTCGATAAGTAAGAGTGTCAAACCCAACGAGGAGCTAAAGGTAGAACAAATATTCCCTCAAGTTCTATCGACCACCGATACAACTCTACGCATGCTTTACGTTCGCTTTACCTAGAACAAGTATGAAACTAGAAATACTTTGTAGGTGTTATTGGATAGGTTTGCAAGAATATAAAGAGCACGTAAATAAAAACTAGGGGCTGTTTAGATAAAGTAGCAATAAAGTTAGTATAGCGACTATGGAAAAGTGGTGGTAGGAGTTGCGAAATTGTCCCTAAGCAATTGACTACTTTACTAGACCGATAACAAGTTTTATGTGGGAGAGGCCACTGCTAGCATGTCATCCCTGACTTGGAATTCTATGCACTTATGATTGGAACTATTAGCAAGCATCCACAACTACTAACGTTCATCAAGGTAAAACCCAACCATAGCATTAAGATATATTGGTGCCCCTTCAATCCCGTATGCATCAATTTCTATGCTAGGTTGAAACTTCTATCACTCTTTCCCTCCAATGCATAGTCATATCAACATACAACTAACACTATGGTGTGATCCACGCACGCGCTCATATGATGGGAACCAAAGGACAGCAACATAACCACATGCAAATTAAACCAATCATAGCAGTTCACCAATTACCGATAGGACAACGAAAATCTACTCAGACATCATAGGATGGCAACACATCATTGGATAATAATATGAAGCATAAAGCACCATGTTCAAGTAGAGGGTACAGCGGGTTGCGGGACAGTGGACCGCTGTAGATAGATGGGGGAAGGTGATGGAGATGTTGGTGAAGACGACGGAGGTGTTGGTGTAGATTCCGGTGATGATGATGGGCTCGGCGGCGTTCCGGCGCCACCGGGAGAGAGGGGGAGAGGGGCCCCCTTCTTCTTCTTCTTCTTCCTTGACCTTCTCCCTAGATGGGAGAAGGGTTTCCCCTCTGGTCCATGGCCTCCATGGCGGCGGAGGGGCGAGAGACCCTCCGAGATTGGATCTGTCTCTCTGTTTCTACATTCCCTGATTCTGGCCTTTCACCATTTCTTATATTCCCGGAGATCCGTAACTCCGATTGGGCTGAAATTTGAACACGATTTCTATCCAAATATTGGCTTTCTTGCAGCGAAAGAAGGGCACCAACCGCCTTACGAGGTGGCCACGAGGGTCAAGGCCACGCCCCGGCCCCCTCGGGCATCGTCTCGCGTTGATTCTTCTTCTCAAAAATCATATATATTTCAAAAAAATCTCCCTCAGTTTTTATCCCGTTTGGACTCCGTTTGATATGGATTTTCTGCGAAACAAAAAATATGCAAAAAAAAGGAAGTGGCACTGACCACTGGATTAATATGTTAGTCCCAAAAATAGTTTAAAAAGTTGCCAAAAGTATGTAAAATTTGTAGAATATTGGCGTGGAACAATCAAAACTTATAGATACGACGGAGATGTTTCAAAGGAGCGCTCGAGGGGTGGCGGAGGGCGAGTGGGAAGGAGAGAGCGAGCGGATCTACCGAGGCATCGCACCTCTGCTTTGGTGGCTGGAAACCCTAAAGACGAATCTAGGGTTCCCTTGCGGATCCAGAGCCACTTATATACCAGCGCCGCTTGGCTCGAGGAAGGTGGGCGGGACTCCGCTCAAACCGCGAGGCACCGCCCCAGACACGACCTCACAGGGCTCACCTCAGGCACCTGGGCTAGACTCGGCCCGGTCGTGGGCCTGGGCATCGGACCCTATGGCACCACAGGGTGCACCAGCCAACACGGCACCATTGCCCAAAACCTAGGGCTTGCCCTCCCCCCCGACCCCCCCCCCCCCGCCGCCGCCTGCGCCCCCGCGGCTGGCGCGACCACCACTAGAGGCATCACCGGAGTGGCCTGGAGCAGAAGACCCGCCTCCACGGCCGGGATGGGCAAGCCTGCGAACCCCCGCCGGGTTGCCCCTGAAGGAAATATGCCCTAGAGGCAATAATGAAGTTATTATTTATTTCCTTATATCATGATAAATGTTTATTATTCATGCTAGAATTGTATTAACCGGAAACATAATACATGTGTGAATACATAGACAAACAGAGTGTCACTAGTATGCCTCTACTTGACCAGCTCGTTAATTCAAGATGGTTATGTTTCCTAACCATAAACAAAGAGTTGTTATTTGATTAACGAGATCACATCATTAGGTGAATGATCTTATTGACATGACCCATTTCATTAGCTTAGCACACGATCGTTTAGTATGTTGCTATTGCTTTCTTCATGACTTATACATGTTCCTATGACTATGAGATTATGCAACTCCCGTTTTCCGGAGGAACACTTTGTGTGCTACCAAACGTCACAACGTAAATGGGTGATTATAAAGGTTCTCTACAGGTGTCTCCAAAGGTAGATGTTGGGTTGGCGTATTTCGAGATTAGGATTTGTCACTCCGATTGTCGGAGAGGTATCTCTGGGCCCTCTCGGTAATGCACATCACATAAGCCTTGCAAGCATTGCAACTAATGAGTTAGTTGTGGGATGATGCATTACAGAACGAGTAAAGAGACTTACCGGTAACGAGCTTGAACTAGGTATTGGATACCGACGATCGAATCTCGGGCAAGTAACATACCGATGACAAAGGGAACAACGTATGTTGTTATGCGGTCTGACCGATAAAGATCTTCGTAGAATATGTAGGAGCCAATATGGGCATCCAGGTCCCGCTGTTGGTTATTGACCAGAGATTTGTCTCAGTCATGTCTACATTGTTCTTGAACCGGAGGGTCCGCACGCTTAACGTTACGATGACAGTTATTATGAGTTTATGCATTTTGATGTACCGAAGTTAGTTCGGAGTCCCGGATGTGATCACGGACATGACGAGGAGCCTCGAAATGGTCGAGACATAAAGATTGATATATTGGATGGCTATATTCGGACACCGGAATTGTTCCGGGTGATTTCGGAGAAAACCGGAGTGCCGGAGGGGTTACCGGAACCCCCGGGGGAAGTAATGGGCCTTATTGGGCCTGAGGGGAGAGAGAGGGCAGCAGCCCAAGAGGTGGCGCGCCCCCCCTCATCGGGAGTCCGAATTGGACTAGGAGGGGGGGCGCGGCCCCCCTTTCCCTCTCCCTCTCCCTCTCTTTCCTTCCCCCTCAAGTCTCCTAGTTGGCCTAGGAAAGGGGAGTCCTACTCCCACTAGGAGGAGGACTCCCCCTCCCCTTGGCGCCCCCCATAGGGCCGGCCGCCCCCCCCCCCTTGCTCCTTTATATACGGGGGCAGGGGGCACCCTAGGACACACAAGTTGATCCACGTGATCGTTCCTTAGCCGTGTGCGGTGCCCCCTGCCACCATATTCCACCTCGATCATATCATTGTAGTGCTTAGGCGAAGCCCTGCGTCGGTAGAACATCATCATCGTCACCACGCCGTTGTGCTGACGGAACTCATCCCCGAAGCTTTGCTGGATCGGAGCCCGAGGAGCGTCATCGAGCTGTACATGTGCTAAGAACTCGGAGGTACCGGAGTAACGGTGCTTGGATCGGTCGGATCGGGAAGACGTATGACTACTTCCTCTATGTTGCGTCAACGCTTCCGCATCGGTCTACGAGGGTACATAGACAACACTCTCCCCTCTCGTTGCTATGCATCACCATGATCTTGCGTGTGCGTAGGGAAATTTTTGAAATTACTACGTTCCCCAATAGTGGCATCCGAGCCTAGGTTTTATGGTTTGATGTTATATGCACGAGTAGAACACAAGTGAGTTGTGGGCGATATAAGTCATACTGCCTACCAGCATGTCATACTTTGGTTCGGTGGTATTGTTGGATGAAGCGGCCCGGACCGACATTACGCGTACGCTTACACGAGACCGGTTCTCCCGACGTGCTTTGCACAAAGGTGGCTTGCGGGTGACTGTTTCTCCAACTTTAGTTGAACCAAGTGTGGCTACGCCCGGTCCTTGCGAAGGTTAAAACGGCATCAACTTGACAAACTATCGTTGTGGTTTTGATGCGTAGGTGAGATTGGTTCCTTCTTAAGCCCGTAGCAGCCACGTAAAACTTGCAACAACAAAGTAGAGGACGTCTAACTTGTTTTTGCAGGGCATGTTGTGATGTGATATGGTCAAGACATGATGCTAAATTTTATTGTATGAGATGATCATGTTTTGTAACTGAGTTATCGGCAACTGGCAGGAGCCATATGGTTGTCGCTTTATTGTATGCAATGCAATCGCGCTGTAATGCTTTACTTTATCACTAAGCGATAGCGATAGTCGTGGAAGCATAATATAGGCGAGACGACAACGATGCTACGATGGAGATCAAGGTGTCGCGCCGGTGACGATGGTGATCATGACGGTGCTTCGGAGATGGAGATCACAAGCACAAGATGATGATGGCCATATCATATCACTTATATTGATTGCATGTGATGTTTATCTTTTATGCATCTTATCTTGCTTTGATTGACGGTAGCATTATAAGATGATCTCTCACTAAATTATCAAGAAGTGTTCTCCCTGAGTATGCACCGTTGCCAAAGTTCGTTGTGCTCAGACACCACGTGATGATCGGATGTGATAAGCTCTACGTCCATCTACAACGGGTGCAAGCCAGTTTTGCACACGCAGAATACTCAGGTTAAACTTGACGAGCCTAGCATATGCAGATATGGCCTCGGAACACGGAGAACGATAGGTCGAGCGTGAATCATATAGTAGATATGATCAACATAATGATGTTCACCATTGAAAACTAATCCATTTCACGTGATGATCGGTTATGGTTTAGTTGATTTGGATCACGTGATCACTTAGAGGATTAGAGGGATGTCTATCTAAGTGGGAGTTCTTTAAGTAATTTGATTAATTGAACTTAAATTTATCATGAACTTAGTACCTGATAGTATCTTGCTTATGTATGTTGATTGTAGATAGATGGCCCGTGCTGTTGTTCCGTTGAATTTTAATGCGTTCCTTGAGAAAGCAAAGTTGAAAGATGATGGTAGCAATTACACGGACTGGGTCCGTAACATGAGGATTATCCTCATTGCTGCACAGAAGAATTACGTCCTGGAAGCACCGCTGGGTGCCAGGCCTGCTGCTGGAGCAACACCAGATGTTATCAACGTCTGGCAGAGCAAAGCTGATGACTACTCGATAGTTCAATGTGCCATGCTTTACGGCTTAGAATCGGGACTTCAACGACGTTTTGAACGTCATGGAGCATATGAGATGTTCCAGGAGTTGAAGTTAATATTTCAAGCAAATGCCCGGATTGAGAGATATGAAGTCTCCAATAAGTTCTATAGCTGCAAGATGGAGGAGAACAGTTCTGTCAGTGAGCATATACTCAAAATGTCTGGGTATAATAATCACTTGATTCAGATGGGAGTTAATCTTCCAGATGATTGCGTCATTGACAGAATTCTCCAATCACTGCCACCAAGCTACAAGAGCTTCGTGATGAACTATAATATGCAAGGGATGAATAAGACTATTCCCGAGCTCTTCGTAATGCTGAAAGCTGCGGAGGTAGAAATCAAGAAGGAGCATCAAGTGTTGATGGTCAACAAGACCACTAGTTTCAAGAAAAAGGGCAAAGGGAAGAAGAAGGGGAACTTCAAGAAGAACGGCAAGCAAGTTGCTGCTCAGCAGAAGAAACCCAAGTCTGGACCTAAGCCTGAAACTGAGTGCTTCTACTGCAAGCAGACTGGTCACTGGAAGCGGAACTGCCCCAAGTATTTGGCGGATAAGAAGGATGGCAAGGTGAACAAAGGTATATGTGATATACATGTTATTGATGTGTACCTTACTAGAGCTCGCAGTAATCTAGATTATTGACTCTAGTGCAAGTGGGAGACTGAAGGAAATATGCCCTAGAGGCAATAATAAAATTATTATTTATTTCCTTATATCATGATAAATGTTTATTATTCATGCTAGAATTTTATTAACCGGAAACATAATACATGTGTGGATACATAGACAAACAGAGTGTCACTAGTATGCCTCTACTTGACTAGCTCGTTAATTAAAGCTGGTTATGTTTCCTAACCATAAACAAAGAGTTGTTATTTGATTAACGAGATCACATCATTAGGTGAATGATCTGATTGACATGACCCATTTCATTAGCTTAGCACACGATCGTTTAGTATGTTGCTATTGCTTTCTTCATGACTTATACATGTTCCTATGACTATGAGATTATGCAACTCCCGTTTTCCGGAGGAACACTTTGTGTGCTACCAAACGTCACAACGTAAATGGGTGATTATAAAGGTGCTCTACAGGTGTCTCCAAAGGTAGATGTTGGGTTGGCGTATTTCGAGATTAGGATTTGTCACTCCGATTGTCGGAGAGGTATCTCTGGGCCCTCTCGGTAATGCACATCACATAAGCCTTGCAAGCATTGCAACTAATGAGTTAGTTGCGGGATGATGCATTACAGAATGAGTAAAGAGACTTACCGGTAACGAGATTGAACTAGGTATTGGATACCGACGATCGAATCTCGGGCAAGTAACATACCGATGACAAAGGGAACAACGTATGTTGTTATGCGGTCTGACCGATAAAGATCTTCGTAGAATATGTAGGAGCCAATATGGGCATCCAGGTCCCGCTGTTGGTTATTGACCAGAGATTTGTCTCAGTCATGTCTACATTGTTCCCGAACCGTAGGGTCCGCACGCTTAACGTTACGATGACAGTTATTATGAGTTTATGCATTTTGATGTACCGAAGTTAGTTCGGAGTCCCGGATGTGATCACGGACATGACGAGGAGTCTCGAAATGGTCGAGACATAAAGATTGATATATTGGATGGCTATATTCGGACACCGGAATTGTTCAGAGTGATTTCGGAGAAAACCGGAGTGCCGGAGGGGTTACCGGAACCCCCCGGGGAAGTAATGGGCCTTATTGGGCTTGGGGGGAGAGAGAGGGCAGCAGCCCAAGAGGTGGCGCGCCCCCCCTCATGGGGAGTCCGAATTGGACTAGGAGGGGGGGCGCGGCCCCCCTTTCCCTCTCCCTCTCCCTCTCTTTCCTTCCCCCTCAAGTCTCCTAGTTGGACTGGGAAAGGGGAGTTCTACTCCCACTAGGAGGAGGACTCCCCCTCCCCTTGGGGCCCCCCATAGGGCCGGCCCGCCCCCCCCCCCTTGCTCCTTTATATACGGGGGCAGGGGGCACCCTAGGACACACAAGTTGATCCACGTGATCGTTCCTTAGCCGTGTGCGGTGCCGCCTGCCACCATATTCCACCTCGATCATATCATTGTAGTGCTTAGGCGAAGCCCTGCGTCGGTAGAACATCATCATCGTCACCACGCCGTTGTGCTGACGGAACTCATCCCCGAAGCTTTGCTGGATCGGAGCCCGGGGAGCGTCATCGAGCTGTACGTGTGCTAAGAACTCGGAGGTACCGGAGTAACGGTGCTTGGATCGGTCGGATCGGGAAGACGTACGACTACTTCCTCTACGTTGCGTCAACGCTTCCGCGTCGGTCTACGAGGGTACGTAGACAACACTCTCCCCTCTCGTTGCTATGCATCACCATAATCTTGCGTGTGCGTAGGGAAATTTTTGAAATTACTACGTTCCCCAACAGCCCCCACCTGTTCGGCGCGCGATGATCCCGGTCCTGCACACCACTCCGCCAAGGACCACGGCCACCTGGTCGAAACGCCTGCGGCCGGCCAGCCTTGGGAGAGGCCCCAAGCTCCTCCGCCCTGGCCACGAAATCGCTCACCGAGCACGGAGCCCGGCCGCACTCCGCCCCTGCGTTGTCTACCACTACTTCTTCCTTGTTGTCGGAGTCCTCACCTGCCAAAGCCCAGAAACGGCTGCCGGACCAGCCTCCGGCGCCCGCAGAGGCGCACTGCAGCCCCACATGAGGCGAGGAGCACGCCGGCCCTGCGCCCGACCGCACCACTTCGCCGAGTCCCGCTGGGCGGAAGCCACTCCACCGGTGTCGCCCGCTCCATCGCCCCCCAGCTCGCCACTCTGCACGCTACTTACAGAAGCCGTTGTAGCCGAAAGAGCCATTGCTTTCACAACACCTGGTGCCTGCCCATACAGAGTACTTAGCACTTGTACATACCAACAATGGAAACACATGCGCGTCCCTGTAAGCGCCATGGGCCGCATCTGGAGGGAGTCAAGTTGCTCGATGGGCTCTCTTCGTGTCCGCCCGGATCCGGCTCTCCATGTACGCATTTGTCACGACGAGATTGACAAAAAAAAACACTGGAGACCGCGCCGGCGGTCAGCAGGAGACGGTTTGGTGTGCCGGGCCACTTGGCCTCCATGTACAGGCGCTTCCTCCACGGCGCCATGTGCAGACTGCTCTCCCGGTCTCACCACTTCACAGCGGCGCACATGGACCCAACCACGTACGGCCCGCAGCTTCACCGACATGCTGACGAAGACCTCCGGGAGCACAGGCACCAGCGCCGTACCCAGCGCTGCCGCGCACAATGACGAACTCGACCCTCAAGCTAGGCTCCACCACCACCAGCATTGTCTTGCCTCTCCTCGTTGAGACCACCACATCCACGTAGCTCTGCTCCCCCACGGGGAACTCAGGCGAGCCTGACCACCCGGACCGGCAGATGGCATTGTCGAAGCCGGCAACGCGCAGCCGCCCGGCAACCAACCGGAGCGTTCTGCCCGGGATCCACCGCCGGCCGTCATGCGGGTGGCGCATCCATGACCGTCATTGTGACCCCGAGTGGCCCCGCAAGTCTGACCCACCCGCTACCCTGCCTCCCGGCGTCTCTTCGGAGTGAAAATAATTATCCTCATCGCAGCTTTACATCCGAATATATTTATGAATTAAGTGGCGCAAGGAGGATAAATTCTCCTCCTCTATGCTTTGGAGGCATCGGTTATGCGGCCCACCTCAATTCAAGGGTATGCAGCTGAATACCCATTATTTTTGCCAAAGTACTAGGTATATATAGTGCATATCATGTCTATGTATAAGAACAAACGAAATTTATGCAATAAACCTGCTAACGGACTAATTCAGCCCAAAAACGGAGGCTCGCCCAGCTTGCTATTCTCCCTCACCACCCACGACATTGGCCAATATGCCCAAAATGGTTTAGGCTGCAATCGTGCGCATGCATCCATTGCTGCTTCAGTTTTACCATCGCCGAAACCGCTCAAAAAGAAGTTTTATCTTCGCCGAAAAATGAATGAATCGATCAAGCAGTAAACAAATCGGCGCCCCCCTTCCGTTCGCAAGCAAGCCGCCAGGCAGCCGGCTGATTGCATGATCCCACCCGTGCACGACGGCAAGGACTGGCGGGCAGCGCGGTGCGGCACACCATCCAGATTCCAGTGGCACGATATCCAACCCTCGCTCCCTCTTATACTGATCTTTGCACGCAACCGTCTTCAGTTTTGAAGCCCTAGATACAACCAGGAGTAAGTACTTTCTGTTCCTCGAAAATAGATGTGTTCATGTGGCCTAATACATTACGACTATTAAAATTGGGATCTGGGGGTTGCTCCTCATGTTGATTCTTAGTTGAACTAAATTCATCTTGCTAATTAGATGTTGGTTATTGATTTCTCTCTATATCTCATGCTGCTTAGCTTTTTTCTTAGCTAAGAAGAAAGATGGGCCCAAATTACTTGAATCATTGCGTTACATTTATCCAAATAGATTTTTTCTTGCAAGTTAAGGAAAAGGACATCATCCTATAATCTGCAAGTTTTTTACATCATTTTCTATTTTCCGTCTCTATACATCTTAGATTGTTGCCACTTCGATATGTTGAGCAAATAGTATTTCTATATGGTGTACAATTTGAAGTTGTGATCAATTATGTGAATCTATTATATTATTCTACAACTTTATGCATTGTCCAATTTGTATAACTGGTACTAGAATCATACACCAAACAAGGATTTAGTCTTCTAAAAAACTGCCTTTGAAATTTTGAATACACACACTTGAAATCCTGGGCCCGCCCTTGATGTGCGCTTTAGTTGAGGATAACCAAATTTATTCCCCTCTAGATATTTATTGAGGATGGGTTAGTAGACTTGCCCTGAGAGGTCCTCTCTTCTGTTTGCTGATATAAGTATACAACAATACAAACTAGTTTGTACAACATACATGAATGATCTGCATTGGAATCAGAGAACTAGGCTGAAACACTGCAAATACAACTCAAATCAGATGGGGGTACTGTACTAGCCAGCACTGCAGTCTATGGCGGTGACAATTGAGCATGTCCTCAATACAAACTTCCGTTAATACAACAGGGTGACTGATTTTCCTTACCTTCTCTCCCGCCTCTTTCTTAACAAATAACATGGTGATAGATACTTCAGTCTGTATGTCACAAGTTTAATTAGGTCCTGCAAGATTTATAGAGGATGGAGTCCAAACGTGAATAGTATAGAAGATGTCATCTTCATCTACTAGCAGAACTACTATAAACATGCAGGTACTAGTAATTCCATGATTATTGTCAAAAAATATGACAATACTGTAAGTGCTAAGATCATATTTTTAGCTGTAGTTGGTTAGCACTTTATTAATCTCTGAGCGGGGCTTATCTGACAAACAATTTGAAGTACGTAAACAACATTCATAATTTTATTTTATTACCATCAATTGTGTTCAGTTTCATTCATATATATGTATTGACCCCCTTCTTTAAATTAGGTCTGGAGAAGCGGGACGAACTCCTAGCACATGATCGCATACGAGCAATTCAAGAGGAATTGGCGGGATTCTTTGTTGAGCACATCATACCTAAAGACCGATAATACCATGCGGAATT